>NC_135801.1:137560485-138160485 GCF_964213995.1 Mustelus asterias | reverse complement strand
GATGTCAGGGGTAGGTTTTTCACTGAGAGGCTGGTGGGTGAGTGGAATCGGCTGCCATCAGTGGTGGTGGAGGCAAACTCAATAGGGTCTTTTAAGAGACTTCTGGATGAGTACATGGGACTTAATAGGATTGAGGGTTATAGGTAAGCCTAGGTAGGTAGGGATATGACAAGCGCAACTTGTGGGTTGAAGGGCCTGTTTGTGCTGTATTTTTTCTATGTTCTATGTTCTAACTAACTGGCTTATAGTTTCCTACTTGTTTCCTCTCCCTTTTTGAATAGGGGTGTCACATTAGCGTGTTTCCAGTCCACCAGAACCTTACCAGAATCCGAGGAACTTTGAAATATCACAACAAATGCATCCACTATCTCTGCTGCCACCTCCAGTAATAACCTAGGGTGCAGATGATCAGGTCCTAGAGACATATCTGCCTTAAATTCCATTAGTTTATTCAACACCTTTTCCCTAGTGATGGTTATTGCACCAAGTTGCTCTGCATTAACTACAGTTTTTGGAAAATCTTCATTTATTCTCTACCATGAAGACAGAGGAAAAATATTGGTTTAATGCCTCCCCATCTCTATGTTCCCCATTAATACCTCACCAGTATTGTGCTCTAAAGGGCCAAAATTTACTTTAGCTATTCTCTTCCTCTTTATATACTTGTAGAAGCTTTTGGTATCTGTGTTTATGTTTTCTGCTAGCTTCCTTTCGTCGTATATCTTAGCTCTTTTGATTCTACTTATAGTAATCTTTTGCTGAAGCTTAAAGTTCCCCAGTTCTCCAGCTCGCCAAATCAACGATCGTTTAAGGGGAAGTTCTGAACATCAACATTTTTCAGTAAAGATCACTTCACTTCTGTAATACAGCAGTGGAGATGCTAATGGAGCACATGAGGTCCTAGGCCCAACAATCTTCAGCTGCTTCATCAATGACCTTCCCTCCATCATAAGGTCAGAAGTGGGGATGTGCAATCATCAGCGAACAATGTTCAGCACCATTTGCGACTCCTTAGATACTGAAGCAGTCCATGTTCAAATGCAACAAAATCTGGACAATATCCAGGCTTGGGCTGACAAGTGGCAAGTAACATACGCGCCACACAAATGCCAGGCAATGACCATCGCCAATAAGAAGCACTCTAACCACCACCCCCTGACATTCAATGGTGTAACCATCACTGAATCCCCTACTGTCAACATCCTTGGGGTTACCATTGATCAGAAGCTCCACTGGACTCGCCGCATAAACACAGTGGCTACAAAGGCAGGTCAGAGGCTAGGAATACTGCGGCGAGTAACTCACCTCCTGACTCCCCAAAGCCTATCCACCATTTACAAGGCACAAGTCAGGAGTGCGATGGAATACCCCCGACTTGCCTGGATGGGTGCAGCTCCAACAACACTCAAGAAGCTTGATACCATCCAGGACAAAGCAGCCCGCTTGATTGGCACCACATCTACATACATTCAAGCCCTCCACAATCGTCGCTCAGTAGCAGCAGTGTGTACTATCTACAAGATGCACTGTAGCAATTTAATGAAGATCCTTAGACAGCACCTTCCAAACCCATGATCACCTCCAGCTAGAATGACAAGGGCAGCAAATAAATGGGAGCACCACGACCTGCAAGATCCCCTCCAAGCCACTCACCATCCTGACTGGGAAATATATCGCCATTCCTTCTCAGTCGCTGGGTCAAAATCTTGGACTTCCCTCCCTAACGGCATTGTGGGTCAACCCACAGAACATGGACTGCAGCGATTCAAAAAGGCAGCTCACCACCATCTTCTCAAGGGCAACTAGAGATGGGCAATAAATGCTGGCCAGCCAGCGATGCCCATGTCCCATGAATGAATAAAAAAAACACACACAGGTCTCGTTCCCCTCAGAGAATATTGGGGCAGGCAGAGCAAAGAGTATAAGAGGCATTAAGGCTGGAGGCCCTGCTCAGCAGGGTGTTTGTCTATGACCTTCATTTTCTCGTAAGCATCATTCATCCAGGCAGCGTGGCGTTCTGGTGCTGTCTCGTATTGCCAAACATTTCCCATTGCCGAGTTCTAATGTGCCACACCAACGCTTGTGCCCTTTTCCTAGTCTTTTTTTCCTGTGGCCATCTGAAGAGCTGGAGCCTGCAGGACTCTGGGAGATGGACAGTCCTACTGAAAGGGCAGCAACAATTGCTTCGACCCTTCCATGCATCAGAAATGATCGCCCCGGGTGAAATAAGTAGTGAGCTAGAGATGAATCATACAGCACGGGTGAATAAGAGTAGGGTTTAGTAGAGAGGATAGCTCAAGAGATGACTTTCTGAAAGGATACCTTGACTCCTAGCTTTGCTGGAATTGACAAATGCCGACTTCAGAAGAGAGCTGCTACTTTGAGACCGATAACGTGACGTTTCAGGGAGCCTACCTAGGAACTGTTGCAGCAAAGGTAAGCATATGGAGGAATCTGCTTCCAGTTTGTGTGCATTCTGTTGAAAGATATTGGCGTTCTGAAGTCGACCATGGAGTGGAGGCTCAGAAGCAACATCTCTAAGGATGTTGCTTTTGAGGCCTGTCACCAATTCTTGAAGTTTTGATCAAAGTTTAAAGTGGTGTTGTTGAGGATTCTACCATCTCTACTGCCTTGCAGAAGCACATGGACGGAGGCTGAGACTATGGGCCCTATTTTATCATTTTGAGTCTAAGTGCTGGGCGGACTTGAAACTGGGAGTGTTTCAGATCTGACTTTTAGACCTGTTCTCAGGCGCCTCATACACACTCTCTGAAAAAATATCAGCAATTCCGAATCGCACTGCACAAGCCTGTGGGCGGGGCTTAACGCGCCCGAAATCCTGCGGCTCCGATCGGCGCCTCCAACTGCGCATGCGCAGAAAAAACGATAGAATGCAGCTCCCCTGCCACATCGCTCGTGGGCCTGATAATGCCTCCCCCTGGCCCCCACAGACATTGCCCCACCCCCACAGCATTACTGATCCCCTTATCCCCCCACTCCCCGTCACCCAGGCTGATCGCGGGCTTCTACCCCCCCCTTCCTCCTCACTGATCCCAGGCAGAGTGGCAGCGGACCTCCCCTTCTCCCTCACAGATCACAGGCAGAGTGGCAGTGGACCCCCCTTCTCCCCACCCCCCACTGATCTCAAGCAGAGAGCGGTCAGACCCACTTTCCCTCCCCCGCCCCCCCCAACCCCACCGATCTCAAGCAGGGAGCCGTTGGACGCTTGACACCTATCTCCTCATTAACTGGAGTGCCCGAATCGGACTTTTGTGGGGCATGAATGTTTCGTGCTGAATCTGGATGGGTGAATGTGGTGGTAAAGGGGGAAGTGCCAGTAAGGTTGGGCATGCAGCCCATTAAGTCAATTTAAATGCATGACTTTACCAAGTTTTTGTGCCCATAAATGGGCACAACTTGATGGTAAAATCGGGCCCTATGTCAATGACCTCCCATAGTCTGACGTCCCACAGGGTGGAAGGACTGATGGAAGTTGTATTAACGTGCTGGTGGGGGATTTGCTGGTCAAGAGCTTTAACTACAATTTGTGCTTCCCATCTTCTGCTCTCTTTGCCATTGTTCGAGATTTCATAGTGCAATTGAAAGCTTCCTGGTTAACAATGCCTCAATTTTAAATTCCTCCTTTGTTTACAAGTCTATTCATGGCCTTTGCCTCTTCCCATCTCTGTAATCTCCTCAACCTATAACCTGTGAGATCTCAGCATTCTCCAAGGGCCACCTGGTTTAACTGGTGAATTAAGGCCGAGGACAAAATTGCCACATACCAATCAGAGCAGGAACAGTGCTACAGTCTGACTTTAGGGCTGCTATCACCTTGCTCCTGTCTGGCGGAGGAGTTAAAATTGACCTTGGTGGTTACAAGACTTAAAAGTGATCACTTACCCTTAATGCAGTCTCAATTTCAGTTTTCTGATGTGCACAACGGGTATAAGATAAAGGTTGAGTAGATTTTCCATTTGTTGTGGGGTTGCTGCAGGCTTCACAATTTTGTTGGGAAGAAGGCATTGGTGGAGCTGATCCAAAACTTGCTGCGGTGCCATTCGAGGATTAACATCTTGGAACTCAGCCTGATGGGAACTTCCAAAGCAATTAAGTGGTTTATATCAGTAATGTTATTAGTGGCTTAATGGCTGATAGTGTCCAGATGGTACCTTCAGACTGAAAAATTGCCCCATTAGTCATTGGTAAAATGGTGTGCAACTGCACATGTGCCACACACAGCTAGGCATTGCAGACAGAAATGAATGCCCTTTGAATCATACATGACCAGAGAGTGAAAGCCCTGGGGAAAGAATGCAAGAGTTGGACTAATCTTTCGGAAGTGGTTTAAACGTTTTGGCAGGAGAACAGAGATTGTGTCTCGGCGAGTTTGTGAAAAAGCATACAAGAGAGTGCATTACACTGTGGAATAACATTTTGGAAAATCTAAAATATTTTGTTCTCCTTTCAGTTGTTCCAATGTAGCATCTGGGTCCCTGTCCATGTATACAATTCCTGTAACTTTCACAATGTAATCAAGTAATTTGTACATACAGAGAGTTGCTTTGCTGCATTCTTCTCGGGGTAATGTAAGGTTTAATTACATAATCTTATGACTCCCATCTCACTTTGAAGAACTGTATTCAATAAAATGTAGCGAACCTTCCTTCTTTGTTTGATACTCCAAGCACAATCATGTAATTCACATTGAATTGCAGTATCATGATAGCATCATTACATCCACTTGTGCGCATCATCACAAGTGATGAAAATGATGTGTGTTCAATCCAAATTAGTGAGCTGTCACATAGACACCACAAGGCTTTGCCATCTCATTCCCCCCTCTTTTAGCTATATACTCAATACAACTTTTCCATTTAGATTTCATATATTTATTTCACTGTTTCAGATTGACTCAGCAGATATTAGCTCTAACTTTTCCACTGATCTTTAAGAGGTCGGATACTCTGAATGCAAAACGTCCTGGTGACTATTTTGTGCAATTTTTTTTAGAACTGTCAAGAGTTTGAATACCATTTCAGAAAGACAGCTGTCAAAATCACAAGGAGGCAAAGAGGCTACTTACAAATCTCGGAAACTAGAAAGGAAGAGAAATACTCCACCTTGACAGGGCCTCAGCCCATTTAATTATATGCTTTTTGTAATGAAAATATTCTCATCAATGGCTTCTAATTATTACTGCATTACAATCACAGGAATGGTATAACAGCATGGATTTTCTGATGTTGACACAGTTCCGATTGTAGGAAAAAGACATTTGAATTTACATTGCACTTTTCACAACCCCACGATGCCCGAAAACAATTTAAAGCCAATTAAATATTTTTAGAAGTTGCAATAGTACTGTTGCAATATGGGAGATGCAGCAACCAATCAGAGCACAGCAAAGACCAGTAAATAAAATAAAGAGCAAGGTACTGGTTCAGGAATAAATGTTGGCCAGGACACCAGGAACTGACTTCCACAGTATGGGGGTACTGATGTGCCATAAAATAGGCCATTGGGAGAGGTCATCATGTCGCATTAGGCCATTTCAAGAGGCAGGCGTGCTCGGACGTCACTTAAAGGGGCGATTAAAGTCATTAAAGAGGCAGTGCACTGCAATTTTAAGCAGCCCATGTGGTTTTATAGAAACCTCGCAATGAACTTTCTCAATTCAGGGCCTGATGTATGTCTTCAGATGTCACAATGAGTATGCAGGAAGGAGTTAGTATCTACTGCTTATGTTTTGACTTTCTGAATTGTTTTCTGAACCATTTTGTTCTATTTATTACACTTAATCCATCCCTCATAATAGATTTAAGCATTTTCCCTAATAATGTAAGGCAAGCAGTTCTGTAGGTCCCTTGCTCCCTCCCTTCTTAACTAGTGGAGTGATAATTATTACCGTGCAATCTGCAGGAATTATTCCAGGATCTGCAGAAGTTTGGAAAATGGTCACCAATGCATCGACTACCTCCATAGCTATCTCTTTCAACGCTCTGGTATGGAGGTGATAAGCTCTTGGGGACTTGTCAACCTTCAGTCCCATTAATTTCTTCAAACCAACCTTCTTCAATTCCTCTATTCCCTTGGATCTTTAATTTTGGGAAATTGCTTGTATCTTCCTCAGTGAAGATAGAGTCAAAGTAATCATTTTGCTTCTCTGCCATTTCTCCATTATCCATTATAAATCATCCTGACTCTGCCAGTAATGGACCCACATTGGTCTTAGTCAAATGTTTCCTTTTTATGTAACTGTTATGCAAATATTTACAGTCTGTTTTTATGTTCCTTTGTAAGTTTGCATTCAAATTCTATTCTCTCTTTCTTTATCAGATTCTTTGTCCTCCTTTGTTGTATTCTAAAACCCTTCCAATCCTCCGGTTTACAACTGTTTCTAACAATGTTAGAGGCTTTATGGTTGGGTATTCCAAGGATCAGGATGTGGGTCCAGCTGTTCACAATGTACATCAATGATTTGGATGTGGGGACCGGCACGGTAGCACAGTGGTTAGCACTGCTGCTTCGCAGCTCCAGGGACCCGGGTTCGAATCCCGGCTCAGATCGCTGTCTGTGTGGAGTTTGCACATTCTCCCTGTGTCTGCGTGGGTTTCCTCCGGGTGCTCCGGTTTCCTCCCACAGTCCAAAGATGTGCGGGCTAGGTTGATTGGCCATTCTAAATTGCCCCTTAGTGTCCCAGGATGCATAGGTTAGAGGGGTTAGTGGGTAAATATGTCGGGATATGTGGATAGGGCCTGGGTGGGATTATGGTTGGTGCAGACTCGATGGGCCGAATGGCCTCTTTCTGCACTGTAGGATTCTATGAAATGTAATATTTCCAAGTTTGCGGATAACAAAAGCTGTGCAGGAATGTGTGTTGTGCAGAAGTTTCAAAGCGGCTTCAACGGATTTGGACAGACATTGTGGCCAGAATTTCACCGTCCCGACCGCCATGGGAATCGGAGCGGATGAGAGGTGGACCATGGGAAGGTCTGTAGACCTCGCACGGGATTTTACGCTTTCGGGATGAGCGAGGCCATAAAATCCCGTCCAGTGAGTGGGAAAGACCAGATGGAATATTGTGTGGAAAAATGGTGGGTTATGCATTATGAAGAGATGTGCAGAATGATGAGTGATTAGGAAGTGTAGATATACAAAGGGACATGGATGTCCTTGTCCACAAGTTGTTGAATGTTAACATGCAGATGCAGCAAGCTTTAAGGAAGGCTAATGGGATGTTAGCTTTTATTGCAAGACAATTTGAGTACAGGAGTAGCTAAGCCTAACTACAATGTATAGAACCTTGGTTAGACTGCAACTGGAGTACTGTGTGCAGTTCTGGTCCCATTACCTTAGGATGATCTATGATCATCTTGCTGGTGCCAGTACAGAGCGAGACTGCGGATAGTTGGGAACCTGTCTCGGGGGCAGGGAATTCATATGGTGTTCGTGGAAGTGGAAATGACAAGGGTTGGGAAGCATTTTCCGATCAGGGCCATTGTGATCTCCTGGACTCGTTTCGATCGCCTCAGGGGGTCGGAGAGGAATTTCCCAGATTTTTTTCCCCCATATTGGCCCTGGGGTTTTTCACTCTGGGTTTTCGCCTCTCCCTGGAGATCACATGGTCTGGAATGGGGGGGGTGGGGGTGAGTTAATAGGTTGTAATGAACAAAGCATCGTAGCTGTGAGGGACAGCTCGGTGGATAGGATATTGGTATGTAGATAGGCTGGAAAATTGGGCGGGGATCCTGGATTCAGGATTCAATCCTGGACCGGGGAGCGGCGCGGGCTTGGAGGGCCGAAGGGCCTGTTCCTGTGCTGTATTGTTCTTTGTTCTTTGATGGATATTATTGCCAGAGAGGGAGTGCAATGAAGTTTCACCTGACTTGCTTCCAGGATGGTGGGACTGTCCTATGAAGAGAGGTTGATGAGATGAGTTATTGCATCACCTTCCCAGCCAGCTGAACTGGCACACAGGCCAGTTGTAATATTCAGACCCAGGAGAATATCCACTGCTTTTCTCTAAATAATGTCATGAGCTCTTTTATATCCACCTGATAGAGTAGCCTTGGCTTAACATCTTATCTGAAGGTTAGCACCTCTAACAGTGTAGTATTCCTGCAGAGCTAGCCTTGATTATGTGCTCAGGTGTCTAGAATGCAACTTGAAGCAGCAACCTCCTGGTTCAGAGGCAAGCATTCTACCACCAAGACATAATTAGTACGGTTAGTATGAGGTTTTGGATAGCTTGAAATGAATGGAATTTTAATGGATTAACTGCTGGTGCAGATTTGAATGTTTACAGGGAGTGTATTCCTGATGGAAATAAATGTAGGTGAAATTTAAAGGGAAAGAACAACAAATGTTCAAAACCACTGGAAAGGTATTCCACACAATTGGCAGCCTTTGCTAAGATTGACAGTGGAGAAGGGATAGGCAAAAATGTAGGGAACGTAAACCTGTGATGCAGCATGGCTCTGAAAACAAGTATCTGATTAACCCGGTGTCCAGCCTCCTCTTTGATAGCCACTGAATGGAGCAGATACTTTGTGAGGATGGTTATCTATTTAGATTCAATATCACCATTCTCACAGAACATCATTTCAGGCTACAGCTGGCTCTTAATATCACTGGATATGCTTGCCCTAAGCCATATGGTATCCTTGCAACCAGTGACCTAGATTAGGTTAAAATTAGTTCTTCAAACTCATTAATAGATCATATCCCAGGGCCTAAAGCTATGATTGGTAATACCTTTGAACATGTAACCATTCAGGCCAGACTAACTGTTATTCATTCTGACATGTTTCTATCAGGAAGTTTCTCTGAAAGCCTGTCATAATGTGGTTAGAGTGCTTCTGAGGAATCATCCAATAATCAGGCTGTTTTCCTCAGTTTGCAAAGTCATGCTTCCAGCTTTTGAACCAATATTCCATCAGATGGATTTGGGAATGAGTTGTATTGAAAGGTTCAATTTTAAAATTAAAATGAGTTCACCCAGATTTAAAATCCTCCTTCCAGTCATACACACTGCAGCTATCATGACAAAGAGTGGATTACTGTTTTAATAAGGCAACTGACCTTTTTAACAATGAGGTGAGACAATAAGCAATTTCTTATTTCACTTCAACCAGCAGGCTGCCCAGTCAGGATGGTATTCAACAGATGGCCTTCTGGCCATATACCCTTGGCAGGGAGGCAGGCAGTCTGGTTGTTGGCCTGTTATGGTGAATTCCACACTTGGAATACTGTGTGCAACTCTGGTCACCCTATTATAGAAAGGATATTATTAACCTAGAAAGAGTGCAGAAAAGATTTACTAGGATGATACCATGACTTGATGGATTGAGTTATAAGGAGAGGCTGGATAGACTGGGACTTTTTTCTCTGGAGTGTAGGAGGCTGAGGGGTAATCTTATAGAGGTCTATAAAATAATGAGGGACACCGATCAGCTAGATAGTCGATATCTTTTCCCAAAGGTAGGGGAGTCTAAAACTAGAGGGCATAGGTTTAATGTGAAAGGGGAGAGATACAAAAGTGTCCAGAGGGGCAATTTTTTCACAGAGGGTGGTGAGTGTCTGGAACAAGCTGCCAGAGGTAGTAGTGGAGGCAGGTACAATTTTGTTTTTTAAAAAGCATTTAGATAGCTACATGGATACGATGGGTATAGAGGGATATGGGCCAAATGAGGGCAATTGGGATTAGCTTAGGGGTTTTAAAAAGAAAAAGGGTGGCATGGACAAGTTGGGCCGAAGGGCCTGTTTCCATGCTGTAAACCTCTATGACTCTAATCCCTGAATGGGGAAAAAGTTGGGAGAACAACCTTCTCACTCTCTTTGATACAGCAAGGAAAAGGATTCAGGGATACGTGTGAAATTCGTCAATGGGAATGGTCTGGTATGAAAGATTCTAAGACCGTCAATATAAAACATAACCTTGTACTAAGTAAAACTTCAAGCCATGGAGAGCTCTTTTTCAATATTATTAATCTTTATGCTTTCATTTTGTAACACTAAGCATAATATATCGACTCTATTATTTATGCCCTGTAATTTTGAAACAGATTTTAAAAGTGGCAGTATTGATGGTTCTTTGGTTACTAGAATAGTAAACAATCAGTCTCTGTTTTGAAGGTTAAGTTGACAAAGTACCTTCTATAATTGTATTTTACAGGTAAGCCTTTTTGTGTTGTATTTGGACATTGGGTTTGAACCTAATCTGTGGTTACGTCACTGCACTACCTTCCTCGTAATAATGAGGCATCTTCACTGTTGCTGTCGTCACTCATTCAGTGACAGTCTCACATGCCGGCTTATGTTAAAAATTTGAAGCATTATACACGAGACTCAAAAATGTAAGTAATGTATTCAGACAAGCAACACAATTTGGCACAAACATACCATAATTGAAAACAGCAGCAAACAGTCTCTGAAAGGACATGACAGAAACTTGGTATTTTGGTTGTTGTCCTACCAAAGGAATGCACCATGTCTGGAAGACTAATTACTCCAAAGACTTAGTTTTAACTTCATTCCTCCTCATAAAACAAACCCAAAGAAAAAGTAATAGAGACATGGATCTCTGCTCCTCCACACAATGAATTAAGCAAACACCCAAAAAACAACTCAGAAGAACAAAACAACATCAAAAACAAAAAATGTTTTGGTCTACAATATTGCTTAATTCCAATTCTTTGGTTTTAAACAACTGTCTTCACATCTGTTGGTTATTATCTGCATCTATTGCACAGTAGTTGCTCCATAATGAAGTACCAATTATAGCAAAAATTTGCCCAACAACTTAAAAATACCATTTACATTTTCAAATGCGAAACACCATAGTTGTTATTTTGAAAATTATCTTGTAGCTAATTTAAACCAGTTCAGTTAAGAACTTAAGAAGAATGGTTGATTTTTATTCAGCTACTCCTCCAGTCACACCTGTCATCAAACCAGGGGGACCAGACTATGGCTCATTTATTCACCTATTTTGTAAGAGGGGGAGGACAGGGTCAAGCCCAGTGTCTGCATGGCCCACATCAGCATTCCTGCGTGATACGTTTCCACAAACACTGTAAGGAGGCTCCAGCTGCATTATCCAGTGTAGCGACCCATAGACCCCTGCAGAGTGCTGGCTTCGCAATTGCGGAACCACATATATGTCGATGGTGCACCCCTCCACAAACACTGATAGGTTGTGGGAGCATGTCCTTTGGAGAGTTGCTTCCTGGGCTATCTTTTTGCTATTCATTTGTGCACTGTGAATCACCCTGTGCAGACTTCTCTAACTCACTAACTATGTCACTCAGGGTGCCAATTTCCATATCAATGCTGAGAATGACGCAAAGACCTGAGAGAGCATTTTTAGGAGTGTTACACCCTTCTGTTCCCTCAGCTGCAGGGCACAAGGTGTCTGAAAGACCCAGAAGAATAGCCATGGGACAAAGGTTGGCACATATCGACAATGGCAAGCAATAGCAGAGGAGCGGTAACACAATGCAACTCAGTTTCAAATGTTAGGTGTGTCTACAAATGTGTGAGCCAGAGGGTCAAATGGAAAGTGAAAATAAAGTAAAATACCCTGCCAGCCTGCTATTTGTGACATACAGCCTCGCCATTGCCAAAGCCACATGTCATCCCTCTGCCAATGATGTCAACGACAGCATTCTTCACTGGAAACACTGAACTCCGGCTTCCACTGTGAGTGATTTCACAAATCTTCTTTTAAATTGTGCTTTCCCCACACTGCTTCCATCAAGGGTTTTACACCTCTCCCTTCAGGTTTTCTTTGTCTGAAAGGCTTTTACACAAACTTCGAAGTCCAGCTACCAATTTCCATAATTATTTCAATAATAATGTAGTAATTTCTCACAAACCTTCGTGCTACTGCGCCTATCGTTCTGACCTCTGACAATCCAATGCCTTTTCAACTCTCTGTGACTTTTCTGAACAGTAATCTGTTCAGTTAACTCAGACTTCTTGGAAACTTCTCTTCATTTCTCTAGTTTCATTAACTAGCAGGACTTTAAATCACCTGTTTCCTTAACCATTACTCTTCTGGAGAGATGTTCCCTCTTTAGCCATCTAAAGCCAACTGCTTCTCGCAAAGCTGTGAGATCTGCCTTCTCCCTCACTACCTATCTCCAACTGCAATTAAACCAAAACTTAGGAGCTTTTTTGCCTTACAAAGACCTCCAGTTGCTAAGCAACAGCCACATGCTTATGCTTTTTATTTATTTTTCACACCGTACCCCTCTCTAAGCACAATAGAAATACAGTCAGAACTTAACCAATTCCCACACATACAAGCGCCTTTGTCCAGCATGATTCTAACAGGTTTTACCCTTCCAGGCACAGGAACATACATTTAAACCCACTTAAAACAGTACCTTATTTCTAATGTTTACCAATGCAAATCCCTTAAACCTATTTTTGTTTTCCAAACAAATGGGAGACTATTTTTAAACTGTGTCCCCTGGTACTAGTCTCTCACACAAGGTGAAACATCCTTTCAATATCCACTCTGTCAAGTCCTCTCAGGATCTTCTATGTTTCACTGTAGATGGGAATCTTACCTTGATCTTACAATGAAGGCCAATATACCATTTGCTTAACAACTCATTCAAGGTTTGTTAAATTGCTTTCTTAACTGCTTGTTGTATGCTTGCTTTCAGTGACTGGTGTATGAGGACACTCGGGTCCCTTTGTATTCAACATTTCCAAATCTATCACCATATAAATAGTACTCTGCCATTCTGTTTCCCCAATGAACTGGATAACTTCACATATGCTCATAGAATCAGAGAATGCAGAGGGAGGCCTTTCGGCATGTGCCATATGTTTGTCCATTTACTCAACTAGTCTAAATCGCCTTGAAACCTCTTACCATTCTCCTGACCTCCTCACCATTCTCATTCCCATCAGTTTTTGTGTCATCAACAAACTTGGAGATATTACATTTGGCTTGAATATCATTGATGCATATCGTGAATAGCTGGGGCCCAAACACTGATCGCTGTGGGACCATACTGCCCATCACTGACCACTTCGAAAAAGACCCATTTACTCCTACTCTCTGTTTCCTATCTGCTAACTAATTTTCAATCTATGCCAGTATATTACCCCCAATCCCATGTTTTCATTTTGCACACTAATCTCTTATGTGGGACTTTATCAAAAGCCTTCTGAATATCCAAATATGCTACATCTTGTTTAATTTGCTAGTTACATCTTCAAAAAACTCTAGTAGGTTTGTCAAACACGGTTTCCCTTTCATAAATCCACGAAGGAGATAGTCGTCGTAGCGTAGTGGAAGGTATGCCCTTGTCTACATCAACAGTGGTTAAGTGGAAATGGTTGAGAGCTTCAAGTTTCTAAGTGTCCAGATCGCCAACAACCTGTCCTGGTCCCTCCATGCCGATGCTATAGTTAAGAAAGCCCACCACTGCCTGCACTTTCTCAGGAGACTAAGGAAATTTGACATGTTGCTACGACTCTCACCAACTTTTACAGATGCACCATAGAAAGCATGCTTTCCAATTGTATCACAGCTTGGTTTGGCTCCTGCTCTGACCAAGATCACAAGAAACTGCAAAGAATTGTGAACATAGCCCAGTCCATCACACAAACCAGCCTCCCATCTATGGACTCCATCTACACTTCTCGCTGCCTCAGAAAAGCAGCCAGCATAATCAAGGACCCCACGCACCCTGAACGTACTCTCTTCCACCTTCTTCCATCAGGAAAAAGGTACAAAATTCTGAGATCATGTACCAACCGACTCAAGAACAGCTTCTTCCCTGCTGCCATCAGACTTTTGAATGGACCTATTGTATATTAAGTTGATCTTTCTCCACATCCTAGCTATGACTGTAACTCTCTCCTTTCCTTCTCTCCTATGTACTCTATGAACGGTATGTTTTGTCTGTATAGCGCGCAAGAAACAATACTTTTCACTGTATCCCAATACATGTGACAATAATAAATCAAATCAAATGTTGCCTTTGTATAATCCCATTGATATTTTCCTGTTATCATGTCCTTTATAACAGACTGCAACATTTTCCCTACTGCTGATGTTAGGTTAACCAGGAGCCTGATAAAAATAAAAATCCGCTCTCATCGCCAACACAAAGCATATTTGAAGTAAAGCAGATTGTTTTTGGGGTTGTACAGAAATACCAAGCAACTTTCAAAGGGCTAATCCTGTATTTTTATGCCTTCTGTACAGGGTGCTCATGCTGAATCATACTTATTAAACCATTCTGTACCAGGAATGCTCAGCAATTGCAAGCTGATTGCTTAAGTTTGAATAGTTGTGTTCTGAGATGAAAGGCAAAAACCAAAGTGTTTGAAATTTTGTCCTTAGTGTGCTGGAGATACAGTCGCACCGACACCACAACAAAGTTTCATCAGACGGCACTTAATGAGAACCAGAACCAATTTAAAGTTAAATTGTCGGTATTTCTGACCACTGAAATGGCTCTGGAAAGTCTGTGCTGGGACAATCATGACAAATAAGTTGAAGCCAACTGCAACCACTTTTGAAACCTGTACTTTTCTGGTTCAAATTTATAAGTCATAAACCATTGTCCTGACATAAAGAAATTTGCTGTCATGGTGGCATCAACAAAACAAAGAACCCACTTTATCTCAGGGTAACAAACAGCCCACTCCTACTTGGAAGCCTTCCATTGGATTGAGGAATAAAACAGCCCGACTTTGTGAATTTATAATTTCTTCTGTGTTTAAATTGATGTTCTGTTGCAGCAGGCTCTCCTTAAAGACAGGACGCAGATATTTAGTTATGAAGATCCTGAGCAAAAAGTCTGTCTGCTTCCAATTTCAGGTGTGGTTGTGAGTTGTGATCTGTCTGTGACTGGACCCATTGCGGCAGGTAGCAGGCAAACTTAATGCAGCCTCCTCATTTCCATGATGAGTGTTGAGCCAAGTACAATCTTCAATGCTGGCTGGGTGAATATTTAACAAAGGCCCTAACAGCATGTGAGACTAGAGTCATAGTCATAGAATCGTAGTTCTACAGCACAAAAGGAGGCTCTTTTGCCCATTATCTATTTGCTGGCCATCTAGTACTTATCTATTTTAATCCCATTTTCCAGCATTTGGTCAGTAGCTTTGTATGCTATGGCATTTCAAGTACTCGCCTAAATGTTTCTTAGAATTGCAGGTTCTCACCACCTTCTGGGTGAAAAGGTTTCTCCCCAGGTCCTCTCTACCCCTTAACTTAAATCTATGCCCCCTGGTTATTAATTCCCATATTAACTCCTCTATCAAGGAGAAAATATCTTTCCTATCTACCCTTTCTATATCCATCATCCCTCATAATTTTGTACACCTCCATAAGGTCCTCCCCTCAGCATCCTCTGTTCTAAGGAAAGCAGCACCAGTCTATTCAGGCTCTCTTCATAAAATGCTCCAGCCCAGGCAACATCCTGGTGAATCTCCTCTACACCTTTTCTAATGCAATCACATCCTTCCTATAGTATGGTGATCAGAATTGCATGTAATATTCTAGCTGTGGCCTAACAAGCATTTTATGCAGCTTCATCATAACCTCTCTGCCCTTATATACTACGGTTCGGCTAATAAATGCAAGTATCCCATACACCTTCCTAGCTACCATATCTACCTATCCTGATGCCTTCATGAATCTATGGACATGCACCACAATGTCGCTTTGCCCACTGTACTTGGCATCCTGCCATTCATTGTGCATTCCCTTGCCTTGGTAGTCCTCCCAAATGCGTCACCTCACACTTTTCAGGATTAAATTCCATTTGCCACTGTTCTGCCATCTGACCAGCCGGTCTAGATCATTTTGTGATCTAATACTTTTCTCCTCACTGTTTACCACACCACCAATTTTTGTGTCATCTGTGAATTTACTGATCATACCTTCTACTTTCACCTCTAAATCATAAATATACACTGGAAACAGCAAGGGATCCGTACCGATCCCTGCGGCACACCACTGAACGCAAGCTTCCAGTCACAAAAACAACCTCCGACCATCACTTTCTGCCTCCTGCCGCGAAGCCCATTTTGGATCCAATTTGTCAAATTGCTCTGGATTCCATGGGATCTTAACTTCTTGATCAGTCTTCCATGTGGGACCTTGTTAAAAGTCTTACTGAAATTCATGTAGACTACATCAACTGCACTGCCCTCATTTACATAGAAACATAGAAGGTAGGAGCAGGAGGAGGCCATTTGGCCCTTTCAGTCTGCTCCGCCATTCATTGAGATCATGGCTGATCATCCAATTCAATAGCCTAATCCTGCTTTCTCCCCATAACCTTTCATCCTACTCGTCCCAACTGCTATATCTAGTCACATCTTGAATACATTCAATGTTTTGGCATCAACTACTTCCTGTGGTAATGAATTCCACAGGCTCACCACTTTTTGGGTGAAGAAATGTCTCCTCACCTCCTTCCTAAATGGACCACCCCGAATCTTTAGACGGTGACGCCTGGTTCTAGACTTCCCCACCATCGGGAATATCCTCCCTGCATCTACCCTGTCTAACCCTGCTGGAATTTTATATGTCTCTATGAGATCCCCCTTCATTTGTCTGAACTCCAAAAAAAACAATCCTAACCTACTTAATCTCTCCTCATACATCAGCCCCGCCATCCCCTGGAATCTGCTGCACTCCCTTGAGAGCAAGAACATCCTTCCTCAGGAAAGGAGACCAAAACTGCATACAATACTCTAGGTGTGACCTCACGAAGACCCTGTATAATTGCAACAACACATCCCTGCTCCTGTATTCGAAACCACTCGCAATGAAGGCCAACATGCCATTTGCCTTCTTCACCGCCTGCTGCACCTGCATGCTTACCTTCAGCGACTGGTGCACAAGGACACCCAGTCCTGCTGCACACTCCCCTCTCCCAATTTACAGCCATTCAGGTAGTAATCTGCTTTCTTGTCTTTGCTTCTGAAGTGAATAACCTCACACTTATCTAAATTATACAGTACCTGCCATTGATTAGCCCACTCACCCAACCTGTCCAGATCATTCTGAAGGATCTCTGCATCCTCATCACAGTTCACCCTGCCACCCAACTTGGTATCATCTGCAAACTTTGAGATGTTATATTTTGTTCCCTCATCCAACTTATTAATATATATTGTGAATAGCTGGGGTCCCAGCACCGATCCCTGTGGCACCCCACTAGTTACTGCCTGCCAATTTGAAAAGCACCCATTAATTCCTACACTTTGTTTCCTCTCTGCCAACCAGTTTTCTATCCATCTCAATACACTTCCCCAAATCCCATGCGCTTTAATCTTGCATGATAATCTCTTGTGCAGGACTTTGTCAAACGCTTTCCGAAAGTTCAAATATACTATATCGACTGCACCGCCCCCCCCCCCACCCACCCTTGTCAACTCTACTAGTTACAGCTTCAAAGAATTCCAACAGATTTGTCAAGCATAATTTCCCCTTCATAAACCCATGCTGACTCTGTCTGATCCTGCCACACCTCGTCACCTTCTCGAAAGGTTCAATCAAATTTGTTGGACACGAAGTCCTGCTGACAAAGCCATGCTGACTATTCTTGATTACTTCTTGCCTCTCCAAATGGATGCTGCATTGGAAGCTCAGACAATGCTCCTGTCCATTCTGCTGCAATGCAGGGTCTCATTGTAGTCCAGCAATCAGTAGTCCGGGGTTGCTGAATTGCTAGCCAGTGAAGAGGCAGAGATTCCATTGTGCATGAACCTGCTGTCCTCCCCCAGGGCTGCCACCATGTGTCCTCCCACCACTGTCATTCTGTAGATGCCCTTTCTGTTGCCTCTCAGCCAGCCAGTCCAAACTGATAATGCACATACAGCCGGTGCTGTCTGAAGGCAGGCTTCCTAGGCCCAGAGCTGCTTGAGGCCACGGTGCAAAGCTATCTGCAACCTCCCATCAGCTTTCCATCAGTCATACTGCAGCCACTGAGGCAGCATTGGACAGGAGCATTAGGACATCTCTCAAGGGAATGCACAAGTGTGAAGAATTCATTTCTGTTTATATACGTGGATTATTCTTGGATAAAGATAATGTAGAATGGTTACTGGTGTTGAGTTGTATTATAGGATTTTGGTCAAGGAGACTCTGTGATGTGGTATCCCATATGAATGGTAAGTTGGGGAATGGTGGAGCCCTGGTAGTGAAGGAATGTTTCCCTAAGGGATGCACAGTCTGAGCAAGTGCTATCAGGCAACCTGTCTGGAGTGAAGGGTCCTTGCTGCATTGTCCCTGCCTCCTCTTCCCTTTCTAGATGTCTGGCAGCAATAATTGTGCCCTCATGGTTGCAAGTTTGTCGAAGAAGCAGTAGGCCACCATGAACTTAGAGACACGGTATGACGTATGCTAGAGGTCTCTCCCTAAGCAGTCCTAGCAGCTGAAGCATTGCTGTAGCACAGCAATGATCTGCTCCACGATATTTCTGGTAGCTGCATGGCTTTCATTGTATGCCTGTTACTCTTGCATGGTCAAGTGGCAACGGGAGTTCATCATCAAGAGGATGTGTTTTGGCTCTGAGAAGCCACACTCTGATTCTCCTTGGAGGCCCAAAGATGACAGGAACAGCAGACTACCTCAGGGTGAGAGTATCAGGTCTAATGCCAGGATGGCAAGCATTCCCTAACATTATGTCTGTACATTAATCACACAGTAACTGCACGTTGATGGAATGATAGCCGTTGTGGTTTCTGTACCTTTTCCCATTGACATGCGGGGCTCACAGAATCACATAAATACAGTCAATGTCTCCCCGCAACATCAGAAATCCTGCTATCCTGGTAAAGCCAAGTGCCTGTTCATGCTGCTCCCCCCCTTTGAGAAAGCACGATGAAATCAACTCTCTGCACACATAGGGACTCTGTCACCTCTTTGCGACAGCAAAGACAGAATATTGGGTGAAGTTTATTGTGTCATCCACTCCTGTCTTCAATGGTCCAGTTGCGTAAAATGTGACTGAGGCTTTTCAGCCACTACAAGTGCTGCCTTCACTCTGGTCTGAGGCTGCTGCTCCTATTGAATCAGGTAGTAGAGTTCTGTGACCATTACCTTGCTGAACCTGAGTCAGCTCAGACATTGCTCCAGGGTGAGTTGGTAGTATGAGAAGTGCTCCTTGTAGGCCTGTGGAGGGTAAGCCGTTTTGTAGAGCCCTCTTCCTCTTCCGCCTTTGTAGAACTTCCCCTCTATGCAGCCTTTGCTCCATTCTTCAGTTGTGCAGCAGATCCTGGGGCACTGCAACTACAGCCCCTTCCTCTTGCAGTCTTGAGATGACCAAATCCTGTGCCTCCCTGATTGGATGCACCAACTCAGCAGCAAAAACAATCCACAACATCCACAAAATTGGCTAACTGTACTTTACCTGCCAGATTGTAGATTGACTCTTCAGGGCTGGAATTCCCCCAAAGAAATTCGAAATGTTGAATGAAAACTGGAGTAATTCATGCTGTTTTTTTCAATGGGAGTTCAGACTCGAATCTCCCACATTCTGTGCACTGCAGAGGTCACCAGCGTGAATGTCATTAAATTTCAGGGAGCGGGGCATGTTCCCACTGGAGAGGCGCTGAAATCAGCGTGTTGGCCAGCCCTGCGAACCCTGCAGCTCTCGGCGCCCCCACCACCCCCCCCCTCCGACGACCCCCACCCCCACCCCCCCACAGCCCAATCGCTGGCCCCCCGACCATTCCCGAGCCCAGCCCCAACGCCCCCCCCCCCCTCCGGCCTGCCGCAATCTCCAGCACCCACCCACCAATCCCCCGCCCGACAGTTACCCCCCCCGCAGTACCAACCCCTCCCCCCACAGTGCCAACCCCCCCCCAGCAAGCTGACCCCCTCCCAAGCTTACCGCCACCCCCCCCCACCGCCCCCCAGCATGTCCCGATCGTTGGCCTCCCTCCATCCCCTACCGATCCTGATTGCAAAGTGGCAGTGGGAGCCCCACCCCCACTGATCGCCCTCTCATCCCTCCCCCATCAGGCCCCACTCCCTAGGCCCCACCTCCATAAACCCCATTCCTTGGCACTGCCTCATGCCCTTTGGGCAATGCCAAGGTTCCCTCTGGGCATTGGCACTCTGTTTCTTGGGCAGTGTTGGGGGCTAAGGCTGGCACTTCCAGGGTGCCAATGTGCAGGGCGCATCCCCTGCTGGCTGACTCTCTGGGGGGCCCCGATTGCTACCCCTTCACTCTAGCGGGGTCGGGCTGCTAGTTCCTCGAAAATGGGCAGCTGCTGTAATCCCCGCTGGAGTGAACCACTCATTGCAGAGTGGGAGATGCGAGAGGGTCCCGGACTGAAATCTCCGTGCCCGCTAATGATATTCAAATGATATTCAAATGACCATTTAAATGGTCTTTGCTACTCCTATCGATTTCTGGCACGGATCTGACACCGCTGGAAATCCGGCACTGGGAGATGCTGATGGGGTGCAAACCCCACGGATCACCCGCTGCGGGATTCTCCTGCTGGGAGAATCACCCCCAGATCTCTCTAATGGGCACTCACTCCCTGTTGGATCTGAAAACACATTCAACTGTGAGTGAATAGGAAAAGCAGCCACTGGGCTTGCCCAGGCTAAGTACCGGCTGCTTGGCGCCGCAATCCGACAACAGCTGACACTTCTGGTGCCATGCATTTCACTGCCATGCTTGTGCTCTTCCCAGCTTGGGATACCACCGTGGGCTGCAGTGCGGTGGGTGCCATTTACAGGCTCTGGGGTTTCTGTAGCACCAGCACCAGTGTGGAGTTCAATTTTGTGTCCTGACACAGTGGAATACAGGGTAAGGTGTGTGATTTTATGAGGCAGATGGACCAATGCCAGAGCTCTGCTGGAGTTCCCAGGAGATCAAATGAAGTTGTTTCTGTTTCTGATAAATGCTGTAAAAGTGTCTTTTTTTGACATTAACCAAGGTCTCCATTTTGTTTTATATCATGTGTGTCTCTTTTTCAAGAGCTGCTGGCATGAGAAACATTTCTGCCTTGGATTAATTATATAAATAGTAGTGGCAGAAAGGCTGGTGGCTGATATTAGTCTTGCTTCAGACCGGAAACATTTACTTTTGCCTCTATCAGGACTTTCAGGAGGACATTTTATGAAGCCCATACGGTGGCGTGCAGCATGGAGGGCGAGATATGCAGTTTTGATTTTCCAATGGTGGGTTGAAATGCAGAGATAAATTCAGTGGGGTCTTTGCAGCATGTCGAACATTTTTGCTGGCTAGTGGTCGATTCACAGTTGTAATATGTTTGCAAGCCATGAATACTCATTAACGTGAAACAGTTTTCAATATAGTCTTACCCTTGGGATAAGGTCAGTGACGCACGAGAATCTCCTGATATTCATAGAATTCATAGAAACCCTACAGTGCAGAAAGAGGCCATTTGGCCCATCGAGTCTGCACCGACCGCAATCCCACCCAGGCCCTACCCCCATATTCACCCGCTAATCCCTCTAACCTGCGCATCTCAGGACATTAAGGGGCAATTTTAGCACGGCCAATCAACCTAACCCGCACATCTTTGTGGGAGGAAACCAGAGCACCCGGAGGAAACCCACGCAGAACAATTCATAATTGTTTAAAGATGGCCTGCTGAAGTTGACTTTGTGCCATTGTGACGAAGGTAAATGGTTGCGCTGTTTGACCATCTTTCCAGCTACACATTTATCTGCTTTATCCGCCTATATCTGTATTCATTTGTGTGTGGTGCTGGGGGTAATCCAGAGATTACTACTTTTGAAGTCCTGCTTGCTAATTTCTGACCTAGCTCCTTAAGTATTGACTGCAGGACCACATCTCCCTTTCCGCCTCTGCCATTTGTACCAATATGGACAGTGACTGCTGGCTGTTTACCCTCCCCACTTCGGTGCTCTGCAGCTGTTCAGTGACAATTATTGACCCTGACACAAAGGAGGTAAGAAGTCTAACAACACCAGGTTAAAGTCCAACAGGTTTATTTGGTAGCAAAAGCCACTAGCTTTTGGAACAGGCTGTTCCTTCGTCAGATGGGTGGGAGTTCTGATCACAAACAGTTTGTGATCAGAATAAATTCTAAGATTTCTAAGATCTGTTTCTACTTGACTGTCTGCTGGCAACCCATTCTCTCACTCTCTGCATACTCTTAACCTATGGGGTGATCATAATCTATAAATGTGCATTCCATGAAGCTCTCAACTTCACAAATGCACCACAGAGACCAGCTGATGCTGAAACTCTGAAATCTAGAGCTTAGCACACTGTAAACACTGACAGTGCTTCCTGCACAAATGGTTATCTGGGGCATGCGAAGCATCCTGGAGTTCTCACAAAGCACAGGATGTGCATTCCAAAGGTTGGAGCAGCCCTGCTTTTCCTCTATTAGTAAGTAATCTTGCCATTGTTAATAAACCTTTATAAATCGAATAAAACTGACTACAATTAATAAACCTTACCAATATGAATAAAAATGACTAACATTGATAAACCCAACAAATACTTAATATACCTAATACAGAAATAATAAACCTTATTTGAAAAAAAGATAAGATTCACCAATTTATTCCCTAGTTCAGGTAAACTAAATAAGAATTACTCACCAGCCAATCACTTTGTTTTTTTAAATGGGATATGGGCGTCACTAGTTTGGCCAACATTTATTGCCCATTCCTAATTGTCCCTGAGAAGGTGGTGGTAAACTGTCTTCTTGAGCCACAGCAATCCATGTGGTGTTGGTGCACTCACAGTGCTGTTAGAGAGGGAGTTCCACGACTTTGACCCAGCAACAGAGAAGGAACAGCCATAAATTTTCAAGTCAGGATGGTGTGTGGTTTGGAGGGGAACTTGCAGGTGGTGGTGTTTGCATGCATCTGCTGCCCTTGTCCTTCTCAGTGGTAGATCTCAAAGGCTTGAAAAGTGCTATTGAAGCTGCCCTGGTGAATTGCTGCAGTGTACCTTGTAGATGGTATACATTGCTGTCACTGTGCATTGGTGATGGAGGGAGTGAATGTTGAAGGTAGTCGATGGGGTGCCAATCATGCAGGCTGCTATGTCCTAGATGGTGTTGATCTTCTTGAGAGTTGTTGGAGCTGCACCCATGCAGCCAAGTAGAGAGTATTCCATGACACTCCTGACTTGTGCCTTGTAGATTGTGGACAGGCTTTGGAGAGTTTGGACATGAGTTACCTCTTCAGAATTCCCAGCCTTTGACCTGCTCTTGTAGCCACAGTTTTTATATGTCCAGTTTCTGGTCAATTGGAACCTCTAGGATGCTGAGAGTTGGAGATTCAGCAAAGGTACTGCTATTGAATGTCAAGGGAAGCTGGTTAGATTCTCTCCTGTTGGTGCTATTATTCCCAAACTTGGCGGGGAAGGTGGAGTCCCAACAGGGAAACCAAAAAAGAAACTTTGTTGTTTTGCAGTGGGGGATCTGGTTCACTTCAGGAATTTCGGGGATAGTCCCAGATGAGTCCCTGGGATCATTATGGAGAAAACAGGACCAGTACCTTTCAAGATTAAAATGCAGGGTAAAACTCTAAAGAAGCACTGAGACCACCTGAGGACCAGGGAGTCTTTGCCTAAACTGTCCCCACTACCAGCCATGGAGATAGCCACTGCAAGTGCCAGGCCTCAGCTTGAAGCTGACTATGTGTTGGCCCCTCCGGATTGTGAAGGTACGGACTCAGAGATGGAAGCTGAAGAAGCGGGCCTTCGGGCTGAAGCAGAGCCGGAGGAGGAACCTACTTTAGCAATCCTGCAACACTTCCTCCAAAAACGTTTACACGGTACAGTACAGTATAGTTTACATAGCCTGACCCAGCCCAGCCTTCAACAGATGTTCACCCAAATGACAAGTGATGGGTAGGATGTCCTCACAGTGGAGGTGCTGGGTGAGATGGGGACCTAAGAGGAGAGTGGTGTTGTGATGACCGGGAAGGCCACAGGAGATCATCAATAGGTCTTCTACCTGTGGAATCTGTGGAGTATGAGCTGCCTTGTTGAGTGAGCGGAGGCTCACCCAATGAGAAGCAGCCAATGGGGTTTTTAAGCCTGCACTGGTCCCGAGGTGAAGACCACCTGACTGTTAGCCACACGAGCAGCCTTTTCCTTTGGTGCACAATAAAGAGTGTTGGTGATGGGAAACTGGCATTTGGCTGAATTATATGGAGAGAGGATTGGTGAGGTAACAGTAAACTCAAAGTTTGGATAAATAGGTCTTTTTCAGGTTGGGAGGATGTGATGAGTGGAGTCCCGCAGGGAAATATGCTGGGGCCTCAACTATTTATAATGTATATCAATGGCTTTAATGAAGGTTTACATGGTTTTGTGAAGGGGAGGTCGTGCCTCACTAACTTGATCGAGTTTTTTGATGAAGTGACGGAGATGATTGATGAGGGTAGGGTAGGACTCTCATGGCAGACTGGTGCAGAAGAAGGAGGCTTTGGAGAGGGTACAGAAAAGATTTAGCAGGATGTTGCCTGGTATGGAGGGCATTAGCTATGAGGAGAGGTGGAGAAACTTGGTTTGTTCTCACTGGAATGATGGAAGTTGAGGGGCGACCTGATAGAAGGCTACAAGATTATGAGGGGCATGGACAGAGTGGATAGTTAGAAGCTTTTTCCCAGGGTGGAACAATCAATTACTAGGGGGCATAGGTTTACGGTGCGAGGGGCAAGGTTTAAAGGAGATGTACGAGGCAAGTTTTTTACACAGAGGGTGGTAAGTGCCTGGAACTCGCTGCCGGGGGAGGTAGTGGAAGCAGATACGATAGTGACTTTTAAGGGGTGTCTTAACAAATACATTAATAGGATGGGAATTGAGGGATACGGTCCCCGGAAGTGGGGCAGCATGATCGGTGCAGGCTTGGAGGGCTGAAGGGCCTGTTCCTGTGCTGTAATTTTCTTTGTTCTTTGTTTGTTCTTTGAAGGGACTGAATGGATGATCGCTGAATTTGCTGATGACACAAAGATAAGGAGGAAAGTAAGTTGTGAAGAGGAGTTTGCAAAGGGTCATAGGTAGGTTAAGTCAGTGGACATAAATTTGCTGGATGGAGTATAGTATCATGCACTTGTCCACTTTGACAGGAAGTAGAGAAAATCAGCGTATTATTGAAATGGAGAGAAGTTGCAGAAATCAGAGTTACAGAGGGATCTCAGTGTCTTGGTACTCAATCAGAAAAAGTTATCATGCAGTTACAGCAAATGATTGAGAAGGCAAATGGAATGTTATTGTTTATTGCAAGGGAAATGGAATATAATTGTAGGGATGTTTGCTATGGTTGTACAGGGCATTGATGAGACATTGAGGATCCTACTTTACCATTTTGACTCTAAGTGCTGGGTGGACTTGAAACTGGGAGTGTTTCAGATGTGACTTTTAGTACCGTTCTCAGGCGCCCCCCATATGCGCTCTGCCTGAAAAAATATCAGCGATCCCGAATGCACAAGCCTGTGGGTGGGGCTTAACGCACTCGAAACCCTGCAGCTCCGATCGGCACCTCCAACTGCGCATGCGCAGAAAGAAAATGATAGAATGCTGCTCCCTTGCCACATACCTCCCGGCCCGGATAATGCCTCCCCCTGGCCCCCACAGACATTGCCACATCACCAAAACATTACTGACCCCCTTATCCCCCCACCCCCTCTGCCACCCAGACCGATCGTGGGCCCCTCCCCCCCCCACTCCCCCCCCACTGATCTCAGGCAGAGTGGCAGCGGACCCCCCTTCCCTTCCACCGATCTCAGGCAGAGTGACGGGGACACCGCTTTCCCCCCACCGATCTCAGGCAGAGTGGCAGTGGACCCCCCTTCACCCCCACTGATCTCAGGAAGAGTGGCAACGGACCCCCCTTGCCTTCCCCGATCCCAGGCAGAGTGGCAGCGGACCCCCCTTTCCCTCCACTGCTCTCAGACAGAATGGCAGCGGACCCCCCTTCCCTGCACCCCCCTCCCCCGCCCCCCCCCTCCCCCAACTGATCTCAGGCAGAGACCTATCGGATGCTAGCACCTACCTCCTCACTAACTGGAGTGCCCAAATCGGACTTCTATGGAGCATGTCTGTTTTGCGCCGAATCTGGATGGGTGAACGCAGTGGTAAAGGGGGAAGTGCCGGTAAGGTTGGGCTGTAGCCCATTAAGTCAATTTAAATGCATGCAAATGTATTTAAATGGCTGTCGCACCCGTTTTGGGAGCAGTCCCGACCTGCGGCCATTTCCGGTTCTTGGTAAAGGGGGAACCAGCACGAAGGTGGGCGCGGATCACATTACTCGCCTCACACCCGACTTTACCAAGTTTTTGCGCCCGAAAACGGGCGCAACGTGACGGTAAAATCAAGCCCCTAGAGTACTGCATACAGTTTTAGACTCCTTATTTAAGAAAGGACATAAATGCATTAGGAACAGTTCAGAGAAAGTTTATTTGACTGATATCTGGGATGGGGTGGTGGCAGGAGGGCTATCTTATGAACTAAGTTTGAGCAGGTGGGGCTTTTATCCATTGGAGTGTGGAAGGTTAAAAGGGGATTTTGTTGAAACATATAAGTTCCTGAGGGGACTTGACAGGTGGATGCTGAAAGTATATTTCTGCTTGTGGGAGAAATATACCATTCCTTGGAAAGTAGGAGGATGAGGGGTGACCTTATTGAGGTGTATAAAATCATGAGGGGCATAGATAGGATGAACACACGTTGTCTTTTTCCCAGGGTAAGGGAATTGTAAACGAGAAGGCATAGGTTTAAGGTGAGAGGGGAAAGATTTACAAGGGACCTGAGGGGCAACTTCTTCACACAGAGGGTGGTGCGTATGTGGAATGAGCTGCCAGAGAAAGTGGTCGAGGCAGGTTCAATAGCAACATTTAAAAAGCATTTGGATAAGTACACGGATGGGAAAGGATTAGAGGGATATGGGCCAAACGTGGGGAATTGGGACTAGCTGGGTGGGCACCATGGTCAGTTTGGACCGGTTGGGCTGAAGGGCCTGTTTCCGTGCTGTATTGCTCAATGATTCTATGGCTCTAAGGAACAAAGATTAAAAATAAGGAGTCTCCGAGTTAAGATGGAGATGGGAATATTTTTTTCTCTGAGGATCATGAGATATCGCTCTTCTATGGCGAATGATGGAGACAGGGTCAATTAATATTTCTAAGGCAGAGATGGGCAGTTTCTTAACTAACTAGGGATTCAAAGGTTATGGAATGTGGAGTTGAAGCCACAATCAGTTCAGCCACAATCTTATTGAATAATGAACAAAGAACAAAGAACAAAGAACAATACAGCACAGGAACAGGCCCTTCGGCCCTCCAAGCCTGCGCCGCTCCCCGGTCCAGGATTGAATCCTGAATCCAGGATCCCCACCCAATTTTCCAGCCTAACTACATACCAATATCCTATCCACCGAGCTGTCCCTCACAGCTACGATGCTTTGTTCATCACAACCTATTAACTCACCCCCAACCCCCCATTCCAGACCATGTGATCTCCAGGGAGAGGCGAAAACCCAGAGTGAAAACCCCAGGGCCAATATGGGGAAAAAAAATCTGGGAAATTCCTCTCCGACCCCCTGAGGCGATCGAAACGAGTCCAGGAGATCACACTGGCCCTGATCGGAAAATGCTTCCCAACCCTATTCATTTCCACTTCCACGAACACCATATGAATTCCCTGCCCCCGAGACAGGTTCCCAACCATCCGCAGTCTCGCTCTGTACTGGCACCAGCAAGATGATCATAGAATGAAGCCTTGAAACGAGAAACAAGGAACAATTAGCCCGCGCCGCTCCCTGGTCCAAACTAGACCACTCTTTTGTATCCCTCCATTCCCACTCCGTTCATATAGCTGTCTAGATAAGTCTTAAACGTTCCCAGTGTGTCCGCCTCCACCACCTTGCCCGGCAACACATTCCAGGCCCCCACGACCCTCTGTGTAAAATATGTCCTTCTGATATCTGTGTTAAACCTCCCCCCCTTCACCTTGAACCTATGACCCCTCGTGAACGTCACCACCGACCCGGGGAAAAGCTTCCCACCGTTCACCCTATCTATGCCTTTCATAATTTTATACACCTCTATTAAGTCTCCCCTCATCCTCCGTCTTTCCAAGGAGAACAACCCCAATTTCCCCAATCTCTCCTCATAACTAAGCCCCTCCATACCAGGCAACATCCTGGTAAACCTCCTCTGTACTCTCTCCAAAGCCTCCACGTCCTTCTGGTAGTGTGGCGACCAGAACTGGACGCAGTATTCCAAATGCGGCCGAACCAACGTTCTATACATCTGCAACATCAGACCCCAACTCTTATACTCTATGCCCCGTCCTATAAGGGCAAGCATGCCATATGCCTTCTTCACCACCTTCTCCACCTGTGACGTCACCTTCAAAGATCTGTGGACTTGCACACCCAGGTCCCTCTGCGTCTCTACACCCTTTATGGTTCTTCCATTTATCGTGTAGCTCCTCCCTACATTATTCCCACCAAAATGCATCACTTCGCATTTATCAGGATTGAACTCCATCTGCCATTTCCTTGCCCAAATTTCCAGCCTATCTATATCCTGTGGGCTCGAGGGGCCAAGCGGCCTACTCCTGCTCCTAATTTGTGTTCATGTGAGAGAATCCTGTTGAAGATGTGACACTGGAACTTACTCTTGCAGATTCGAGCAGGTCATTGACACATTTCCTGCACCGGACCCAAGTTCTGTGAGCGGCCCCACAGTTGCTCATGTCATCCTCCAGCTCCATCCAAGCTGCCTTGGTCAGCTGGTAGGCTCTCTGATGCCATCTTTAGGAAAAAGCAGCTAAAGGCCTGAAGGAGAACAGGCAATGAGACTGGCCTGCTGCGATGGCCGGACATTTCTGTGGGAGAAGATGGTTCTCTCAATCAGTGGTGGATAATCTGGTTGGTAACAAGCTGTTTGAACAGATTGCCTGTAGGTGCTGTAATATCAGCTGACCATAGAGTCATAGCTGATGGCTGATTTCACCAATAAAAAGTATCCTCTGCTGCTGAATGTGATGTGTTTTCCATGCAGCCCACTGGCACTTTGAATTTTAAATGTAATCATGCGGGGAAAGGTGATAAAAGAGAATGTGGAAGTGGTGCACAGTTCTGGTTACAACTTTGGGAATGTCATGCTATTGACAAGATCCCAGCCCCCTGCGGAATTGAGTGTGAAACATCCCCTGTTTGTGCTGCATCATCAGAATTTGTTCCCCGATTACAATCACGGAAAAGGTCAGCTGAAGTAGCAGCCCTGTTTTCTTTATTCTTCGCTAGCCGGGCCAACCTAGCTGTGGATCTGGAATCCCATGTAGGCCAAACTGGGTAAGGATGGCTGATTTCCTTCCCTGAAGGACATTAGTGGACCAGATGGGTTTTTATAACAATCGACAATGGTTTCATGTTCATTAATTCCAGAGTTTTATTGAATTCAAATTTCACCGTCTGCTGTGGTGGATTCGAACCCTGGCTCTCTGGACTACCTGTTCAGTGACAATACCACTGTGCCACCGCCTCTCCCTACTGGAATTCATCAACGGTAAATACTTGAACAAAATGGTAAACAGTTGAATAAAAACAAACTACTGCTCAACAAGATGCTTTTTCCTAGCTCTTAGTGTCTGATTTTAAAGAAAATGCTGATATTTACTGTATATTCAGCAGTTAGATATTCAATTTTTGCAGATACCAAAGTAAAATCTTTCCAATGTGGTCAGTATATAAAACATATTTATTTAAACCTTCCTCTTCCAAGATTTTATTATGTATAGGGTAGGTTTTCCCCATTTAAATTCCTCCTATTCTTTGTCTTGCCTTTCCCAGCCTCATTTAGCCTAGCCTGATCTGATTTTTAAAAAAAGTTCATTTATTAGTGTTTCAAGTAGGCTTACATTAACACTGCAATGAAGTTACTGTGAAAATCCCCTAGTCGCCTGCAACTATACTTCTTTACACTCTGGCACCTGTTTGGGTTCACTGAGGGAGAATTTAGCATGGGCAATGCACCTAACCAGTGCGTCTTTTGGACTGTGGGAGGAAACCAGAGCACCCGGAGGAAACCCACGCAGGCACGGGGAGAACATGCAGATTCCACACAGACAGCAATCCAAGCAGGGAATCGAACCTGGGTCCCTGGCGCTGTGAGGCAGCAGTGCTAACCACTGTTACAGCAAGGTGCCTGGCACTGCCCAGGCGGGATTGGCTCCTCTAAGTTTCTTTCCTCCCTGCAAGGCTGATGCTGCAATCTCCACTTGACACATTCCTCCTGCTCCAATTGGGAACTGAGGGGGAGGCGGGAAATTAAGCTGCCATTTATACCCGTACCGTGGCACTATACATTAACTCATTCAGTGCTGCTGTAGATGTAAGCTCTGATGAGTACCTTGGATGTGGTTAGTGTGACACTATGGTTGACAACTTAAATTGTGTGAGGGACATATGATGAGTGTTAGATCATCCTGTTTACTTAGCAGGAGAGGATGGCAAACAGGACACTGCAAGTTAAAATGGTTTACAGGAACTTTTTGCATGTTTGAAAGGCCCACTCCTTAACCTCCTGCTTATGGTGCACAACATATTTCTTCATTTAAGATGAGTTACAAAAAGCAAAATTGTAAAGATTTATATGATTGCTGACCATCAACCTCCATTTTACAGAATTTAATCAAGGGAAACAACAATAACATGCATTAGTACTCCTAATGCTGATCGTTGTGACAAGTTTTAAAGAAGTATAGTTGCAGGTTTTCAGTCTCGATTTTCTTATCATCGTCTATTCCTGCAAAGGACAGGGTTTTTTTTGCATCCATTGGTTCTTAATCCATCTTACAAAAGAAAGGGATATCTGGAGAATCCGAAGCATTTGGTTGTTATTACATGACAAATTGTTTATTCAGACATGCGGAAAATTTCCGAAAGCGTGCAAAGATTTTCGGGAATTTTTCTTTTTAAAAACTGACGTGACACAAATTGTAAAGGGATGCCCTCCGTGCCCAAGCATTGCCTGAAGGGTATTGCAGCCACTTCTTAAAGATGTTATTCAACATCGTGATCAGAGATGATCCTCTATTTCAGGTCTCTCGGAAGCAGAGAGTTTTAGAAGCTGTCACGAGGATAAATAAAGCAGAAACCCCAGCTTAGCATTTTCATGGTTCAGTCTGTGCTTCATGGTTCTGTATTGATCACTTAAAACAGGAAAGTTTCAGGCTAAGTCTTCGGTCTGTGCTGAATTAACCCTTTGTGGTGACGGAGTGGGGCTGGCACTCTTGTGCTACATTAGCCTCAGTACACCTGAGCTAGGGATGTAGGGTGGAATTTTCCCAAACAGCTGTGAAAATGGGTTTCCTTCATGCCGGTGGTTTTGGCGAGCTCGGCACGGCAATCTTCCAGCACTCTGTCAATTTCCATGACAGCTGGGAGCTTTGCAGCAGTTTGGGCGGGTGGGGGGGCGGCGGGGGTGGGGGGAGAGCCCACGTACATCAGCGAAGCTGGCTTCAGAGCGTTCGTGTGCCCCGATCTACTGGTGAAGCGGGAGATCTCCTCTCACTGCCCCCCATGACAAGCCGTTCTCGCCGATAAAACGGGGTTGGGAAGATAGTGATCTGATTTGCGACGGGCGCGATTCGGATTTTTGGCCTCTCATGCTGGGGGCGATTCTCCATTCCCGCTGCACTTAGTGCAGCGGGCCTGGAGACTCGAACGGAGGCCGTTTCGCGGGCTCCCTGCTGGGATTTCCGGTGTCATCAGCTCCGTGGCAGAAACCGGAGCTGCATAATGTATGAGAATCCTCATTTAAATGCTAATAAAGTAGCATTAGCAGGCCTGGGACTGAAATCTCCAGGCCTGCTAGTCTCTTTCCCTGCCACCAGGAGTGGTTTACTCCCGCAGGGTTTAGTATAGCTCCCTACTTGCGGGGAACTGGCAGCCTGACCCTCCTGGAGTGAAAGGGCCCCCAGAGGGTCAGGCGCTGGGGGGGGGGGGGGGTGTCCCTGGGCATTGCCACCTTGGCAGTGCCAGCCTGGGCTCCCTGGCACTGGTAGGGTCGAGGCTGGCCTGGGCATGTTCATGGAGCTAGAGATTGGGCCATAGGGAGGTGAGAGGGTTGGCGATGCGGGCGTTGCAGGGCTGGCCAGCGATCAGGAGGCCGACAGTGCGGGGCCACTGTACATGCTCCGATCTTGGCGCTCGCAGATCAGCGTGTGCACAGTGGCCCGCTAAGCGCCATGCTACTTGGCCTCTGCAGCGGGAATAAGCCCATCCCAATGATTTTCAGTGTGATTCACGTTGAGGCATTCTGCAGTGCACAGTGTGGGAGATACATTTTGAAACTCTCTCTGAGAAAACTAGCGGGATTTACTCCAGTTTTTATGCAAATTTGACACTTAGAATTGTTTTGGGAGAATTGCCCCCGCTATCTTCCTTGCACGCCACACTGATTGACTGGCATGGCAAACCGGTAAAATCATGTCTGTGGACTTCCCACTCCTGTTTATAGTCCACAAATCCTTGAAGGTGGCAACACAGGTGGAGAAGGTGGTGAAGAAGGCATATGGTATGCTTGCCTTTATAGGACGGGGTATAGAGTATAAAAGCTGGAGTCTGATGATGCAGCTGTATAGAACGCTGGTTAGGCCACGTTTGGAGTACTGCGTCCAGTTCTGGTCGCCGCACTACCAGAAGGACGTGGAGGCATTGGAGAGAGTGCAGAGAAGGTTTACCAGGATGTTGCCTGGTATGGAGGGTCTTAGCTATGAGGAGAGATTGGGTAGACTGGGGTTGTTCTCCTTGGAAAGACGGAGAATGAGGGGAGATCTAATAGAGGTATACAAGATTATGAAGGGTATAGATAGGGTGAACAGTGGGAAGCTTTTTCCCAGGTCGGAGGTGATGATTACGAGGGGTCACGGGCTCAAGCTGAGAGGGGCGAAGTACAACTCAGATATCAGAGGGACGTTTTTTACACAGAGGGTGGTGGGGGCCTGGAATGCGCTGCCAAGTAGGGTGGTGGAGGCAGGCACGCTGACATCGTTTAAGACTTACCTGGATAGTCACATGAGCAGCCTGGGAATGGAGGGATACAAACGATTGGTCTAGTTGGACCAAGGAGCGGCACAGGCTTGGAGGGCCGAAGGGCCTGTTTCCTGTGCTGTACTGTTCTTTGTTCTTTGTTCTTTGTTATGATTCAGTGCTTCTTGCTGGAAAAAATGGATGCATGGACATTAGATAAAGAGGACAATTCTCCAGGTGTTCATGCTGTGGGATTCTCTGGCCCTGCCGGTGGTGCACCCCCTGCTGTGGGTTTCCCGGCAGTGTGGGGTGGCTCAAATGGGAATTCCCATTGACTGCAGCGGGACCAGAGGACCAAGCCCCAAGGGAACATCACGCCACCTCCTGCCTCTGAGAACCACGCTGAGGGGAGCCCAGAGAATCTCGCCTGTTTTAACATTTCACACGTGAACAATGGCCCACAATGGCCACACAAATTAGGCACTATAGACAAGCCAAATATTCTCAACTTGAGGAATTGACAACATGATCAAAAAGAAGAAAGTTACTCTCAATAACTATTTTATATCTTAAAAATAAAAGCTGAAAAAAAGCGATGTTCATAGTAAATGTTTATTAAAAGCCATAAAACCTGACTCCGATTAAATTTTATAGCATTACACATGAGTCATATTATGTTTTATGAGGTCCATGTCCCCCTGTTTAAATGTAATGTTGTGAAATGGAACATGATGCTCCTCACTCTGATCCAAATGACATAAATGGCCAAATTCCCTAAAGGCTGGACAAATCTAACTGACCTTTGTAGAGACAGGATAAGACAAACGAAACTATTAGATTGACAGGGAAGTTTGCACTTCCATTTGGAACAGTGTGAATAGTATTTTCAGTAATAGATTGGCTTTGCTTAATTGCATTTCGTATCTTTCAATGAACGGCTGCCCTTTTCACAAAAGCCCTTTTCACAAAATTATTTGCTTGTGTAAGTCTTCCCTCGCACTAAACGGCATAAAATTGGTATCATGCTACGCCCTGGGAGACTAATAAAGCTGAATCTTTTGCATTTTGCATTAAGGAATAGCGGAGTCAGGAGAAGTGCGGACGCTTCAAAATAATTCAGAATAAAGATTCCAGAAAGTATAACCTTCATGACCAAAACGAAATGGATTGCAACCCCTCAATTACAGTGAAGTGAATTATTTTCATGATTTAAATCTCTTTCAAATCTGATTATTATCCTTATAATTATTATTGTTTAATAATTTAATTGCTGTCAGAGCTTGTGAACCTGGTGACACAAGGTTCGAAGGCAACATCTGCAATTACTTATTGAATATTACTTAGATATACTTAAACTTAGTTCCTCTGATCCCACGCAGGCAGTAAGACTCCTCCACCAACTCCAGTCCATCGCAATCTCTTTCACTCAAACCCAGGTGGTGTCCACTCTGGCGTACGTCTGGGAGACGCAACACGTGTCCTGCCAACCTCAGTCATCTCGCAGGCACATCTGACTTGTCCTCCATCGCACTCCTTTTTAATGGTGATGCTGTCTCTCCAGGTGATATCCAGCATCTTCATAGAATCCCTACAGTGCAGAAGAAGGCCATTTGGCCCATCGAATCTGCACCAATCACAATCCCACCCAGGCCCCACTCCTGCAACCCACATATTTACACTACTAACCCCCCTGACACTAAGGGGGAATTTAGCATGGCCAATCAACCTAACCCACACATTTTTGGACTGTGGGAGGAAACTAGAGCACCCAGAGGAAACACACACAGACACGGGGAGAATGTGCAAACTCCACACAAAGTGACCCGAGGCCGGAATTGAACCCGGGTCCCTGGTGCTGTGAGGCAGCAGTGCTAACCACTGTGCCACCGGGCCCTGGCGAAAGATGTCCAACTTATGTGACTCCTTTGCTGTTGTCTTTCATGTCTTGCGGTAGAGGATGTATTTGGTACTGCTACGGACATCTGGAGTATCAGCTTCATGGCTGTGTTAATGATGTTGGATGCCCAGACCATGTGGAGCTGTTGGCTGTCCAATGCTACTTTGTTGATTCTGGTGTGAATATCGACCTCTACATCACCTTCCCTGAAGATGTTTCTCCCGGTTGACATCATTGATGTTCTGTTGCCTGATGCTGATATGAAGGCCTTGTTGCCGTCCAGGTGTCATTGTCTTGGTCAGCACGGTGGTACAGTAGTTAGCACTGCTGCCTCACAGCGCCAGGGACCCGGGCTCAATTCTAGCCTAGGGTGACTGTCTGTGTGGATAGTAAGAAGTCTCACACACCAGGTTAAAGTCCAACAGGTTTATTTGGTATCACAAGCTTTCGGAGCGCTGCTCTGAAAGCTCGTGATACCAAATAAACCTGTTGGACTTTAACTGGTATTGTGAGACTTCTTACTGTGCCCACCCTAGTCCAATGCCAGCATCTCCACATCATATCTGTTTGGAGTTTGCACGTTCTCTCTGTGTCTGTGTGGGTTTCCTCCAGGTGCTCTGGTTTCTCTTCACAGTCCAAACATGTGGAGGTTAGGTTTATTGGCCATGTTAAATTGCCTCTTAGTATCAGGGGGACTAGCAGGGTAAATATATGGGGTTATGGGGATAGGGCCTGATGGGATTGTTGTCGATGCAGACTCGATGGGCCGAATGGCCTCTTTCTGCACTGTAGGATTCTATAATTCTATGATTCTCGCAGCTGATGTGTAAACCAATCATGGCACCCCTAACCTCAAGATTGGTGGTCATGTCTTGAATCATGTGTAATTCTTCAGCCAGTAAGTGATGCCATCTGCTAAATCCAGGCAGTGTTGCCATGGGATGCCAAAGTCTGAACCCACCATCGCCTTCAGACATGATGACATCAATAACCAAGCGGAAAAGGAATGGGAGAGTCTGCAGGCTTGCTGTACTCCTGTGATGATTATGAAGGAGTCTGTGGTGCTTATGCAGCAGCAGCTGGAGTCACAGTATGAGGTTTTGAAGAAGTTAATGTACAACGCCAGGATGCCACTGACTTGCAATGTGCCAGAGTGACTGCTGCTGGAACATAACCTTCCACAACACCTTCCAAGCCCACAAGCACTACCATTTGGAAGGAAAGGGCAGCGATACATGGGAACACCACCACTTGGAAGTTCCCCTCCAAGCCACTCACCATCCTGACTTGAAACTATATTGCCGTCCCTTCGCTGTCACTGGGTCAAAATCCTGGAACTCTCTCCCTAACAGCACTGTGTGTGCACTGACACCAAATTGACTGCCGTTATTCAAGAAGGCAGCTCACTACCACCTTCTCAAGGGCAATTAAGGATGAACAAAAATGCTGCCCTAGCCAGCGAAGCCCACATCCCATGAATGAATAAAATAAAAACACACAATGTGATGGCTTTTCAATGGGAAGCATTGTGAAGCGACATTAGCCCAGATTTTGTGGTACTAGTAATGATGGTATTTAGCATCATTACTTCTCTGAAATTGACAGCTACTTCTGGAGTTTGCACATGTGCAGCCAAGTATGAAAATCCAAAAGCTGCGGTCAGCTATACTTCTCCAGAGGTTGGGCTTTGAAGTCCCCCAATCTGTAATCAAATAGAAATCACTAAACTGATGAGAACTTGCCCTTTTACACTACTAACTTGCTGCAAAACCCTTGAAAATGTTACATCCTTTTGAATGACTGGGATTTTAATGCTGTACTAAGTCCAGAACTGCTACTAAGCAGCCCTACTATTGCTAAAAAATTAAACATACATATGCAGAATGCCAAATTTTCCCATTATGAGAATATAATTCACATTTTAAGATAGAATATGTATTTTGAAAATGTTTATGATATTTTAGATTCTGTCTTGATTCTGTGTTTGCCATAATCATTTATTTTGCTTTTTTAAACATTTTTAATGAATGGTGAAAATTGGTCCATTTTACTTCCTATTTTGTTGTCTGTTAGAATACTGAACAAAGAACAAAGAACAATACAGCACAGGAACAGGCCCTTCGGCCCTCCAAGCCTGCACCGGTCATCTGTTCCTAACTAGACCATCCGTTTGTATCCTTCTATTCCCAGTCTGTTCATGTGGCTATCTAGATAAGTCTTGTCACTGCAATGTGGTTCCCTGTTTCTTGTCCTCGGTGATATCACTATGGCTGTATGCGTGGAGACGTCCTTGACTTGGCGTCAGATTCAAATAGATGTAGGAAATCCACTCCACAGGGATAGCAAGATCTTTGTGAGCAGCTTTCTTCATGATCATAGAGTCATAGAGGTTTTCAGCATGGAAACAGGCCCTTCAGCCCAACTTGTCTATGCTGCCCAGTTTTTACCATTAAGCTAGTCCCAACTGCCCGCGTTTGGCCCATATCCCTCTATACCCATCTTACCCATGTAACTGTCTAAATGCTTCTTAAAAGATAAAGTTGTGCCCGCCTCTACTACTGCCTCTGGCAGCTCGTTCCAGACACTCACCACCCTCTGTGTGAAAAAATTGCCCCTCTGGATATTTTTGTCTCTCTTCCCTCTCACCTTAAAACTATGCCCTCTAGTTTTAGACTCCCCTATCTTCAGGAAAAGATGTTGTCTATCATTGTTTTATAGGTATCGATAAGATCACCGCTAAGCCGCCTACGCTCCAGGGAAAAAAGATTGTGTTGCACATTCTCCTCTCTCAATTTATAGCGATTGACCACACCATAGTTTTCAGTGTCAGGAGAGGTTACCGTATATCATGGTGCAGGCACAAGCTTGTACAATGCACCAGACCTGCCCACCATGTAACTGGGCCTCAGATGTCTGGCCAAAGAATCACCTGCCCAAGGAGGGCCAAGGAATATTCAGAAACTGCCCCAGTGCCCACTTTGCTTTTTTTTTCATTCATTTATGAGATGGGCATTGCTGGCAAGGCCTGCATTTATCGCGCATCCCTAATCCTGGAATTCCTTCCCTAACAGCTTTATGGGTCAAACAACAGCACATGGACTGCAGCGTTTCAAGAAGGCTGCTCACCACCATCTTCTCAAGGGCAACTAGGGATGGGCAATAAATGCTGGCCAGCCAGCGACTCCCATGTCCCATAATTGAATAAAAAGAAATTGCCCTTGAGAAGCTAGTGGTGAGCCACCTTCTTGAGTACAACCTGCCATTGGCTTTCAGTTAAGAGTCAATGAAATTGCTTCCTATCTGGAGTCACCAGGTAATGGTAGTGGGTTTCCTTCTCTAAAGAACATTGGTAAACCGGATCAGTTTATATGACAATTTGGCAGTTTCATATCATTGTTGTTTCATATCATTGTTGATTTCAATTTCTATTCTAGATTTGTTCAATTTAAATTCTGCATCTACTGTTGCTTGAGGCCTTTAGATCATGAGCCCAGGCCTCTGAATTATCAGACCAATAATATTATGCCCCCCCCAAGTACCTGTAAGGGATTTGTATATGAAAATAATGGATAGAGTGCCTCATGAACACTCCAGGGCCAGAAACTCTAGTTAGACCCTGTTTCCACCTTTCCTATTCTGGTACACTTGATCTCACCAGTCATACTAGCCACGGATTCCATTTTGATTGGCTGAAAGGCTGGCGGTTACAAAATGCTAAAGTCCCTGCCTTTGGCCTTGCCTAAATCTACATGCCTGGCCTTATAAATTGTGGGTGCATAGAGGCTGCACCTCTTGCAAAACCAAATGGGACTTCCTGGGCAAGGCAAGATCCTGATGTACTGGACCCCCTGGATTTCGGCCTGTCTGATGTATTCCTGTGAAAGATATGAAACAAATTCACCAGGAATTCTATATAGAACTTAGGGCTATCTTGTTGAGTATAAAAACGGGTTTCGATGTCTTTGTTCTCATGGTGTCCTGCACTTCTGTTTTAAGATGTAATTATTTTCAATACATTTACTCTGGTATGAAAAATAATGCAGCTCTTTACTAAATTGATATCCTGGGCAAATACCAATTTATTAACAGATTTAAGGGATATCATTTGAGTCATTCCTGTTGCCACCAGCAAATTGAAATGATTAACAACTTGTAGATTTGGTAGCTTAAAAATATTATCATATCAATTCTGTGATAAGGTTCTGCCTTAGGACCAGGGGCAAATTTATGCAATGTAACAGAGTGATAGAGCTTTCTGTATGGTTCCATGATGGGTCAGTGTGTCAATAAATTGAGAGAAACCCAGATCTGAATATGGGTCTGTGTCAATTCCAAAAGATTTTTCTACCACACATAAGTTACATCTTCTTGGCATGACCATAATTACATTAGAAGTGGATGATCAGCCAACAACATCCAAGCCATGATGTAATCTGACAAAAGCACAATTGACTAGTGCACCTTATAAAATGGCTACACAATCTTCTACAGAACAAATTTCAACAAGTAAACCAGTGACAGGAAATCTCAACATACAATATTGTCTTTATTTTCATTATTTTACCAAAGAACAAAACAACTCTATGACTATTTAAACTTACTTAAGATCAGCTTTTCCTTGGACTAAATATTAAATAAATAAATAGTGCTCCACTGTATGCCTATTGTTTATTGTAACCTTCTGTCTACTATTACCCTAAAGGTTTCCACTGCTATGATGAATAGGGATCATGACAATTAAAAGAAGGGGGAAGGAAGAAAGATAGAAATGAATCTTATAAATATATAGTAATTGTTGTGGTCTGGTAGTGTAGTGGTTTAGACACTCCCTTTATGTTGCTGTGGTTGCTGGCTCAGTTTCCAATTGTGGTTGACACTCAAATCTGCCAGCCACATGTATAATGTGTTTTGAGAATTCTTAGAAAGACCATTTATGTTTATTAATAAGTTGCCTCTTCTTTCTTTTCTGTTACATTCAACTTGAGAAAACCATTATATCTCAAGTGCATAGCTTCTTGGCTCATTAGCCAAGAAGCAATGTGGCAGCAAAGGGTTCATTTTTATAACTTGAAGTGTAACATTCTCCATTTTCTTAATATTGAGCGGTGATTATTACGATGGAAAGGCTAATTATGTTACTCTCCAATTGGTAACAAACGCCTTTGAAAATCTTTTATCAAAATATCATGTTTCATAATTAAAGCTTGCTCTCTGTAGCACATTCATATTTGAGGATAATCATTTATTTGAATGAATGATCTACCTGTGCATTGCTGTAAACACTTAAAGATAGTTGTTATGAGGAATCTGGTCTAAGTTACTACCGTCTAGCAAACCAAATCACTTTTCATTCTTAGGGTGGGATTTTACAGCCTTGCCCAACCCGAAACTGTAAAATCCCGCCCGAGGTCAACGGACATTTCCATCGTCCGCCCCTCGCCCGCTCCGATTCCCGTGGTGGGTGGGGCAGTAAAATTCCGGCCTTAGAGTATATTTCTCTAAGTGCTACACCAAATGCATTGGGTTCTGCTGTTTAAAAAAGGCTCAAAAATGTTGAAGTTTCCGGCCTCTTGGTCACCAGAACAATCCAGATGCAGCATAAATTATGTGGGCTTAACAGGAAAATAAAACAGTTCAGTTTGGTAATCGGTAAAACAATCACCATTGGCAAGCCTGAGTTTTCAATTATTTTGAGTCTGATTTTAAAAGCAAAAATACAAAAATACCATTTCCCAAACAAAGAAAAGCGGACCATTTTACAATGACAAAACCTGAATGGACACAGGGTTAGCTTTAATGGGAATGGCTTCATAAGCACAAGCAACTGGATTCTTGGTGGAGCATTTAGCAAAATATCACTTCAGGTTTGATTTTGGAGAAAGGTAAACACTTAGGCCAGTTTCTGAACAGCTATTTTGAATGCACAGTATGGTTACAATGAGTAACAATAATCCATTTAGCAACAGTGGATAAGAAGACATGAGTTTCTTTATCCTCAGTAAACCCACCAAAGTTACGTGTTTTGTAACAGGTGTTAGAAGGAATTTTGCGCATTAAGAAGTCAAGCAATATTCCTATGTGAAAGATACCTTAATAAGATAATGGGTGGAATTTTCCTGTCCCACGCGCCATGGGAATCATAGCGGGCGGGACACGTACCGTGCAAAGTCCATTGATCGCAGGTGGGATTTTCTGGCCTTGGGCTGAGCACGGACTGAAAAACCCACCCCCTGCCTCTGCCGAGGAGTCTTGCCCACTGGGACCTGCATACTAAAAATTCACATTAACAACAGTGGGGCGGCATGGTGGCACAGTGGTTAGCACTGCTGCCTCACGGTGCCAGGGACCCAGTTTGATTCCTGCCTTGGGTCACGATCTGTGTGGAGTCTGCATGTTCTCCCTGTGTCTGCGTGGGTTTTCTCTGGGTGTTCCAGTTTCCTCCCAAACTCTGAAAGACATTGACCATGCTAAATTCTCCCTCAGTGTACCTGAGGGGGACCACAACTTTTCACAATTATACATTAACGATTTGGAGGAAGGAACTGAAGGCAGTTGCCAAGTTTGCAGATGATACAAAGACATGTAGAGGGACAGGTAGTATTGAGGAAACTTGGGGGAGGCTGCAGAAGGACTTGGATGGGTTAGGAGAGTGGGCAAAGAAGTGGCAGATGGAATACAATATGGAAAAGTGTGGGGTTATGCACTTTGGAAGGAGGAATGGGGCATAGACTATTTTCTAAATGGGGAAATGCTTAGGAAATCAGAAACACAAAAAGACTTGGGAGTCATTGTTCAAGATTCTCTTAAGGTTAACGTGCAGGTTTAGCCAGCAGTTAGAAAGGCAAATGCAATGTCAGCATTCATGTCGAAAGGGCTATAATACAAGAGCAGGGATGTATTTCTGAGGCTGTATAAGGTTCTGGTCAGACCCTATTTGGAGTATTGTAGGCCCCAGTTTTGGGTTCCCTATCTAAGGAAGGATGTGCTGGCCTTGGAAAAGGTCCAGAGGAGGTTCACAAGAATGATCCCTGGAATGAAGAGCTTGTCGTATGAGGAATGGTTGAGGACTCTGGGTCTGTACTCGTTGGGGTTTAGAGGGATGAGGGGGGATCTTATTGAAACTTACAGGATACTGCGAGGCCTGGATAGAGTGGATGTGGAGAGGATGTTTCCACAAGTAGGAAAAACTAGAACCAGAGGGCACAATTTCAGGCTAAAGGGAAGATCCTTTAAAACAGAGATGAGGAGCAATTTCTTCAGCCAGAGAGTGGTGAATCTGTGGAACTCTTTGCCGCAGAAGGCTGTGGAGGCCAGGTCATTGAGTGTCTTTAAGATAGAGATAGATAGGTTCTTGATTAATAAGGGGATCAGGGGTTATGGGGAAAAGGCAGGAGAATGGGGATGAGAAAAATATCAGCCGTGATTGAATGGTGGAACGGACTCGATGGGCCGAGTGGCCTAATTCTGCTCCTATGTCTTATGGTTTAACAGGTGCCGGAGTGTGGCGACTTTTCGTGTGGGGATTTTCACAGTAACTTCATTGCGGTGTTAATGTAAGCCTACTTGTGACAATAATAAATAAGCTTAACTATTCAAAATATAATTTCATGCGTTTCTTTTTCTTCGCTAAAATGAATGGATGGAAACTTTTTGGGCAGCAAATTCCCCCGATTCTCAATCTGTTGTTCAGACTGGATAAAGCTCCGTGCCGGGAGATCGACTTTGCAAAAAATGATCCCTCTGATCTAATTCCAAGAACTTCTTCATTTGGTACTTAAAAAAATAGGAATTCTCCAGCAACGCACAAAACAAGCATGCCAGATTTCAGAGTCAGGAAAATATATAATCAGCTCCCCTGAGGGCTTAGTCAGCAGGTGAACCATGCGGTTTGGTAGTGAGCCAGTACAAGCAAAAAAGAGCCAAGGTTTACTCCTTGATCTGTGCTGAGTTAAACATCTCCGCTGGACAATAGTGAGGCTTAGAAAATTAGCCTGCATATTTCCAGAATACAGAGGGCAAATATTGACCAATTTTCCCACAGTTGATCCAGTGAGCCAATCAGAAAATGTGCAAGTGTGAATGTTGGTTGAGAACAAATCACATTTAGTTGTGGTGACGACTGAACACTAATCAACCATCCAAGCTCACACGTGGACAATAGTCATAGAGTGGATGTGGGGAAGATGTTTCCATTAGTAGGAGAGACTAGGATCCGAGGGAATAGCCTCAGAGTAAAGGGACGACCCTTTAGAACTGAGGTGAGGAGGAATTTCTTCAGCCAGAAGGTGGTGAATCTACGGAATTCATTGCCACAGAAGACAATGTCATTGGAGTGTATTAAGACAGAGATAGATCGGTTCTTGATTGGTAAGGGGATCAAATGTTACAGGGAAAAAGCGGGAGAATGGGGGTGAGAAACTTATCAGCCATGATTGAATGGCGGAGCAGACTCGATGGGCTGAATTGCCTAATTCTGCTCCTATCTTATGGTCTTACTCAGGTGAGGAGGCACTGAAGTTTCTGTAGAATCATATCCCAAATGTAAGTTGCTGCTATTAATTTGAAGGAGGAGAAAACCGGGAAGAAAATAAAAACATTTCTCACTCGAAAGGTGAAAATTTGGGGAATTATTCTGTTCAAGTTCTAAGTCTTTCAACTGAAATACAAAAATCTAGCTAAGATATATTGTCCCACGTGTTAGAGACAACCAACTTTATTAAAGAAACCAGGAGAGTGATCAAATGATTGTTTTCCACTATGCAGTGTAGAAAACATCTTTTGTACAGCTATCGTTCAAATAAACAACAGGTTAAATATCTGACATGCTGGCTAGAAATGCCTGGAATGACACAAGTTAAATAATCGTGGGACACCAGTAACAAAGGGGTTAAATTCTAGAACAAATTAATCTACAGTCCGACGTCAAAAACTCTTCTTTGTACCAAAAATACTATTCCCAAACAACAAAAATAAACAAACCATTTTACAATAATGAAGTATGAAGGGAATGCAGCATCAATATTAATCTCAATAGAAATATCTTTAAAAGTATTTGGAACAAAATACAATTTGACTACTACTTGTATTTTTCTACTCACACTGCAAAAGAGGCTTAATGCAATTTACATAGTGTGTTACAATGAAAAAGGGATGTATACTGTTACTATTTTTGACCTGCTCCATCAAAATGAATCTAGTTTTCGGCATAAATGGCTGGGACCATTTTAAGAAGATTAATAAGTTGTGCTGTAATATTACTATTTAAATGACAAAGTATTTATTTTCTAGAGATTATTTTCAATTAAGGATCAGTACCAAGCTAATTTTACGATGTCTTACTTTGTGGAGTCGCACCGTCTCTGCAACGTAAGCACACTTTAAAAGCTGAATTCAGAATTGATCGACTGAAGAGCAACTCAAGACTCATTTTGTTAGAGCAGCTTAACATTTTGTGCATTTATATATACTTTAGGAGCCTGTCTATTGTGCTGAAGTGTAGTTACAGAAAACAGTTGTTCTCGCATCTGACCCAAAGTGCTTCCAGATAAACGTTTGCGTGTTTAGCCGCTCATTGGATAATCAGGCTTGAATGAGCATAATGTCTTTGATATGGGTTAGTACTCCATAAATAACATCTTCTCACAAAGATCATACAACATTATACAACTGCATCGCCTCTCGTGCTTCAGGTTGCATCACAAGATATTTTGCCATTGCCCGCCAGTGAAATATGTTCTCTCCAATTGCTTCAATCTTTACTGGCCTGGGAAACCCTTGTGCCAGTAACAGTCATTTGAATATCAAAGGCTTGTTCCAAGTTTTACAAGCAGATGTCTGTGAGTTTACTGCCTGAGCGCTGATAATGTTCATCATTAAGACTTCCACATTTAATAGAGTCTTGCCATGCTTGGAATGAAATGCAGTGTTGAATTAATACCAGGACTCATTACTGCGAAAGTGTGTCTTCACTGATTTTATTCCGATATTATAGAGACATCCTGTCTCACCACTATTGGTAGAAAATGGGCTGAAGGATGTTTCCGCCTTGTTTTGTGTCCTCTCCGTGGAGACCCTTTTCCATTTAAGGCCACAAACATTTGCCGTTCATTGTGCTTCCACTTCATGGAAGCATAGGTGTTGTAACCATTCTCTTCTATTCTTTCTTTAAGTTTGCAGTCATTATTAAACTCTTTCTGCAAAATAAAAATTTAAACAATGTTACAAAAATTAAATTTGCAGAATTCCACAACAATCCTTAATTTCTGAGCAATGTGATAATGGATTAGATAATCAGCAAAGTTTCAATTTGGTTAAAACTTTAGGATCAGAGTTTCGAAGTGAATACATGCCTTTACTGTGAACTGAATGATTAACATATATTCAGCTTGTCTTAGACGACAACAAATGTTCACCACTTATTTGTTCAAGCTCCATTTCCAATTAGTGGGTTGAGAGACTAGGGTGAGTATTTAACACCACATTCTGCACCCTCTCCTTTCCTTCTCCCCTATCTACTCTATGTACGCTTTGTCTGTACAGCGTGCAAAGAACAAAACTTTTCATTGTACACCAATACATGTGACAATAATAAAAATCAAATCAAATTAATCCAGGTGATGGGGGCCCCACCAGTGGATCCGGAAATTGGCGGGATTCCCAAGTGAGACTGCACTTGGGTATATAATATACTAAATTAGAATATGTACAAGAAAATTGTTACTTCATTTGGAAGGAATGTTTGAAGCCTTGGCCAGTGAGCAGAGAGGAGATAAAAAAAGCAGCTGTTTCACCTCCTATGATTGAATGGGAAGGTGCCATGGGAAAGGGATGATGCGTTGAGGGTGATAGAGGATTGAACAGGGTATCATGGAGGGAACAGTCCTTGTGGAATGCTAACAGGGGAGTGAAGGGGAGGGGAAGATGTTTACGGTGGCAGCTTCACAGTGGAGGTGGAAGAAATGGTGGAGACTGGTGGGATGGAGAGGGAGGACAAGGAGGTTCCTACTATGATTCTGGGAGGGAATGGAAGGGGTGAGAGCAGATATGCAGGAAATGGGTCACACACATTTGGGGGCTCCATCAACCATAGTGGGGGAGGGAATCCATGATTGAGGAAGAAGACATGTCAGAGATGCCATTGTGAAAGGTATCATCATCAGGACAGACACGACGGAGATAGAGAAATTTAGAGAATGGAATGGAATTCATATAGGAAGCAGGGTGTGATCAGTCGAGGTAGCTGTGGGAGGCAGTGGGCTTATAATGAATATTAGCAGGAAGCCTATTCCCAGAAATGGAGATAGAGAAGTCAAGGAAGGGAAGAGAAGTGACAGAGATGGACAATATGGAGATGAGGGAAGGGTAGAAATTGACAGTAAATTGATGAATTATTACAGTTTCGACCAACTAAACATTGCTTATTTATTTCACTTTGCCTCCTATCCTTTTCCAACTTTGGTGCTGTCTCCCATGATGAAATGCCCTAACAAGTAACTGATAAATACTATTGGGTAAATGTCTTGGCATAAGATTACATTTTGGCTGCTTGTAAAGCTAATTTTTAAAATTTAGATTCATAGAACTCAGAGAAGCCCTACAGTGCGGAAGGAGGGTATTTGGTCCTTCACGCCTGCACCGACAATAATCTCATCCAGGCCCGACCCCCCAAACCTGCTAAACCCCTGACACTAAGAATGGCTAATGCACCTAACCTGCTCGTTTTTGGACTGTGGGAGGAAACCAGAGCACCCGGAGGAAACCCACGCAGACATGAGGAGAACATACAAACTCCACTCAAACAATTAATTGGGGCCGGAATTGAACCCGGGTCCCTGGCACTGTGAGGCAGCAGTGCTAACCACTGTGTCACTGTGCCTTGACAATTTTGACATGGCTATTTTAAAAACTCAGATTGAAGTATTTCACTTGCCCTGATTGTCTACTGTTGCCTGCTTAAAACAATGGATTAATTGTTTATTCAAAAACTTAAGATATGAAGTTAAATGAAAATAAAATAAAGAACAAAATTCATTCGATACTAGAGGTTGTGCATCACATTATTTTGCTCAGATTGGTTCTGTGAATAAATTGTTTTTAGATTGCTTATTCAATGCTTAAAGTGATCTACATGGCCCTGTTCCACAGGGAGGGTTATTCATCTACAACTGAGTGTAACTGTTCTCAAGATATCATAATATTATTTTATGCGGGTATGAATCAGAGAGTAGATCAAGGACAGAACATTACAGCCATTTCAGGTCTATCACTGAATAGGAAGGAGTTGCCAGGATGGTGAAAACAAACCTATTATATGATTTACAGATTGGAGAATTTGTACTATTACTTGTTACAGTGTCAAAACCCATCACACCTCCATTGAGTGTATGAATTGTACTGTTCTGCAACAGATTGTACTTTTTTATATTAATATTGGTCTGATCCTGTTTACAAAATGGCAATGTAAATTTAACTCATTAATATGTAGAGCATTCCCCATGAATCCTATAGGAGAATTTTGTTCTTCACATATAAACTTTTGTACCTTGTGTTCTTTCTCTTGCATGTCCATCATTTCTCATTCCTACCTCCCCTGTCCCCAAGAACCTGCCAATCTCCTTGCCTTAGTAAACTGATTTCAAAGACTTTGATTTTGAACTCCCTATTTGCAATATTCAGTGTCAATACCAACTTCCCTTGCCCATCATTCCATAGTATCTGAACAATTTTCTCTGACAATACACCGTAGCCATTTTCCTCTATTCCTTGGACTATTGCTGATTTTCTATCCCTTTGTCTCCAACCTCGGTGAACATCCTTTCAGTTATTGGGTTATAAATTTGACCTTGCTGAGCATGCAAATTGACAGTTCTGGGGACCAATGTGCTGTGTCCAAAGAGGTCTAAATAATGCCCAATCAGAAACTGGGTTGAATCATTTTTCAGGCATCCTTGGCAGCTGGCTGAGACAGGCATTAGATTCCTTATGTATGTAACTGAGGGGTCTAACATCCTTTTATGATCCCCTCACGTGAAATGCATGGTGATGAGTGGGCCAGGCCTGTTCAACTCAGGTTCCATCACTTGCTGCCAACTAGAGGCAAGCTTTGTTAAAAGAATAACCTGGTCAGAAAGCTTCCTGTAGGTCGAAAGGGAAGCAGGAGTGCTTATTTGACACTACAGTCCTAGTGTTTGTCCTAGTGACCTTCCTTTCCCACCCTTGCCTTGCCATCGGTTCCAATGTCCTTTCCAAGTAAAATGTGAGCTGCCTGTGAAAGTAAGATAAGTTTTGGCACCTCACACAAATGAGGTTGTGAGGTTCACACCACAATTTGTGCTGACTTTGAGCTATCTGGTTGGTTCATGTGGCTTGTGCGCCCCAGAGGTCTACTTTGAAAAGCTTCCAAAAAATCATTCCCCATATTTCTCCAAATTTCTACTTTTCCAGCTGTTAATCAACTACATGGACGATGAGAAGTTTTTTTTTTACATCAGTAGCTTCATGTACCTTTAAAAATAAAAACAGAAAATGCTGCAAATACTCAGCAAATCAGGCAACATATCTGGAAATAGAAACAGTTAATGTTTCAGTTTGAAATTTGGAGCATTGCGTGTAGTTCTACCCTACCAGAAGGACGTGGAACGTTTGGAGAAAGTGCAAAGAAGGTTCACCAGGATGTTGCCTTGTCTCAAAGCTATTGGCTATGAGGTGAGGCTGAATAAACTAGGATTGTTTTCACTGGAAAGACAGCAGCTGAGGGGAAACCTGATAGAGGTCTACAAAATTATGAGAGGCTTTTTCCTCGGGTGGAAGTCTCAATTACAAGGTGGCACAGGTTCAAGGTGAGAGGGGGGAAATTTAAGGGAGATGTGCGAGGGAAGTTTTTCATGCAGAGTGGTGGATGGCTGAAACGCGCTGCCAGAGGAGGTGGCGGAAGCAAGCATATTAGCAACATTTAAGAGGCATCTCGATGGGTACATGAATAGGGAGGGAATAGAGGGATATGGACCGAGTAAGGGCAGAAAGTTTTTTCTTTAGTTCAGTTAGGGCATCATGATCGGCATAGGCTTGGCGGGCCGCAGGACCTGTTCCTGTGCTGTACTTTTCTTTGTTTTTTGTTCTTTGATACATATCAATTAGGAGCAGGAGTAGGCCATTCAGCCCTTCCAGCCTGTTCCGTCATTTGGAAAGATCACGGCCGATATGACCTCACGCACTTCTTTCCCGTCTACCCCATATATACCCTTAGACTCCATTGTCAATCAAGAATCGATCTAACTCGGAATTAAAAATATTCAATGACCCAGCCTCCACTGCTCTCTGGGAATGAGCATTCCATATCAACAACCCTCTGAGAGAAAAGATTCTCCTCAACTTAAGTGTGAGATTCCTTATTTGATGACCTTCATTGATGTATAATGTTAATTTTGTTTCTCTCTCTGCAGATGTTGTCAGAGTATTTCTGGCAGTTTCTGTTTTTATTTCAGATTTCTGGGTAATGGTACATCTATGATCCTTGTCTTGTGCTGAATTAGCCCAGTGGCAGTCAGAGTGCTACCATTGATCTCTAGACTCAATAGAAGGGCAAACGAATCAGCTACTGCTCCTGCTCCTGAATGTTGTATTGAAAAAAAGCAGATGCATCGGGACAAATTTAGGCTGAACACTGTCACAGTTAAAAAGCTCTAAACTCATACACGAGGATTGTCTCTTTAGATGAGGTAAATTCCCAGATAGGGCCACATAAGGAGCTATATCCCAATATGAGTTGGCACCTTAGGAAGAGATGGGGAGACAAATTGGATGGGAAAAAAAATGAAGCATTAAAAGACCTGTTTGGATCCCACAGTACCACAGAATCTATAAGAGGAATAAAGTTAATACAGCATTTCTTCAACAATTAGTTCAATTAAATCTAATCTAATCAATCCAACCAACCCTAGCAGTATCTGACAGTAGATATGTTCTGTGATTTAAGCTTTGGCCTGTTAGTAACTAAGCCAATTGCTGACCACATTATAATCTGCAGATAATTAAGCCATTAATCATTATAATCTCTTTTTAACTGCATTATAATTGAATTGCTTTTAAAGAGTACTTACTGAGCCATAGATCTTTCCTCTTCTGTTCATGGCCAAATAATAATTGCTGTTAATTGCTTTAATCGCCACAACTCCAACTTCCACAGACGTAATTTTCATTATACCTGAGACCAAACAAAATAATCTTGTTACAGTGAAGACATTGCAGGGTATTTCAGGGAATATAGTCTAAATACCACCACTTGGAAAAATGGAAACTGCTTTATAATACAGCTTGCAAAATGTCATATTCCTCTTACTGCACATGTGCTTGACAGAAGAAACAATGGCAATTCAAGGTGTCATGATGTGGAGATGCCGGCGTTGGACTGGGGTAAACACAGTAAGAAGTCTCACAACACCAGGTTAAAGTCCAACAGGTTTATTTGGTAGCAAAAGCCACTAGCTTTCGGAGCGCTGCTCCTTCGTCAGGTAAGTGGGAGTTCTGTTCACAAACAGGGCATATAAAGACACAAACTCAATTTTTCGGAGCGGAGAAGCTACGACAGCTTCTCCGGAGCCTTCAACATGTCATTGATGAAGACAAACATCTCGCCAAGGCCATCCGCACACCCCCACATCTTGCCTTCAAACAACCACACAACCTCAAACAGACCATTGTCCGCAGCAAACTACCCAGCCTTCAGGAGAACAGTGACCACGACACCACACAACCCTGCCACAGCAACCTCTGCAAGACGTGCCAGATCATCGACACGGATGCCATCATCTCACGTGAGAACACCATCCACCAGGTACACGGTACATACTCTTGCAACTCAGCCAACGTTGTCTACCTGATACGCTGCAGGAAAGGATGTCCTGAGGCATGGTACATTGGGGAGACCATGCAGACGCTATGACAACGGATGAATGAACACCGCTCGACAATCACCAGGCAAGAGTGTTCTCTTCCTGTTGGGGACCACTTCAGCGGTCACGGGCATTCGGTCTCTGATCTCCGGGTAAGCGTTCTCCAAGGCGGCCTTCACGACACACGACAACGCAGAGTCGCTGAGCAGAGACTGATAGCCAAGTTACGCACACATGAGGACGGCCTCAACCGGGATCTTGGGTTCATGTCACACTATCTGTAACCCCCACGACTTGCCTGGGCTTGCAAAATCTCACTAACTGTCCTGTCTGGAGACAATACACATCTCTTTAACCTGTGCCTAACCCTCTCTCCACTCACATTGTCTGTACTTTTAAGACTTGATTACCTGTAAAGACTCGCATTCCAATCATTATTTTATAAATCGAGTTTGTGTCTTTATATGCCCTGTTTGTGAACAGAACTCCCACTTACCTGACGAAGGAGCAGCGCTACGAAAGCTAGTGGCTTTTGCTACCAAATAAACCTGTTGGACTTTAACCTGGTGTTATGAGACTTCTTACTGAATTCAAGGTGTCACAGCAATGAAGTTTGAGCAATGTTAATATTTCACTATAAACTCCCCTCAAGCACATTTACGTTTGGTACAATGTGACATTAATTTCTCAGTTTCACTGTGAGAGGACAGAATAAGGGAATGATGTAGCAGAGATTGTCACTCGGATAGTGGTGGCTTCGCAATGCTGAATCAACAAAGGCAGCTGTTTCCTCACATCTGATTTGAATTGCACTGTAACAGAGATTAAAGCATCCCCATTCAGTGTGAAGCGAGGAAAAAGACTTTGTGGGACATTTTGGTCTCTCCCAACTGCCTTCATTTTCTTCAGAGACAAGGTAATACTGAGGTTAAAATTGCAATGAGAAGCCCTAATTGTTTTAACAGGTGAAACAGACTGCTGTAGTACTGTTGGAAATAGCTGGATGCCTCAATAATGTAGTAGGGTCTAATAATGTTCAGAGGATCACAATGCAATTTTGAAATGGAAATGTGCCGTGTCTGTGCTGCTCAAGCCCTGATCTCCGATTCTGAGTGATACGGAGCCAAACCAGGTTAAAGAGATGATTGCCGGTAATTCAGAAAAGGCCAAAATTCAGGTCTGGAGTAGCTGGGTGAGCCTGACAGCTCCCCCACAAAAATGCTCCTAGCTGTTGCCTAACTTTCCACCTCGCCCTACCTTTCTAGTCCTGGCTCTGTCCTGTAACGGGCTCTCTGCCAGTTCAGGACCATGGTGAGGCTGCTGGATTTCCTGTTTGTTATATCCCTGTCCCACCACCAATCAGCGAGTTGCCTCACAGTTTCACAAATACATGAGCAGTTTATCAGTTCTGTCCAAATGAGAGCCACCCATCCAAATGTTTGGTAATATCAGGTTTAGCCAGTCCTTCAGCAAGAAGGCATTCAACTTAAAGGGAGCTGACACTAAAGCAGAAGCAACTGCACTGCAAAGACAGTTCATAAATGGACAATCATCAGAAATGGACCGAATTTCATATCCCAGGAATGAGCGAGACTTTCAACTGAACTTTTGAAAAAAAAATGAACTGGGAACTGAAATGAAATAAATCAAACAGAGACACAGAAATTCTGAAGTGACTTTATGAATATGTTAACCAAGAGATACAATCTGACCACACAATGGTTATGTGTTTGTCCAGATTTAAGTGACTTTACCATTGAACTCCTGTGGCCAAACAGTGAGTAGCATTTACAGGTTAACAAGTTCCGGTGTGCCTTGGTTGGCCTCCACATTCCTTGGAAATGCTAATTCCCAAAACTGCTTCAGAGAGTGTAACCTGTTCACCAATCTGATGATTCTGATAAACCCAGAATATTCCCCACTGAAATATCTTTCAATATTAATGGAATATTCACAAACAGGATGTGGAATTTATACAAGATTTAAGATGTTACAATCGAAAGGGGGGTTTGCACCAATTATTGCCACAGGTATGATTTTGTACTCTTATGAAATCTTGCATTTTGGGACAATGGCTGTGACTTGCAAGGGTAACAACAGCTGGGATTGATCATCACAAATGGGAACATACTTCCTTGAGTGATTGTCAGGGTGAGTTCAGTGTGTTGAGTGTTGATGAAAGTAAAAGGAAATGGCTTATATGGGTATTGATTGAAACTGAAGGGAGCAGGGGAGTAGTGACTTCGATAAGTTATTGGTGGTACAACAAACAGTTAAAAGAATACTGAATTGTACTGAGCCATGAGCCTTGACCAATTTGTTGAAGTTAAATAGGTTCAAGTCAGTCTCTGGGATTAGAATGTAAGAGGGAGATGGGGGTTCACCTACCTACACAGGCAGGTGTTCCCATCCCTTGGACCACTGACAACATAAGCTGACAATGGAAATAAACTCCAGTATTTCCTGGCTCAGATATTGATCCCTGATCAGCTGGACAATTCACTCTAGTTTCTCAAAGAGAATTTCCAAACGCTTAACTCGAATTGTTCTGGAGGAATAACTGATACAGATTAATCAATCAGAACTTCGGCACGGTAGCACAGTGGTTAGCACTGCTGCTTCACAGCTCCAGGGACCTGGGTTCGATTCCCAGCTTGGGTCACTGTCTGTGTGGAGTTTGCACATTCTCCTCGTGTCTGCACGGGTTTCCTCCGGGTGCTCCGGTTTCCTCTCACAGTCCAAAGATGTGCGGGTTAGGTTGATTGGCCATGCTAAAAATTGCCCTCAGTGTCCTGAGATGCGTAGGTTAGAGGGATTAGTGTAAATATGTAGGGATATGGGGGTAGGGCCTGGGTGGGATTGTGGTCGGTGCAGACTCGATGGGCCGAATGGCCTCTTTCTGTAGGGTTTCTATGATTCTATGGACTTCGACAAACATTTGATTCAATGTTGATCTTGGTGTTCTAATGTTGGAACTGAATGGAAAACACATGATAAAATGTTGGTGGATAATGGAGTAGATATCATGGATATATGATGCATGTTTGGAGATTTGATCCAAACTAATGCTCTGGGGGGGCATGGATTCAAAACCCACCATGGTGAAATTTAAATACAACTTTTAAAAAACTTTTAAAGAAAGCTGGTCATCAGTGATGGTGATCATGAAACTTTCATTGATTTTTGTAAAAACTCTATCTGGTTCACTAATGTTTTTGAGGGAATGAAATCATCCTGACCTGGTCTGGCATATATGCCATTCCAGACCCACAGCAATGTGACCAATTCTTAACTGTCCTCTACAATAGCCTAACAAGCCACTCAAGGGAAATTGGGGATGGGCAACAAATGCTGTGCTTGCCAGTGTTACCCACATACCATTAAATAAAGATAGCCAATGACATTTATGAAAATATAGATTGATTTGTTTAGTTCAGCAATATACATAGAAAGAAACATAGAAACCCTACAGTGCAGAAGGAGGCCATTCAGCCCATCGAGTCTGCACCGACCACAATCCCACCCAGGCCCTACCCCCACATATTTACCCGCTAATCCCTCTAACCTACGCATCCCAGGACTCTAAGGGACAATTTTTAACCTGGCCAATCAACCTAACCCGCACATCTTTGGACTGTGGGAGGAAACCGGAGCACCCGGAGGAAACCCACGCAGACACAAGGAGAATGTGCAAACTCCACACAGACAGTGACCCGAGCCGGGAATCGAACCCGGGACCCTGGAGCTGTGAAGCAGCAGTGCTAACCACTGTGCTACCGTGCCGCCCTAAATAGGACTTTACTTTTACAAGTTAAATATTTTCATAGCTGTTCAACATGAACAGTACAGAAGACTATCAATTCCAATATTATCTTATAAGGCCAAAAGAGAAAATGCTGGAAAATCTCAACAGGTCTGGCAGCATCTGTAAGGAGAGAAAAGAGCTGATGTTTCGAGTCCAGATGACTCTTTGTCAACGCTTTATTATCTAATAAGGAATAAGCACCGTAAGAAGTCTCACAACACCAGGTTTAAGTCAAACAGGTTTATTTGGTAGCATGAGCTTTCAGAGCGTTGCTCCTTCATCAGGTGAAGAGTTGTGTTCACAAACAGGGCACATATAGACACAGACTCAATTGCAAGATAATGGTTGAAACGTGAGTCTTAACAGGTAATCAAGTCTTTACAGGTACAGACAATGTGAGTGGAGAGAGGGTTAAGCACAGGTTAAAGAGGTGTGAATTGTCTCCAAACAGGACAGTTAGTGAGATTTTGCAAGCCCAGGCAAGTCGTGGGGGTTACAGATATGTGACATGAACCCAAGATCCCGTTTGAGGCTGCCCTCATGTGTGCAGAACTTGGCTATCAGTTTTTGCTCGACGATTCTGCATTGTCGTGTGTCGTGAGGAATATGGCAGTGTTGATACCAATGAGCAGACATTTGAATGAAATGCAAAGTAACATGGTAGGGCAGATTTGGCACACACATTAAATAATCATGAACCACCAGCAACAGAGGGGTTAAATGTTGATTTACCACATCTTCCATCACTTAAAAGCTATGTGATTATGAGATTTTTGGCCATTAATCTGAAGGTGTTCCTGGACTGAAGGTGGCATCTCGCAAGTTATCTGACATCTTCATTAATACAGTAAGAAGTTTAACAACACCAGGTTAAAGTCCAACAGGCTTATTTGGTAGCAAAAGCCACACAAACTTTCGGAGCCCCCAAGCCCCTTCTTCAGGTGAGTGAGAATTCTGTTCACAAACAGGGCATATAAAGACACATATGTGTCTTCATATGCCCTGTTTGTGAACAGAATTCCCACTCACCTGAAGAAGGGGCTTGGGGCTCCGAAAGCTTGTGTGGCTTTTGCTACCAAATAAACCTGTTGGACTTTAACCTGGTGTTGTTAAACTTCTTACTGTGTTTACCCCAGTCCAACGCCGGCATCTCCACATCATCTTCATTAATAGGCAAATCTGAGTCTGCTGGAACTCAGATGTATTCTCTAATTATTGCTATTGCTCGTCTGAGACATCCTGACAAGGTGCAGGCAAGGACAGGGAGTCAAACTGTTGATGTTGATTGCAGAATGATTTAGTTGCACGTCCTCAAGGTTTGTATGTACACTTCCTGCTCATGCTGCTACGCATTATTCAGCTACTGAGTAAACAAGGGCCAAGGTGGCTGTCCGTAGGGTGTGAGCATCTGCTACCCAGCTGGTCCCAGCTAAATTGTGGATTAAATTGATTGAATTGAGCCCAGTCTTTATTTTGGCTCTAGTTTTCTTCAGATGTTGACGGTTTGATAAACTACAAGCCAGAACCACTCCAAGGTAATTTGGGAAGTTGCGTGTTCGGTTGTACAGAAGAGAGCACACAACCACTTCTTTGCATGCTGGTTGTTTAAATAAAATACAGAGACAAGTGTTATGAGGATTCAGACAAGGCTGCCACAGTTCACAATAGTTCTCAACCCTTCTTCAAGCACTTTGTTCTGTTTGGGCATGAGTTCTCACTTCGATGGCTATCGTAAGGTCATCTGCTCATCCAGATTTTCTTGGCTGAATTGGCAGGATGAATATGAAGAAGCGATGGTGCCAAGACTGAGCCGCACGAGAGAGAAAGATGTCAGCCTTCCAGTGGTTTTCTCCATTAAGTGACTATTAACATTATCAAAATGACTAAAAGCCTGTCGACGGGAACTGAATTAGGAACATTGAGCTCCATTTTGTGTATGACCCTTAAAGCTAATAGACGGAGAACATTTTAATTGCATCAGCCCACACTAATTTATACCACCCATATAACACCCATCTTCCCCAAAGCTCCAATTTGTGTCCAAACGTTGTAATTAAGTATTAACAGTAACTGCATCTCACAATTTATATTATATAGAAGCATTTTTAGTTGGCTGATATCATTTTACATAATCAGTCTTTATGACAACTGCAAACTGAGTCAGGACTGAGTCAGGACTGAAGACTGTTTAAAATCAATAATGCTTGGAGGTATTATTGTTACATTTGTTCCTCAAATCTTTAGTTACAATTTATTTTTGCTCCGGAAATAGTTAACGATCTGTTAAGGAGCTTTCAATACATGATCATATTGATGTTGTACAGATTCTGGACTCTACCATATCGTCTTTCTTACAGAGGCTGGATGATGGACTGTATTCTGACCAGTGAGGAGGGGTAGGATGACTCCCCTCTTTTCCCACTCCTCATTTGACCACAACAGTGTTTTTATAACGCATGTGCGTGCCAACTCCCTGCATATTTACTGTTTACGGGTTGTGACCATAACAGACACAATCAGACAGGTTTCCTTCAAGTTTTTTTTAAAAGGAAAATGCTCTAACTTTCACGCACACACTCTCAAAGTTCACATACAAACAAATAGATTATTTAAATTAAGCAACTTAAAGTCCAGTAAAATTAAAGGGTACATGGCACTTGAAGGATGGTGACTTCACTGGTGTCAAGCTGTACCTGGCGGTCCTTCTGTGTTCAGGGTTGAGGTGGTTTAAAGAAGTAGATGTTCTTCTGAAGATTGCAGCTATGGGGTTGAGTTATTTTTAAACTCTCTGTCTGTGGCACAAGGAGAGTCAAAAAATAGCAGACAGGGCTGGAAACTTGCAAGTTGGATGTAGGGCTGGGGGTGGGGGGAGGGGGGGGGCGATGCGGTGGTAACACTCAAGGTCTGATTTCTTTAGCGTCTCATTTGTTTGTGCTGATCTGCAGAGAAAACAGATGCTTAAACATACTAATGCTTGCCACATGAACCTCTCTCTCCAACTCTCCAGTGACCCGAATATAGTCATGGCTAATGGATTCCAGTTGCCTGGCTCAGATGATTATATTGTGTCTGGGCAATCTCTTATCAAGGCCAGAGTCCTATTGTGCAAGTGATTATGCTTAATTGTTTGTCCCACCAAGTTGAGTATCCAGATGATTTTTCTGGATGCTTTGCTAATGGGGTGGATCTCCTTTCTTCATCTCAAACTCCAGTCACACTCCTTCAAGGCAGTCTTTCCTGTCGAGGCAATTGCAGACAGGTTGTCTCTCTTTCAATGACTTTGAATGTCAATGGTACTGTGATGCAAATATTTGGCTATCTTTGACTGTAGTTTTAATTCATTGGAATATGGCTATAGTTGTTTTAAAAATTCAACTAGTCGTTTTCACAAAGTGAATTCATAATGTCATTTTATTTCTTAAACATGGCTTTGTAACAACTGAATGTTGGTTTCAATTGCAACATGGTCTTGCAGAACCTTGAAAACTGTGCTTTGATAGCAGGGTTGATGGTGCTAATTGAAATGGACCAAGTTTCTATCTCTCTGTCAACATGACTGGACTTTGTGATCACCCTGAATCAATAACTACCCTGCTGCCAGGATACCATTTGCATCAAATTGCCCAAAAGATTGTGTGTTGTGGAAATCTGCACACAGGTCTTCTCACTATCATTATCATGAAAGAGGTAGTGTTGGGCAAGCTATTGGGGCTAAAGGTAGACAAGTCTCCTGGCCCTGATGGAATGCATCCCAGGGTACTAAAAGAGATGGCGGAGGAAATTGCAAATGCACTAGTGGTAATTTACCAAAATTCACTGGACTCTGGGGTGGTTCCCGCAGATTGGAAAACAGCAAATGTGATGCCACTGTTTAAAAAAGGAGATAGACAAAAGGCAGGTAACTATAGACCGATTAGCTTAACTTCTGTAGTAGGGAAAAAGCTTGAATCTATCATCAAGGAAGAAATAGCGAGACATCAGGATATAAATTGCCCCATTGGTAAGACACAGCATGAGTTCATGAAGGCAGGTTATGTTTGACTAATTTGATGGAATTCTTTGAGAACATTACATGTGCAGTGGACAATGGGGAACCTGTGGATGTGGTGTATCTGGATTTCCAGAAGAGTTTAAAAACAGCGAGGTTATGTTGCAACTGTATAAGCTGCTGGTGAGGCCACATCTGGAGGACTGTGTACAGTTTTGGTCTCCTTACTTGAGGAAGGATATAGTGGCACTGGAGGGGGTGCAGAGGAGATTCACTCGGTTGATTCCGGAATTGAGAGGGTTGGCTTATGAGGAGAAACTGAGTAGATTAGGGCTATACTCATTGGAATTCAGAAGAATGAGGGGAGATCTTATAGAAACATATAAGATTATGAAGGGAATAGATAAGATAGAAGCAGGGAAGTTGTTTCCACTGGCGGGTGAAACTAGAACTAGGGGACATGGCCTCAAAATAAGGGGAAGCAGATTTAGGACTGAGTTGAGGAGGAACTTCTTCACCTAAAGGGTTGTGAATCTGTGGAATTCCCTGCCCAGTGAAGCAGTTGAGCCTACCTCATTGAATGTTTTTAAGGCAAGGGTAGATAAACTTTTGAACCGTAAAGGAATTAAGGGTTATGGTGAGCGGGCGGATAAGTGGAGCTGAGTCCACAAAAAGATCAGCCATGATCCTATTGAATGGTGGAGCAGGCTCAAGGGGCCAGTTGGCCTACTCCTGCTCCTAGTTCTTATATTCTTATGCCTTTGCTGCCAGATGTTGCTTATCATGAACATCTGCAGAATCCCTGAAACGTAACAGCCCTCCATCCTCTATGCTGCAGGCACTGGGGGCGGGCCTTGTATTGGCACTGGAATAAGGCACATACATTGTGCGTTTACATCTGAATGTTAATTTGTGTCAGACTTTTGTATGAGGTATAAATTGAAAATTGTTTTTGAAATTGTTTCGTGCAGACAGCTTTCTTGTAATAACTGATGAACCTGCAACATTATTTGACGTGAATATCCATTTATTTGTGAGGAGAATCTCTTCAATGAGCTGCTGCCAAGTAGCTCTGGCTGCAGGCAAATATTGGATTCCTCCAGCTTCCTCGCCATCCTCCAAGTCATTAGTCTAAGGCTGAATGTTCTTGTCCATTAATTGAATCATGTATTACAGAACCCTTGGTGGGTTCTATGGTGGGCAAGGGATGGGGCGGAAATGTAAAATTGAATAGACTGATGCCCCCTGGGAACCTGCCCGCAATTTCATACTTTTGCGGGCAGGGCCTCAGACAGTAAACCCCTCATTCACCTATTGACCCATTCATCCACTTAATGGTCACTTAAAGGTCTTATCCCATCCAGCCTCAAATTTTAGGCTGGTGGGAGTGAGTGCGGGTAGGGTGGCAAAGTGACATCTAAACTTTTCCCCATTTCGGGTAGGAAGGGGGACACCTCACTCTGAAGGCCCCTTCCGAGTTGGGGCACCCACCTCCATCGGATGCTGGAACTCTGGGACCTAATGTATGGTGGCCAAATTTACTGATGGCACCATGATAGGTTGGAAAGTAAGTTGTCAAAAGGAGGTGAGGGTTTGGCTAAGTGATAACATAGGTTAAGGTAATAGACAAAAATATTACAGATGGGAGTATAACTTGGGAAAATATAAACTTATTCACTTCGGCAGGAAAAATAGAAAAGTAGTATACTATTTAAATGAACAAGAACAAAGAACAAAGAACAATACAGCACAGGAACAGGCCCTTCGGCCCTCCAAGCCCGCGCCGCTCCCCGGTCCAGGATTGAATCCTGAATCCAGGATCCCCGCCCAATTTTCCAGCCTATCTACATACCAATATCCTATCCACCGAGCTGTCCCTCACAGCTACGATGCTTTGTTCATCACAACCTATTAACTCACCCCCACCCCCCCATTCCAGACCATGTGATCTCCAGGGAGAGGCGAAAACCCAGAGTGAAAACCCCAGGGCCAATATGGGGAAAAAGAATCTGGGAAATTCCTCTCCGACCCCCTGAGGCGATCGAAACGAGTCCAGGAGATCACAATGGCCCTGATCGGAAAATGCTTCCCAACCCTAGTCATTTCCACTTCCACGAACACCATATGAATTCCCTGCCCCCGAGACAGGTTCCCAACTATCCGCAGTCTCGCTCTGTACTGGCACCAGCAAGATGATCATAGAATGAAGCCTTGAAACGAGAAACAAGGAAGAATTAGCCCGCGCCGCTCCCTGGTCCAAACTAGACCACTCTTTTGTATCCCTCCATTCCCACTCCGTTCATATAGCTGTCTAGATAAATCTTAAACGTTCCCAGTGTGTCCGCCTCCACCACCTTGCCCGGCAACACATTCCAGGCCCCCACGACCCTCTGTGTGAAATATGTCCTTCTGATATCTGTGTTAAACCTCCCCCCCTTCACCTTGAACCTATGACCCCTCGTGAACGTCACCACCGACCCGGGGAAAAGCTTCCCACCGTTCACCCTATCTATGCCTTTCATAATTTTATACACCTCTATTAAGTCTCCCCTCATCCTCCGTCTTTCCAAGGAGAACAAACCCAGTTTCCCCAATCTCTCCTCATAACCAAGCCCCTCCATACCAGGCAACATCCTGGTAAACCTCCTCTGTACTCTCTCCAAAGCCTCCACGTCCTTCTGGTAGTGTGGCGACCAGAACTGGACGCAGTATTCCAAATGCGGCCGAACCAACGTTCTATACATCTGCAACATCAGACCCCAACTCTTATACTCTATGCCCCGTCCTATAAAGGCAAGCATGCCATATGCCTTCTTCACCACCTTCTCCACCTGTGACGTCACCTTCAAAGATCTGTGGACTTGCACACCCAGGTCCCTCTGCGACTCTACACCCTTTATGGTTCTTCCATTTATCGTGTAGCTCCTCCCTACATTATTCCCACCAAAATGCATCACTTCGCATTTATCAGGATTGAACTCCATCTGCCATTTCCTTGCCCAAATTTCCAGCCTATCTATATCCTTCTGTAGCCTCTGACAATGTTCCTCACTATCTGCAAGTCCTGCCAGTTTTGTGTCGTCCGCAAACTTACTGATCACCCCAGTTACTCCTTCTTCCAGATCATTTATATAAATCACAAACAGCAGAGGTCCCAATACAGAGCCCTGCGGTACACCACTAGTCACAGGCCTCCAGCCGGAAAAAGACCCTTCCACTACCACCCTCTGTCTTCTATGACCAAGCCAGTTCTCCACCCATCTAGCCACCTCCCCCTTTATCCCATGGGATCCAACCTTTTTCACTAGCCTACCATGAGGGACTTTGTCAAACGCTTTACTAAAGTCCATATAGACAACATCCACGGCCCTTCCTTCGTCAACCATTTTGGTCACTTCTTCAAAAAACACCACCAGGTTAGTGAGGCATGACCTCCCTCTCACAAAACCATGTTGACTATCGTTAATGAGTTTATTCCTTTCTAAATGCGCATACATCCTATCTCTAAGAATCTTCTCCAACAACCTCCCCACCACGGACGTCAAGCTCACCGGCCTATAATTACCCGGGTTATCCTTCCTACCCTTCTTAAATAACGGGACCACATTAACTATCCTCCAATCCTCTGGGACCTCACCTGCGTCCAGTGACGAGACAAAGATTTGTGTCAGAGGCCCAACGATTTCACCTCTCGTCTCCCTGAGCAGCCTTGGATAGATTCCATCAGGCCCTGGGGATTTGTCAGTCTTTATATTCTCTAACAAACCTAACACTTCCTCCTTTGTAATGGAGATTTTCTCCAACGGTTCAACACTCCCCTCAGAGACACTCCCAGTCAACACATCCCTCTCCTTTGTGAATACCGACGCAAAGTATTCATTTAGGATCTCTCCTACTTCTTTGGGCTCCAAGCATAAGTCCCCACTTTTGTCCCTGAGAGGTCCGATTTTTTCCCTAACAACCCTTTTGTTCCTAACATATGAATAAAATGCCTTGGGATTCTCCTTAAATGGAATGAGATTGCAGAACGCGGTGGTATCGAGGGATCTGGGTGTCTTTGTACAGGAATCACAAGAAGTTAATATGCAGATACAACAAGTGATTAGGAAGGCAAATCGGATATTGGCATTTACTGCAAGAGGAATGGAATATAAAAGTAGGGAAGTTTATTGCACCTGTCTCCTCCTTCCTTCATACCACCCCATACCATTGCAAAGCTCCCAGTTGTCAAGGATTTTAATTTGATTTATTATTATCACATGTATTAATATACAGTGAAAAGTATTGTTTCTTACGCACTATACAGACAAAACATACCGTTCATAGAAAAGGAAAGGAGAGAGTGCAGAATGCAGTATTACAGTCATAGCTAGGGTGTAGAGAAAGATCAACTTAATGTCAGGTAAGTCCATTCAAAAGTCTGACAGCAGCAGGGAAGAAGCTCTTCTTGAATCGGTTGGTACGTGACCTCAGACTTTTTCCCGAGGGAAGAAGGTGGAAGAGAGAATGTTCGGGGTGCGTGGGGTCCTTAATTATGCTGGCTGATTTGCCGAGGCAGCGGAAAGTGTAGACAAAGTCAATGGATGGGAGGCTGGCTTGCGTGATGGATGGGGCTACATTCACAACCTTTCGTAGTTTTTTGTGATCTTGGGCAGAGCAGGAGCCATACCAAGCTGTGATACAACCAGAAAGAATGCTTTCTATGGTGCATCTGTAAAAGTTGGTGAGAGTCGTAGCTGACATGCCAAATTTCCTTAGTCTTCTGAGAAAGTAGAGGCATTGGTGGTCTTTCTTAACTATAGTGTCGGCATCGGGGGACCAGGACAGGTTGTTGGTGATCTGGACATCTAAAAACTTGAAGCCCTCGATCCTTTCTACTTCATCCCCATTGATGTAGACAGGGACATGTTCTCCTTTACGCTTGCTGAAGTCGATGACAATCTCCTTCGTTTTGTTGACATTGAGGGAGAGATTATTGTTGCCGCACCAGTTCACCAGATTCTCTATCTCAGAATGCTGAAAGATTGCAGTGCCAAGCTTGCCGAAAAGATTGGCATGGAGGACTTCAATTTTCTTGCTGTTATGATACTTATAATTTGTTTGGGAAAATTTTGCCCAATATGTCTCCCTTTTAAGACGGATGAGGAGAATTCTTTTCTCTCAGAGAGTCATTAGTTTGTGAATTCTCATCCTTAGAAAGCAGTGGAGGCAGGCAGGGTCAGTGAATTTAGTTAAAACTAAGTTTGATAGATTTTTGATAAACAGGGGAGTCAAGGGTAATGCGGAGTGGTGGGGGGGTCGGGCAAGGGGGAAGTAGAAGTCGACGGGAAAGTGGAGTTGAAACCACAACCGGATTAGCTATGATCTTATTGAGTGGCAGAGTAAACCTGAAGGGCCTAATGGCACACTGATGCTCCTCTGTTCCTATATCCAACCATCTGCTCTGAGAAGCCTTTTGTTTGTCCCGTGAATCAAAATTGTGCTGCTGTGCAGATTGTTGTAAGAATTCAATAGTCGATTGTGGAAGAGATAGCTCTTGCCCCAAGCAGCCACCTTCCTGTGCACAGTGAAACATAGAGGGGATGGAGGATTGGCACACTACAAAACTTCATGGCAGCTGCCAGCAAAGAGGGAACTGATCTCCATAATGTGCTGTTAGTGGAGGTGGACTCCTTGTGATTCATGGAAACAGTGGGAGTGCATGAAAAAGCCTGCAGCATGGTGTGGGTGCAGTGAATGAGGGCCTGAATGGTGGGGAACTCTGCAATCAGTGTGAACCCGAGAACTCGATCCTGCTGCTTCTGGTTGTCTGTGGGGAATGTGATGAAAGTGCTTGCTTTAAGAAACATGACCTCCGTCACCTGCTTAATGGAAGCATGAATTGAAGACTGACTGGTGTTTGATATTCCCTGTGACAGTCTGAAATGAGCCTAAGGCAGGGGAGTTCAGGGCCACAGTGACCTTGACTGCTACAGGCAGTGCTGAGTTAGATGTAACAGTGGGTTGTCAATCATGCCAGAAAGACTCCATTAAGAAAACAGTGCCATGTCAGTTGTCCCCCTGAGATTTCAGAATGGTCTGCGATCATTACAGCTCTTTGAAATCATTTAAGTGGAAAAAAAGTGTTTTGTCTTGAGTTCGGGGTCTAGGTGAGGTTGCTTTAAGATTTGCCCGTTACCCTAAGTATGCTGCCATAAACCATATTACCATTATTCATAAAAACCAGATTCTTGTTTATTTGCAGATCTATGTGCATTACTCAGGGGAGTTGGTTAGCTCCGCTGGCTGGATGGTTGGTTAATTTTGCCAACAGAATGGGTTCATAGCTGAGGTTACTCATGAAGGCCTCACCTTCTCAACCTTACCCCTCACCTGAGGTGTGGTGATCTTCAGGTTAAATCAGTACCAGTCTATGGTCATCTGGGTCTATGGCAACTTTACCTTTACACCTCTCAGTTCTCTATATGAAGTTTTACTGCTGCTTCCCACTAGATCTCAGTAACTAATTCTGTAACATTATATCATAGTTATATCAGCAGTTACATCAGTACCAGATACTCCTGATGCTAACTCTTTATTCTACAAAGGCCACGACCTAATTCAAGCCAAATATCACTCAAAACCTTTCAGCATTTTACCGGGGAGCAGTTAAGAATCTTGCTGGCTGCACTTGAACTACCCACGTCTTATGGTTGCAAGTAGGAATTAGCAATGTGAACCAAGGTGAAAATGATTTTTGAGGTCCCATTTACATCGGCCATGGTGATTTGCATATCTTCATTGTAACCACACTGGGAAATTTTGGGCACCTAAATTGAGATCCGCCTGGAAACTGGACAATCGTGCGTCCCACGCAATTTACTTTTCTGCTACTGTCCTGTTTTTAATGAAACTGCATTGATAATAAGATGGAAATTGCCGCTATTAACTCCTTGGGATAATACTGGCAATTGTCAGTTTTAAGAAAACCAAGTGATTGAGCTGCATAATGAGAGATCTTTATACTCCAGTGCAACACAGCCTAGCTCTTGACAGTTCCCTGGAGATGGAGGCAAATCTAACCCTCTCCCTCCCCCCAACTATTGGAAACCAGATGGAATGAAGGACTTGCCCACTGCTGTCCTGGGCTGATCTGGTTGGCTGCAATTCAAATTACAGATGGTAATGATACTTACCTGAAGGGATTGAGGACCAGAAGAAATTTGGGTAAATATAAATTTTCCATTTTTAAAGATTTTTCTTTTGCGCTAGGGAGAACAGGAGCATTCTGAAAAGAAACCTAATCACATCTGATTGCTGATCATGAGTTGTGGGACAAATTCAGATGATGGTATTGTGCAATTTACATCACAAAATGAACAAACGTTTTTCAGTAAAGGCAAAAGGGAACAAAAGATTTTCATTCTCAGATTCCACAAATCTTCTTGTACATTGGTTACTTCGGGTTGTTTGCTGCATTTTTGATTAATGTTTAATGCACTACATGCAGTACCTTATCGTGTGGATTTACTTATCTGCTTGTAAGTAAGATGTAGACTGCCTGCAAACTAAATTCTACAATGACAATGTGGTTTTCCTTTTTCATGTGTTTATAGTTTCCAGGAATTCCAACCAACTGCTCACAAAGAGATAATCTCAGTTGAAGTCATGGGAAAAGCCATGCAGGAGGTAATATAACAATTTTAGTTAATGGTCTCTCAAATTATCTTGTTACTCCTTGAGGCTTACATTCTACAGAGATAAGTACAGAATATACACTATTTCAATTTCTACAGGAACTTTACGGTTTTTGGGGTCTGCCTAAGACACTTGGGCTGTTAATAATTTCAATTAATGTTACGTACATGACAATTGCAATCTTTTTCAATCAAGCAAAGTATTTCCTATTTATTATCATGATTGAGACTGTCTATTTTGACTATGTGTGTGTATTTTGAAGGGGTAGTTTCTTCTGACATTTATCAAGGTTCAGTATTATGGCACAAGTTGACAAATACATGTAACAGGCAATACATTCTCAATCAAATAGGAGGAAGTATGCGGGCCAGCTTCATTTAATTAATAATTCTAGGTATTCATGTGAATTATTGCAGTATGAGTAACACTGGAATAATGGATCTAGAATGTTACGGTGAAATTTTGACACCTGATTGGTGATGTTGGAATATGTGGCTAGACTAACCAGGAGGTGCAGCAATAAGTAGGCTCTTTTGAATGGAGCCGTTGCTTACTCCAAATGGACATACAGAAGCAGTTCGCCAGGTTCAGGCTGGCACCTCCTTCATTCTGATCTATTACATTCGCTGCTCCCAATGCGCTCTACTCTACATCGGAGAGACTTTAACATAGACTGGGTGATTGCTTTGCTGAACACCTTCAGTCCGTCCGCAAGCAGGACCCAGGCCTTCCTGTCATTTGTCACTTCAACACACCACCCTGCTCACATGTCTGCCTCTGGCCTTTTGCAATGTTCCAGCGAATACCAACGCAAACTGGAGGAACAGCACCTCATCTTCCAATTGGGCACTTTACAGCCTTCTGGACTGAACATTGAGTTCAACAACTTCAGAGCATGAACTCTCCCCTCTACCTTCACCCCATTTCCATTTATTTTATTTCATTTTGTTTCATCCCATTCATCCATTTTATCATTCTTCTTTTTCACTTCCATTTTTCCACTCTCCATCCAGCTCTCCTCCTCCCCCCCCCCCGACCTCCCCACCTTTCAGGGCAACTGCCACATTCCTTAGGCAGTCCTTTAACAATCTGCCCTTCTGCCATTCACACATTCTGATCACTTACTGAACACTGTTAGCACCTTCTCAACCTTCTGTGTCCTCATTTACATTCTCTTTGTCCCATTCCACACCCCCCCCTCCCCACCCTCAGAGTATAAATCTCTGCTGATTCCCTTTGCTTTTAGCTCTGATGAAGGGTCATCTGGACTCGAAACGTTAGCTCTATTCTCTCCCCACAGATGCTGTCAGACCTGCTGAGATTTTCCAGCATTTTCTGTTTTTGTTTCAGGCTGGCACAATATGGCCACCTGACCAGCAGCAAAGAGGCCATATAAAAGAACAAAGAACAAAGAACAGTACAGCACAGGAAACAGGCCCTTCGGCCCACCAAGTCTGTGCCGCTCATTGGTCCAACTGGACCATTCGTTTGTATCCCTCCTTCCCCAGACTGCTCATGTGACTATCCAGGTAAGTCTTAAACGATGCCAGTGTGTCTGCCACCACCACCCTACTTGGCAGCGCATTCCAGGCCCCCACCAATCTCTGTGTAAAAACATCCCTCTGATATCTGAGTTATACCTCGCCCCTCTCACCTTGAGCCCGTGACCCCTCGTGATCGTCACCGCCGACCTGAGAAAAAGCTTCCCACTGTTCACCCTATCTATACGCTTCATAATTTTGTGTACCTCTATCGGGTCTCCCCTCATTCTCCGTCTTTCCAGAGAGAACAAGCCCAGTTTACCCAATCTCTCCTCATAGCTAAGACCCTCCATACCAGGCAACATCCTGGTAAACCTTCTCTGCACTCTCTCTAAAGCCTCCGCGTCCTTCTGGTAGTGCGGTGACCAGAACTGGACGCAGTACTTCAAATGTGGCCTAACCAGCGTTCTATACAGCTGCAACATCAGACTCCAGCTTTTATACTCTGTACCCCGTCCTATAAAGGCAAGCATAACATATGCCTTCTTCACCACCTTCTCCACCTGTGCTGCCACCTTCAAGGATTTGTGGACTTACACACCTAGGTCCCTCTGTGTTTCTATACTCTTGATGGCTCTGCCATTTATTGTATAACTCCCCCTACATTAGTTCTTCCAAAATGCATCACTTCGCATTTATCTGGATTAAATTCCATCTGCCATTTCTCCGCCCAATTTTCCAGCCTATCTATATCCTGCTGTATAGTCCGACAATGTTCATCGCTATCTACAAGTGATATATCTTCTCCTGGGTGGCATGTCTACACCCGATGTTGCCTAGGTGAGCAATGAAAGTGGTTTTGGGGTCATATCTATTTGATAGGATCTCAATTAGCAGAAATTCCTGAGGCAAGCATCTCAGCTGCTTGACTTTTAAACAGCTGTTGAATGGAAAAAGAGCGACAATTGGACCACTTTGATTTTAACTCCCATATGCGTGAAGGGAGATACGACCCCTCTACAGTTTGCACAGTTTGTCAGGTACATTGGTGGGTCATTCCTACTTCAATGGTTAAAAAAAAGAAAACTTATACAAAGTAATTGTTCTATTAAAATGTTTACCTGGTTCACTTTTAGATAAATTATAAATATTGCATTGTAATGACAGCTGTCTATCAAATAGATATTTAATTTACTTTAGAACTTTGCTATTAAACAACTAATGAGGTCAACCTTTCTGCAAAAAATTCCATATATTGTATCCCCTCTTCATCTTCCTCTTACCACTGAGAAACTAACTCAAAAATTAAAACTTATTGTGAAGATGTTTTTGACAAACCTTTTATTTTCTTGCTCAAGGAGAGGAGTCAGTGAAGCTGTGTGCTGTGCTGAACTTTTGTTACGATAATATTGAAAGGGGAATATTAGTGGAAACTCATACATTTTGTGATATTGGAGATGTGCTTGCTATAAGTTTCATCAATTAAATTTAATAGGAACAGACGATCAACAGAAATCTGCCTGTGATTTCCTGGTAGGTTGCTGCTGCCATGAGTGATTTCCATAAACGGATCCTTCAGACGAAATGGGGTAGAATCGCAGACTGATCCTTCAAAGGTGGAGGCCATTCTGCCCACCTATGTTGGCTCTTTAGCAGAGCTGTTCGATTAATCCCACTCCCATTCTTTCCCCAGAGATCAGTAAATGTTTTCCCTTTAAGTACTTATCCAATTCTCTGTTGAATGTCACTATTCAATCTGTTTCCACCCTTCTTTCAGTCCAGATCATTAAGAACTCACTGTGTAAAAAAAATGGTTTCCACATGTTGCCTCTGGTTCATTTACCAATCACCTAAATCTATGTCCTCCGGTTATCAGCCCTTCTACTGCTGCAATCCGTTTCTCCGTACTTATTGTATCAATGTCAATCATAATTTTGAACGTCCTTGGCAGATTGCCTCTATCTTCTCTGCTGTAAAGAGAAAAACAGATTCTCCAATCTCTTCAGGTAATTCTTATATATTTCTGCCTGGTCCTATTCAACTAAGTATCTCATGCACCTTTTGACATCCTTCCTGAAGTAAGGTGCCCAGAACTCAGCACAATGATTCATCTGAGGTATAACCAGTTTTATAAAAGTTTTCTTATTCCTCTATTAATGAAGCCATGGGTTCTATATCCCTTTTAACGGCCTTCGCAACTTGTCCTGTCGCCTTCAAAGATTAGTGTACAAACACCTTCAGGCCTCTCTGTTCCTGAACCCTCTTTTAAAATAGTGTCATTTAGTTCATATTTCAACTCCTAATTCCCCCAAAAATATATATAATTTCACACTTCTCTGAAATAGATTTCATCTGCCGTGTGCATGGCCATTTTAGCAGCCTGTCTATGCCCGCTGAGAGTCTGTTACTATCCTCCAAATCTGGATATGATGAAACAATTCAAGAAGGATTTACAACAGCAACTTGTACTCCTTTACTGGGCGGCACAGTGGCATAGTGATTAGCACTGCTGTCTCACAGCGCCAGGGGCCTGGGTTCAATTCCTGCCTCGGGTTACTGTTTGTGTGTGTGTGTGTGTGTGTGGAGTTTGCACATTCTCTCCGTGTTTGTGTGGGTTTCCTCTAGGTGCTCCGGTTTCCTCCCACACTCCAAAGATATGCAGATTAGGCAGATTGGTCATGATACCCTTAGTGATAGGACCTGGGTGGGAGTGTTGTTGGTGCAGAATCGATGGACCAAATGGCCTCCTTCTGCACTGTAGGGATTCTGTATAAGAGGGTGCTTGGTGGGACATTGGTTAGCACTGCTGCTTCGTAGCGCCAGGGACCCACTGTCAGAGAGTTGGTGCAGACTTGATGGGCCAAATTGCACTGTAGGGATTGTATGGATTCTATGCAATAGAGTTTCTGGAATTTCGAGTGCTGGACTAATAATCCAGTGAAAGTGAGTTTAAATCCTGTTTGAGACTTTGAATTAAAAAAATCTGGAAATAACATAAAAACAAAAAAAAATGCTGATGTCAATAAAACTATTGTAAAACCCCATTTGGTTACTGATGTCCTTTCGGGAAGTGAACCATCCTTACCTAGTCTGCCTGATATGTAATGCCAGTTCCATTGTAAAGTCGTCGAGTTTTAATTGCCCTCTTAATTGGCTTAGAAAGTACTCAACTGTTAATAATATAAATGACTGAATCCTCAGAGTGAATTAAACCAATTAAAGTCTTCCCAAGTAAAGAATGGACAGTTATATGATCCCTTGCTGATAAACCTTGGTGGTTTTCCCACCGCTCACCCAACCAGCCTGCAATTTTACACGGGCGTGTGAGGCCTAGGTTGGCTTGCCTGCCCTCGCCCCATTTGAGGCCCTTGGGTGACTAGTTAGCGGTCATTTAAAAACAATATCCCATCCAGCCAGAATTCTGAGGCTGGTTCAAGGAGGTCAGCGAAGGAGGGGAGTGGGGGGTGGGGGGGTGGGGGGGTGGGAGCGTGGAGGAATGCCCAGCAGCTTTGCTGCTTGGGATTCAGCGGGAGAGGGAATCTGGGCGCCTCCTTCACGGACTCCCTTTCCAGATCATGCCTGCCATCTAGCCACCTCTCCCCACCCCCTCACCCCCCCCCCCCCCACCCCCTCACCCCCCCACCCTCACCCCCCCACCCCCACCCCCCATGTCTGATACCAAGGGTTCATTAATTAACTACTTTCAGGTTAGTTGTTGATTGATTCCTGCTGGCAGTTAATAGAAATGTTTGGAGGCTAACACTGTTTTACTAAAGCTGATGAAGTCTACACAGAATGGTGTGGCTTTTACTTCCAAGCTTCTGCTCAGACCACATATCCTTAGCCATTTGTTGGTAGTTTCCATTCCCCTTGTTCCATGACTAAACAGGGAGAATAAACAGAGGTGATGCAGAAAAGGACAAGTTGCTTGAAGAGGGAGGAAGAAGTGGAGGAGAAGAGATCTCAGCAAGAGGCTAGGGTCTACTGAGAGCAATTCTCCGATCTCAATCTCAGTAAGAAATAATGGGCGGGACTCTCCGGTCTCATTCATGGAGGGACTGGTTGTGAGTAAGTTTTAAGTTTATTTATTGGTATCAGAAATAGGCTTACATTAACACTGCAATGAATTTTCTGTGAAAATCCCCTAGTCGCCACACTCCAGTGCCTTTTTGGGTACACCGGGGCAGCACGGTGGCGCAGTGGTTAGCACTGCTGCCTCACAGCGCCAGGGACCCGGGTTCAATTCCCGGCTTGGGTCACTGTCTGTGCGGAGTCTCCACGTTCTCCCCTGTGTCTGCGTGGGTTTCCTCTGGGTGCTCCGGTTTCCTCCTACAGTCCGAAAGATATGCTGGTTAGGTGCATTGACCTTGCTAAATTTTCCTTCAGTTTACCCGAACAGGCGTTGGAGCGTGACGACTAGGGGATTTTCACAGTAACTTCATTGCGGTGTTAATGTAAGCCTACTGCAGAGCTGGGCTGAGAGGTGGCAAATGGAGTTTAATGCGGAAAAGTGTGAGGTGATTCACTTTGGAAGGAGTAACAGGAATACAGAGTACTGGGCTAATGGTAAGATACTTGGTAGTGTGGATGAACTGAGGGATCTGGGTGTCCATGTGCATAGATCCCTGAAAGTTGGCACCCAGGTTGATAGGGTTGTTAAGAAGGCATACGGTGTGTTAGCTTTTATTGGTAGAGGGATTGAGTTTCGGAGCCAGGAGGTCATGCTGCAACTGTACAAAACTCTGGTGCGGCCGCACTTGGAGTATTGCGTACAGTTCTGGTCGCCGCATTATAGGAAAGATGTGGAAGTGTTGGAAAGGGTGCAGAGGAGATTTACCAGGATGTTGCCTGGTATGGTGGGAGAATCGTATGAGGAAAGGCTGAGGGACTTGAGGTTGTTTTCATTAGAGAGAAGAAGGTTAAGAGGTGACTTAATAGAGGCATACGAGATGATCAGAGGATTAGATAGGGTGGATCGTGAGAGCCTTTTTCCTCGGATGGTGATGGCTAACACGAAGGGACATAGCTTTAAATTGAGGGGTGAGAGATATAGGACAGATGTTAGAGGTAGGTTCTTTACTCAGAGAGTAGTAAGGGTGTGGAATGCCCTGCCTGTAGCAGTAGTGGACTCATCAACATTAAGAGCATTCAAATGGTTATTGGATAAACATATGGATGATATTGGAATAGTGTAGATTAGAGGGGCTTTAGATTGGTTTCACTGGTCAGCGCAACATCGAGGGCCGAAGGGCCTGTACTGCGCTGTAATATTCTATGTTCTATGTTCTACTTGTGACACTAATAAATAAAGTAATAAACTAAAACTAAAACTGAGGGGGAATTTAGCATGGCCAATGCACCTAACTAGCGCATCTTTCAGACTGTGGGAGGAAACTGGAGCACCCAGAGGAAACCCATGCAGACACAGGGAGGACATCCAGACTCCGTACAGACAGTGACCCAAGCCAGGAATTGGGAATCAAGGTGCAGTAACCACTGTGCCACTGTGCCGCCCTGATATTAAAATTAGGCAAGACCAAAAAGCTGCTGTTAAGACGTGGGCATTGGCTTCAGGCTAATTAGTTATCACTTGTGCCTAAAAAAGGTAACAAAGGATTGCCCTGGTAATGTATTATCTTCGTGTGTTCCTAGGATATTGGGACACCTATTCTATTGGGCCTCACAGCCCATCTTCAACTCTGTTGGAATCAATGTTTTTCTGTGAATGAATGTGGTGCGCCTAGATAGAGCTAGGTAGTTTCTTGATTAACAATGGGGGTGAAAGGTTATCGGGGGTGGGCAGGAATGTGGAGTTGACGTTATAATCAGATCAGTTATCATCTTATTGAATGGCGGAGCAGGGCTGAAGGGCCGAGTGGCCTACTCCTGCTCCTAATTTGTATGGCCATGTGTTCATATGGCCTCTGAAAAGGGCGGCACGGTAGCACAGTGGTTAGCACTGCTGCTTCACAGCTCCAGGGACCTGGGTTCGATTCCCGGCTTGGGTCACTGTCTGTGTGGAGTTTGCACATTCTCCTCGTGTCTGCGTGGGTTTCCTCTGGGTGCTCCGGTTTCCTCCCACAGTCCAAAGATGTGCGGGTTAGGTTGATTGGCCATGCTAAAAATTGCCCTTAGTGTCCTGAGATGCGTAGGTTAGAGGGATTAGTGGGTAAATATGTAGGGATATGGGGGCAGGGCCTGGGTGGGATTGTGGTCGGTGCAGACTCGATGGGCAGAATGGCCTCTTTCTGTACTGTGGGGTTTCTATGATTTCTAAAACATTGGGGTCTTTATGCCTTGCGAAAGAGATTAAATAAACAAGGCCCAAACTAATACTAATAAGCAAGATTTGAAAAGCTGATTGAATTAAATGACTGTGCAGATATAACAGGGATTTTAAGACATATGTGATTCATTGCTTTGTAACATTCATGTTAAAAGTATTATCCAGTTGTATGATTAGTAAGGTGACTAGGTCAACCTGATTAACTTCCTGGTCCTATCTTCAGTTTTTATCCGCAGAACATATTTATGGGATAATTTTTTTTCCCAGTGAATTATCAATGTGCTGCTCAGACTTCCTTCACCATGTTCGAAATTGACTGATAATTGTTTGATCCGTATTCATGTTTTTAACGCATTTTCAGGTTTTAGTTCCATCCAATCAGACACCTTCTAAACGGGCACCTTTATAACCACAGTTGGCCATTGAACTTTCTGACAAGGTGTTTTACAATCCCTTGTAAAGCTCACACAGAGTGAGCAGTCACAACTGAGGCAGCTGCTTCCTGTCACAACATGTGCATCGTGTTATTCCCCACTAGTCGTTTACCTTAGACTGAAGCGGGAGATGGGGGTCAAGACTTTGGACTCTACATTATAATTAAACTTGACTTTACACTCACAAAGTTCAGACAGCAAGCTAGTTATTATAAGTAGTTATTCCTTTCACCTCTCTATACATCTCAACAATGAGCTGGGCAAATTAAAGACATGCACTATCCAAATGAAGGGCAGATGAAGGTAATGGTTGGCAGGAGCAAGATCTGGTGCATTTAATGGAAGAAAAGTAATAAAATAGACTACACTGCCCTTAATTACCTTCATATATTAGTACTTAGTTACATTTGTATCCTCCTTCACACCCTTGCACGGAAAAATAGTGCAATAAAACTTAACCAAGCAGATGGTTAGGTCAAGAGTGGCAATAATTCATTAGGCTTACATGAAACACTGAGGATGTGTGAGCTACTACCTTACTTCTGTTCTTTGTGCTTCATATCCTCTGAGACTTTACGGAATAATTTGTGGCTTTGTTGGAAGGTTTAATTTATTTGCGTTTTATTCTGAGCTCCTCTCTGGGCATTTGACTCGGTGCAATGATCTTATCTTCAGAATACCAGTGACTTGTGCAGCACAAAAACTCTCACTGCTACATTTCTAATTAAAACCACAGAATAAAATAATAGTTATAACAGGTCAATGGGCTAAGCTATATAAAATCTGCACCTCTCCGTCCCTTCAAAAACCCCCTAAAAACATATGTGTTTGGCCACACCACATGGCTCCCCCAGTAATTTTTCATTTCCTGTCTGATGTCTCTAAGGTCTGGTTTAACTTGGTTCGCCAAGGAGGAACGAGATGGTGGCTGCCCAGAAATTTGAGTGCTGCATTTACTGCCCCATTCCTGTACCTATTCTGCTCTCCTCCATTTTTCCCACAGCAGTCACAACAATAGTCCAGCTGTCTGCCTGAATCAAGGGGAAGCCTGAATAGATTATTCATTAAATCCAAGGACTCTCATTGTCTGCTCAAGGTAGAGCTGGATGGGAGTGTACGCCATGCACCATTTGTACTTGGTGGTTAGCGGCCTGACCAACAGTTCTTAAAGGAGCAGCTGAAGGCTGCTTGCAAAATGGCCTCGGGAATATCTCGCTTTTTATGTTGGTGAGGTTGGCGGGAACAGGAGTTGTGCTTCTAAGCTCACAACAATGATGTTGGCTCATGCCAGCCCATCCCAGGCTTCACGCTGGGATTTTCCATCCCCGGCAGGCTTTTTGGTTTGACTTTATTTATTATTGTCACATGTATTAGTATACAGTGAAAAGTATTGTTTCTTGTGCACTGTACAGACAAAACATACTGTTCACAGAGAAGGAAAGAGAGCGGGCAGAATGTAGTGTTACAGTCATAGCTAGGGTGCAGAGAAAGATCACTTAATACAAGGTAGGTCCATTCAGAAGTCTGATGGCAGCAGGGAAGAAGCTGTTCTTGAGTTGGTTAGTATGTGTCCTCAGACTTTTATATCTTTTTCCCTTTGACTTTACCTGTCGCCTGGCTCAGCACGAGAGCTGGTGGATTTTCCTGTCCGTGCAAAACCAGAATGGTGAAGTGGGGTGAGCTTACTTGTCAGCCAAAACTTGTCAGCAGAGTGGAAATTTGGTCCCGGCTGCTGTTTGGCTTGACCCTCTGCTAGGAGAATGGGCAGCGGCTGCATGTCATCTGTCACCCACACCCTTTGTCCATTGCCCAATGGCCACTTATCCTCCATTTGTTGTTAAAATCATCCCTGGCCCTCTCCTTGTCTGGCCAGAACCTTCCAGCCTTTCCTGCTGCGGAATCTTCTGAGATCTCCTTGAGATCTGATTGATGTATATGGGACCTGGGTGGGGACCATGAGAGGGGGGCTGTGGGAGGGGGACCGTGCAGGGGTAGACTGTGGAGAGGGTCATGCTGTGGGGGGGGGGGGGGGGGGCGTTGTCAAGGGTCATGATGGGGAGGGGGGCATGTTGGGAAGGCCCTGATGTGGGCGACCCGTGTTGAGGTGTGGGGGGGAGAGCATGCTTGCTGTTGATAATGGGGGGGGGTGTTTCCGATGTCCGTGAGGTGGGTGGAAGGGGGTCTCCCAATACACTGTGAAGTAGGGGCACCCTTGTGAAACGGTGCCCGAGCTCTTTGCAGCTGGCTCACTGGTGTGTTGAGGCTCCCCCCCCCCCCAGCCCCTCAGTACCGGCGCAAAACTCTCAAAACTCCAAAACAGTGACTGAGTGTCGAAAGATAGTGATTCGGAGCATGCCTGAGAGGCAAGTGCGGATCAGCTCATTTCTCGCTGTTATGACATGCCCAATATGTCATATTGGAATCATAAACCTGCATGATTTTGGTTATTTAAATGCCATTTATTATGCATCAATGTTCTGATGTCATATTTGGGATCCTTATTAGCTACTTTTCAAGGGTAGTTTTTTTTCTACAAGGGATAATAGCTACCCTTTTACATCACATTGCAGTGACAATGGACTGATGTATAACTCATTAGAATCATGTCTTCAGACGTCCCCTGCCAATATCTATTAGACTTATTTAATATCTATGTACATTTCTTGGATAAGGAATGATTGTCTGGTCCCACCGCAGTGAGCTTCCCCGTGGCGGATCCGACGAGTAATGTCTTCATTTGATTTATTATTGTCACATGCGTTGTGATACAGTGAAAAGTATTGTTTCTTGCGTGCTACACAGACAGACAAAGCATACCATTCATAGAGTACATAGGGGAGAAGGACTTTAGCAGGACCAGAAGATTCTACCGACAGGAAAAACTGCAGAGCTCTGGCCCAACAATTTATTTGATTTAGAGCAAAATGTGAGAAAAAATAACTGTTCATTATATATCTCAATGCAGGATAATCTGTATTCAATTGCAGATTTTCCCGCCACATTTTTTAACCCTTAGTCAAAAGAAATCCTGGAGTCAGGTCTCATGCTGTCACACTGGCGGGGCAGGGTCAAAACCAGTCCACATCACCAGCAACATTGGTCTTCAAGAGATTGGGGCACAAAAGAGTGGCCTAATCTAAAAAAAATGAAAGTCATAAAAAGATTTCCCCCCACAGACAAGGGAAACCCCCCAGCTGCGCACACGGCCCACACCAGGGAATCTCCCCCCAACAAACGTGGGAGCCCCCTAACACATACATAGCACATCTCCAGGGAATCCCCCCACTGACATGGGAGCCATTCCACCACCTGCAGGGAATCCCCCCACAAAAATGGGGAAATCATCTCCCACACACACAGGGAACCCCACACCCACCACTGACCTTCCCAACAGAGGTACCCTCCCCCCACCTTCCCTGGCAGTTCCCCTGGCACTTCCCAGGCATGACCCTCTCCCCCCAGGGGCCTATACTTCCCTGTGTGCCTTTGGGGAACCATTTGCCAGGTCCCCATTTGTCAAATGTTGTTGTAAATTCCCCCGTCATGATGTCACATTGGTGGGTTGGGGCAGGTGGGGGGTGTAAATCCTAACTTGTGGGGACAACAGAATGGGGAAGCCCGCTAATGATACTAAATTGTATGATAATGGAGTTCCTGGCCTTTCATGGCAGGAACCCCATTGTGTCATTGGCGGGGCAGGGGCAATGGTAACGGGAAATCCCGATGGTGTAAGAGCTGAATGGGGACTCCTGTTGGATTCTCTGTCCCTGCCGCCATTCCTTCCTGCTGCAAACGGGGGCAGAAAATCCTTCTCAATATCCCAGTGTTTCCCTATGTTTCAATGTAATGCAGATTCCGATATTATTCTAAATACGGATCTTGTGGCTACACAACAGAGAATGGATCTGCCCAATCCACTTCTGCACAATAGTCATCATCACTCATTTTCTTACTCATGAAGTCTTTTGACTTCATGAAGTAAATCATACTGCTAATGTCACACAATAACTAGTACACATGACGCATCATACAGACATTGTTTTACTCCTTCATTAGTCATATCCACACAGGCATCATAACCATTGGTGGTAATAGATATACTTGAAACATCTAGTAAAATCAGCCATTCAGTAGCTTATCCATCCATTCAGATCAATGAGTTTGACTTGCTTAACCACAATACTCAAACATGTTTATGGATCACTGATCTTGCACATATTTTTATTTTGCTTTTGAAATAATAAACTTAAATGCATAAAGAAAACAGAACGATAAATACCTGGAGATGATCTATGAGGAATGTCAATTTATGAAAGGTCCTGAAGAATTATACAAAATGAGCACATCATTTGTCCTCTTTATTAGTATGGTTACAAATTTATTAGAGCTTAGATTATATGGAATAGGAACAGGACTAGGCCATTTGACCCTGCTTTGCTATTCAATGTCTTTGCTGATCTGACTGTTTAAAGTTTTAAAGTTTATTCATTAGTGTCACAAGTAGGCTTACTGCAATGCACTGTACTGCAATGAAGTTACTGTGAAAATCCCTGAGTTGCCATACTCCGGCGCCTGTTCGGGTACAGTGAGGGAGAATTTAGCATGGCCAATGCACCTAACCAGCACGTCTTTCAGACTGTGGGAGGAAACCGGTGCACCAGAAGGAAACCCATGCAGACACAGGGAGAACGTGCAAACTCCACACAGACTCAAGCCGGGAATCGAACCTGGGTCCCCGGCGCTGTGAGGCAGCAATGCCATCTGCGCCATCATGCCATTGGGTGGCACGGTAGCACAGTGGTTAGCACTGCTGCTTCACAGCTCCAGGGACCTGGTTTCGATTCCCGGCTTGGGTCACTGTCTGTGTGGAGTTTGCACATTCTCCTCGTGTCTGCGTGGGTTTCCTCCGGGTGCTCCGGTTTCCTCCCACAGTCCAAAGATGTGTGGGTTAGGTTGATTGGCCATGCTAAAATTGCCCCTTGGTGTCCTGAGATGCATAGGTTAGAGGGATTAGTGGGTAAAATATGTAGGGATATGAGGGTAGGGCCTGGGTGGGATTGTGGTTGGTGCAGACTTGATGGGCTGAATGGCCTCTTTCTGTACTGTAGGGATTCTATGATTCTATGCCATCCATAAGGCTGATTGCGGCCTTATCTCCATTTTTCTGAGTGCTCCCTGTAACCCTTGACTCTCTTGTCGATCAAAAATCTATCTCACTCACTCCTGAATATATTCAATGACCCAGCCTCTGATGCTTTCTAGGGGGGAGAAATCCAAACATTAACAATCCTCTGAGAGAAGAAATTCCTCCTTATCTCCATCTTAAACAGGAGACCCATTATTTTGATGCTGTGCCCTTTAATTCTAGATTCTCCCACAAGGGGAAACATCCTCTCTGTATCTACCCTGTCAAGCTGCCTGAGCATCTTCTATGTTTCAATATTCACACCTCTCATTCTTCGAAAATCTCATGAGTATAGGCCCAATCTGCTCAAGGTTTCCTCACAAGACAACCCCTTCGTCTCAGGAATCAGCCTGGTGAACCTTCTATGAACTGCTTCCAATGCTAGTATGTTCCTCCTTAAGTAAGAAGACCAAAACTTTTCACAATACTCCAAGTGCGGTCGCACTAATGCCCTGGTAATAGCAAGACTTCTGTGAATGTATACTTCCGTTAGTCTTCCGTTTGCCTTCCTAAATACCTGCTGTACCTGCATGCTAACCTTTTCTGATTCATATACAAGGATTCCCAGATTCCTCTCCTAAAATGAGGTACAGAAATTATTATTTGCACTTTAAGTGATAGATTATTTATACATTCGATACCTGTTAGATGACAGTAATTTCTGGTAACATTCATTACAAAGCAAGGATTATCCAGAAAGAAACCTAATTATATATTACGAAGCAATATGCAGTAGCTGCTTACTAATTTATTCATTCTTTTTGCTGTAGCAGCATCAGAGATGTTAGGAGAGGGAAAAGGGAAGGGAGTCATTCTGTGTTTCAAAACATATCGGGTTCCCCACTATCTTTGGAGATGTAAATTAATAGCATCCCCCTCCCAACCCTCAGGTTCAAGAGCGTAAGTATAGACAAGATGGAAGGTGAAATTAGATGACAGAAGATGCTGGGAGATTTTTAAATCCTTTGCGATCAAAGGTAAAACAGTCGTCACAACACAAAGGGATGGCATGAGAAGTCCACAGTGGCTGGTGATTTCACACAGAACTCATCTCTGACTGTCCTGACCTCTTTTACCGAGGAAATGATACATCATTTCTGATGCTCCAGATTGGAAAATCAGATACACTTCACAACGTTAAAAGCATTTTGTCCTGGCTGCTTAGTCTCAAGGCTTTGATGTGGTTTTTAAACTATCAACAAGGTTTTTTCTCCCCCCCTTTCTCTCTCTCTTGTCTGACTGCGCTAGGAGCTGAAAAGCACATAATACAACTGTATTGTAACAAAGCTCCATATAGCTTTGAAATCAAGCACAAAGCTTTGCTGCTTACCTCAGTGGCCTTCTTTAACAGGGAACTTGCAAAGCTGACCAAAAGTACCTTTTTAATTTTTATCAATGCTTCAGCAATTGCATTGTTCTCCTTCTCTTATGATTCCTGCACAAAACAAAATTGGCTGGTGCTTTGTTGCTACAAAATACTTTGAAGAACAGATGAAGGTGATGTCTGAAAGAGGTTCTGGAGCCACCTGCTTGTGGTTATGTCGTAAAGAATAAAGAGAGCATTTCCTGAAGGTGAGATGGTGGTTGGATTAAAAAAATTAAATTAGTTAGCCCATATATACAGATCAGAAATGATATAAAAAAGGTTTATGAATCAAAGGGCGACACGGTGGCACAGTGGTTAGCACTGCTGCTCCAGGGTCCCGGGTTCGATTCCCAGCTTGGGTCACTGTCTGTGTGGAGTTTGCATATTCTCTTCGTGTCTGCGTGGGTTTCCTCCGGGTGCTCCGGTTTCCTCCCACAGTCCAAAGATGTGCGGGTTAGGTTGATTGGCCATGCTAAAATTGCCCCTTAGTGTCCTGAGATGCGAAGGTTAGAGGGATTAGCGGGTAAATATGTAGGGATATGGGGGTAGGGCCTGGGTGGGATTGTGGTCGGTGCAGACTCGATGGGCCAAATGGCCTCTTTCTGCACTGTCGGGTTTCTATGATTCTATGATTCAAAGGACAAAGAACAGTACAGCACAGGAACAGGCTCTTCGGCCCATCAAGTCTGTGCCGACACAGAAATCTCTCTAATCTAATATTTTCTTGCCTCTATGTGGTCCATATCCCTCTATTCCCTGCCTATTCATGTATCTATCCGGATGCCTCTTGAATGTTGTTATAGAATCTGCTTCCACCCGCGTTCCAGGCATTCACCACCCTCTGTGTGAAAAGCTTGCCCCTTACATCTCTTTTAAACTTTCCCCCTCTCACTTTCAAGCTATGCCTCGAGTAATATAGATATAGGAGTTGGGATGCCTTGTTGAAGTTGTACAAGACATTGGTAAGGCCACACTTGGAATACTGTGTACAGTTCTGGTCACCCTATTATAGAAAGGATATTATTAAACTAGAAAGAGTGCAGAAAAGATTTACTAGGATGCTACTGGGACTTGATGGTTTGAGTTATAAGAAGAGGCTGGATGGACTGGGACTTTTCTCTCTGGAGCGACGGAGGCTGAGGGGTGACCTTATAGAGGTCTATAAAATAATGAGGGGCATAGATCAGCTCGATAGTCAATATCTTTTCCCAAAGGTAGGGGAGTCTAAAACTAGAGGGCATAGGTTAAGGTGAGAGGGGAGAGATACAAAAGGGTCCAGAGGGGCAATTTTTTCACACAAAGCATGGTGAGTGTCTGGAACAAGCTGCCAGAGGTAGTAGTAGAGGTGGGTACAATTTTTCTTTTAAAAAGCATTTGGACAGTTACATGGATAAGATGGGTACAGAGGGATAGGGGCCAAATGCGGGCAATTGGGACTAGCTTAGTGGTTTAAAAAAAAGGGCAGCATGGACAAGGTGGGCCAAAGGGCCTGTTTCCATGCTGTAAACCTCTATGACTCTATAATAGACCTTTCTACCCTGGGAAAAAGACTCTGACTATCCACTCTATCCAAGCAACTTCGTTGCAGTGTTAATGTAAGCCTTCCTTGTGACTAATAAATAAACTTTAAAAAAAAGCCTGTCATAATCTTGTAAACCTCTATTAGATCCCCTCCCCCTCATCCTCCAACGCTCCAATGAAAACAAACCAAATTTGTTCAATCTTTCTTCAAAATCCAGATTCTCTAAACCAGGCAACATCCTGGTAAATCTCTTCTGCACCCTTTCCAATGCATCAACATCCTTCCGGCAGTGTGGTGATCAGAATTGTACACAATACTCCAAATGTGGCCTAACCAAAGTCTTATACAGCTGCAACATGATTTCCCAATTCCTATACTCAACGCCCCGACTGATGAAGGCCAGCATGCCATACGCTTTGAATCATGGCAGTTAATCAGTTGAAGAGGCACAGCCATGAGAATTGGTACTTTGTGTGGACAGGAAGAAAAGAGTGAAGAGTTTAATGTGATTCTGTTGTGGTTATTTAAGATCTCAGATATTGTTACGTCGCAATAAATAACTACAAACTGTATTTATATAGCATCTTTAACTTATTAAACTATCCCAAGGAGCTTCAACGGAGCAAAATCTGACACTAAGCTGTCTGAAGAGATAGGACAACTGATCAAAATCTTCACCAAACCAGTTTTAAAGAGTATTTTGAGTGAAGAAAGAGCGGTGGAAATAAAGAAAGATTAAGGGAAGGAATTCCAGAGCTCAGGTTTTTGGCAGTTGAAGGCATGGCCACGAAAGGTGGTGCGATTAAAATTATGGACGCTTAAGAGTCTCATAGAGGGAATTGAAAACAAAGATGAGGATTTAAAAATTGAGACGTTGCCTAGCCAGGAACTAGTGCAGGTCAGTAAGCAAAGGGGTGGTGGAAGAACGGAACATTTATAAAAACAAATTTTACAGGATGTGGATGTCACTGGTTAGGTCAGCATTAGTTACCCATCCCTTTCTTGAGAAGGTGGTGGTGTGCTGCCTTTGGGTTTTGGATGGCCTCAGGTTTATAGAAACTAGAAAGTCTGGGCCAGTTTTTCGCTACCTCAGTAAAAGATAGCCAAATCACCCCGAAGCATGCGATTTCCACTCTGAGGGGGAGCAGGGCAGGATGATGTTGGGTCCACCAATCTCTCAATGGGAGAGACAGTCACTGATAACAAGAAGGATGGATCATGTCTCGGGCCATTTACAAAGGGCCTCCCTAAAGCAGTCCCTGTTGTGAGAGAGAAAGCTGTTGTAGTGCTGCTGGTTCATGGGAGCAGTCAGGTGGGCAAAACTGTAATTGTTGGCCAACTGGGTTTGTTACACTAGAAGAAATGGTCCATCATGGACCTTGCATTGGAAACTGTAGAGGTTAATGCAGCCTGCCTATTGACCTTATCTAAGGAAGGACTACACCGACAGTACCTTAATGCTGACAAAGCTTCACAACACCCAGCGATAGATAGTCATGGCTGCACTTTGACAACTTTAGCAGGTCCTAGCACTTTGCATTAAGTGATATCACCATAATGACTCGGGAGCTGACTTTTAGATGCCACATCAAAAACCTCTCCCCTTGCAAATACCTTTTTAATCATCCATCCATCAGGGTGCGGGCAACCGAATGTGCCTTGTCATTGTGGCAGTGATTATAGACAGGTGTGGCTCAGAGGGAGCGGGCCAACAGGGGCATTGGGAACACACCATGGCACGTTGGCATGACAAGAACAGATGTAGGGCCATGCAGTATTCACACTGCCCCCATTTAAACTCTCCACCAGGCAAGCCTGGAAATCTGTTCTGTCGCCCATTTAGCTGTACGAAGCAAAGAATAAGCCTGAGGGGCCACACAGATAAGCCCTTCCACTTTCACAATCCCTTCTTACTCCCGCCCTCCGCCCCACACCACACCCCCCCCCCCCCCCCCCCCCACCCCCAACCCACCCCCTCTCTGCCGCCACTCCGGCCCCCACTCCTTTGTGGTCTGCCATCAGCACCTCTATCTCTGAAGGTGAACCTGGTGTTGTGAGACTTCTTACTGTGTCTATCTCTGAAGTAAGGCTTCTGTGCTTAAAGTTCACCTTTGCAGAAGGAAATCACACCACTTAGGAAGCCTTCAGAAATGTTTATGACTCCAGCATAAATTTGTAACTCCCACACTGTGGGTTAAGGAACTTGTAGCAGCGAAAATTGTGTCTATAAACTCTCTGCTTATTTAAAGTGGACCGCCCACAATTTTTAAAAGGTCCTCCCTATTCTGACCCTGGGAGGCTTGTGAAGAGTGCACTGAAATAATCAAGAATGGAGGTAGCAAAGTTTCAGCTGTATGGGTGGAGCGGAAAAGATGTGGTCTTAGTGATAGAGCGGATATGTGGTCAGAAGTTCATTGCCGGATTAAATTGTGTCAAAGAGTTGCCAGGAAGAGGGATGGAGTTGGTGGTTAGGAAATAGTATTTGTGGTCGGCACCAGTTTTGATCTTCTTTGTATTTAGTTGGAGTAAATTTGATGTGTCTGTGAACAAATTCACAGGGGGATGGGGGTTGGGTTCGTTAGCTCAATTGGGTAGGTGGTTCTTGGGTGGTGCAGCATCATGCCAACAACATGGGTTTAATCCCATGCCAGCTGAGCTAGTTCTTGGGCCATACCTCCTTGTCTTACCCCCATGATGAGCAACCCTCAGACAATAAGTTGTGCCAGATACATCAGCTGGAGGCAATGATCCTTTAATTCTGCTGGGGAGTGTGTTGTAAAACTGTACAATGCTATTCTCTATTGATAATACCAACAGGAGCAAAACAATCCCTTCTTAAAAACTGACCCTGAGCCATAGACAGCATCAACCTTTCAAATATGGCAATGCTATCAATTTTGTTGTACTTTTAAGCAATAAGATTGAGATAATTTATATTAAGCACACTTGAATATTTTCTTCTATTTTAAACTTCCTACATCTTTGGAAAAAATAGTACGGTTCATATGTCAAAATATGGTTTCTGGTACTGGCTGTGTTTTAAGGGGATAATTGTTTCCAGTAGTTAAAGTTTCTGAATATGGTTATGAGAGGCGGATCTGTGAATTTTCCAGCCACTGTTCCAAATTTCCATCTTTTGTAAAAATGCAAATAGAGATAAGGATAATTTGTGGTTAGCCTTAACTCTTCACCCACAATTAAAAGAAAATAGGTTGTAAAGAAATTTTGAGTGTTTACTCTCTTTAGCTATTTAATCAGAATTTTATAAACTATGCAACGGACCACCACTGACTACACTTGTGACCTGAGAACTGCCTGGCAGCAAGAATTTACAAAAAAAGCTGGAAGGAGTCAGCAGGTCGGGCAACGTCAGTAGACAGAAACAGAGTTAACATTTCAAGTCGATGACTTTTCATCAGAGCTGCCAGGCAATCATTTCCAATGCAGGACAATGCGGTGGTGTGGTAGTGTTAGAACACCAAGGAGCAGTGCCAGTAATTGAAGGAAGTCAGAGCCCCACTTCCCTCAATCACCATTATCAGCCATGACATTGCCAGCACAGTTCTATATGCTTCCTATTGGACTGCTTGAGGAGAAGCAGTTCAATGAGGAATGCAGAGAGGCAAAACAGGTATGGTAAACACATGGGGCAGGATTTTCCAGTCATGCCTGCCCCGGGACCGGAAATTCCTGCCCGAGGTCAACGGACCTTTAAAAAGTCTGTTAAATTGTCCGTCCCACCCATGACGATTTGCATGGCGGGTGGGATCGAAAAATTTACCCCAGGAACGTCAAACCTTTAGGAAAAAGCAAAATAGTTCTAGCTTGTTAGTTACATAACATGAAAACAGAAAGTGCTGGATGTACACATCTGGTCTGGCAACATCTGTGAGGACAGAAACAATATGGCTCTTCTTTGGAACTGAAATGAGGTGGAAATGTGATGGGTTTTATGCTGCTGCTGAGGAGGGTCCGGTAGAACATAAGGGAAGGTCAAGGCTAGGTTAGAGGGTGGGAGAAATTAAATAACAAAGATGTCATTGAACAAAAGGCAATGGGAATGGTACTGGGTATAAAGTATTAAAGAAACAAAGCAGAGGTCCAGAGCAAGTGTTCATGGCAAATGCCAGACTGCTTTGTCTGAAAACAAAAACAAAAACTCAAGATACAGACCGGGCTACACTTGGAAAGCAAAATCAAGATGGAGGACAGCATTCACGGTCTGAAGTTGCTGAACTCGATGTTGAGTCCATAATGCTGTAAAGTGCCGAATTGGAAGATGAGATGCTCAGTTGAAGAAAATCAAGACATATTTGAAGCACTTTTGTGTGAGGTTTTTTAACGCACTTTAGGAGCAAGCACTGAATTTACATGGACGTTTTTCAGCATTCTCACCTCCAGATCAAAACGTTACAAGTTCAAAGCCCCATTACAGGATTTAAACACATATCTGGGCTGATATCGTGCTGCAGAGCTGAAGGATTGCTGCATTGTTGAAGATGCTATTGTTCAGAAGAGATGTTAAAATGATGTCCTAGCTCCTCTGATGAAGGGTCATCTAGACTCAAAACATTGGCTTGATTTTCTCCCCACAGATGCTGTCAGACCTGCTGAGATTTTCTAGCATTTTCTGTTTGTGTTGTCCTACCTGTCTGTTCGCTGTGCATAAAAGATCCATTGACAGTGTGAGAAAAAGAAGGAGGGAGTTTCCCAGGTATCTGACCAATATTCATCCTTCAATCAAAATAGGTGAAATGCTCATTTTCCAAATTCTTATTTTTCAAACTGCCATATTTTCCAACAAACTGTTGGTGACTACACTTCAAAATGAATCAATAGGTTGTGAAGGACTTTGGCACAAGCTAAGGACGTGAAAAAGGCAAGTTCATTCTTCCTTGCAATTGACCCAAATGGACAGTTGTACACAGGCTCCCAATTTTCTTTCTGTCCCCACCTATGTTGGAGTGCACTGGGTGGCTCAAACACACTGCTGGTCTCATGTTATCAGCTACCTGTATTGGACTGTTCCTTCCACTAGCCTCAGATGAATAGTAATGTCTCTACAATGCAACTCCCAAACAGCCTGGTGATGTCTGACATTGAGTGAAGGCAGAGTGAAGGTGAGAGATGTGTCTTACCCTTCTTCCATTGGGAAAAAGATACCAAAGTCTGAGGACACGTACCAACTGACTCAAAAACAACTTTTTTCCTGCTGCCATCAGACGTTTGAATGGACCTACCTCGCATTACGTTGTTCTTTCTCTACAGCCTAGCTATGCCTGTAACACTACATTCTGCACTCTCAGTAATTTTTAATTCCTGGTTTGTTGTCTGTGGGAATTCTGAAATGTGAATAGCTACTTGCCCTGCTTGCTGACATAATTATGACTGCTTGCCTGGAGTTCCCCTTGAACTGGCGCAGGAATTAAAGTAATGTTGGGAAAAGAGAAACTCACAGAGATTGCTGGATCCTTGTGGGCAGCTTTCTTCAAAGTCAAAGGTGACAATTGTCACTTCATCGTTGGCTGCAAGATGCGGGCCATTATGACTAATAGAGACTGGGATAAAGGAAACCTTTTCTGTTCGGTATGTTTTGTCTGTTTAGCGCACAAGAAACAATACTTTTTGCTGTATACGAATACATGTGACACTAATAAATCAAATCAAATTAAAAAAAACCAGTAGCACCTCCTTCTCTTGGTCTTCGGTCCTGAAAGACTAATTTTCTGAATGCACGCTCCCAATGTACAGCAGTGCCTGCAGGGAGCACAAATTGTGGCCACGCTCACTACAATTTTTCCTCAATCCAATGCCAGAACATTGCATTAATCCTTAGTGGTTTGGTTCCCCTTCAAAGATCAGGCTTTTTTGAATGAGTATCTTAAATTAAGTTGCTACTTTATTTGGCTGTTGGAAGCCATTTGTAGATAATCTAAATTTGTCCGCAATTTTACACCTCCGGCAATTCTTGCGGAGTTTTTATTTCACTATGCAAAAGCAATACTGTGAAAGTCTTTAGCAATTGCAAAACAGCTTTCCATTGGGCCAGCTCTGCGGAATGCAGGGAAAAATATGAAACGATAGACAAATTCAACTTGGCTAAGAGAGAACAAAAGCTATTTAAAAACTATTTTTAATAATAGTGCTCCAGAACTTCTGTGCGTTGAAAAATGTTCCATTTTACAATGGATGTTACCACTTTATTTCATAGTGGAAGAAAATAACAAGTAGATTTTGGAGCTTTGCTCACTTGGAATGAATGGGTAAGGTGTTGTACGGGAGGATGAATATTGTTGATGTTTTACTTGAATACAAGCCCTAGCGTGGATTATGAGCGAATGTTAATCTGGTGTCGCTGATGGTGAGCTGCAGTACCTGAAAGGCGAGGACATTAACAAGGACTCCATAATTGAAATGAATTTGAAACAAGATTTATATAGGACGTTATCAAATCTCACAGAAACATTCCAAGGCGCTGATGAAGTGCATGCATACAGCAAGTTTTATACACAGCACAATTCCACAAGCAACGATGTGATAAATTAAAGTTAGGTGCTGTGATGCATATGATTTCAGGACATTTTTTTTCTGAAGAAATATTCATCAATTTGAAGTAAATCCAACTGATTGCAACCCACATCCCCCCAACCCACCCCTCCTCACACACACAAGCTCATGAAAGTTGCATTCAGATGGCTGGGAACTAAGTAACAACCCCAGAATGGTTTTCAGATCTGAACTTCTGTTTGACATGCCTTTTCAATTACTTCACAGTTTGTTCAGTAATAAATAAAGGAGGTTCTCTTTAAAGATAGCATTTTATGTTGACTTTGCATTTACTGGTAATGGCGGCGACTAGCACCTTTGATCTATTCTCTGCTGGTCTCTGCACTGGGCTTTTGTTATGAAGGGGAGAGGGGGGCTGACTTCCATTCAATGAGCTGTACCCTGTAGTGGCTGCCCTCATTATAAAGGCAACACATTCTCATGTGTCAACAAAAGATTTAATTAACCCTGCAGTGTCACCTACAAGCCTGCACTTTCATTTTTCTTTGTCTTCCATTGCAATCCTGGCGTGGAATTTTGACTATTATTGTAGTCAGGTACATTCATTTCTCGAGTTAATGATAATCAAATGTTCTTCCTTTGTCAGAAGGTGTACACTAATAGGCAAGGCACTAAACACACAAAGCCTGGCTGATCTATTTTCTTCCATTTTTTTCCCTTCTTGAAGTTTGATTGTTAAGGCATGATTCCACCAGCACCAGGAACTCATCAGTACACGGCCTAAATGGTCATTCCTAATATGTCAGCCTAGTCAGTGAATGCTGACATAAAACTCTGATAACTGAGCTGAATCCTTCTCACTTGGCATCTCCACATGTCATTTCCAGCACTGAGTTACTCATCGAAACAGAGGACCATAGAAAAGTTATGGTACAGAAAGGGGCCATTCAGCCCATCATCTCTATGCCGACAGGCCTAGAGGAAACAAGTTGTGCCCTGCCACTTCATTTCCAAAGATAGATGCAATGATACGTTGAAGGTATTTTACTATAACTCCATTTATTGAAAACAAAATAACAAATATTGGTATTATCAAAAATAACAAACTTGCGCCACAGGAAAGTAAAGAATATAAAAGATGCAAGAAAGTAAAAGGGCCTATAGTTCTATCAAAATTTATACCTTGAATTTGAACTGGCCATTCGTACATTCGACTGCAATTCAAACACCCTCATATTTTTATCTGGCTTTCCTGGAAATGAAGTATTTACTGCTCCTTCTTATTCACCCTGAAGGTGTCAGAATCCAACCATGTGGTGTGGGACTGGGTGAGTCAGACATGACCTCTGCTTCATAATGTTGCCACATGCTGACTCTCTTGAATCAGCTTATACTTGTCCATGCGCACAGTCATCCTGTCTCTGATGATAGATTCCAGTAACTTCCCCACAACGGATGGTAAATTGACTAATCGTTGAATTGTTTGAGAAGGTCAGGAGCATGCTAGATAGGGGAGTGTCTATGGATGCTGTCCGTGTGGACTTCCAGATCAAGAGATTGATGGCAAAAATGGAAGTACATAGAGTTGGAGGTGAGTATATGCTGTATTGGTAAGTATCTGGTTTCGACTTCCCTCTCTTAAATAAAAGAATGGCATTTGCAACTTTCCAATCAAAACGGCATAATTTCTGAAATTAGAGAGTTTTGGAAAATTATGGCTAACACATCTGCAATTTTCTCACCTATTTTTTTTATTATTTGGGATGGAAAGTTGCAGGCCCTGGAGATTTGTCTAACTTAACTCAACAATTTTTTTTGAAACCTGACATTAAATATGCTAACTTCCCCCCCCCCCCGACTAAGTTCCTTTGTACCACTGGCAGTATGTCATCTGTTCCATCACTGTGAAAATGAATAGAAAGTACTTATTTAACTTGCAGTATTTGGACTGTTTGATGACCTGGTTATAGGGGAGCCTAGTAGTGGACAGCGAAGCGGATATTTCAGCACTGGTGTTGGGCAGTGTTTTTTAAAAATCCAGTCACTCTATTAGCATCTGGCTTCTGGGTTTCCCAACAAGTTAACAAGATTGGACATGATTCCAACTTGCATGAGTCTATTTCAGCTGAAGTATCTCAAGAATCTGTGCAAGGATGAAACTTGACACATTCTTGCGTTAATCCTTTTACAAACATATGAAAATGTGAATTCGGACCAGGAGTAGACCATTCGGTGCCTCAGGTGCTCCGCCAGTTTATGGCCTGTACTTTCCTATTTACCCCCAATACCCATTGACTCCTTTGTCAGGCAAGTATCTATCTAACACAGCCTTAGAAATGCTCAATGACCCAGACTCCACTGCTTTCTGAGGAAGATAATTCCATAGACTAATGACTCTGAGAAAAGAAACTCCCCGACTTCATATTAAATGGGAGGCCCTTTGGCCAGAATTTTGCACCCCGCACCCTCACCCCCCACCCGCCAACCCCCTCGGCCACTTACCTCTCTTACCTGTCTTCCGGGTCCTGAGATTTCATCTTCCAGCCACCAAAGCGCTGTGCCTGAAGGAGCCGGAGAGCTCTTGACCAAATGACTTGGGTGGCAGTTCTCCGAGGAAGGACTTCCTCTCAACTGAGGGCGGAGGTACAACCTTAGGCTGATCAATGCTCGTTGGAGTATAACATAGCATCAGGACTGCTGGAGTCGGCAGGGACTCTTCAGGGCTGAGCCTCCGCCATCCTAAAGATTCAGGCCCTTGTTTTTAAACTGTGTCAGAACACAGTTATAGTCTCCCCCATAACAGGAAATATCCTCCCAATTCCCACCCATTCAAGTTCTACTCAGGATCTGATGTGTTTCAATGTTTCATTCTTCTAAACTACAATAGGCACAGGCACAACTTTCCATCGTAAGGAAACTCCTTCATCCCAGGAATCAGTCGAGTGCATGTTCTTTGCACTGCTTCTAATGGAATTATAGCTTTTTTAAAATAAGCAGCATAGTGCTTGATAGTATATAGTACATAGATTTGATCTCACTAATGGCCTGTACAACTGTAGCAAAGCTTCCATACTTTTATATTCTATTCCCCTTGCAATAAAAGACAACTTCCCATTTGCCTTCCTAGTCACTTGCTATGCCTGCGTACTCAACATTTGCAATTCATGTGCCAGGACACCCAGATCCCGCAGTAACTCAGAGTTCTGCAATCTCCCTTCATTTAAATAAAATGCTGGTTTGCTATTCTTCATGACAAAGTGGACAAATTCACATTTTCCCACATTATACTCAATCTACTAAATTTTTGCCTATTCACTTAGCCTGTCTATGTCCCTTTGCAGACTCATAGGCCGGAATTTTACTGTCCCTCCCGCCATGGGAATCGGAACGGGCAAGGGGCAGACCATGGAAAGGTCCATTTACCCCTGGCAGGATTTTCCGGTAATGGGGTAAGCACGGCCGGAAAGTCCCGCCCCTTATGTTCTCTTCACAACTTTCTCTCCTATCAGATTCTGTGATTTCATCATTTGTGTCATCAGTAAATTCAGCAGCAATACATTCTGTCCTTTCATCCAAGTGATTGAATGTAAATAGTTGAGGACCCAGTACTGAGTCCTATGGCACTCCACTGGTTACATCTTGCCAACCCATAGGTGACCCATTAAAAGCAATGCATCTACTATCTCAGCAGCCACTTCTTTTAGGAAGTAGCAGAATCAACATGGTTTTGTGAAAGTGAATTCATGGATTTTGCCTGTTAAATTAATTTATTATTCGAGTTCTTTTTGGAAGTAAAAAGCAACATGGACAAAGGGGAACCTGTGACTGTGCTGTACTTGGTTTTCAAAAGGCATTTAAAAAGATTCCACATCAAAGGTTACAACATAAAATAAGAGCTGATGGTTTATAGATTCATAGACTTTTACAGCACAGAAGGAAGGCATTCGGCCCTATATGTCCATGCTGGTCAATAAAGATCTGACTGCACTAATCCCATTTTCCAGTGTTTGGCCATAGCTCTGAAGGTTATGGCAGCACAAGTGAATATCTAAACACTTCTTCAATGTTATGAGAGTTTCTGACTCATGCACCCTTTCAGGCAGTTTCAGACTCCCACCACCCTCTGAGTAAAAATGTTTCTCCTCAACTCTCCCCTTAGCCTATTACCTCTTATTTAAATCTGAGCATCCTGATTATTGACCCCTCTACTAATGAAAAATAAGTGTCTTCTTGTGTCTGCGTGGGTTTCCTCCGGGTGCTCCGGTTTCCTCCCACAGTCCAGAGATGTGCGGGTTAGGTTGATTGACCATGCTAAAATTGCTCCTTGGTGTCCTGAGATGCGTAGGTTAGAGGGATTAGTGGATAACATATGTAGGGATATGGGGGTAGGGCCTGGGAGGGATTGTGGTCGGTGCAGACTCGATGGGCCGAATGGCCTCTTTCTGTACTGTAGGGATTCTATGATTCTATGATTCTATGATTCTACCCGATCTATGTCCCTCACTATCTTATACATTTCTATCAGGCCTCCTCTCAATCTCCGCTGCTCCAAGGAAAACAGACCCAGCCTTTCAAACTCTGCTCATAGTTCAGACCCTCCAGGCTATGCATCATCCTGGTGAATTTCCTTTGCAATCACACCCTTCCTATAATGTGGTGACCAGAACTGCACACAGTACTCCAGTTGTGACCTAACAAGCATTTTATACAGTTCCAGCATGACCTCCCTGGTCTTGTATTCTATTCCTCAGCTAATAAAGGCAAGTATCCCATATGTCTTTGAAGGGGAGAGCTGAGCGGTGGTGATTTAACCTGAGGATCACCATACAGGGGTGGCATGGTGGCACAGTGGTTAGCACTGCTGCCTCACAGTGCCAGGGACCTGGGTTCAATTCCTGGCTTGGGTCACTGTCTGTGTGGAGTTTGCACGTTTTCCCCGTGTCTGCATGGATTTCCTCCAGGTGCTCCGGTTTCTTCCCACAGACCGAAAAATGTGCTTGTTAGGTGGATTGGCCATGCTAAATTCTCCCTCAGTGTAGCTGAACAGGTGCTGGGGATGTGGCGACAAGGGGATTTTGACAGTAACTTCATTGCAGTGTTAATGTAAGCCTACTTGTGACTAGTAAATAAGCTTTAACTTTACTTTAACCTCAGGTGAAGGCAAGGTTGAGAAGGCAGAGTCTACATGATTAACCTCAGCTGGTACAGGAATCGAACTCATGCTGTTGGCATTGCCCTGTATCACTAACTAGCTCTCCAGCCTGTCATCTTTAATTAAGTTACCCATCATCTTTTCCGAGCTTCATGTCCTTTCAGAATGTCAAGTACACTCGAATGTTCAGGTCCCAGAACTGGTCACTTTGCAGCTATCAGATCATACATAGGTATTTCTATTTGAGCAATTCATCCATTTTGTTAAAAATGCTACGTGCATTCAGATACAGAGGGCTGGATTTTGATCACCGAGATGAGTAGCAGGAGATGGGAAAATTCCCAGCTCAATCCACTTGGGAGAATGTGCCTTTAAAGATGGGATTTTTATAGCCGGAGGGGAGGAGGCAGTGTATATGTGGCTGTCAGGCCAGTCAACCCAGGAAAGGGGTTGGAGACAGCTATAAAGGCTGCCAGATGCAGAGGTGAGCTGTTTAAAGGAGCTTCTTCGGTGAAATGGGACCTTGTCCCAGTTAAAATAAAAACAGAAAGGCCCTCCAGCCCTCATCTTTCACCCTCCACATACTCACACTGCCTCTTTCATGCCACCTCATGCCCCCATGTCAAGCTGTGCTCACGCACTTTCCCATGGCCCCTCATGCTGCTAATGCCAAGTTATGCACCACTCATTCCCAGTGGCCCATCATGCCCCCATCCAAGCTTTGATAATTCCATCCCCAATCGCCCACTATGTGCTGTATAGAATGAATAAACTCTACAATGTCTATAGGATGTGTAACAAAAAAGATTTAAAATTCAATCATTCATTCAACAGTTTTCATTATGTTAAAGAAATGTGTTCACTGCAGCGCAGTAAGGATGCCAATCACCCACACACCTAAAGTATCAGTTGCATAAACTGTAAGTACTTGAAACATCTTAACGTTCTGTAAATAAATATTGTGAAATTGACAGCAAAGATTAGAGGACCAGCATTGTCAATCAAGCAGTATTTTCTCTGGGGCTCAAGTGATTTAGTGCGCTCTTGGATGTCAGTGATCTCAGTCAAGAATACATAATGATGCTTGGCTGAGAGCCCAGACATCCATTACTCTCATAAAACACCTGAGCTGCAGGAGAGTTCTTGTCTCCAAGGAGCAGCGACTAACTCTGCTTCGTAGTGTGAATAACTCAAGGTAGCGTGATTGGCACAGGACAAAGCATCATGGCAGCTCCCTGGGAATCTTGCAAATATGCATGATGATTATTTTATGGTTGCACACGGGCTGCACATTAATGAAAAGGAAGCTTTTGCGGTTAATGAAAACTCCAGGGCGATCTGGAGGCACCTGGATTGCCAAACGTGTACAGTCGATGAACTGAAGGATCTGTGGGACTCTGGCCAGAGCTGCAAAGCTGAGAACGTCTGCGCATTCTGGCTGACCTCAGACCAACCTGGTGACTGGTAGAGGTACGGATTTAGTGGCAGGAGGCCACAGTTCAGATCAATGTGGGCACAGTCCTTGGCAGTCAGTGAAAAGTAGGCTTTGCAGACAGCTGGGAATGTTGGGTTCCAGTGAGATCAGGGAAAGTTGGAACTGATGGGGAGGCCCATGTATTCCTTGCACACATTTGCTCCTCCTGTTCCACAATGAATTCTAAAATGAGCAGATGTGCTGGCAGGCAGCTGGGAGTGCAGGATACCACCCCCACCTCCTTCCCCTGCACTGATGTTGTTCATTTTACTGGTACGTATCTTGCTGCAAGACATCGGATTTTGCACATTTATTGCCTTGTATTGTCTACAAAACTGCTATGAAAATCACCATATTGCTGTTGGTTTATATGGAAGATGACAATAACTTTTTGAAATCTAATTTGGTTTCATAGTGATGCATCTAATTCAAACAAGAACCGAAATATTGAACTTTTTAGCTCCTGTACCTCATTAATATCATTTGTAGCCATACTAGATTTTCCCACCTAGAGAGCAAGATAACAAACATGTGTTCAAACGCTCAGACAGGAAACATTTCATTTTCTGCAAATTATGACCACAAGCGGTTTTTAATGAGTTTGAAAAAGATTGAACTTTGCTTTGTAGCAGGGTTATCAAACCAGAGCTCACGTAAAACAGACCTTACAGAATCAGATTCGAAAAAAACGTCATCAATAAAGTTCCCTATTCCATTCCCTCTCGGCTTCCATGAATTAATGTTTTCAGGGTTTAGATTTTATGAAAACCGACCTACTCAAACAAACCTAATTAAAATATCGGATATTTTTATCCCACAAACTAAAACTAGCCCTCAGTTTTTATTGACTTTATGCTCGTAAGGATATGATATTTTACCGTCTTATTGAACACTATGGGCGGAATTTTCAATTCCGCAGATGAAGTATGGTCGTGGCGGGAAAGTTGGCATGATTCCCGCTGGGCAGCGTGGTAGAATTTTGTGCCTAATTTTCTGCTTTACAGTTCATTAATTATGGATCAATGAGGAGTGTGAGGAGTAGCACTGCTGCCTCACAGCACCAGGGACCCGGGTTCAATTCTGTCCTTGGGTGACTGTCTGTGTGGAGTTTACACATTCTCCCCATGTCTGTGTGGGTTTCCTCCGGGTGCTCCAGGTTCCTCCCAAACTCAAAAGATGTGCGGGTTAGGTTGATAGGCCATGGTAAATTGCCCCATAATGTCAGGTGGACTGGCAGGGTAAATACGTGGCGTTAGGGCCTGGGTGGATTGTGGTTGGTGCAGACTTGATGGGCCAAATGGCCTCTTGCTGCACTGTAGGGATTCTATGATTCTAAGAGTTGGAGTCCAAAGACGAGCCTCTACAATCAGTTCTGAGAGAAATGTTAAGGATGAAAAGACAGACATGGAGACATCAGGCAGAATTGTCAGAGGACGTCATTGGAATGAAGAATGGAGGAATCCGTCCATGTTCTGTCTGATGTCGTGGCTCTGGCATGTGAATGCATCAAAGCCTCCATGGAAAAGGTGGCAGCTGCCTTGGTGGCTCAGGTCCAGCAGTTTCTGCCAGATTTGCACTTGGACCTGCACACCTTCGGTCTAGGCATGGGTGTATTCCAGTAGTAGCTAAGTGAGGGGGGAACAGGGCACCTTGACCTCCCTCTAGATGCTCCTTCTCCTCAAGGAGTCGGGTGGGCCACTCAAAAGGAGGGGCAGCGCCAGCCAGACATCGTCAGTGTATCCACTAAGGACACTACTGCCACTCTAAATCCCCTCTGCCTGTGCGCACATTAGTTTCAGCTGGTCAGGCCAAGGAAGGTGCATCTTCCCCAGACCCTTAGCAAGCTGGGGGCATCCAGGCCTCAAGCCTCCAGGCGACGCCCACCAAAGTTATCTCCCCTCCTGTCCCCTGGTTCCATTAAGTCTCATTCAGCCTCATCACAGTGAATCACCTTTTGTTCCACATCTGTAACATGAACAAAGGCATGGACAATACACGTAAATCTTTGCATCTTAGGCAAGAATGATGTGACATCATGAGAATTATTCATCAAGGTTATTTATCCTTGATGTATGTAGTTTGTGGATGTATTTGTCATGACTAATGTTAGGAGTCTTTTTACCCAAGCGCAATGCTGTTTCTTTTATGACTGGAGGGTTTTGGGAAAACTAATATTCACTGTTGAGCACCACAGCATTTCATGCAAACTTGCAGCTTTGAGTGCATGCTGTCATGCAACAGATCACTACGTACTGCTGTCTGACGGCATCCTGGGCTCAGTATCAAGTTGTGGCCTGTGCATTTTCCATGTGGCATTTGGAGACTTGGTGCTGTCCGGATGTAACTCCCGCTTGAAATAGTCAAATGTTGCCATTGATAAAGTACTTTAACCTTACAGACAGCTTGTTAAGCCACTATCACACTAGTATGAGTGCATCCATGTGTGCAACAGCGTTTCAGCCTCTTGAAAGCTGCCATGGCCACTGATTTGTTGATCCCATGCTTGAAACAACTACACTATGTGTTGTTGCTTAAGGTTGTGCGCTAGCAGAGTTTTTATCAAATTTCAGAGCGGTCACATGGTCCCTAAGCTATTGTACCTCCCAAGGATGATCTCGTCATTAGGGTTGAAGGTGACTTATGCATCCTTTGTGATCATTGTGCGATTGATGACCTTTTGTAATATGTTGATGATGTCAATGAAGGCATTGTTGTGTCACCTGCATCAAAACCTGAAGATAACTACACTCTTAACAACTTGTTTTCGCCCTTATTCTTCCTGGAATCTTGTAAATATGAGGTTCTCAGTGGCACATCTGCTGTGTGGTACCTGTGCAATGGCATCCTTATGTGGCCATGATGTGGAGATGCTGGCGTTGGACTCCACATCCTTATGTGGCTCATCTGAATTGTAACCCTCTTCAGATTCATCCTCTTCAATGTCCTCCTCATCCAAAGAGGTTAACTCCTCCATGTCTCCCTGTGGCAACACGTTTACAGTGCTACGGTTCGCAAAGTGTAGCAAACATCGATGATGCAGATCCAGCATATTTGTGCTTGATGCCTAGGGAGCTCACATGCTAATACATATTGAGTTACTCCCAGAGATATGCGAGGAAGCATTTAGAGAATTGGCTACTTGGTGATAGAACATGGCTCATGTCGTCCATTCATTGACCACAAGAGTGCATATGAGGAGGGATAACTCTTTGAATGTCCCACAACAATGATGTGGGACATTCTCTGAAGGTGTATTGGAAAGGCCCGCCTCACTCGTCCATTTTTAAGAGGCCAATAATCTGCTTGATTAAAGACCTTGTGGCAGAATGTCCAGCATTTGCCGGAATTTTACCTGCACACCTGCCCTGAATCCGGGGGCGGGCGAGGCTCAGAGAACGGCATTCTCCGTTGGCCTCAGTCGAGATCGTATGAGCCTTGGGTAGACGTGCTGGTTAAATTCTGTCCATTGTACCTCTCCTCATATGCACTCCTGCGGCCGATGAATGGGCAACATTAACCATGTCCTATCACTGAGGAGCCAATTCTCTAAAGGCTGAGCTTCCTCACATATCTCTGGGAGTAACTCAATATGCAACACCGTGGGAGCTCCCTGGGCAGCAAGCACAAACATGCTGGATCTGCTTTCTAGGATCAGAAATGATCTGGATGTTGAAAGAGTGAAATCCTTTCACTCTTTCAACATCCAGGAGAAACAGAGTTAACATTTCAAGTCCACATGATTCTTCTTCAGACCACTGTCTTTTACAGGTTCATCATAGCTTCCTCAGTTTTCGAACTGCTGAACTGTGTCACTGTATTGTGAGCTCGAAAATGGTTCTGATCTTCATCTGGGAGACCAGCTTCCATCCTCCCACTATCATCTTCTAAGTTCCTCCTATCCTCCTACATATTTACCGTCTCCCCTTTCGCCTTTGTTCTATCACTATCCAGCCCACCGTTACCTGAAAACCCTTTGTGTCCATGTGGATATTCCTGTTCTCCCCTAAACTGTTTAATGTTGATGTCCTTTGTCAACTCTTTCGCTCTTCAAAGCCACATGCACCCTGACTTTTCGGGACTCCACCATGAGACAATCCAATACCGCTCCCCACCCCCCCCCAACCCCGCCACCCCGCCCCACCCCTGGATTCCAGTTACTGACTTACAGGATCCAGGTCCCTCCCCTGAATGTTACTGTGCCCCCCTCTGCCTCATAATACCATGACTCAAAGCCTAGGACCAAATTCCTTAGGTGACTGGCCACACCCTGCATACAATACTGCAAATGACCGTCACTGCCCAGAGAGGCCTTCCCCTACCCAAGACCAGGACTAAGATATGTGTGCCAGGCAGAACCTTCTAACATGGCCTGTATAGCTCTAGGACGATCTGCTCAATATGTCCCGATACTGTGGCCTTAGCCCCAAGACAGTCTGTGACTCTTTCTTCAACAGTCTTATTGCTCTTTTCCCAGGGCAGCCTTTCACGACTGCACTATGTTTCTTGATGACCTGCTAGTCTTAGGTTTAGTTGTTTTAAAGTTTATTAGTGTCATAAGTAGGCTTACTGCAATGAAGTCCTGCCTGCCCCTCCTGTGTTCCACCCACATCCCTACCCCCAGGCCTCCTTTGGTCTACCCTTCTTCTCCTGTATTCCTACCCCCACCTCACCTGTCTCGCTCCTGCCACTATCTCCCCACCTCTTCGCTGGTCTTGCCTCCTATGCCCAGCCTTGGCACAGCTTGTGATACATAGATCTGAAATCTGGCTCATCAAGCAAGAAGCAATGCCCTAAACAAAGACAAAAGCAGCATCCAGTGACGTTGAAGTTGTTGATGAGCTGAAGCTTGTCAGGTATGTATCAGTTTAATAGAAATCATTCTAATTATCCACTGACGGGACACTTAATCACAAGGGGGAATGTAATTCCAGCGAGTTGGGCTTTTAATGAGCATTCATGAGATACAAATGCATGCAAATGTGCTTCCTGACATAGATGAGTGGGAAACCTCACCCGCCTTTAACCTGCCAACAAAGTCAGGGGAAAAAAAATTCCAAACAAATTTCCTGCTGGCGGGAAACAGATTTTTTCCATCATGCCAAAATTTAGTGTCCGTGCCAGCCACGATTCCTGTTGTTAGTGGGAGTGGAAAATTGCGTGGATTGTAAAGTGTTTCCTCTTGTGTTACCAGAGTTTCCAAGTATTCATGTTTCAGTGGCATATTTACATGTGTGATTATTAGATGGAACTCATCAGAAATTCTTACCCAGTGCATCTTGTTTCCAAGTTCTAAATTGTTTTTAAGCAAAGCGTAATTATTTGTATAAAATGTGTTTTATGGCTCTGAAGTTTACAGAGCCTGTCTTACCTACACAAGTGAGTAAATTCTAGATTGTTCATGGTCAAATACACATTTTACATTGCTTAGCTCTGACTAAAAACAGTGGAAATTATATTGCAGAACATGGGCTCAAAGTGGGGTGAAAGACATTCCGCAAGCAGGAGCTGGTAATGGCCCTTACTGATCAAATAACTTAATATAAACATCTTAACATGTTCGCAGTTCGGCATATTTCAGCATCTTTAGATTCTGTCACTAAAAGAATACACTGTTTGTATTTTCTGTAAGGTACACAGTTGATGGTAATTTTTCGTATGGTTGACTCCAGTCCTGGTTGAGAGTATACATACTAATATATGTCTGAAGAAAAAAGAAGCAGTATAGAAACATCAAAAAATAGAAAATAGGAACAGGAGTAGGCCATTCGGCCCGTCGAGCCTGCTCCACCATTCATTATGATCATGGCTGATCATCCAACTCAATCACCTGATCCCGTCTTCCTCCCATATCCTTTGATCCCCTTCACCCTTATGTTACATCAATGAGCTCACACATGCAAATACAATCTGGAATGTAATGTGGAATGGACGGCCACTTCTTAAGTCATAACTGAGCCCTAAATGGTGAGAAGAAAAACGAGGAAAGGAAACTGAATGTAAGCAAATTAGATGCACAAATGTCGGCAGACAAGGTAAAACTGTAACACTCTATCCAAATTTAGGTTTTATTGTTACGAGGAATGACTAGAGAAACTGGGGCTCCTTTCAATGCAATAAAGAAGGTTAACAGAAAATTGTGAAAGCTTTTGTTTAACAATCAGTAACTATAGGGAATACTCTGAAATATAGTTGGCATCAGAATGAAGGGAGTGGTTAATAGAATATTTTTAAGCAGGAGGTTGTTAGGCTATGGAGCGGCCTACCTGAAATGGTGATGGAGGAAAAATCCACAATTGTTTTCAAAGGGAAGTAGATAAATACTTAAGAAAACAAACATTTATGGAGGTATGGAAAAGGAGCAGGTGAATGGAGCAGAATGGAGCCTTTTCAGGGAGTTGGTAAAGATATGATAATTGAAGTCTTTTTTCACTGCTATACAATTCTAGTATTCCCTGAGAGTGGGACGAACCATGTGGCTCATGTAGAGATAAAACAAGGGCACAAACTGGAAGAACCAGATGGACTGTTTCTGTTTGTGACATTCTGATTCTATGCTACATTATCTTGACATTAATTTGGATTTTTGGATTAATTTGGATTTTAGCGGGATAAATTGCTTCAGTTAAGGTGCCATACTTGGGAAAACCTTCCCAAGGGGCCTCATTCTTGGGTTCGAATGTAAACGTGTCAGCTTTGCTCTATTTTTAGCACATTTGCCTTTGAGATGGAGCGTTGCGATTTCCAAACAAGTTTGAGCACCTGATCTAGGTGGACACTTCAATGCAGCAGTGAGGGAGTGCTGAATTGTCACATGTGCCACCTTTTGGATCAGAGTTTATCACGAGACCCCTATTGTTACTCAACCTCAAGATTTCCAAGGTACTATTTAAAAAGAGGTGGGGGTGGAGTGAGGGGGGTGGGGAGAGGTTCTCAGATTATTCCTTTTCAACTTGTGCATTGTGACTGCCTAATGAACAATAGTGACTGCATTTCAGAAAATAAGCTATTGGTTCTCAATTCTGAACAGCTTATAAGGTACGATATAAGTTCACGCTGTTCTTTTCTTCTTTCTTAAATGAGATAAGAAATCTTACCGAAAACCCCTGGTTAAAAATCCTCAGACAAATGGAACAAGGCAAAAACTGGCATAAATTATAATGCGGTATGAAATTGGTAATGCAAAGCTTGCAATGTAAAATAATGTACAAAACTGGCATGGAAACTCTCCACCTGGGATGGGGTTTCATATTACAGCACTTTCATCTGGTGAGTACAGATACTGAGCTGGCGTGACATTGGTATTGTTACCGACCAGAATTTATAACTCCACTAGAAATGAAGACATTGGAATGACGTACGCAGGATCTAGTGTGATTGCTGCTGGCATCATCCCAGGACTTACAGAGCACGCAATCTAAAATAATCAGAGCGATACTCCTTCGCTGAGTGTAGTGCGGCTGTGACTGTATCACTGTTGATGCACAGGCAGGAGAAAACAGGGCCTAGAGAGGCCAGTAATATAACAAAGATAGGCATACAGTTTGTGTGTAACTCATTGTCTAATTTTCCAAGCTTTAGGAAACAGAGTACCATAGGAACATTTATAAAGCAGTGAATGGTTAACTGTGAAGTATTCTCAGGGGGATGCCTTATACCAGCTCTTCATGACCTGAACTCAGAAATCACAGTAAAGTGAGACATTTGGGTTGTCTCAGATGGGACACAGGTTTAAAGACTCTGAAGTTGAAATTATTCATGTGCACTGTGCTGATTGTTAATACTTACAATTCATCGAGAAGGCTCGTGACTTTGGTACATTGCGGTGTTTAAGGGGCAATCTGCTGGGATGATCATGTGACCAGGTAACCAATCTGGGACCAGGGATGGGGGGATCACCCTAGCAAGTGTGGACTTCTTTATCAATTTGATCCTGGAAGCTGACTGGCAGCCATGAGGCTGCAAGCCCCTGTATTATAGTTATATGTGGAATTAAACGTGGAATCATTATGGGTAGAGATGAGGAATAGTAGAGGGAGAAAGACACTAGTAGGTGTGGTATATAGGCCCCCAAATAATAATGTTGAGGTAGGGAGGGCTATAAACAAGCAGATAAGGGATGCGTGTAAAAACGGAACGGCAATAATCATGGGGGACTTCAACATGCACATTGACTGGCAGACTCAAGTCGGTAAGGGTGGAATGGAGGAAGAGTTCTTAGAATGCTGTCGGGATAGTTTCCTTGAACAGCATGTTACGGAACCGACGAGGGAACGAGCTATTTTGGATCTGGTATTGTGTAACGAGGTAGGTAGAATTAAGGATCTTATTGTGAAGGACCCTCTTGGGTCTAGTGACCACAATATGGTCGAATTTCTGATTCAGATGGAAGAGGAGAAAGTTTGGTCCCAAACCAGTGTCCTCTGTTTGAACAGAGGGAAATATGATAGGATGAGGGATGAATTGGCTAAGGTAGACTGGGAGAACAGGCTGGCAGGTAGGATAGCTGAGGAACAGTGGAGGATTTTTAAGGAGATCCTTTTCAGTTCTCAGCAAAAATATATTCCAGCAAAAAACAAGGATTGTAAGAAAAGGGAGAACCAGCCGTGGATAACGAAGGAAATAAAGGAGAGTATTAAAATAAAAACAGCTGCGTACAGAGTGGCCAAAAATAGTGGAGAAACAAGTGATTGGGAAAAATTTAAGAAACAACAAAGAGAGACTAAGAAAGCGATAAAGAAAGGAAGGATAGACTATGAAGCTAGGCTAGCAATTAATATAAAAAATGATAGTAAAAGTTTTTATAAATATATAAAAAGGAATAGAGTGGCTAGAGTGAATGTTGGACCCTTGGAGGACGAGAGGGGGGAGTTAATAGTGGGAAATGAGGATATGGCTGAGTCTTTAAATAAGTTTTTTGTGTCGGTCTTCACGGTGGAGGACACAAATAGTTTGCCAAATATTAACGATAGAGGGTTGGCAGCAGGAGAAATACTTAATACAATTAATGTTACCAGAGAGGCAGTGCTGGGTAGACTAATGGGACTGAAGGTGGATAAGTCCCCGGGTCCGGATGGAATGCATCCCAGGGTATTGAAAGAAATGTCAGAGGTAATAGTGGATGCGTTAGTGATTATTTATCAAAACTCGTTGCATTCTGGGGTAGTGCCGGTTGATTGGAAAACGGCTAATGTTACGCCGCTGTTTAAAAAAGGAAGGAGACAAAAGGCGGGTAACTATAGGCCGGTCAGCTTAACGTCTGTAGTAGGGAAAATGCTGGAATCCATTATTAAAGAGGAGATAGCAGGGCATCTGGATAGAAATGGTTCGATCAATCAGACGCAGCATGGATTCATGAGGGGAAAGTCGTGCTTGACGAACATGTTGGATTTTTATGAAGATGTGACGAGGGCGGTTGATGGAGGAGAACCGGTGGATGCGGTGTTTTTGGATTTCCAAAAGGCGTTTGATAAGGTGCCCCATAAAAGGCTACTGAAGAAGATTAGGGCACACGGAGTTGGGGGTAGTGTGTTAAAGTGGATTGGGGACTGGCTATCCGACAGGAAGCAAAGAGTCGGAATAAATGGGTGTTTTTCCGGTTGGCGGAAGGTAACTAGTGGCGTGCCGCAGGGATCGGTACTCGGGCCGCAACTATTTACCATTTATATAGATGATCTGGAGGAGGGGACGGAGTGTAGGGTAACGAAGTTTGCAGACGACACAAAGATAAGTGGAAAAGTGAATCGTGTGGAGGACGGAGAAGATCTGCAGAGAGATTTGGACAGGCTGAGTGAGTGGGCGAGGATATGGCAAATGGAGTACAACGTTGAGAAATGCGAGGTTATACACTTTGGAGGAAATAATAACAAATGGGATTACTATCTCAATGGAAACAAATTAAAACATGCTACCGTGCAAAGGGACCTGGGGGTCCTTGTGCATGAGACGCAAAAGCCCAGTCTGCAAGTACAACAGGTGATCAAGAAGGCAAATGGGATGTTGGCCTATATTGCGAAGGGGATAGAATATAAAAGCAGGGATGTCTTGATGCACCTGTACAGGGCATTGGTGAGGCCGCAGCTGGAATACTGTGTGCAGTATTGGTCCCCTTATATGAGGAAGGATATATTGGCATTGGAGGGAGTGCAGAGAAGGTTCACCAGGTTGATACCGGAGATGAGGGGTTTGGATTATGAGGAGAGGCTGAGGAGATTGGGTTTGTACTCGTTGGAGTTTAGAAGGATGAGGGGGGATCTTATGGAGACTTATAAGATAATGCGGGGGCTGGATAGGGTGGAGGCGGAGAGATTCTTTCCACTTAGTAAGGAAGTTAAAACTAGAGGACACAGCCTCAAAATAAAGGGGGGTCGGTTTAAGACAGAGTTGAGGAGGAACTTCTTCTCCCAGAGGGTGGTGAATCTCTGGAATTCTCTGCCCACTGAGGTGGTGGAGGCTACCTCGCTGAATATGTTTAAAGCGCGGATGGATGGATTCCTGATCGGTAAGGGTATTAAGGGTTATGGGGATCAGGCGGGTAAGTGGTACTGATCCACGTCAGATCAGCCATGATCTTATTGAATGGCGGGGCAGGCTCGAGGGGCTAGATGGCCTACTCCTGCTCCTATTTCTTATGTTCTTATGTTCTTATGTAAATAAATATTAGAATTGTAGAATAGAATCCCTACAGTGCATCGATAACAATCCCCACCCAGGCCCTATCCCTGCAGCCCTGCCTATTTACCCAACCAATCCCCCTAAGGGATAACTAAGGGGCAATTTAGGATGGCCAATCAACCTAATCCGTACATCTTTGGAGTGTGGGAGGAAACCCATGCAGACACGGAGAGAATGTGCAAACTCCACACAGACAGTGACCTGAGGCCGGAATTGAACCTGAGTCCCTAGCGCTGTGAGGTAGCAGTACTAACCACTGTGCCATAGTGCTGCTCGCCCTTATTGCAGTTGTTATTTATCTAATTGGTTAACAGGAATTATTAAATATATGAAACAAGCACGAGACTGCTTATGAGTAACATGGTGCCATAAAAGTCAACAAAATAAACTGCAAACTCTTTAGAGTTGTCCATTTTGTGTTACTGTCCCTATAGAGACCAATAGCTTTTAAAAGAAAGAATATCCCACAAAGCCAACTGAATAAACAATGGATAAGATTTCATTTTTTAAAAGCTTTTTCTGCAATAACCAATCAAAATCATCATAATTAAAACATTACTTCATGGGCAGAGAATATTTCAGACAAAGAAATAGGTGAGGGGCAGGAGGTTTAGGGGGGATGTGAGGATTTTGTTTTTAACCCAGAGTGTGGTGATGATCTGGAATGCGCTGCCTGGGAGGGTGGTAGAGACAGGTTGCCTCACATCCTTTAAAAAGTGAGCACTTGGCATGTCATAACATTCAGGGCTCTGGGCTAGGTGCTGGCAGATGGGATTAGGTGGGAGTTCAGGTTTTTCTAATGTGTCGGTGCAAACTCGATGGGCCGAAGGGCCTCTTCTGTGCTGTATGATTCTATGTTTCCCTTTAAATATTAGCTAACAAAGTTACGCCTCACCCAGCACTTGTATTGCGTCTCGCACAAATGTGGGACCAAGTGAACTTTAGGTCTTTCAAACTTGGCCTCAATTATGTTGGGTCCCTCTCTTCCCACTCAGCTGTTTCAGCTTATTGTGTTCAGATTTATTCAATCTGAAGTTCCTGGACACAGTAACAGCAAACAAAATACAAACCTACGAAATTCGTCCCACTTGGGTCATGACGGTGCTGATGGTACAGCATCCCCAGAGACTCCCTTCTCTGATCCCTTTAAAATGGTCTTGTGGGCTCTGACAACACAGCAACAGTAGCAATGGGTCTTGTCCAATCCACAATCTCTTGCCCTTCTGTCTCAGCTGTCTGCTAATTCCAAGTCTATAGCATGCACTGTAGAACAGTCTCTGCTCCATTCTCCAAGATCTGTTCCAACACTGGGATCTGTTTGAAGACTGTTCTGTTTGGAGAGAACCTTGCTTGTTTCTTCTTTGTACGCATTTTTAGTGTGTTCTGTCCTGCCAAACTGAAAACATTGGCGGACCCAACCCCCACCCTATACCCTTTGCTTCTTAGCTGGTCATCAACATGGCAACCTCAGGTCACATGGAATTTCTTGGAACTTAGTGATGTCATAATCAGGAAACTAATTAACCATAATTCAGAGTACTCCCCTCCCACTTTGATCTAAAAAGGGAAGTGCACAAAAAAAATTACAGACTTTTCCAAGCATATGGGTTGGGCGCTTCCAAACCCTCCGCTGGTTAGAGTCAGCTTGGGTTCTGCCAGGGTCACTCAGCTCCTAATCTCACTACAACCTTGCTTCAAACATGAACAAAAGAGCTGAATTCCAGAGCTGAGGTGAGGGTGACTGCCCTTGACATCAACACAGGATTTGACTGAATATGGCATCAAGGAGCCCTAGCAAATCTGGTGTCAATGGGAAACAGGGGAAGAGTCATACCTGACACAAAGTGAGATGGTTATGGTGGTTGGAGGTCAACCTTCTCAGTTCCAGGACGTCACTGCGGGAGTTCCTCAGGACAGTGTCCTAGGCCCAACCATCTTCAGCTGCTTCATCAATGATCTTCCTTCCATCATAAGGTCAGAAGTGAGGATGTTCACTGATGACTGCACAATGTTCAGTGTCATTTGCGACTCCTCAGACACTGAAGTAGTCCATGTCCAAATCCAGCAAGACCTGGATAATATCCAGGCTTGGGCTGACAAGTGACAAGTAACATTCATGCCACACAAGTGCCAGGCAATGACCACCTTCAACAAGAGGATCTAACCATCACCCCTTGATTCAATGGCATTACTATCAGTAATGTCAACATTCTGGAGATTACCATTGACCAGAAACAGAACTGGACTAGCCATATAAATACTGTGGCTGCAAGAACAGATCAGAGCATCCAGGTCAAAAGCAGCCTATTTGATTGGCATCCCTTCCACAAACATCCACTCCCTCCACCACTGACACACAGCAGCAGCAGTGTGTACCAGCTACATGATGCACTGCACAAACTCACCAAGGCTCCTGAGGCAGCCCCTTCCAAACCCACCACCACTACTGTCTAGAAAGACAAGGGCAGCAGATTCCACGGAACACCACTGCCTGAAAGTTCCCCTCTAAGTCACTCACCATCCTTACTTGGAAATATATTGCTGTTCTTTTACTGTCACCGGGTCAAAATCCTGCAATTCCCTCCCTAACAGCATGGTGGGTGTACCTACACCTCAGGGACTGCAGCTGGCTCACTACCACCTTCTCAAGGACAACTAGGGATGGGCAATAAATGCTGGTCTAGTCAGGGACACCCACATCCCAAAAATGAATAAAACAAACTTGTATCATATTTGAGGAGGAAGCAATCCAGAACATTTAATGAAGTATCTCTCAGAATATCCTTTCCTCTCAGTTCGTGAAAGCTACATATGCTCAGAGCCATGTTTCCAGCAAGGGGCCTGATCTGTAACTACTCGCTGAAAACTATTCTGTATCAGTACAATATAATTAACGGGGAAGAAATTATACAAAGATCCAAGCATTTTTAGAAGAATGTGTCACCACCTCCTATTGGGTTAATTAGCAGGTGTATGCAGCTATTTAACTAAAAAGGATACATTAAAAAAATTTAATGCCTCAATAGAGTGCATGGTTACATGGTCAAACACCCTAACAGGTATTGCATGGCACAACACCCTATTAGAAAGCTGTAAAGCAGCTGGAGATTTAATACCAAACCTGTAATGGATGAAATCCAGTGCTCCTGGCTCAGCTACTACCTGCTCTCAGTCACACAATCTCCGCTCACTACAACACGTGTAATACATTAACAATATGCACCATTAGTATGCATTCCTGCCTGCTACATAAAAGTTTAGCTCCAGATGGTTTGACCCTGTTTTACTAGGTTTGATAAATCACTGCCCTCCGTTACATCAAACTGTTTCTGTTTAGTACATAGCTACAAATCACAATACTGCCAGAGACTTCCCCCTCTATTTTATCTAGTCATGTTCATGTGGTCCAGCCCTGCTTTCTAGATCAGTGTTTCTAGTCCCAATAAGAGATGTCTCTTTCTTGGGGCCTGCCTCGATTCTGGAAATTAAGTCAGGAAAATAGTGGCCGAGAAACAGCAGGAAAACTTTTGGGAAGTTGTGGTGATTGTCCCTTTAAGGGTAACACAGCAGAAGAGAGTCACCTGGCTGGAGGAATCAATGGGCAATCACCCAGGGATTGGAGATCTCTCTTAGCAGAAGATAATGAGTGGCACAATGGATAACACTGCTACCTCACAATGCCAGCCAGGATTAATTCTGGCCTCGGGTAACTGTGTGGAGTTTGCATGTTCTCCCCATGTCTGCGTGGGTTTCCTCCGGGTGCTCCGGTTTCCTCCCATAGTCCAAAGATGTGCAGGTTAGGTGGACTGGCCATGCTAAATGTGTGGGGTAATGGGGATATGATGGGGGACGGACCTGGGTAAGTTGCTCTTTGGGAGAGTCGGTGCAGACTCAATGGGCTGAATGCCTCATTTTGCACTATAGGAATTCTGTGGATTCTATGAAAGCATGTAGGGACTGGGCAGCTGGTGGGCTTCTCCAGGGCAGCTGGAGGGGTGGGGGTGGTGATGCTGCCAGTCTCTGTACAATCTTTCCTTATTGATTAATATCCTCTGTATTCCTGACAAAGGTTACAGAGTGCATCATTACATTGGTGATAAGGATCAGATGGATCTTGAGCCTGTGTGAGTGGTGAGATGTTGACTGAGCCTGAGGAAGTGAATCAGAGAAAATCTGAATTGGCCGCGCAGTCGGAGGTTTGGAAGTGTATGGAAAGAAACAGGAGAAAATAACCCTCAGAAGCAAGAGCTGGGACTTTGAGTTGATGGAAAATAGAACTTGGGTTGAGGAAAACAAGAGTTGCTGCAAGGTTTTTTTAAAAAACGAGAAGAGCACACATAAAACAGAGTTTTAAGTGCAGAAGAAGAAATGCCCCAGGGAGCTGGCAGCTAGAAGAGCTGTGGTTTCAAATTTAGGGGGAAGGAATTTGGATAGGAGGAAAAGAATTGCTGCAGTTGAACAAGTTCAAAAGCTAAAAAAAACGCTTGGCAAAAAAAAAATAGAAACAGGCCGAGCAAGATATTCTGTACTTACATTAATACATTTATTGCAAAATACACCTGCAGAGGGAAACCAACTGTATCCGAGCAACAACAGCCTATCTGTGTGAAAAAATATTACTATGCAGCCTTAAAGTTGTAATACATTTAAAGTGCTAATGGATTTAATGTGGTAATGTACTTAAAGCAACAACCACAAAAAGAAGCAAATGGCAATGGACAGGAAATTGGAGATGATGTCAGATAAAGGGCAACTCTCAAAAAATGTCCATATGCACCAAAGACCTCAAGGAAGAGGCAACGCAAGACCTCAGATGTGGAAATGAAGACTTCAGGGAAGAAATAATGGAAGACCCCAGATAGAGGGCACTAAATGTCCCTGGAAAGAGGATACTGAAAGAACTTCAGAATGAGGGTACTGAAAGATCCTAGGAGGGCAATGAAAGACCTCAAAAGGAAGGAACGATGAAAAGGCCACAGAAAAGGGCAACACAAACCATAGAAACATAGAAACATATAAGATAGGAGCAGGAGGAGGCCATTTGGCCCCTCGAACCTGTTCCGCCATTCACTACGATCATGGCTGATCATCTAACTCAATAGCCTAATCCTTTTCCCCATAACCTTTGATCCCATTTGCCCCAAGTGCTATATCCAGCCACCTCTTGAATACATTCAATGTTTTGGCATCAACTACTTCCTGTGGCAATGAATTCCATAGGCTCACCACTCTTTGGGTGAAGAAATGTCTCCTCATCTCTGTTCTGAACGGTCTACCCTGAATTCTCAGTCATAAATGACCAATTGAAGGACAACAAAAGAATTGCAGAATGGAAACAAGATAACACTTTGTCAGAGACGGACTCGACCAACAGTGAAGCCAAAAAAGGTTTAGCTGAAGTCAAGACAAGTAGAAATGAAGATTCCATTTGTGAAATGATTATGTCCAGTAAAAACATGGTGGATTCACCTTGGAAGAATTGCAGAAATTAAAGACTTAAAAAGAAACCAGGAACTATTGAACATGAAGAAGAATCAACAAAAAGAATTAAAGCTCTGGAGGAAACATTTAAACAACAAGAGGAAATAACAGACAGAAAACGTGAAAAAAGTTGCAAAAAATTGACAAATTGAAGTTAAGAAGGAGAGGTTAATGAACCAATGAAGAATAAGCTGAACTCCATAAAAAACTAGAGAATAAGAGCAAATTCAGCAAAGAATTGAATGAAGAGAAGAAGAGCTTGAAGAAAGGTAGCTTCACAATGAGAAATTAACTGAAGAGGTAAAAAGATTGAAATTGACAGCAAAATCAGCAATTCAGACAGAGAAAGAAACTGAGATTAGATGTCAGAACAAGATTGCTGAATTGGTCATGTGAATGGAAAAGCAGCAAGCCTGTATGGAAGATTTCCATACAAGTCTATATTTGAAACTGTACATAGTAAAGCCTACCAATAAAAGTATTTATGTTTGGACAGAGGACTCAAGATCGCATCAATGAGCCATCAAGAAATGTTTTTGAACCTATAAGTATTGAAGTACCTGATCGACCTGTTATAGGCACAACTGAAGTCTCCAGGGAATGACCTGCCTGTGTCAGAAGAGATATCCATTAATGTTCCTGTTAATGTCGATCCAGTGGAAGCATCTCAGGCTACAGAATTACACCGTTATACAAGAAACAGAAAAACCCTTCAAAGACTCAGGGCGGGATTCTCCGGCCATGCTCGCCCCAAAACCAGAAAATCCCGCCTGAGGTCAACAGATCTTTCCATCGTCCGCCCCTCGCCTGCTCTGATTCCTTTGGCAGGTGGAATGGAAAATTCGCCCCTCAATTTATAATTGTCCAACTTGCTTAGTTAGAATTTGGACTTGGGTAACTTAGTTTTGAAGATTGTATGAAAGGGTTAAAGGGGGAGGGATGTGGTGATTGTGGTGATTTTCATTTTTGTCCCTTTATGGGCAACACAGCAGAAGTCGGTCACCTGATTTGAAGGACCAATTAGGATGAGAGTGGGTTATCACCCCAGGGGGTGGAGCTCTTTCTTAGGCAGAAGACAATCTGAAGACATGTAGAGGACATGTAGGGACTGGGGCAGGCAGTGTGGGAGGTGGGGGAGGAAATGCTGACCTTATACAGTTTTTCCTTAATAACAAGTACCCTTTGTGTTCTTGATGAAGCCTACATCAAGACAGAACTTGTATCCACAACATAACTGGATTGGTTGTGAGATTGAAGATGAAGATACATGCAGGTGCAGCAGGCGGTAAAGAAGGCAAATGGCATGTTGGCTTCATTGCGAGAGGTTTCGAGTATAAGAGCAGGGATGTGTTGTTGCAATTATACAGGGCAGTTTTGGTCTCCTTTTTTGAGGAAAGATGTTCTTGTTCTTGTTCTCGAGGGAACGCAGCAAAGGTTTACCAGGCTGATTTCCGGGGATGGCGGAACTGATATATGAGGAGAGATTGACGAGGTTAGGATTGGTTTTGCTGGAGTTCAGACGAATGAGGGGGGATCTCATAGAGATTTATAAAATTCTAATAGAACAGACAGGGTAGGTGCAGGGAGGACATTCCCAATGGTGCAGGAGTCCAGAACCAGGGATCACAGTCTGAGGATTCAGGGTAGACCATTTAGGACGGAGGTGAGGAGACATTTCTTCACCCAAAGAGTGGTGAGCCTGTGGAATTCATTACCACAGGAAGTAGTTGATACCAAAACATTGAATGTATTCAAGGGGCGACTGGATATAGCACTTGGGGTGAATGGGATCAAAGGTTATGGGGAAAAAGCAGGATTAGGCTAGAGTTGGATGATCAGCCATGATCGTATGAATGGCGGAGCAGGCTTGAAGGGCCAAATGGCCTCCTCCTGCTCCTATCTTCTATGTTTCTATGGGCCCTAAATGGGCGCGAAAACGTGGTAAAGTCGGGTGTGAGGCCATTAACACGATCCACGCCCGCGTCTGCGCATTTGCATGCATTTAAATTGAATTAGTGAACTGCCCGTCCAACTTTATCAGCATTTTACCACCTTTACCATCGCGTTTGCCAATCCGGAATCGCACCGAAATGAACATGCTGAATAAAAGTCTGAATCGGGCGCTCCAGTTGCTGAAGAGGCGAGTTCAGAGCTTCCAACGGCTCTCTGACTCAGGTCAGTGGTGGGGGTGGGAGGGAGGCGGGTCAGATCATTCTCTGGTTGGGGGGGGCATGGAGGGGAGTGAGGCCAGATCATTCTCTGGGGGGCGGTGGGGAAGTGAGGCCAGATCGTTGTCTGGTGGTGGGGGGAGGGCCAATCGTCTGGTTGGAGGGGGGGAGGGAGACGGGCCAGATCATTCTCTGCTGAGGGGGTGGGGAGAGAGGAGGAGGCGGGTCAGATGTTCCTCGGGGGGGGGGGGGGGGGGGGGTGGTAGTGAGGCCAGATCATTCTCGGGGGGGGGGCGGGGGGGGGAGTGAGGCCAGATCATTTTCTTGGGGGGGGGGAGTGGGGCCAAATCGTTCTCTGGGAGGGGGGGGGGAGGTGGACCATCGCTCCTGCTTTTCGCTCCCTGGCCGCTTTCTCCGCTTTCTGCGGCTTGGGAGCGATCTGACACGAGCACGCTTTTTCAAATTTTTTTCTAACTGCGCATGCGCAGTTCAGAGCTCCAATCGTTTCAGGCATGATAAGCCCCGCCCACAGCGCGATTCAGACCTGCGATTTTTTTTTCCAGGCTAAGTGTGTATGGGGGCGCCTGAAAGCAGATTTCCAAGTCGGATCTGAATTGCGCCCAGATTCAGCACTGAGAATGAGAATGGTTTAACCAATCTATTAGAGTTTTTCGAGGAGGTTACCAGGAAAGTGGATGAAGGGAAGGCAGTGGATGTTGCCTACATGGACTTCAGTAAGGCCTTTGACAAGGTCCCACATGGGAGGTTCGTTTGGAAGGTTCAGTCGCTAGGTATACATGGAGAGGTAGTAAATTGGATTAGACATTGGCTCAATGGAAGAAGCCAGAGAGTGGTAGTGGAGGATTGCTTCTCTGAGTGGAGGCCTGTGATGAGTGGTGTGCCACAGGGATCAGTTGTTCCTCGGGGATCCATTGTTGTTTGTCATCTATATCAATGATCTGGATGATAATGTGGTAAATTGGATCAGCAAATTAGCTGATGATACAAAGATTGAAGGTGTAGTGGACAGTGAGGAAGGTGTTCAAAGCTTGCAGAGGGATTTGGACCAGCTAGGAAAATGGGCTGAAAAATGGCAGATGGAGTTTAATACAGACAAGTGTGAGGTATTGCACTTTGGAAGGACAAACCAAGGTAGAACATACAAGGTAAATGGTAGGACACTGAAGAGTGCAGTAGAACAGAGGGATCTGGGAATACAGATACATAATTCCCTAAAAGTGGCGTCACAGGTAGATAGGGTCGTAAAGAGTGCTTTTGGTACATTGGCCTTTATAAATCAAAGTATTGAGTATAAGAGTTGGAATGTTATGGTGAGGTTGTCTAAGACATTGGTGGGGCCGAATTTAGAGTATTGTGTGCAGTTTTGGTCACCTAATTACAGGAAGGATATTAATAAGGTTGAAGGAGTGCAGAGAAGGTGTACAAGGATGTTGCCGGGACTTGAGAAACTGAGTTACAGAGAAAGGTTGAATAGGTTAGGACTTTATTCCCTGGAGCGTAGAAGAATGAGGGGAGATTCGAAAGAGGTGTATAAAATTATGATGGGCATAGATAGAGTGAATGCATGCAGGCTTTTTCCACTGAGGCTAGGGGAGAAAAAAAACTAGAGGACATGGGTTAAGGGTGAAGGGGGAAAAGTTTAAAGGGAATATTAGGGGGGGCTTCTTCACACAGAGAGTGGTGGGAGTGTGGAATGAGCTGCCAGATGAAGTGGTGAATGCGGGCTCACTTTTAACATTTAAGAAAAACTTGGACAGGTACATAGATGAGAGGGGTGTGGAGGGATATGGTCCAGGTGCAGGTCAGTGGGACTAGGCAAAAAATGGTTCAGCACAGCCAAGAAGGGCCAAAAGGCCTGTTTCTGTGCTGTAATGTTCTATGGTTCTATGGTAAAATCAGGCCCGATGTTTCTGTAGAGGTGCTAGACTGGAGGGGAACCTGAATCCACAACCTTCAAACTCGGAGTTGAGAATACTCCACTGAGCTATAGACGTCATGTACAATAAGCTGTGTGGGACTGTTGGTGAATTGGGGTTATATTAACATTTTGCTTGCAGTCTCCCTGACAAGGAAGTAAGTGGGAAGCATCTGACCAGCAATTTAAATCAGGCAGGTGGGAAGCTGCCAGCAGAGGCCAAGGTAAATGCAGGGGAGACAGTCAAGGGAATTGGGTGGGGCAGTTTATCAGGGGAGGCCTAAACTTCTCTTGTGAAGAGAGGAGAAAATAACACCTTGCCTGACAAAGGAAAGAGTTAAATTTACCTGGAAGGCCCACTGCATCAGCCAACATTCAAAAGGCCTTTGGATTCCACTGATGTCAGTGGACTTGATCTAAAGAGAAGACCTACTAGTTTTGGGCAGGTCTCCTTGGTGGCTGAAATTTAAAATTATAGTCGATGAGATTGGGGCAGGGCACCAGTGAGTAAGTGAGGGACGTAGATTCCCCTATTGCTGATATCAGACCACCCTCTCTGTCATCACTTACATAAAAATTAACAAGGAAAGAAGGGGTGGGGGGGGGGGGGGTGGGAAGGAGATTAAAGCTAAATCTAATAATTTATAACTGATTTTTTTAAAATGTAAAGCCTGATCTTTAAAGTGGTGGGTGTAAGTGATGTGGTTGAAGAAAGATTAGCTTCAAAGTACTGTGCAGTACTTCGTCGGCCTGCCCATGAAGGCTGAAGAGACATCTGATTTTCTGGTTTTATGCATGCTCTTTCTAGCGATGCACTGAGTTGAATGAAGACTTGGAAAAAAATAAACGGCTGAACAAATATCAGATGATCTGCACTGGGTTTTGTTTCTTACTTCGGGTTTTGAAATTAAGCCATTTGCCCTTCAGACATTTCACCATTTTTTTTCAAACTGAAAATTTAAACGGTTCTGCAGAACATTATCTTTAATATTTAACATGTGTAAGTCAGACAGTACTGAGAGGAACCCTTCTTTAAAATCTCTGATAACATTCATTAAAGCTGATGCTCTTGTCTGTTTGATCTATGTTGTTCAGTCTTCATCTTCACAAACTATTACTTCTCACAGCATATTAATCCTTCCTCACAACTGATTCCAAAATGAGAATCAAACCATATCATTGTGCAACAATTATGATACTAAAGCAGATTACTTTCCACAATCTTTATCTTTTATATTACAAAAGGAAAGCACAGGAACATTTGATCCAATTTTTTAGAACACTGTTATTTAATTTAAAGTGCACCAAAATATAATCATCCACATGAGGAAAATGGAAACATTCTGATAATAACACTGGTAAACAGGTTTGTTTACTAACTTCACTTGGACACAAAGATCTGCTACTTAATGAAAGTTGGTTATTTTAAATCGACCTGTAGTTATATTGATTTTAATTACAGTTAAAGTTATGAAAGTATTTTGTTTTCAGAAGGTGATTTTGTGTTGTGAAATACTATGGGGTCTTAGCAAGTTTGCCCTAATATTGCAGCATCCTGCCACTGCCGTATGAGAACCACATTTCTACTTTGAAACAAACAAGACCTTGGCCACTAATCTCAATTTCTTTGTGCCTCATTTTTCACTGCTGTGTGTACTGTTTTGTCCCCAAAATGGCACTCCTGGCATGCACGTTCACTTCTGGAGCTGCGCCTGATGTGAGTTTAATGAGGGTGATGGCTCCTGACCAGGAAGCTGACTAGTGCAAGGTAGCGTAGGCAGATTGTGCTGCCAATCAGCATACACATGCATACAAACATACAAATTAGGAGCAGGAGTAGGCCACTTGGCCGCTCGAGCCTGCTCCGTCGTTCAATATGATCATGGCTGATCTGTTGGTAACTTCAGCCCCACATTCCTGCCTACCCCCAGTGACCTTTCACCCCCTTGTTAATCAAGAATCTATCCAGTTCTGCCTTTAAAATATTCAAAGATTCTGCTTCCATTGTCTTTGGAGGAAGAGAATTCCAGTGACTCATGACCCTCTGAAGGAAATAAATTCTCCTCTTCTCTGTCTTAAATGAGTGGTCACTTATTTTGAAACTGTGACCCCAAGTTCTCGGTTCTCCGACAAGAGGAAACAGTCCCTCCACATCCATCCTGAGAGTAAGCTTGCGGGGAACACTAAAAACTGACTGCAAAAGTTTCTATAGGTATGTGAGGAGAAAAAGATTGGTGAAGACAAATGTAGGTCCTTCATATTTAGAAACAGGGGAATTTATAATAGGGAACAAAGAAATGGCTGACCAACCGAATACATACTATCGTTCTGTCTGCACACAGAGGACACAAATAAGATACCAGAAATGTTGAAGAACACAGGGTTTAGTAAGAGGGAGGAACTGAAGGAGATCAGAATTAGTAGAGAAATGGTGTTGGGGAAATTGATGGGATTGAAGGCTGATAAATCCGCAGGGCCTGATGATTTACATCCCAAAAGATAGTGGATGTGTTATCTTCCAAGATTCTATCGGCTCTGGAAGAGTTCCTACAGATTGGAGGGTAGTTAATGTAACTCCACTATTTAAAAAGGGAGGTAGAGAGAAAACAGTGAATTATAGACCAGTAAGCTTGACGTCGTTAGTGGGGAAAATTCTAGAACCCGTTACCAAAGATTTTACAGCAGGACACTTGGAAAACAGTGGCAGGATTGGACAGAGTCAGCATGGATTTATGAAATGGAAGTCATGCTTGACAAATCTACTGGAATTGTTCATGGATGTAACTAGTAGAGTTGATGATGGGAAGCCAGTGGATGTGTTTTATTTGGATTTTCAGAAGGCTTTCAACAAGGTCCCACATGAGAGATTAGCATGCAAAATTAAAGCACATGTGATTGGGGGTAGTGTATTGAGATGGATAGAAATCTGGTTGGCAGACAGGTAACAAAGAGTGAGAATAAATGGGTCTTTTTCCAAATGGCAGGCAGATGTACTGATTAGGTGCATCGACCCGGACAGGCACTGGACTGTGGCGACTAGGGGAATTTCAGAGTAACTTCATTGCAGTGTTAATGTAAACCTTACTTGTGATTAATAAATAAGCTTTACTTTACTTTACTTTGAGTAGTGGGGTACTGCAGAGATCAGTGCTGGGACCCAGCTATTCACTATTGTATTAATGGGAACGAAATGTAATATCTCCAAATTGAGATGACTCAAAGCTGGGTGGGAGGGTGAGTTGTGAGGTGGATGCAGAGATCATTCAGCATGATCTGGACAAGCTGAGTGAGTGGGCAAATACATGGCAGATGCAGTATAACTTGGATAAATGTGAGGTTATTCACTTTGGTCGCAAAAACAGGAAGGCAGAAGGTAGATCTGAATGGCCATAAATTAGGAGAGGGGAGTGTGCAACGAGAGTTGGGTGTCCTCGTACACTAGTTATTGAAGGTAAGCGAGCAGGTGCAGCAGGCAGTAAAAAGAGCAAATGTTGGTCTTCATAGCGAGAGGATTCAAGCACAGGAGCAGGGATGCCTTGCTGCAATTATACAGGGCCTTGGTCAGATCACACCTGGAGTATTGTGTGCACTTCTGGTCTCCTTATCTGAGGAAGAATGCCTTTGCTATCGAGGGAGTGCAGAGGAGGTTTACCAGACTGATTCCTGGGATAGCGGGACTGACGTATAAGGAGAAATAGAGTCGGTTAGGATTATATTCACTGGATTTCAAAAGAATGAGGGGGGATCTCATAGAAATATATAAAATTCTAACAGGACTAGACAGGGTAGATGCAGGAAGGATGTTCCTGATGGTTGGTGTGTCCAGAACCAATAGTCAGAGTCTGAGGATACATTTAGTCTACATAATGGTCTGAGGACCATTTAGGGCAGAAATGAGGAGAAGTTTCTTCACTCAGAGTATGGTCAGCCTGTGAAACTCACTACCACAGCAAGTAGTTGAGGCCAAAACATTGAATATTTTTAAGGAGCAGTTAAATATAGCACTTGAGGTGAAGGGGATCAAAGAATATGGAGGGAAGGTGGGATCAGGCTATTGAGTTGGATGATCAGCCATGATCATAATAAATGGTGCAGCAGATTGGAAGGGTCAAATGGCCTCCTCCTGCTCCTATTTTCTATGTTTCTATATAGGATCAAGTCACCTCTTACTCTTCTAAGCTCTAGTGAATACAAACCTAGCCTCTCCAACCTTTTCTCGTAAACCAACCTGCCCATTTCTGGTACTAGTTTAGTAAACTTCCTCTAAGCTGCTTCTAACACATTTACATCTTTCCTTAAATAAGAAGACCAATGCTGTGCACAATAGTCCAGATGTGGTCTCACCAATGTCATGTACAACTGAGGCATAACTTCTGCACCTTGACAATCAATTTCCCTCTCAATAAATGATGGCATTCTGTTAACTTTCCTAATTACTTGCTGTAACTGTATACCAGCCTTTTATGATCCATGCACTAGGACACCCAGATCCATCTGCATCTCAAGCTCTGGAATCTCCCACTATTTACATGATATGTTTCTTTTGTATTCTTCCTGACAAAATGGATTTCACATTTCACAATTTCACATTTGCCCACATTATACTCCATTTGCCAGAACTTTGTCTACTCACGTCTATCTATCTAGGTCCTTTCGTAGTCTCCTTACATCCTCTTCACAATTTACTCTCGTACCTATCTTTGTGTCATCAGCAAATGTAGTCACCATGCTTTCAGTCCCTTCATCCAAATCATTTATATATATTGTAAAGATTTGAGGCCCCAGCACTGATTCCCTGTGGCACTCTTCACAACCATGCCAACTAGAAAAAGACCCATTTATGTCAACTCTCTGTTTCCTATTAGCTCGCCGATCTTCTATCCATGGCAATATGTTACCTCCTACCAGTCTCCTTAACACTGATTTGATTCTAGCACTGTCATTTTGAAGCCCAACTATCCAGCAAAGGTGGTTTCTTTTCTTAGCACTGCTCAGCACACCTTCATATGTGATTGGAAGTTCATCTCAGAATCAATTAGGACGTCTGTGTTGGGGACCAAAAAATGGCTTTGATCATCACAATATATAATTGGAGGGCGTTTCTGTTCATGCAATACTGTGTCAGACAAGCCAGGTGATAAGTCAAAGACATGTGAGAATGGTAATGATGAGTAGAGTTATTAATCTTTCAACTAATTGAACTACAGTCGACAGTATGTTTCAAAAATATGTCACTGGTTGTAAAGTACTTTGGGATGTCCTGAGATCATGAAAGGGACTATATAAGTGAAAGTTCTTTCTTTCTTGAGCCAGTAAAGTTAATGGTGATTTGTTTGTTTTGTACCTTGTTCATACTGACTACAATCACCAAATTGGTGAAGAAGCTGGCAGCTCAGCCTTTTGTTCCCTACTTATTACGATAAACATTCTGGGTAGAGTTTCTGCGTTAAACTTACAGTAAATAGGAATCCACACTCAAATTGCATCCAAAATTGCTTCCGTTCTGAAAAGTATTTTCTGAGCTTCTGTTCAAACTCATTTGCATGTTACTGAATGCAAAATCTGCCATGAACCAGGGCAATCAGGTAGAAATTAAAATATTTTTTAAAAAATTGCTTTCAAAAAATTCATTGACACATTTAATAAGTATTAATTTGACAACGTTTGATCATTACAGCAGAAAATGGGTTTAATCACCAAAAAATGAACATTTTACGTCATAAGACCACAAGACCATAAGACATAGGAGCAGAATTAGGCCACTCGGCCCATCGAGTCTGCTCTGCCATTCAATCATGGCTGATTATTTTTCTCATCTCCACTCTCCTGCCTTTTCCCCCAATCCCCTTATTAATCAAGAACCTATCTATTGCTGTCTTAAAGATACTCAATGACCTGGCCTCCACAGCCTTCTGCGGCAAAGAGTTCCACAGATTCACCACTCTCTGGCTGAAGAAATTCCTCCTCACCTCTGTTTTAAAGGATCGTCCCTTTAGCCTGAGGTTGTGCCCTCTGGTTCTAGTTTTTCCTACTATTGGTAACATCCTCTCCATGTCCACTCTATCCAGGCCTCGCAGTATCCTGTAAGTTTCAATAAGATCCCCCCTCATCCTTCTAAACTCCATTGAGTACAGACCCAGAGCCCTCAACCGTTCCTCATACGACAAGCTCTTCATTCCAGGGATCATTCTTTTGAACCTCCTCCTTTCCAAGGCCAGCACATCCTTCTTTAGATATGAGGCCCAAAACTGCTCACAATACTCCAAAGGATCATAGGGTCATACCACCACCTGGAGGATCACCATTTTAAATTACTTTTTAAAAATATACAAATTTATTTTCTAATTAGATTGTGGTACAGCAGTCAATTTCTTGGTAACTTTTAAAGAAATACATACAAAGCCTTTCAACATGTACCTGTTCGAGTTGAGGTGCCCCAACATTTATGGTTTAATTTTGAGTCTCTTCAAACATCTACAAATGAAAACGGTGAGCAGAAACTCCCAAAGGTGATGAGTTGACACTGAGGCCAAGGTCAATTCTGTGGGTGGGGACTGCTTCTAGTGTGATGTTTATAAAATCGTGCAAAATATCACAGAAACTCAATTTGCACTGAATGCAATTTGAACTTAAAATCTTGCAATCTTTTGCTCAGTTAAGCTTTATACTGGCTGAAAAAATCCAGCCTAACTTTATTTTTTATTCATTCGTGGGACATGGGCATAACTGGCTGGCCAGCATTTATTGCCCAACCCTAGTTGCCCTTGAGAAGGTGATGGTGAGGCGCCTTCTTGAATCGCTGCAGTCCATGTCCTGTGGGTTGACCCACAATGCCATTAGGAAGGGAATTCCAGGATTTTGACCCAGCGACTGTGAAGGAACGGCGATATATTTCCAAGTCAGGACTGGGAGTGGCTTGGAGGAGAACTTGCAAGTGATGGTGTTCCCATGTATCTGCTGCCCTTGTCCTTCTAGATGGAAGTGGTCGTGGGTTTGGAAGGTTTGAAAGTTTGAGTGCAAACTCCATGCTATCCCATTTACAGAATTCACATTTTCTATGGTGTATTTATAAACTTTAGAAACTTTTATTTCCCCACCTTTCACAAGCTAACTCTAAATGATCAAAAGTGTTGGACAAATTGAACCAACAGCTGTGAAAATCAAAGTGGAGAATGAGTAGGAAGGTCTGTTAAGTGACTCTTTTTCCTTCAGGTATCATTCCCGAAGAGAGTGTGGGTGGCCTTGGACCTCCGCTGGGTTGGTCACAGAATCATAGAATCCCGACAGTGCAGAAGGAGGCCATTTGGCCCATCGAGCCTGCATTGGAAACAATCCCACCCAGGCCTTTCCCCATAACACCACGTATTTACCCTGCTGATCCCCCTGACACTAAGGGGCAATTTAGTGTGGCCTATCAACCTAACCTGCACATCTTTGGTAATGATAATGTCTGACAAAATACTGCAGTGGTTTGCTGTTGCCTTCTGCAGTATGACTGACTGGAAAACTCTCCTGCTCTCTACTGCCAGGCATCAGGTCCCAATGCCAGCACCTACCCGCTTTCAAGAAAATCCCAGCCAAGATCTTCAATCACCTTAACAATCGTGTTAAAAAGGCATTGCAGTGGACAGAATAACTATGGAAGCTGGTAAACAAGAGGAATTTTGGCTGTTACCAATACAAATGTGGTATGTTTCACTGTCCATGCTACATATCTCCTTGTAGAAAAATGCTGGCTTGTCAGTAGAAAATATTTGAGTTGGCGGGTTACACAACTAAGGCCTGCTGGTTTGTGCTTGGAAGAAGAATAATTCATAAAGTGCCAAAAAATATTCGGATGACATCAAGAAAAGCTCCAAGGTGAGTGATTGCAATGTAAACTACATTCTGTACTGTATCGCATCAAACTTTGCTCAGCCAATAAGAGGAGAAGAATCCTGCAGCTGACAAATAAATCATGCCTTAAGGGGAAAGAAAAGTCATTGAAACTGTCCTCTTAAGGAATTCCATACAACGAAGCTAATTCATAATTTGTGAATGAATTAACCACTAAGTCATGAGATCCTTCAGCATGAAATAGAGAGATTGGTGGATATACAGGAAGACAAGGTAATATTTTTCTCCTGCGAGTTTGCTGGGAGGCAGGAAAGCATTGGGTCCAAGGGTGTGTGGGTTAGGTGGATTGGCCATGCTAAATTGCCCCTTAGTGCCCCAAGATGCGTAGGTTAGAGGGATTAGCAGATAAATGTACAGAGTAACGGGGATGGCACGTTCAGGTTATGATGCTCTGTCCGAGAATCGGTGCAGACTCGATGGGCCGAACGGCCTCCTTCTGCACTGTAGGGATTCTATGCTGATCCACTACCCTTATCTTCGATCTTGTCCTCGGTTCCACAACACAAATACAAAACACTAGAAATAAAAACAGAAAATGCTGGAAATACTCAGCAGGCTAGGCATCTCTGTGCAGACAAAGATTGAGTTAACATTTCAGGTCTGTGACCTTTCCCACCTCTGTGCGACCAGGAAAATTCCACCTGTAATGATAGGCTTTGTCTGGTTGTTTTGAGTTTGACCACGCTACCTACAGGCACAGCAGCTTCACAGTTTGGAGATCAGTATTACCATATTGTAGAAAGGGTAAATTTTACATTGTACAGGAAAACTGCTGGCCACACTGATTACTTACCCAATTTATGAACATGCAGAAAGGCCAAGAAAGGGACATTTTAGGAATGTGACTATATCCTAGGAAATAGTAGTGACTTCCTGCAAAGCATGAATTTAATCTGTCTGAGTATCAGTTAAAGCTCTAAACACATTTCCAAGGAGAGGGCATCCTGGGCTTGGCAAGAGTGCAAAAAAGAATAGCTGAATGGATATGTTGGACAGAGCTCCAGTGCTATTAAGAATGATTAGATTAGTATAGATGTTTACTTTGGAAGAGTGGTAGATTCAAGCTGACCTTATTGAGGTACATAAGGAAATGAATGTGATCAGATGGCAGTTGAAGCTTGGGGCACTGATAGAACTCAGAAAATGAACCTCTTGTTGAGACTGACATTGAAAAATTGCAATTTACCTGCTAGGGCAAAGCTTTTCTCCAAGCATATCCGACGCTGCCTATTCTACATGTTGCTGCAAGTACAGCTGCCAACATTATGTGGTTGTTTCACACACAAAAAAAAAGCTACATATTTATCTTGGACTGCTGTGCTAATGTTCCCTTTATGGTGTACTGACTTGTCTAATTCTGGTAACCTTTGACACATAACTTGGAAACCGAGTAGCCACCTAGTACGTTGTCCATCGCTGCAGCTCCTCTGGACAATTTCCATAATCCCACAGCTTCTTTTCATAACTTCTGTGATTGAATTGAATCCAATTATTTTTAATAACTTACAACTAATAGTTCCCTTTTGTTTAGCATTTTTTAAATGCTCGGGTTTCATAGCCACTGTGTTCAGTGAAGTCACATTTTGACACGACAATGAATTAATTTAGATGTTTAATATTTGGTTTATAAACATCTTCAATCTATGGAAATTTATATTTAGTATTTCTCCCTTTTTTGCCCCTGTCTAAAACTAGGTCACACGCTGCCAGGACAGATGACCCATTCTGTGCGCTTTGGCAGTGATGCTCTGAATCAATTGGCAATGAGGTAAGACTGACCTAAAGACACCTCTCACCTTGTTGTTCCCAAACTCCATTTCAGACAGGCAGTTAGCTTCACTCAACATCAGTTCACAGTAATACAATTGTAAAGACATTTTGGCTTATATTGCACAGGGTTTGGAGCATAAAAATAGGGAAGTTTTGTTGCAATTGTATAGGGTGTTGGTGAGGCCCCACCTGGAATACTGCATACAGTTTTGGTCCCCTTTGCTTAAAAAGGATATAATAACATTGGAGGCAGTCCAAAGGAGATTCACTGGGCTAATTCCTGAGATGAGAAGGTTGTCCTGTCAAGAGAGACTAAATAGTCTGGGTCTGTATTCCTTGGAGTTTAGAAAAGTGAGGGCTGACCTTATTCAAACATATAAAATCCTGAGGGGACTTGACAGGGGTAGATGGTGCAATGTTTTCACTAGTGAGAGAGTCTCGAACAAGGGGAAATAGCTACAAGATAAAGTGCCGGTCTTTTAAAACTGAGGTGTGTAGAAATTTTTTCTCTCAGAGGGTGTTGAATCTCTGGAATTCTCTGCCCCTAGGGTAGTGGAGGCTGAATCATTAGAAGTATTTAAAGTGGGTGTGGATAAATATTTGATAGATCGAGAATTAGAGGGCTATAGGGAAATGGTACAGAAAAGGAGTTGAGGCCAGCATAGATGAGCCATGATCGTATTGAATGGCGGGGCATGCTTGAAGGGTCTGGTGGCCTTCTCCTGCTTCTATTTCTTGTGTTCCTGTGTGTGAAATGGTCTTTTCCTTTTTCCTATGTTGGACGTCAAATTGAAACCCCAATTTCCTAGAACTACACAGTCACACCAAAATTAGCTGAGTCACTGGGCTGCAAATCCCTCTCCTCTCTGATTAACCTGGATGATTGCCATTCTTGTTTAACATTAAAAATACATTAACTTGGTTTATATGGGGCGACACGGTAGCACAGTGGTTAGCACTGCTGCCTCACAGCGCCGGGGACCCGGGTTCAATTCTGGCCTTGGGTGACTGTGTGGAGTTTGCACATTCTCTCCGTGTCTGTGTGGGTTTCCTTTGGGTGCTCTGCTTTCCTCCGCTTTTGGGTGCAAGTTAGGTTGATTGGCTATGCTAAATTGCCCCTTAGTGTCAGGGATATTAGGAGGGCAAATATGTGGGCTTATGAGGATAGAGCCTGGGTGAGATTGTTGTCGGTGCAGGCTCGATGGGCCAAATGACCTCCTTCTGCACTGTAGGCATTCTATGATTCTATGAATGGAAAATTAAAAAAGCAAGTGGAGTTCAAAATATTTATGGAAGCCAAAACATTTGACTATTCTCCTCAAGATTACTGAAGTTTCAATTTTGTTTAAGGCAGATAACATTGGTGCCATTCAAGCACAATTAAACTTGGTCTTGTTAGTATCAGTTTGCCAAGAAGCCATGTTTTCCACACAACATAAGAGACCTATTACTAACGCAGTCAAAAACAAGATTGAAACATTTAATTAAGTAGTTGCTGATGAAAACCAGATGAAGGAAGTGTTATCTGGTAAAGCAAAGGTCACAAATTGGACTTTTTGTCTTGAATTGTATGTCATTTCTATGACAGTTGACCGAACACAGAGTTAAACATTTTGAAACTTTGTAGGTATTTAACTGAAAATGGTTCCAGTGAATTAAGCCCAATGCAAGCTTGAAGAGCAGAACCTTATCTTCCAATTCGACACTTTACAGCCTTCTGGACTCAACATTGAGTTCAACAACTTCAGACCATGAACTCTGTCCTCCATTTTGAGTCTTTTGTGTTTGCCAAATACCAGTCTCTATCTTGTTTTCATGTTTTTTCATTCAGACAGCGCTGCCCTTCAATCTGCTATTAACAATTACTTTGGACCTCTGCTTTGTTCCTTTACTACAACCAGTAGCACTCCCTTTGCCTTTTGTTCCATGACAACTTTGTTACTTCTCCCACCTTCTAACCTATCCCTGACCTTCCTTTTCGTTCTATCAGAACACCCTCCCCTCCCCCCACCCAATCTTCCACCACACCTGCCACTTTTACAATAGCATAAAACTCATCACGTTTCTACCACAACAAAAACAGAAAATGTGAGAAAATCTCAGCAGGTCTGACAGCATCTGTGGAGAGAGAATAGAGAGGGGATTTTCACAGTGACCTCATTGCAATGCTAATGTAAGCCTACTTGTGACACTAATAAATAAACCTTAAAACTAAACATTTCGAGTCAGGATGACCCTTCATCAAAGTTTGTCTTCACCATCACATTTCTACTTCTCTCCAGTTTAGAAGAAGAGTTGTTTGGACCCAAAACGTTAACTCAATTTCTCTCTTCACAGATGCTGTCAGACCGGCTAAGATTTTCCTGCATTTTCTGTTTTTATTAGGGGATAGCTTGATCTTTTTAAGTAGTTGTTTATATTGCTTACTGCTAAGGATTTCCCATCATTTGTCAAGAACCGCCATGAGTGTACAGTTTACCTTATGATTATTTTAATTGGGTACTATTTACCATTCAACAGGACATTATTGAACTTAAATTTTTGTTTCACCATTTCCACAGAGAACATGAAATTTAAGAGCTCAAGTTTCTAATGCAACATGTTCCAAATACATTGAGAAAAAGGTGACGAACATAACTCATAAATCAGATCAGTAGGCCATTCAGCCCCTTGCACCTGCTACACCATTCAATGAAATCAAGGCTAATCTGATTCTAGTCTTAACTCCACTTTACTGCCCGTCATGAATCTTGAATCCCTTGTACATCAATAATCAGTCCAACTCAGAGTTGAATTTATTCAACGGTCCAGCTTTCACAGCTCTCTGGGGAAGAGAATTTCAAAGTGTACAGATCCTCTGAGAGAAAAATTTCCTCCTCACCTATTCCGTTATTCAAGAAAGGGAGAAGAGATAGCCCAGGAAATTATAGACCGGTGAGTCTAACCTCAGTGGTAGGTAAGTTGATGGAGAAGATCCTGAGAGGCAGGATTTATGAACATTTGGAAAGGAATAGTATGATCAGAAGTAGCCAGCACGGCTTTGTCCGAGGCAGATCATGCTTTACGAATCTGATTGAGTTTTTTGAAGATGTGACTAGACACTTAGATGGGGGAAGAGTGGTAGATGTGGTTTATATGGATTTCAGTAAGGCGTTTGATAAGGTGCCCCATGCAAGGCTTATGGAGAAAGCGAAGGGGCATGGGATACAAGGGGACGTTACTTTGTGGATTCAGAACTGGCTTGCCCACAGAAGGCAAAGAGTGGTTGTAGATGGGTCTTTTTCAGAGTGGAGGTCGGTCACCAGTGGGGTGCCCCAGGGATCTGATCTGGGACCCTTGCTCTTTGTGATTTTTATAAATGACCTGGATGAGGAAGTGGAAGGATGGGTCAGCAAGTTTGCTGATGACACAAAGGTTGGAGGTGTTGTGGATAGTGTAGAGGGATGACAACAGTTGCAACGAGACATAGATAGGATGCAAGACTGGGCGGAGAAGTGGCAGATGGACTTCAACCCAGATAAGTGTGTGGTGGTTCATTTTGGCAGGTCGAATAGGATGGAAGAATATAATATTAAGGGTAAGACGCTTGGCAGTGTGGAAGAACAGAGGGATCTTGGGGTCCGGGTTCATAGGACGCTCAAAGCGGCGTCGCAGGTAGAGGCTCTGGTTAAGAAGGCGTATGGAATACTGGCCTTCATCAATAGAGGAATTGAGTTTAGAAATCGGGAGATAATGCTGCAGCTGTATAGGACCCTGGTCAGACCCCACCTGGAATACTGTGCCCAGTTCAGGTCGTCTCATTACAGAAAGGATGTGGAAGCCATAGAACGGGTGCAGAGGAGATTTACGAGGATGTTGCCAGGATTAAGTGGTATGTCTTATGAGGATAGGTTGAGAGAGCTAGGTCTATTCTCCTTGGAGAGGCGAAGGATGAGAGGTGACCTGATAGAGGTGTATAAGCTGTTGAGAGGTATTGATAGAGTGGATCCTCAGAGGCTTTTACCCAGGGCTGAAATGGTTGTCACGAGAGGCCACAGGTTTAGGGTGCTGGGGAGTAGGTAGAGAGGAGATGTTAGGGGTAAGTTTTTCACTCAGAGGGTGGTGGATGCGTGGAATCGGCTGCCGGTAGTGTTGGTGGAAGCGAATTCGATTGAATCTTTTAAGAAACTTTTGGATAGGTTCATGGAGGTTAGTAAGATAGAGGGTTATAGATGAGCCTAGAAGGTAAGGAAATTGTTCGGCGTAACTTGTGGGCCGAAGGGCCTGTTTGTGCTGTAGCTTTTCTATGTCCTATGTTCAATGTTCTATGTCTTAAATGGGAGGCCCCTCCTTTTGACGCTGCACCCCTAGTTTTAGATTTCCTCATGAGGGGAAACATTCTCGCAGCATCTACCTTGTCAAGAATCACCTCTCATTCTTCTAAACTCTAATGAGTACAGGAACAACCTGCTCACAATTTCCTCATAAGACAACTCCATAATTCCTGGAATCAACTTTGTGAATCTTCTCTGAATTGGCTGCAATGCAATTTATCCTTCCTTAATTAAGGAGATCAAGCTGTACACAATACTCTATGTACGACAATGTTCTGTACAGTTAAGAGAAGATTTCCCTACTTTTATACTCCATCTTTCTTGCAATGAAGGCCAACATTCCATTTGCCTTGCTAATTAATTGCTGTACCTACATGCTAATCTTTTGTAATTCAGATCCCTCTGTACTGCAGAATTCTGCAATCTCTTGAGACAGAGGGTAGTGGTCGAAGGGTCTTTTTCCGGCTGGAGGTCTGTGACCAGTGGTGTTCCGCAGGGCTCTGTACTGGGACCTCTGCTATTTGTGATATATATAAATGATTTGGAAGAAGGTGTAACTGGTGTAATCAGCAAGTTTGCGGATGACACGAAGATGGCTGGAATTGCGGATAGCGAAGAGCATTGTCGGGCAATACAGCAGGATATAGATAGGCTGGAAAATTGGGCGGAGAGGTGGCAGATGGAGTTTAATCCGGATAAATGCGAAGTGATGCATTTTGGAAGAAATAATGTAGGGAGGAGTTATACAATAAATGGCAGAGTCATCAGGAGTATAGAAACACAGAGGGACCTAGGTGTGCAAGTCCATAAATCCTTGAAGGTGGCAACACAGCTGGAGAAGGTGGTGAAGAAGGCATATGGTATGCTTGCCTTTATAGGACGGGGTATAGAGTATAAAAGCTGGAGTCTGATGATGCAGCTGTATAGAACGCTGGTTAGGCCACATTTGGAGTACTGCGTCCAGTTCTGGTCGCCGCACTACCAGAAGGACGTGGAGGCATTGGAGAGAGTGCAGAGAAGGTTTACCAGGATGTTGCCTGGTATGGAGGGTCTTAGCTATGAGGAGAGATTGAGTAGACTGGGGTTGTTCTCCTTGGAAAGACGGAGAATGAGGGGAGATCTAATAGAGGTGTACAAGATTATGAAGGGTATAGATAGGGTGAACAGTGGGAAGCTTTTTCCCAGGTCGGAGGTGACGATCACGAGGGGTTACGGGCTCAAGCTGAGAGGGGCGAAGTATAACTCAGACATCAGAGGGACGTTTTTTACACAGAGGGTGGTGGGGGCCTGGAATGCGCTGCCAAGTAGGGTGGTGGAGGCAGGCACGCTGACATCGTTTAAGACTTACCTGGATAGTCACATGAGCAGCCTGGGAATGGAGGGATACAAACGATTGGTCTAGTTGGACCAAGGAGCGGCACAGGCTTGGAGGGCCGAAGGGCCTGTTTCCTGTGCTGTATTGTTCTTTGTTCTTTGTTCTCTCTCCATTGAGGAAAGATTTTGGTTTTCCCATTTTTCCCACCAAAGCGGACAAACTCACAATTTCCCACATTATGCTCCATATGCCCATTAATTGGGACCTTTCCAGAATCTTTCTAATCTTGAAAGATTACAATCACTATCTCTGCAACTAGTTCTTTTAAGACCTGGGAATGCAGGCCATAAGGTCCAGGGGACTAGTCAGACTTTAGTTCCATTTGTTTTTCAAGTACTTTTTCTCAAGTGATAGTGATTGTTTTAACTTCCTCTCTCCATTGTGCATCTTGTTTTTTTCCTCTTATTCTTCGGATACCATAACGAAGATATCAATTGTTTGTTCAATGCTTCTGCTATTTCCTTTTTCACCAGTCGTAATCCCCCAGTCTCATCCTCTAAGGGCCCAATGCTCACTTTAGCTACTCTCTTCCTTTTCATATACTTGTAGAAGCTATTATAGACTGTAAGATTCTATAGTGTGTGTAATAAGTCTTCAGAGGCAAAGTCCCTTCACCAAAATCCCTTTATTTACAATTCCAGCAGCAGTACACAGAGTGATATGAGTCGACAGTCTACCTTCGGGAGTCCCAGAGGAACTGACACTCCCAGTTAAATACAAGGAAAATACTCCCTGATTGGCCCATTAATTGACTCCTTAATCAGGGAGTTCATATTCCAATAGGCCAACCTCAATGGCCTGACTGAAGTACTTACAGTGTGGCAGCCATTGTGGGCATTCACCAGTTTTTGCAGAGCTCTGCTGGCTGTATTACACACTCCTTATCAATATGCCAATCCTATAGGATTGTGGCATATCTGGCCTGAAGCAAGTCATAGGAATCACACAAGATCATCAGGAGGAAGAAAGTAAAATGTTAACACTGAATTCTGAGCCACTGAACAGAAATGAATGTGGTAGTTCCTCATTACAAAGAATTTTAATTTTTTTTATTCATTCGTGGGACATGGGCGTCGCTGGCTGGCCAGCATTTATTGTCCATCCCTAGTTGCCCTTGAGAAGGTGGTAGTGAGCTGTCATCTTGAATCGCTGCAGTCCATGTTCTGTGGGTTGACACACAATGCCGTTTGGGAGGGAATTCCAGGATTTTGACCCAGTTACTGTGAAGGAATTGTGATATATTTCCAAAGTCAGGATGGTGAGTGGCTTGGAGGGGAATTTGCAGGTGGTGGTGTTGCCATGTATCTGCTGCCCTTGTCCTTCTAGATGGAAGTGGTTGTGGGTTTGGAAGGTGCTGTCTAAGGATCTTTAATGAATTGCTGCAGTGCATCCTATAGATAGTACACACTGCTGCTACTGAGCGTTGGTGGTGGAGGAAGTGGATGTTTGTGGATGTGGTGCCAATCAAGCAGGCCGCTTTGTCCTGGATGATGTCAAGCTTCTTAATTGTTGTTGGAGCTGCACCGATCCAGGCAAGTGGGGAGTATTCCATCACACTCCTGACTTGTGCCATGTAGATGATGGATTTGGGGAGTCAGGAGGTGAGTTACTCGCTGCAGTATTACTAGCCTCTGACCTGCTCCTGTATCCACTGTGCTTTTATGTGGCAAGTCCAGTTGAGTTTCTGGTCAAGGTAACCCCAAGGATGTTGACAGTAGGGGATTCAGTGATGGTGACACCATTGAATGTCAAGTGGCGGTGGTTAGAGTGTCTCTTATTGGTGATGATCATTGTCTGATATTTGTGTGGCGCGAATGTTACTTGCCACGTGACAGCCCAAGCCTGGATATTAACCAGATCTTGTTGCATTTGAACATGGACTGCTTCAGTATCTGAGAAGTCGTGAATGGTGCTGAACATTTGCATCGTGAACATCCCCACTTCTGACATTGTGACAGAGGGAAGGTCATTGATGAAGCAGGTGAAGGTTATTGGCCTAGGTCACTACTCTGAGGGAGTCCTGCAGTGATGTTCTGGAGTTGAAATGACTGACCCTCTCCAACCACAACCATCTTCCTATTGTGCCATGTATGACTCCAACCAGTGGAGAGTTTGCCCCCTGATACCCATTGATTCCAGTTTCGCTAGGGCTCCTTGATGCCACACTCGGTCGAATGCAGCCTTGATGTCAAGGGTTGTCACTCTCACTTCACCTCTGGAATTCGGCTCTTTTGTCCATGTTTGAACCAAGGCTGTAATGAGGCCAGGAGCTGAGTGATCCTGGCGAAACCCAAACTGGGTGTCACTGAGCAGGTTATTGATGAGCAGGTGCTGCTTAATAGCAGCACTGAATTGGTAGAGATTACAACATCTCTACTGATCCCAAGTGAATTACTTTCAAAAGCTGTATACCAATAGCCTCTCATTCTTGTTTTAAATGCACATGCACATCTCCCTTGCTACCTACACAAGAGCCAATCACAGCATTCTGTTCTCACATGGTAGCAGCAGTATTGGATCAGTGGTAACATTCTTGCCAGTGAATCAGTAGATTGTGGTTCCAATTAAGCCCCACTTTGAGAACTGATTACATAATGTTAGAAAGCTAAATGAAATATTGGAAAGCGTTCTTTGAGATAAAATGTTAAACTGAGTTCCTCTCTGCTTCTTAGGTGAAGAATAGTAGGTATCCAGACCTATAACAACCAGCCAACATAGTGAAAAAAACCACAATCTGGTCATTCACCTCATTGCTGTTTTGGGATCTTACAGTCAGTGGATAGGCGCATAGAATAAAGAGTAGGTCATTTTGTCTCGCTAGCCTGTTCCTGCACTCAATGAGAGCATGACCCAATTTCTATAACCACTTGGTTCCCCATCTCCCTGAATAACTGTCATGGTAAAATATTTACATAGTTCAGGTTAGTTATACTGCCACCATTTGGTGTCAAATTGTTAATTTAAAAGGTCAGTTGATGTAAGCTTCAGTGTTGCTGTTCTGGTGTATAGTTAAAGTTAAGCTTTCCTATAACAATGGGAACATGTAATAAGTCACTGCACTTCAAAAAATGATTAAGTGCATGTTCTCACATTGAGGCAACTTAAATGTGATAAAGTGCTGCATCAAAGCAAATAGTAACTGGCATTTTCTTGTCCACAGCTGTCTGCCAACAAATGGAGAGTCAACTGACTGAATCTTGAAGAATGCACCCAGCCAGGAATACTGACAACCCTCGATGTGTTCACTCTTTGTGCTTTGTCACACCTGCAGCAATTAATATATTCTTTTAAATTCCTTTGTCCACTATTTGAAGGGACACCCTTTGACTTTTGTTTTAAAATACCATTATTAAAATAGGGGCCAGCAGCATTTGAAATAAATGTATTAAATTGTTTGTTGCTAATTTTGCACAGTGGCAAGAAATATTCTAACTCCTAGGTTTTTCAATGTTTAATTCATTTCTTGATATCTGATTGTTCCAAAATAATAAGGTTTTGCCTGGAGCTTTTCCAAGCTAACAGTTTAAGCTGATAAATTGAGTGACACATGGCATAACTAATAATTACAACATGATACGTGAGATGGTTAAAGAGCTATACCTTACAAAATATCACTACAATAATTCCTTTAACCACATACAACAAATGTTTTCTGTCATCAAGAGCCAGCTTGTACTAGTGTGACACATTATGCTAGTAATCTTACACACAACAGCATACAGGCTGCGTGTAGAACCTGAGGCAGCATAATGAGACACATGGACAAAGATAAACTGGTTTATCATCGACTTCAGAGCTTCCATTTAGTTTCAGAGTTTATAATTCTTTACAACTCTTACTTCAAAACCATCAATAAATATTCACCATGATTTCCCATAAAATGCACTCACAGACTTCTGATAAAATCGCCTAATAATGCTGAATTTTATTTAATAATCACAAAATTCACACGTTGCTTTTTTTTTGTTTTTGAAATGTAGATTGGTACGTTATTTTTGGAAAAGAGTTTATGAATTTGTTTATTTAATAGAATTTTTGATTTGAAAAACTCATTTGTAAACCATATGCAAAATGTCACCGATCTTCTTGCACCAGAGGGAACTGAAGGTTCTGGACAATAAACCTCTCCACAACCACTGTCAATACTGCTCCACTACCAGTTCAAGAGGAATAATTCAAAGCTGGCTTCTCCTCCATCCACAAACCGAGCACCTTTAGCACACCATTCCACCTAAAAGTCACCACTAAGAATTTTAGAATCCCTACAGTGCAGAAGGAGGCAGTTTGGCCTATCGAGTCAGCACCAGCCACAATCCCACCCAGGCCCTATCCCCGTAACCCCACACATTTGCCCTGCTAATCCCCCTGACACAAAGGGGCAGTTTATCATGGCCAATCCATCTAACTTGCACGTCTTTGGAGTGTGGGAGGAAACCGGAGCACCTGGAGGAAATCCACGCAGACACGGGGAGAATATGCAGACAACACACAGGCAGTCACCTAAGCCGGGAATTGAACCCGGGTCCCTGGGTGTGAGGCAGCAATGCTAACCACTGTGCCACCGTGCTGCCAATTTTGCAAACACAAAGGGTGGGATTTTCCCGCTCCGCTTGCCAGGGGAATCGTAGCGAGTGGGGGAGGCGGACCATGCAAAGGTCTGTTGACCTTGGGCGGGATTTTCTGGTTTTGGGGGCGAGCGTGATCGGAAAATCCTGCCCAAAGATTTTCTTGCAAACTGACATGCCAAATTTAAATAATGAAACCACCCGGAGATCAGAACCTTTGGTGCGATTGATGTGATTTGAATATTTGAGGTATTGGTATGCGTGAGCATTTTGAGTTTTGAAAACTGTAAACCGAGAAAAAAAAGAACATTGTTGGTTTAAGGGCCAGCTCTGTCAGTGGGATTTTGTAGTCATTGGTTATGTCTGGCCCTCATTAGATTTTAGCGGGTCAGCCAGTTTTCTTTGTGGACAGGGGAAAATAACAAGCTACTACGGGTCTGCTGTGGAATTCTGACACTTTTAGTGCCTTGTGACAAATGATCTGTGAAGACTGAGCCTTCTTCAAAAAGAGAATGCCAGGTCAATATGTGGGATGTCAAAATCTATGAGGGGCTGCAGTTTCACACATTGACCCGATAGTGTTAACCTGATAGTGTTAACCTCCACTTGCAATGAATAGAGCACAGTGCAAGGAACAAGTACTCAGGTAAACAGAAGCAAGCACTTTAGACTAATCATTTCCTTTTAAGAATGTGCTTTGGAATTCTTCGAAAAATATTTGAATCCCGATGAAATATTTTAAAGATCTGCAGAAAATAAAACATCGGGACAAGAAAGACTGTGGTTGACTTCGGCAAACTTACCAGTTTCGTAGACACAGTAATTGGCAAGACTGAGTTCCAATAATATGGAACATAAGGAAAAGTGACAGCATCAGATTCAATGGGATTCAATATTCAGTAGGTTGCCAAATCTCACTTTCAGCTGAAAGATTATTTTTTCGCGGTGTTAGAGATGCGGCTATATTTATCTTGAAGGTAGACACTTAAAGCATATCAAATCAATTTCAAAATAATCTGGTCTTTCCCTTCAGAAACAGCTTTCCAATGGTTTGTAATGTATTAACAACAGTGATCACCTTTCAGCTATTTATGCCATAAGAGAATGGCACTGATTCTCACTAACAATTTCAGAAATTACAATGGCTACAACATAGTTATAAATAAATGTAGGTCCCAATTACTCATGCTACTGTTGGCAGGATAGGGGTAATTTGGAAAGATGGGGGTGTAATGTGACAGGATAGCGGTTAATGTGGCAGGATGGGGGTGTAATGTGGCAGGATGGGGGTGTAATGTGGCAGAAAGGGGGTTAGTGTGGCAGGATGGGGGTGTAATGTGGCAGGATGGAGGTGTAATGTGGTGGGATAAGGGTGTAAATGTGACAGGATGGGGGTGTAATGTGGCAGAATAGGGGTGTAATGTGGCAGGATGGGAGTTAATGTGGCAGAGTGGGGTGTAATATGGCAGAATGGAAGTGTAATGTGGTGGGATAAAGGTGTAAATGTGACAGGATGGGGTGTAAATGTGACAGGATGGGGGTGTAATGTGGCAGGATAGGGGTGTAATGTGGCAGGATGGGGGTGTAAATGTGACACGATGTGGGTGTAATGTAGCAGGATGGGGGTGTAATGCAGCAGGATGGGGGTGTAATGTGGCAGAATGGAGGTGTAATGTGGTGGGATAGGGTGTAAACGTGACAGGATGGGGTGTAAACGTGACAGGACGGGGGTGTAATGCGGCAGGATAGGGGTGTAATGCGGCAGGATGGGGGTGTAATGTGATGAGACAGGGGTGTGATATAACACTCTTCAGGGGCAGACCTTCAGGGCTAGTGTCAAAATATTCCATTGCAATTTGGTGGAAAGCACATCATCATTTTGATCACGTTAATTACATCTCAGTGACAGTTCAGACGAATGTGGGTGGATCTCATAGAGACTTATAAAATTCTGACAGAACTGGACAGGGTAGATGCAGGGAGGATGTTCCCGATGGTGGGGGAGTCCAGACCCAGGGGTCACAGTCTGAGGATTCAGGGTAGACCATTTAGGACGGAGATGAGGAGATATTTCTTCACCCAAAGAGTGGTGAGCCTGTGGAATTCATTACCACAGGAAGTAGTTGATGCCAAAACATTGAATGTATTCAAGCGATGACTGGATATAGCACTTGGGGCGAATGGGATCAAAGGTTCAGGGGAGAAAACAGGATTAGGCTATTGAGTTGGATGATCAGCCATGATCGTAATGAATGGCGGAGCAGGCTTGAAGGGCCAAATGACCTCCTCTTCTATGTTTCTATGTATCTGCATTTTTTGTGGACTAATGGTGCATGCAGACTGCACATCTCGGCTTGTTGCAAAATTTCCACATTACTACAATGCAAGATGACCTGGAATTGAACTGGAATCAGTTGGGCAGTTTCCAATCTGACTGTTACAACTGCAGCAGCTGCAAAGCAACACTTTGTCTTGTAACCAAGTGCCTCTTTTACCCAGTGTTAGAAAAGATTGTCGCGTTCGGTCTTTCCAACCAACAGGGGCCGAATCTTCCGTGGATTGCCACTTCACTCCTGTTACTTTCAGGTCACGTACCAATCGACTCAAGAACAGCTTCTTCCCTGCTGCTGTCAGACTTTTGAATGGACTTACCTTGCATTAAGTTGATCTTTCTCTACACCCTAGCCAAGACTGTAACACTACATTCTGCGCTCTCTCGTTTCCTTCTCTATGAATGGTATGTTTTGTCTGTATAGCGCGCAGGAAACAGTACTTTTCACTGTATGTAAATACGTGACAATAATAAATCAAATCAAATCAACTTAGTGGGTGAGGGGGTAAGGTGGGTCAGGAGGAAGAGGACAGGGTGGGGTATCAGGGGCAGTCGTCAGGGATGTTGGGATCATCAGTGTGGAGTGTATTTGGAATTGGGGGAGGGTGAGGGTATTTGAGGGTGGGGGGCGGTGCGGGGAGGCTATTTAGGGGTTGGGAGGGCAGTTGGGTGGTTGGAGACAGGGTCCATATATTTTAAATATCATTAGCAGACCCGGGACTGAAGTCTCCCCCTCCGCCACAGTGGTTTACTCCAGCGGGGATTACACTATCTCCCATTAACAGGAAACTAGTGGCCTGACCACGCTGTAGTGAAGAGGGGGCAATCGGGGCACCCCCATAGGTTCAGGTAGCGGGGGGTGTCCCCTGGGCATGGGTACCTTGGTAGTGCCAGCCTGTGCCCACTGGCACTGCTCAAGGGGCAAAGTGCAAATACCCAGGGGCCCCTTGCCACTGCCCATTGGGCATGAGGCAGTGCCAGGGGGGCGGGACCTGGTGGAGCAATTGGTGGGGGGTGGAGGGTCCTGCTGCCATTCTGTAGACAGGACTGGTGGGGGAAGGAGGGAGGCCAGCGACTGGGGGGAAGGGTGCAGTTGGGGGATGGTGGGAGGGGGCTGTAAATTGGGGTGGGCCAGGAGCCGGGGGGGGGGGGGGGGGGGGGTTCGAGGTTGGCCTGGGGACGGTCGGGGGGCCAGCAATCGTGCTGACCAGTAATTGGGAGGCCGGCAGTGCGGGGCTATTGCGCAAGCATTGATCTCAGCGCTGACAGATCAGCACATGCGCAGTGGCCCACTCAGCGCTATGCTGTCGCTCTCCGGTGGGAATAAGCCCTATCCACTGATTTATAATGATAGTCATGCTGGTTGCCTCTGCAGTGCACAGAGTGTGGGAGATTCTTCTCTGAACTCCCACTGAAAAAAACCAGTATGAATTACTCCAGTTTTCATGTGAATGCAACACTTCGAATTTTTTTGGGAGAATTCCGGCCACAATGCTTTGGCTTCACCTGCTTTCTGTGGTAGAGAATTCCAGATTCACCACTCTCTGGGTGAAGAAATTTATCCCCATCTCAGTCCTAAATGGTTTACCCATATCCTTAAACTGTGCCCTTAAGTTCTAGACTCCTCCACCATTGGGAACATCCTTCCTGCATCTACCCTGTGTAGTCTTGTTAGAATTTTATAGGTTTCGATGAGATATCTACATTTTCCACTTTGATTTTGGGTGGGGTGGAGAGGTGGGATGGCGGGAATTGGAGGACATGGGCCTGGGTAAAAATGCTCTTTCAAAGAGTTGGTGCAGACTTGATGGGCCGAATGGCCTCCTTCTGCACTGTCAGAATTTTATTGGTTCATGCTGACTCTTTCCAATCCTACCACTGTTTTCCAATTGCTCTGCTATTAAACCTTTTCTAATCAACTCAAGCAGTCATTGGAAGTAAGCATGCAGGTACAGCAAGCAGTTAGAAAGACAACTGGCGTATTGGCCTTCATTGTAAGAGGATTTGCGTACAGAAGCAAGGATGTGTTGCTGTAGCAGTACAAGGCCTTTGTGAGACCATACCTGGAATATTGTGTGCCGTTTTGGTCTCCATACCTGAGAAAAGATATACTTACCATACAGGGAGTGCAGCAAAGGTTCACCAGACTGATTCCTGTGATGGCAGGTTAGTAGTATGAGGAGAGATTGGGTTGACCAGGTCTGTATTCACTGGAGTTTAGAAGAACGAGATGGGATCTCAGTGAAATGTATAAAGTTCTGACATTGCAGGACAGATTTCTCCTGGCTGGGGGGGGGGGGGGGGGGGGGGGGGGAGGACGTGATCGAGAGCAAGGGGCCACAGTCTCAGGATATGGAGTTGGCCATTTAGGACTGAGATGAGGAGAAACTTCTTCACTCAGAAGGTGGTGAACCTGTGGAATTCTCTGTCACATAAGGCTGTGGAGGCCAAGTCAATGACTATACTTAATAGATTTCCTGACACTAATGGTATCAAGGAGTATGGTGTTAGGATAGGGGATCAGCTATGATCATATTGATCCACTCATCTGATGAAGGGGCAGTGCTCCGAAAGCTCGCGCTACCAAATAAACCTGTTGGACTTTAACCTGATGTTGTGAGATTTCTAACTGTGCCCAACCCAGGCCAATGCCAGCATCTCCACATCATGATCATATTGACTGGCAGAGCAGGCTCGAAGGGCTGAATGGCCTACTCCTGCTCCTATTTTCAATGCTTCTATGTAAATGTACAAATGCAGAAAGGGGTTTGGGTTGCAGGACTCAGCAGTAAATGGGTCATGTGAACTGAATGTGTGGCAGTCACTTCATGCTCACAATGCACTTTCAGTTGCAGGACATCCTGCTTGTTAATCACTTGCTGGAGAGGGTTCAGCAGCTGCTACAGGCACGCATACTCCTAAAGTGCCCATGCACTAATTGGGATGACATTCAATCCATCTGTCTGTTTGCAGGACAAAAACACCCACAATAGGAAGTAATGGACTGTGACTGGATGTTGCATTCCTGACTTAGTGAGTCCTCATCCCTTTCAATAAGGAGCTGATTGGGGAGGAGCACGACTGTGCCTGTGCTGAATGTGAGGCAGGACTCCCCCAGCAATCCAGTCAGGGTACCTGCTCCATTTTGTTACAAACATTGGGCGCGCCCCCGACAGCTGACCCGCAACTCCACCCACCTGAAAAGACCCTCCTCACTTCGAGCGATGGCAGTTTCAGAATGACATTGCAGCGTAGATGAGAATCCCAAAATGGTGCGCGTGACATTTGTGACTCATTTAATTGCTTTTTACCCTCCCTGTGTCACCCGGCAACGTTCCCCCCATCATCTTGTGCTACCGTGTGCCATGGGCGGCACGGTAGCACAGTGGTTAGCACTGCTGCTTCACAGCTCCAGGGACCTGGGTTCGATTCCTGGTTTGGGTCACTGTCTGTGTGGAGTTTGCACATTCTCCTCGTGTCTGCGTGGGTTTCCTCCGGGTGCTCTGGTTTCCTCCCACAGTCCAAAGATGTGCGGGTTAGGTTGATTGGCCATGCTAAAAATTGCCCTTAGTGTCCTGAGACGTGTAGGTTAGAGGGATTAGTGGGTAAATATGTGGGGGTAGGGCCTGGGTGGGATTGTGGTCGGTGCAGACTCGATGGGCCGAATGGCCTCTTTCTGTACTGTAGGGTTTCTATGGTTTCTATGATTTCTATGATCTTTGACCCACTCAATCTAACTAATGCTCATCCCACTGTCACCCTGGGACTGCCCCTTTTGGCCTCACATCTATATACATCACCCTCCACATGCCTTCTCTTCGAGAGCCTACATCCATTACTGACCCCTCCTGTTATTTGTGCCCCTTGTTTCTTGCATTTCTGTGACCCACCCCATAAAACCTCCAGCTACCCGACCATCATCCTGGACCAGCCACCCTGCCACATCCCACTTGTTGCTCGCTGTGACTGTTCCCTTCACTGACCCACACCCTCAGTTCAGCCCCCAGGACCCCATCGTAGACAACATGGACCCTCCTCATGGAACATCTCTCTCTCATCATCCCTGACCAGAAACCCCTACTCCACCCAACCACGGTGCCCCCAGACCCAACAAGCAAGGCCCTACTCTCCATTCCAGGCCCCTGCACCCTCACATTTCCTCACTGCCTCCCTTCCTGCCTCAGACAGTTTGTCTTCCTGCCTTGGACAGACTCTCTCCCTTCCACCCTTGGCCTACCTCCTGAATCCAGACTCTGTTTCACCCCTGGGGCCTGTCTCCCAGGCCAAGTAGCTTGGCCTACAGGCACCCAATCTGGGTCAAGTGCTGATATTTGTGACTGTTCCCCAAGAAAGACCAAGCAGCAGCTACTCACTCAGAAATGGTGGAAGATGTCAGGGGCGGCACAGAGGCACAGTTAGCACTGCTGCCTCACAGCGCCAGGGACCCGGGTTCGATTCCCGGCTTAGATCACTGTCTGTGTGGAGTTTGCACGTTCTCCCCGTGTCTGCGTGGGTTTCCTCCAGTTGCTCCGGTTTCCTCCCACACTCCTAAAATGCGCGGATTAGGTGGATTGGCCACGCTAAATTGCCCCTTCGTGTCAGGGGGACTAGCTAGGGTAAATGCATGGCGTTAAGGAGATAGGGCCTGGGAGGGATTGTGGTCAGTGCAGACTTGATGGGCAGAATGGCCTCCTTCTGCACTGTAAGATTCTATGATTCTAAGTCAAGCTCACCAGGTGCATGCCACTTCGAAACAGCCATAAATGTGAGCATCCTAATTTCTTGCTGGTAGGGGAACTTAATTTGGAGTGGAACTAAATTCCGCTGAGATGGCCTTTTAATGAGCAATGCAAAGCCTGCAAAAGGGCTTCCCGACATTGTTCATCGAGAAGCTCCACCCATCTTTAATCCGCCTTTAAAGTCTCGAGATCTTAATTGCTAAAGTTCATCCCACTGTCAGGCAACTGATTTTTGGCCTGACGCCAAATTTACGTCCCCCGCCCGCAAACTTCCCGGGACCGGAAGGTTCCACCCACCATCTGTCTTTACAAAGCTTGTTTTGCCGTCCTTCCTGCCACGCGATGTAAACGTCACAATATGAAACACACAAGAATAAATCAGAAATGACATTGCATTAAAACAAACTGAAATGATGTTATATGAAAGAACTGATGGTTGGGAGCGAGTTGAAAAGTTATGACACAACTTTGTGGTTCTGATCCCATTTACAAAACAGTTATATTCTCAGTGCCCTTTGATTTCAGTACAGCTTCGGAACACAGCCTTGGCTATCTGTAAATGTACAACAAATTAAAGAGATGTAAATCACAAAAACAGAGAAAACCTATGAAAAGGGGGAGCATGGGAAGGCAGGAGAGGTGATGAGGTGAAAGTTCAAAACTAAACAGCTTAGACAGGCAGTAAAATATACAGTTCCCCACATGTTCATAAATCTGGTATATATGTTTGTTTACATAGCTGAAATGTAAAATCCAATGCTAAGATTAAAATTTAAAATAAGATGAATACTAAGAATGACATTGATTATTGAGGCAGGAACTGAATTAATCATAGATCATTTCTTGAACTATGATAGGAATTCATATTCTGGTACTGAAAAATGAATAATCCCCGAAATATTGCCAAAGTATTTTGAAGAGTAGTGTATCTGTTCGATGTCGGATCAGTGCATGTTTTTACTTGAATAGAGCAGCGATAAAGCCACTTTCAAGTGTCAATGATGTTACAATGTGAGAGAAGCAGAGATTTTGTGCGGTGCTAACACAATTTTTAAAAGGTTTGTGCTGTGATATTAGGATCCCTAGTCCCTGATTTTTGATGTTACGAGTGTACGCAGCGAACATGCATGTGGAGAACATTAAGCAGAAATATGTAGAGTAGATGCATCTTTGCATACATCAATGTGCAATGCTGATTTGTTGCCAGCACTACCCTCTTGGAGCTCGAGGCTCCAGGTAATGTCTTAAACATGTAAAGCTGAACACACATTGAGCGGGAATATATCTGACAGGATCAACAGGGAGCAATTTTAATATCTGAGTATAGGGCCTGCGTGGAATTGCTGTCGGTGCAGGCTTGATGGGCCAAATGGCCTCCTTCTGCACTGTAGGGTTCCTATGATTAGAAACGTAGAAACATAGAAACATAGAAAAACTACAGGACAAACAGGCCCTTCGGCCCACAAGTTGTGCCGAACACATCCCTACCTTCTAGACCTACCTATAACCCTCCATCCTATTAAGCTCCGTGTACTCATCCAGGAGTCTCTTAAAAGACCCGATTGAGTTCGCCTCCACCACCACTGACGGCAGCCAATTCCACTCGCCCACCACCCTCTGTGTGAAAAACTTACCCCTAACATCCCCCCTGTACCGACCCCCCAGCACCTTAAACCTGTGTTCCTCTCGTAGCAGACATTGCCACCCTGGGAAAAAGCCTCTGAGAGTCCACCCGATCTATGCCTCTCAACATCTTATACACCTCTATTAGGTTTCCTCTCATCCTTCGTCTCTCCAAGGAGAAAAGACCGAGCTCCCTCAGCCTATCCTCATAAGGCATGCCACTCAATCCAGGCAACATCCTTGTAAATCTCTTCTGCACCCTTTCAATCTTTTCCACATCCTTCCTATAGTGAGGCGACCAGAACTGAGCACAGTACTCCAAGTGGGGTCTGATGAGGGTCTTATATAGCTGCATCATTATCCCTGGACTCCTAAACCCAATCCCTCGATTGATAAAGGCCAGCACACCATACGCCTTCTTAACCACCTCCTCCACCTGCGGGGCCGATTTTAGAGTCCTATGGACCCGGACCCCAAGGTCCTTCTGATCCTCCACAGTACTAAGAGTCTTTCCCTTTATATTGTACTCCTTCATCCCATTTGACCTACCAAAATGGACCACGACGCATTTATCTGGGTTGAAGTCCATCTGCCACTTGTCCGCCCAGTCTTGCATCCTATCTATGTCCCTCTGTAACTTCTGACATCCCTCCAGACTATCCACAACCCCACCAACCTTCGTGTTGTCGGCAAACTTACCAACCCATCCCTCCGCTTCCTCATCCAGGTCATTTATGAAAATGACAAACAACAAGGGTCCCAGAACAGATCCCTGGGGCACACCACTGGTGACCGACCTCCCTTTAGAAAAAGACCCATCTATACCCACTCTCTGCCTCCTTTGGGCAAGCCAGTTCTGGATCCACCGGGCAGTAGCCCCTTGGATCCCATGCCCTCTCACTTTTTCGAGAAGCCTTGCATGGGGGACCTTATCGAACGCCTTGCTAAAATCCATATAAACCACATCTACCGCCTTCCCTTCGTCAATGTGTTTAGTCACATTTTCGAAGAACTCCACCAGGCTCGTAAGGCACGATCTGCCCTTGACAAAGCCATGCTGAGTATTCTTGAGCATACTAAACCTCTCTAAATGCTCATATATCCTGTCCCTCAGGATCTTCTCCATCAGCTTACCAACCACTGAGGTTAGACTCACCGGTCGGTAATTTCCTGGGCTATCCCTATTCCCCTTCTTGAAAATAGGAACCACATCCGCAATCCTCCAATCCTCCGGCACCTCTCCCGTCTCCATCGATGATGCAAAGATCATCGCCAGAGGCTCTGAAATTTCTTCCCTCGCCTCCCACAGTAACCTGGGGTACATCCCATATAGACCCGGCGACTTATCTATCGTGATGCCATTCAAAGATGCCAGCACAACCTCTTTCTTAAAGTCCACATACTCAATCCTTTCAGTCCACTGCACGCCCGCAGTACATCCACCCAGGTCCTTCTCCTCTGTGAAAACCGAGGCAAAATACTCATTCAGCACCTCTGCCATTTCTACTGGTTCCGTACAGACTTTCCCGCCTTCACCTTTTATAGGCCCTATTCCGTCACGTCTCATCCTTTTACTCTTCACATATTTATAGAACGCCTTAGGGTTCTCCTTAATCCTACCTGCCAGGGCCTTCTCGTGACCCCTTCTGGCTCTCCTAATTTCCTTCTTTAGTCCCTTCCTACAAGCCGTATACTCTTCTAAATCCCTATCTTCGCCATTATTACTTCAGTGAGGAACAATGTATCAGATGTTTGGATGTTTTCATTGAAACCTATTATCTGTGGCAGCCACAACTGTAATCTCAGAGCAAGGTGAGGATGGCATTGTCAGTGAATGTGAAGGTAGCTGTGGCCATGAACGCTTGGCTCCTTCCAGACTACAAGTGAACTTTTAACATCTTCCCGTTTGTTGTCCATTGTTGTATATGGGAGGTCACTAAAGCTTTGTATTCAGATAGCTCAATGCATTTCATTCACTGTTTTCAGGAAGATGTAGGTGCAGTGAGCACGTGGTGCTGGGTGCCATTGACTTCATACGCATCACTTTGCGATGTTGCGTGTCAACTTTGCGATTTCCCATTGCCCACAGGAAACGTGATTGAGCAGAGCATTGGTCTGCTTCAGTAACTCTTCCACTACCTGACTATTCTGCATTAGCCTTTCAGTATGACAAAACACATGTTAAGATTCGTGATGGTTTGCTACATGTTTGCATAACCTCATAAACATGAGGGAACAACCCTTGCCACCAGTTATAAAATGACCAGGAGCATGGGGAAAGGGTGGAAAAGGAGGAGGAAGAAGTGGAGGAGGACATGGATGAGGGAGGGTTGAGTTTTTAAAAAACTCTTTCATGGGATCTGACCATTACTGGCTAGGCCGGTATTTATTGCCCATCCTGAATTGCTCTTGGGATGGTGGTGGTGAACCACCTTCTTCAACCATTGTACTCCATGAGGTGTAGGTGCACCCACAGTGCTGTTAGAGAGGGAATTCCAGAATTTTGACCCAGCAACAGTGAACGAATGGCGAATAGCTTGGAGGGAACTTCCAGGTGGTGGTGTTTCCAGGTATCTGCTGCCCTTGTCCTTCTAGATGGTAGTGGTCGTGGGTTCAGAAAATTCTGTTGAAGCAGCCTTGGTGAGTTGCCGCAGTGTATTTTGTCGATGGCATGCACTGTTGCCAGTCTGCGGCAGTGTGGAAGGAGTGAATGTTTAAGGTGATAGATTGGGTGCCAATAAAGCGGGCAACAACACAACCACTTTCTGGATGGACCACTTGCTATTGACTCCATCTATGGTATAAGTAATTGCAATCCTAATTTCCCATTCACCAATACTCCAATGAGCAACGTAAGGGATGCAAAAGGATTTCCTAACACCTAACCTTCCGTCCGTTACTGACGATCGCAGCATTCGCTGGCCACAAGGCAAATACAAAAGCCAACACACATATTCAAAAACAAATTTATAAAGCCCCTTTGAGCACTGCTATCTACATCTATGATGGCAACAGTCTGAACCTGTGTGGCAGCAAGGTGAGCTTGCATGAGAGCAGTGTGAGCGTCCATTGCAGCACCCAGATGTTGGATGGCTTCTGAATGTTCTGCAGAGGCATTAACCATCAGACTTTGCATCATGATTAGGATGGCAAGTGTCCTCATGGAATTGACCACCACTTCACGCTGCTGCTCCAATCTCTAAAAAGCCCTTGTGCAAAGTTGGCACTGAACTCCTCCCTGCTTCTCCATGTAGGCTTTCTGCCAGGCTGCCAATGCACCAAACATTTCTGAACACATTATCACCAGCTTTCAAAGTTCTTAACTGAGTCCTCCAAGACTATCCTCTCCCACTGCCTTCACAATGTTTATCTAGTGAGCCTCCTGTTCCTACATGAACAAATGAGGACATCTCTCCAACTCTTCCACCAGTCCCTCCAGTGATGTTTTGGAATATCTTGGAGCCCACTCGCTACCATTTTATCCCATAACAAAGACTCCCAGCACCTGATCCAGCCTAAATTTGCCTCCCCTTTATGAAGGAACAAACTTGCTTTAAGTAGTGCAGATAGCTTGAACCTGCGCCACAATTCTGCATCCCGTCCCGAGTTGTGCAGTCGATCAACAGCTGTTCAGTGCAGGCTGCACACTGCAATCATTATCATCAGCAGGCAGCGCAACGTTTGTGGGGATTATCCAATTTTGCGGCCTTATTCTTTTCGGTTTATTAATGGCGACGCCTGAATGTATATTGAACAAAACAGAGAATGAGTGCTGGGGATACGGATCGGATTTAAGCTCTTTATTGATAAGATGGTGGGATTTAAGTATGAATTTTGATGCCTGATCATTTTAACACAGGTTTATGAATTTAAATTAATCAGTTAAAGAACCAGGTAGTTAAAGAGGTTTTTTCACAGCAAGTGGAATGCACCAGAATGGAATGCACAGCCTGAGAGGGAGGTAGAGGGAGGTGGCTTTCAAAATGGAATTGGATAACTACCTGGAGGCAAACATTTTGAAAGGGCTATAGGAGAAATGGTGGAGTTATGGGACGAGGTGCAGAGAATTGGCATGGGCTCACGGAGTGAAGTGCTTCCTTCTGTGCTATAACCATTCTATGGTATTTGGTGAGAATATAATGGAACCTGTTTATTACCATGCAATATTAAGGTATTCAATAATGACAACTGGGTCGCAGCCTTATCAAGGGACTCCCATTATATCAAAACCTGTCAGAGAAAAGCTCGGATCAGATTGCTGCTGGAAATCACTCCTGTTTGTCTGTTCTTTATTATAATGCAGATGCAGCAGAGGCAGGAGGTATTTATTTCGTTTTCACTCCAGTTGCCTGGGGCTGCCTGAGACTTGAATGCCAACATGCTTTCTGTAGCTGATGTGTTTTGACATTCGTATCGAAAATAAAATGATCATGACATAATCACTGCAGGTTTATTGATCATCTGTAGCTGATTACTGATCATTAACAGTCTTTTCAGAGTACATCATTGACACGTCAGAATCTGGGCCGGCAATCTCCCTTCCCGCCCGCCGCATGAATCGCCGCTGGCGGGACGGAAAATTTGGTGAACCATTTAAAGGTCCGTGTAACCTCGGGCGGGAATTTCCAGAAAATCCCGCCCATGGAAAATAGGAGCAGGAGTAGGCCATTCGGCCCTTTGAGCCAGCTCCACCATTAAGTATGATCATGGCTGATCATTCCATTCCATAGCCTGGTCCCACCCACCCCACTATCCTTTGATCCCTTTCACCCAAAGAGCTATATCTAGCTCCTTCTTGAAAACATAAAATGCCTCAACTGCTTTCTGTGGTAGCGAATTCCACAGGCTCACCACACTCTGGATGAAGAAATTTCTCCTCAATTCAGTCCCAAAAGGTTTACGCCGTATCTTTAGACTATAATTCCTGATTCTGGACCCCCTCACCATCAGGAACTTCCTTCCTGCCTGTCTAGCCTTATGAGAATTTTATAGTTTTCTATGAGATCCCCCCCTCATTCTTCTAAACTCCAGTGAAGATAATCCTAACCAACTCAATCACTCCTTATATGTCAATGCCACCATCCCATGAATCAGTCTGGTAAACCTTTGCTGCACCCACTCTATAGCAAGAACATCCTTCCTCAGATAAGGAGACCAAAACTGCACACAATACTCCAGGTGTGGTCTCACCAAGGCCCTGTATAATTGCAGCAAGATATCCCTGCTCCTGTACTTGAACTCTCTCGCTATGAAGGCCAACATATCATATGCCTTCTTTACTCCTTACTGCAGCTGCAGGCTTACCTTCAGTGACTGATTTATAAGGACACCCAGGTCTCATTGCTCATTCCCCTTTTTCAATTTATAGCCATGATGCACTTATTATCACAGAGTTTTTTAAACCACCAAACCATACCCCAATCATTTCTGATTTAAAATAATTATGTCATCCAAGAAATTGCTGTGTGTCATTCAGAATTGTGAATAATTAAAGTTTCTGGGACAACTCAATCTTGCTGATTTAGCCATAGAATTACTGCTTCAGTGTTGGACATCTGGGGTGGGATTTTCCAACCGCGCTCGCCCTAAGACTGGAAAATCCCGTCCAAGGTCAATGGACCTTTGCATGGTCTGAGTCCCGCCCGCTACAATTCCCACAGCGGGTGGGACGGGAAAATTCTGCCCCCGCTCTTACGCAGTGGGCTAACTAATTAAAAGGAAGCAATACCAATCCTCTAAATGACCTTTGAACTATAACAAAGAGGCAGTTAAGGATCGACCTTAGCATTAAAGAGAAAGAAAAACCAGCCAATCCCTGCAAAATTGAATGAGGATGCACACAATACAGATAATGGATGGCTAGCCCTACCATCTCCAGTCATCATAAAACCAGCAGGTGGTCAGTGCGTATCTGCAGCCAGGCAAACCATTTAGTTCAGCCATAATGAATCACTTCGAATGAATAGGGATTAGTTATTCCAGATCTTAGTCATTTCAGCTCCAGGACATCACTGTAGGATTTCCTCAGGGGAGTGTCCTAGGCCCAACCATCTTCAGCTGCGACATCAGTGACCTTCTCTCCATCATCAGGTCAGAAGTGGAGACGTTTGCTGATGATTGCACAATGTTCACCACCATTCACATCTCCTCAGATATTGAAGCAGTCTATGTCAATATGCAACAAACCTTGGACACCATTCAACCTTGGGCTGATAAGCGACAAGTAACATTTGTGCCACACAAGTGCCAGGCAATGACCATCGCCATCAAGAGAGGACCTAATCATCTTCCCTTGACATTCAATGGCATTACCGTCACTGATTTCCCCACTACTAACATCTTGGGTGGGCATGTATGGGGTGGGGGGGAGGGGGGGGGGAGGTGGGGGATGTTGCCATTGACCAAAAACTTAACTGCACCAGCCATTTCAGTACTGTGGCTACAAGAGCAGGTCAGAGGCTGGGGATTCTGCAGCAAGTAACTCACCTCCTAACTCTGCAACACCTGTCCACCATCTAAGCCCACCATCTACAAGGTACACGTTAGAATTGTGATGGAATAATCTCCATTTGCCCGAACGAGAACAGTTCCAACAACACTCAAGACTTTCAAAACCATCGAGGCCACATCAGCCTGCTTGATTGGCACCCCATTTACCACAGCCTACAGTCCATCTTTCCTAGTCGTGTTATATATCTTTGCTCTTGTTGTCCAAGTTTGTCCAGCGTGAAACATTATCCCAGTTTCGCAGCTCACTTCCATATTCACAGTTCACTTTTTCCTATGGTTGCTGCAATGATCCGGAAATAAATTGATGAATTCCAGTCCAGTTTCCTTCATATTACTCTCCAAACAAGGAAAGAACTGTTTTCTCATTTGAGCTTTGCCTGAGGTAATTTTATCTTGGATCTCTCTGGCTGTCAGCAAGTCACAAGTTCATATTAGCGTTCTTTTTGTATTTGTATTCCCCCCAAGCCAATCACCATCCTGAGTTGGAAGTATATCGTTGTTCCTTCACTGTTACTGGATCAAAATCTTAAAACTCACTTCTTAATAGCACTGTGGGTGTACCTACACCACTCCGTCTGCAGCAGTTCAAGAAGGTGACTCAGCATCACCTTCTTGATGACCCTCAGGGATAGGAAACAAATGCTAGCCCAGCTAGCGATATCCACATCCCGTAAAATAATCTTCAAAAATCACAAAATGTACAAGCACAAATATTGCACACTCAGACTGTTAATGTCCATACACTATGTAATAGAATAAATAAATGCTAACTTGAACATTGGGCTGTATATATATATTTGTCATTGGTTACAATAAAGCAGGAGTGCTACATTAAATGGTGGTAGGTGTTTGTTCAAGAACTGAGCGTGCAAGTGTGGGAGAAGATGGCTTGTACCTGGGTAAATGCAGTTTGTCCGGAGAAGAGTAGTATAGCTGGGATAATCCTAAACAGTCACATGGTATTAGTGTCTGGTGCACCATGTCTTCCTTGCTCTGTGGTGGATGCTGCTCCTAATTCCTCTTTGGCAATTCTACCAATTACCCTGCCATTGCTTTGATGCCACAACCACCCTTATGTTCGATGACCTACATTGTCTCCAGAGATGGGGAAAAGGCAGGAGAATGGGGATGAGAAAAATATCAGCCATGATTGAATGGCAGAGCAGACTCGATGGGCCGAGTGGCCTAATTCTGCTCCTATGTCTTATGGTCCTATCTGCCAACAGCCCGAGTTTAAAATTCTCAGCCTTGTTCACAAGTCTCTCCATGGTCTTGCCCTTTCTAACACTGTTAGCTGCCTCCAATCCCATACCTTTTTGAGATTTTTGCATCCCTCTAGGTCAGGCCTCTTTCATTTCTCTGATTTTAATCACTCCATTATTGATGGCATTGCCTTTAGCTGCCAAGGTGCTAAGAAATGGAATCAGTCTCTATCTTTCTCTCTCCCCTTAAATGTTCCTTAAAGTTTACCTCTTTGACCAGACTCTTGGCCATTAATCCAGTACCTCATGTGCCTTGGTGCACCTTGGGACATTTAATTATGTTTCGGTGAGAGATAAATGCCAAGTGTTTATTTGTTGCCATTGCTATCCAGGCTATTGAGCTGCATCCTGAAGTCTTTTTTCAGGGTGAAGTTATGGACCCTTCAGCAGATAGCAATTATTCTGGATGAAGACCTGTAATGTAAGGCTTCCGCTACTTAGAGACAGGTACCGGTGTTATGTTTGAAAATAACTCAGATTGGAGCATAAGGGTAGGATTTTATGGCCCCGCTCGCCCCAAAACTGGAAAATCCTGCCCGAGGTCAATGAACATTTGCATGGTCTGCCCACTACGATTCCAGTGGCGGGCGGGACAGGAAAGGTCCCCCCAAGCTTCATTGAACTTGTTGCTGTTGTTGAGACATGATGGTCATATGCTCTCACTGTGTATCGTATGGTGCCATATCTGATCCCCCTTCAGATAAATATAACTATAATAATTCCTGTTCACCAGTTAGGTAAATAACAACTGCAACCTTTATTTACATGTTACCGTAGTATGGAGGCTTGCAGCCTCAAGACTGCCAGTCTGCTTCCAGGATCAAACTGATACAGAGGTCCACACTTGTTCGGGTGATCCCCCATCCCTGGTCCCGGTTTGGTTACCAGGGTCACACTGCTCTCAGCAGATTGCCCCTTAAAGGGAACAAGCACCACAATAACACAAATGCTTGTTTTCAAAGCAAAGCATCAGACATGCCAACCGTTAGTGTTTTGCATTGACATTAAGGTTTTGGGCCCAACCATTGTATCAGCACATATGAGTACTCAAAAGGGGTTTCTGTTGTATTATGTGTCTGCATGCCACTGTAATGTAAATGTGCTCTGCAGAGCAAGGGTCCATTGATGACTGATGAATAGCACCACCCATGGTGTGATGTATAGTCACATGGTAAGTGACTCAGACAGAATACTCTGGAAGCAATCTGAATGGAGAAGCAGCACCATGCGAGACAATCTGGGATCTGTAGATAGTTAAAGATTAATAATGAATGATTCTGATATAGAATCCCTACAGTGCGGAAAGAGGCCATTCGGCCCATCGAGCTAAGGGGCAATTTACCATGGCCAATCAACCTAACCTGTACGTTTTTGGACTGTGGGAGGAAACCAGAGCACCCGGAGGAAACCCACGCAGACACAGGGAGAACGTGCAAAGTCCACACAGACAATCACCTAAGGCCGGAATTGAACCCTAGTCCCTGGCGCTGTGAAGTAGCAGTGCTAACCACTGTGCCACTGTGCCGCCTGGATTCACGTCTTAACACACAAATCTCAAGATCTCATCATTTTGACATCTAAAGAACCCATATCACAACAGCATCTGACCTCCCAGTCTCCAAGCCCTAAACTTCTTGGACCCCAACGGACCTCCTGCTGCTCCTTAAATCTGTTGGATTGTATACCACAAAGCCCTTGTCCTCCAGTCAGTGCACTCCCACTACTAATGGCCAGAATAATCATCTGTGTCTAATGTAGCTTGAGGACATTTCGTGCATATCAGCTGAAGAGTTCATAAACCTGGCCATTAGCACTAGGATTGGAACCTTTCTGGTACACAGGCTATTGGATTCAGTTCGCAGCAGCTGGGGGATATGATTAGCAATAGGGAAGAAGAAATGATTGGCACAAAGAAGGTGATAGCTGCTTTATAAGGGAAATGAGGGCAGAGGGGCACGTAGTTCACCAAAGAAGGGGAAATGGCTAGCAAAACAAGAGGAATTGGAGAAGATTGGACAGGGGAGAAAAAAATTTGTTAGGCAGTGGTGAGGGAAGGGAGCAGGAAATAATTAGAAATTGGTGGAGCAGAATGCTTGGGAAGTAGGAGATAGATGAGGAGAGAAAGGGGAGACGCATAGCTGAAAGAGAGGAATGGAAAGCAATGAAATTGGGGAAATGAAGGAAAGAGGGAAGGGAAACTTGATGCTAATGATATTGATGGAATGTTATGTATACCGACAGCTTAAATTACAAAGTCAGTTTAATAATTTGTTTTCACATGTCTACTCGTATGCTGACAATAGTTTGGGGCCTGGGTTAGCTTCTTTTGGTAGCAGTTCTTCATCATTTGCTAACTTTCTGGGTTGGCATGTCTGAAGCTTTGTTGTTTCTGGGGCAGCAGTAACTCACCCTATCTGATTTTGTGGGGAAGATCACATAACATGTCCAGACTTCTAGAATTTAAAAATCTTTGTGGAGTCCTATCGTGCGTGGCCTTCTGCACAGGGGGCCATTTAGCAACATGGGTGTAGCTTTTGACCCTCTGCGCTTTGGGAAATTCAGCAATCCTATACCGTCATGTTGGCTGCCCGTGATACTTGCGGGAGATGATGATGTATTGGGAATGCCACTTGATTTCCAGTAGAAACAGTCTGTAAAATCACTCAAATATTAATCATCTCACATTGCGTAGAATCGTATGCCCTTTCAGGATCCTGACCCCACACTTGCCGAGAACGCTTCCATCAGCAGATCTTTAGGAAGGTGGTCATCTAATTGGTTGCCTCAGCCGTCCATTAAGATGGTGGGTTCCTAAGATTGCCAGCCCAGTCAGAGGGCCTGTAACCTTGCAAGGACAGCGGCCTCACTGGCTGGAATAGGTGCTGCTGTAGGATGGGGACAATGAGGGATGCCTTCAAGGCAGTTATTGTTTAAAAATTAAACTGTGATTACAGCTGTGGGACGAATACTGTGAAGGGGAAACTCCTCCATAGGAACCTGTGGCTGCAGCTGTGGCCCATTGATCCCTGCATCGAACAAGCTTTGGCCTTAGTGGGGGCCTGACTGCTCTGGGAAGATTCCAGAGGTAATCCCAATCTACCCACAATGGGCTACTTATTTATTCAAATTGGCTACCAGCCGCTGCCGGCGAGATCTTTGGAGGCGTGACCATGTCAGACTGTTGACCAAACACCCTCATATTTAAATATCCTCCTGGACCCACCACTGCGAGACCGAGAGGATTCCATCCATCTTGTCTAATTGTGACTGACTCTCTGAGTACTTTAAAGAACAGTAAGAAGTCTCACAACACCAGGTTAAAGTCCAACAGGCTTATTTGGCAGCACAAGCTTTCGGAGTCTCGCTCCTTCATCAGGTGAGTAAGGACTTGTGTTCACAAACAGGGCATATAATGGAATTCCAACCATTATCTTGTAAATTGAGTTTGTGTCTGTATATGCCCTGTTTGTGAACACAAGTCCTCACTCACCAGATGAAGGAGCAAGACTCTGAAAGCTTATGCTGCCAAATAAATCTGTTGGACTTTAACCTGGTGTTGTGAGACTTCTTGCTGTGCTTATCCCAGTCCAACGCCGGCATCTCCACATCATGGCTACTTTAAAGAAAAGAGTTTTACTCCATTAGCACTTGAATGGAATAACCCTGAAAAACTGTCAACAACTGTAAGAGTTTTAACAACACCATAACAACTGTGGTCCAGTTTTACATTTTAACAAACCTCTTTCTCCATTTTATCCCTTGCAGTGTACCAATTTCTGCTCATTGGTTTTACAAATTTCTATTTGATATTTTGTTTATTTATACCTTTAACATTGATTTACAAAGGTGCTATAGGTTAATGAAACATACCAATGGTCATGTGTTAACTGCAGTCAAGGAGTGGATGACTAGTAACCTGTGGCTAGGCCTCCAAACAGAACTGAAATAATTTGTACCTCGTTATTATAATTTAAAACAAGATGCAGGGGCAATGATTCCTGTAACATTTCAGAATTAAAGAGTTAATTTGACATTTAATTATGTGTAAAATTATGCTCTTCTGAACCACACTCCAGTAAGTAGTTGAGTTGGCCAGGGACAACTGCCACTCACAGTTTTTTCTCCTTCACTGTTGGGTAAGACCTCACTCGGGCGAGGCTCGTAAAATCCTGCCCGAGGCCAACGGAGAATTCCGTTCTGTGAGCCGTGCCCGCCCCGATTCCGGGGCAGGCGTGGCGGTAAATTTCTGGTGAGGGTCAGCGTTTAAAGCCCATTCAAATTGAGAAGGTAATGGTGAGCTGCCTTCTTGAACCGCAGCAGTTGTTGTGGGGTAGGTACACCCACTGTACTTTTTTCTGCAGTTGTTCAATTGTAATTACTTAGCCATTTCTAAGGGCAATTGCTGTGCTCTGGAGTCTCATGTAGGCCAGACTGTCTAAGGATGGCAGATTTCACTCTCTGAAAGACATTAGTGAACCAGATGGGTGTTTTACAACAATTGATAGTTTTGTGATTATTATTAATAAGACTAGATTCACTAATTAATTGAATTTAAAGTCTCCTTGCTGCCATGGTGGGATCGGAAATCCTGGTCAGGATTTTCCCGCCGCGCTCACCCCAAAACCGGAAAAGTCCGCCCAAGGTCAACAGACCTTTGCATGGTCTGCCCCCTGCCCGCTATGATTCCCGTGGCAGGTGCGACAGGAAAGTCACCCCCCTCCCCTCCCCACCTCAATTCTGGAGCATTAGTCCAGGTTTCTGGATTATCAACCCAGTGACATTATCACTAACTGTCCCTACTGTACTCATTAACTCTACCAATAGCTAGTCAGTGGGGTCAAAATTGGACACTGCCCAAAATCAAATTAGATGATAATTAAAATGATCTAATTAAAATGATAGTTGCATGCAGCCCCATGCAGAATCTGCTGTTGAGTGGTTGCATGCTCTGCAGGGGCCCCAAGTTCATGCAAGGCTAGCATCACTCATGACTAGCCTGTACCGCCTAAAGGCAGCCTGCACTGTTAAAGTCAACCTGCACCTCTTAAAGGCCAGATGCGTTCTGGCTGCAGCAGAGACTGGAAGTAATGAAAGAGTAGTTACAGAGAAGAAAGAGCTTTCAGACAGCGTTCCTTCATAGAATGCCTACAGTACAGAAGGAGGCCATTCGGCCCATTGAGTCTGTACTCACCAATACAAAGGGTCAGAGGGGTGTTAGATAAAGTGTTGGAGGCCTTGGTGTAGGAAGAGAGAGGTCATCTATCCACAGGAATCCTGGAGGCTTTTCAGGCAGATACTAAGAAGGCAATGGGAACAGATAGCCATATTAGTCAATACCAGCAGTCTCGCTCTGAGGCCCTGGATGCAGTGCAAATAGAAGGAGCACGGAGAAATCTAGCTCTAACTTGGCATGGAGTTTTGAGCTGATCATGGAGCCCATCCTTTCCAGTATGAAAGTGGTGGCCAACTCCATGACAGCACTTGAGGACTTTACCAAGATGCAGTGTCTGATGGCCAATATCTCAGCTCCCATTGCAGCAGCAGCTGGCACCCAATGTCTGAGTGCTGCAGTGGAAGGTCAAACTGGGTCATGGCATCTCAGCTTATCATCATACAAGCCTAGCTTGCTGCCATGCAGTTTCAAACAGTTGCCATCATGGCTGCGGAATGCTCAAATGGGTTTGCGGTGCGTCACAACAGTCCAGGAATGTGTCTTCCAATAGATTATTAGATTGCTGAAGGGCCACTCTGGGGAAGTGGCAGTGTTTTCCTGGAGCTTAAACCTGCTGTGCTCTCTCAGGACGGCGACATTCTTAGTCCCACCAGGGGCACCCTGCCAGTGCACCTGCTGTTGCCTATCAGTCAATCAGCTAGACTGCTGCCATCTATGCCAAGGTGGCACAATCCAAAACTTACCAGTCCTGTTCCAGAGCTGCTTGAGGTCATCCTGCAAGTTCATCCACAGTCCCCTCTATTGCAAGTCAGTAGCCTTCTACCAGCCACTTTGCAGCCATTGAGGGAGTAATGCATAGGAGCTTGAGGACAGGCAAAGGAAATGCATAAGAGTAATTGAGTTTTGTATGGAATATTGGAGATTTTGTTGGATAATGTTGGTATGGAATGGTTGTTTTGTGAAGGCTTTTATTTCAGGATTGTGATGATCTGTATTCTAAGATATGGGAATGTTAAAGAGTGGGATTTTGCGTGGCACCCACAGGAACTGGAATCATATCAAGCACTCACAGACAGTGTATTCAGAGCATGGATGTCTGGCTGCCTCCTCCTTGCTTACTCCTCTTTTTTCTTCTTGTCTTCTTCCTTTTCCTCCTCCTGACATGGTTCCTAATCCTTGGTGATATTGGCTGTGCCCTCTTGATGATCAGGTTGTGTGAATGCAGCAGACCATGAGGAATCAAGTACTGAAGGGTTCCTTCAAAGGGGTCCAGACAGCAGAACTATTGCTTCAGCACCCTGGTCATCTGCTCCATGATGTTTCATGTGGCAACATAGCTCTGCGTACAGACAGATTGGTCAGATGTGGTTGCCTGGTGATCAGGAGACATGACTCAGATGTAAAGGGAAAAGCCTTTGTCACCTATCAGTCACCATCTGGTTTGACGTGGTGGCTGAAAGTTTGAGGGAACAGTGGATGAGTGTAGAATGAAAGCACCATGACTGCTGCCAGGAGAGCGAGCAATTACCAGGATGATGTACCGAGTATGGTCACGCACCAACTGAGTCGTAACATTTCTGTTTTCGAGTACATCTGAACATTGAGATGTGGAATCCGCAAGGCCATGCATATGCAATGGAAACCATCTTCCAGCAGAGGGAAGCACACTATCCTAGCAAAGCCGTGTGCATGCTCTGCCTGCATTCTCCTGACAAATGAAATCTCTGAAACCTCTCTGATACAGCACTGGACAATGAGCTGGAAGATGTCTTGCCTGCCGCAGCCAGAAACGATCCTGTCGCAAAGAAATTCAGTATCATGGTGACCTTCATGGCCAATGACAATGCTGTCTTCTCCTGCTGTTACAGCAGGTCAGTCTGCAAATGGGTGGCAGCAATTGGGAATCTCAGATAACGCACAGACTGCTCCTGGTTTATAGGTGGAAGTAAGAAAAGTGCTCTAGTAGATCCCTCACTTGTCTTCTTATTTGCTGCCTCTGACCATCTCGCTCTCATGGTGTAGCCCAATGGTACCTGCTACTATGGCATGATTGACAAAAAGTGCTCTGACTGGACAGAGCCCTTGCAGTCACAACTAATGCCTTCCCCAAGATCAGCGTCACTCACTGCAGACTTTACCAACTGTAGTCAACTCACCAAAACACACGGCACTTCCACAAACTCAAACAGAGCCAATAGAAATAACCATCAGGCTGTTGGTGATCCCTTTAAATAGTACTGCTCTGGGGCGGCACTGTGGCACAGGGCGGTACAATGGCACAGTAGTTAGCACTGCTGTCTCACAGAGCCAGGGACCCGTGTTTGATTCCCAGCTTGGCTCACTGTGCGGAGTCTCCATGTTCTCCCCCTGTCTGCGTGGGTTTCCTCCGGGTGCTCCGGTTCCCTCCCACGGTCCATAAGACATGCTGGTTAGGTGCATTGGCCATGCTAAATTCTCCCTCTGTGTACCCGAACAGGCGCTGCCGGAGTGTGGCGACTAGGGGATTTTCACAGTAACTTCATTGCAGTGTCAAAATGTAAGCCTACTTGTGACACAAATAATAAAGTGTGTGTTTAAGAGAGGGCATTAACTAGAGTGGCGAGTCCCATTATGGCAGCACTTGTGTCAGATCAGTGTTAGACACTGCCTACACTGCATACTTCTGACACACACTTGTAACATCCATGCTAACAGCCTCAGCAAGACAGCGTTCAGTACAGGCAGCAACAGCAATGAATACAAATGGCACAGACACTATTGTGGAACGAAGGCAATGCTATAAGACAAATTTCGATGCTACAGCATTTTATAGGAAGAGGCTTTCCAGTTTTAGGTTTTCTCACAATATATTTAAGAAATTGAACTCTTGTGGTGCACTGGGCAGTGTCCCTGCCTCTGAGCCAAAAGCTCTGGGTTCCAGTCTTGCCCCGGACTTGCTAGCCAAGTAAGATGCGTTCATAACGGGGCTAAAGCAGATTGATTATCAACCTGTAAATATTATCAACACAATGGTAGGTGGTCAGAGCAGGAGAGATTTCTGTTCAACCATCTGCTGGAAAGAAAGTTGGAGCCTCTACCATCAATATCCATAACTCCAGATTACAACATACATATAAAAGTGTATGTTTCCACAGTAGTTCTGGCTCCCTGAGTGATCTGTAACAAACACACATTTATCAGAAATCAAAACCACGATTCAGTCTAATAATAAAACTTGCCCTTATTGTTGCATAGATTAGAGTTATTAAACTGAAGGTATTTTTCACTCAATGTAAAACAGTTAAGATGAAAATAATCACAATTTTCACCTTCACTCAAAAAGCAACTATTCCTACAATGTCTTGAGTAAAGAGCTAATTTCTTGCTTAATTTTGAATAGGATTTTCCAAACGTATCATTCAGATTTGAGAAATGATAGCCACAGGTTATAGGCCATAGATTAAACTGTAGTCAGATACCAATCTGGAGGGATTCCATTGGACAACAAAACTTTATTTCCTTGTAATTACATAGCTTAAAAGACAACATCTTAATGTCACTATACTTGTGTTAAATTACTATCCTAGCCAATAATTATGTCACACAGTCATACATCACTCCATAGTCCATTGTTTTTGCTTATTTGATCTATGTTGCTGCCACTGATATTAAAGGACATGAATTGAAAATCTCTTTCTGGGTTCTGTCATAAAGTTAAGATTCAGAAATTAAAACTGAAGTGTGTCAATCTCTCAAACTTAAAATGGTTTTCAGTTGACAATATTTTCTATGTTTTGTTCATCCTGGTCTTTGCCCAGACTTGAAATGCTATGTTTCCTAAACACCTCACTACAAGTTTAGTTGAAAAATGATCAACTCTTGAAGTACAGCAGATTCAAGTTGAACGCAACACATTTAAGCACAAATGCATTTCGATTCCATTCTAACATTAATTAAATATGAAAGAGATGCCCATTAACTGAAAACTGATATTAATTTAAATTCCAATATATTTCATATACCCCAGTGGCCACTGATTATAAGTGTATGATTACGAGCTAAGGAAACTACAAACTAAATATGATTGAAGAGGTAGCTTATTCAGACTCATAAATTAATGAAGCAAATTGCCACCAAGTGTGGTGAGTGTTTGGTCTGCAGAATCACTGGCAAAAGAAATATACACGTTTCTGATTAGGGAGTGGACGGAGACAGACTTACTGCTGTTACAGGAAACAAATAAAGTAACCTGTCAGGGGCACAAGCACTGCATTAGGATGTTGGCAAACTCTGAAATGAGCTGGCTGAATGGCTTTTTCATGTATCCCAGTCTTAATATATTCCAATATATAATTGAAAGAATAACTTTGAAAGCTGCTGTAGTGTAGATCATAATTCAGACTAACTCTGCTTACTTATTAAAAGTGATTGTTAGTTTAAAAATAAATGAGCATTTCGACGATTTTTATGTTTTATTCTGATAAGGCAAGATCCAATTAATTTGTGAGCGAAAGATTGATCTCTCTCTTTCAGATGCTGTTTTGACTGACTGTGCTTTTTTCAGAGTTTTGTTTTCTGTAAACTGAAAATAGTTTGGAGATTCAGTTTCATCAATAAGTCATTGTGCATTTTTTCTACACTCTTTTATTTATTATTCAATAGCGATTGTATACTTAAGAGATTCCAGAAACACAGAAACACGACTTGCGCATTTTGGATGCTACGAAGTAATAAATATGGGGCCAAAGTTACCACAATTAATCTAATCTGGTCTCATGGTAAATGTTACTGTTGCGGAGTGGAGGGAAGATGCCAAAACGTTGACACTGATAATGTCAGATGTTATGTTGAAACAAAAAGAAATCTTCCATTTAACTAACTGAATGCCATATTTTTCTCCACTTTTTAAGGCATACGCAACTTTAAACAACATCTTTACTGTTTAGTACAAGACTTCCGCAGAAGGAAAACATGACAATTTTGAAAGAATTTATTCTCCAAATAAACTGAGATGTACTGTATTTGTCTTGAGATACATTTTGCTAATCATAGTGTTTAGAAGTATAAAATGCCAGAGGAATATGACAAGGATTCATAAAATTACAGAATACCACAAAGTGCCACATATGTTACTGACAATACAGACATGGAATAGTATCGAGTTACCAGCAAGAAGGCATCGGAGAAGACAAATAGCTGTAGTGGTGCCTTAACTTTGCCTCTTAAACGGCAATTACTCAAAGCAACATGCGGGAAAAGAAATCAAAAACAGAACCAGGCACATTTTAAAAACTTGCAATAGTAGACTCAGTGTCCTGAACTTTAAATAAAATGGCTTTAATGACACTCAATAATTATTTTAAGGCTTTGATAACAAGTTAGGGATCCCCTGGATAATATTAACTGCTAGAAAAGAAAATCATTATGCAACAATCATCCCAACAATTAAGCACGAATAATAACAGGAACCGTTCATGCTTTAAAGCTTCCTCTCGAAGCATGCACGGAGTCTACATTTATGAAGCAACGTGCTTTCGCTAAAAAAATAAAAATCAGTTGCTTCAGTTTTTAAAAATGAAGCGAAAGTAAAATATTTTATTCTCTAACATCTGGAAGAAACTGAATGAGGATTCCATACTCACTGTAAGGGCAGTTTTCCTTCTTTGTTCCACTGACCTTGCCTTTCCTATCGATCTTGAGAAAGTACTTGGTGAAAGAGAACAGCTTCCTCCACCGCACGTCTCCTTCCAGGTACTTGTAGCTGCGCACATGCCTTCCCAGGCTGGATGAAGATCTTGTGATATTTGGAGACAACATATCTCTGCTGATGTCATTGCAGGCAACAGACGAAGAACAGATGAGGAAGAGGAGAAGGACATAAGCCAGGTATGTAAAGGCTGAGGCACCCTTTGTCAGTATCCATTTCCACATTGTACTGAAGCTCTTGGCACTAGAAAAAGTCTCATAAAAAGAAACATACTGGAATGCCAAGGACACTTATACGGCAGGTTGAGAGTTTGTTGCTGGTCTTCTCTGTCTGACCTCTGTTATCCTTTGAATGAAGTCCATCAATATCCATAGCTCAGGTGATGAATCATCTCTAGTGTGGGATCTCTTTTGCCTTCTTGCACATTTGCAGAATTACTGAACTCCTCAAGTATTTCTTCAACGTGTTTCCTTTATTTGTTTGGTCACATCAGGATTTTTTTTGCGAATGCCCTTTTCGGCGAACTAGTTGATAACATAACTCCACGAAGGTGTACGATGCGCTGTAGCGAGCGGCTTCACGTTTTCTTGGCCAGGGCGTACAAAGCTGGTTCGAATCTGTTGAAGACACCCGACAGCCCAAGAGAAGCTGGTGGCTTTGAAGAGACAGAAGCGTTTCGCCTTGTAGTAAACAGGTCAAACCCTGGTGTAAAAATGTCAGTGATTACCACACTGAGGTGGGATGTGCTTACCGCAGTGGTCAGCCTGTTATGGATCAGGCAGCAGTGGACATCTGAAACCATGTACTGGGAGAGAATTCCTTCTGAGGGAACTATGCAGAACACTGATTGTAAGCCTTCTGGAGCTTTCAGTCTTGCTAATTGCCGTTACTGTTCCTCTGTCCTCTGAAAGCCGGCCACCAGCATGGGTTGTATAGTCATGCTTTACTAATCTCACTCTCTTCCGGGCTGAACCCAACTCCCTCTAGGGAGCCCCTTTGGACTTGCTTTCCAGCGTGGGCTTTTTTGGCAGCGGAGTACTTGAGAGCCACCTGGAGCTTTCTGCTTTCTGACTGTTCCTGCACATGTGAAGGAGACCAGTCTGCAGAGTCCTGCAAACCAGATTATGTACTGGTCAGGAAGAGCAGAAAGACACAATTAGTTTCTTTTTTAACCTTTGCCAACTTGAAGGAGGTCCTAAACTTAATGAATCATCTGCTCTTTGCTTCTGTAGAAGAAACAAAAGTGTTCACGCTTCTAGTCATGGCTTTTTATTCTTTTTTTTTAACCATGTAAGGTTTCATTCAGTTTTAGAGCTTCTTATGCTCACAGGATTAAAGAAACCTCTGTAAACAGTTTGTAATTACTAACATGACTCATTCTCTGAGTTACATTTTCTCTTCAAAGCTCACGCATTTTGTATCATTACAAACGTTCTGATCATAAAAGTACACTACTCTTTTTAACAAACAGCAAACATGTAGAAAACATAATATTCTCGGGAATTTTGTGATGCTATCTGTATAAAGATAACTAGACACATTTATGAGTCATTTAAAAATTGCAGATTTTTTTTTCTCCTTTTGTCTTTCAATCCCATCTACTGTACCGATATCGCAATGTCCCTCAGTGTCCCACTGCATTGTATTACTGGGTCACCTACTGGATTAACTTGAGAAAGCCTGAGAAAAGTTGCAGAGTAAAGATGCACTATGTAACGGAATTCAATCTCTCCCAATAGATTCAAGCCACCAACATAAATGTATGAATGTAGATTATATCTCTGTAATGAGGCCTGATTCATACTCAGTTACTTCAAAGGACTGAAATTCTACCTCCCTCTTAGTGGCAACAATCAGACCTTAATAGACTCCTTTATTAATTGTTTCTCTGCCCTATTTGAGGAAAAAGGATTGTCCCTAACACAAAGTTTCAAATTAAGGGCCGAGTTTAAATTAATCTTATTTTTTTAAGACTACATTTTTACAGTTGATTCTTTTTAGATAATCAATTTGATTAACATTCACTTTATTTTCTCAGGTAATAATTAAGACATTACCTTCCATTCTTCAGTGTCTGCTTTTTTTTAGATTAAAAGAAAACCTGTCTCGATGATCTGATTAGTAAGACACTGATCTTTTATTGCTGTTTTGCACTGCGATTGAATAGGAAAGGTGGTTTCAATTCAGGGCAGAGGTGGCTGCGGATCCTTCGGTGAGAAAGACAGCCACAAGAGACAGAAGAGGAGACTGAAAGCTCCAGCAGGGAGGCCTCTGAATCTGTCACTCTGCTATCAAGGTTCAGACAATAACATTCTTCACTAAACCGCACTGATTGAAATTAACTCTCTGTGAACTGCCAGACATTTCCCACCTTGACCACTGGGCAAAGCAATCAGCCTTGTGATTAAATAACGGAGAATTGCTTCTCCAGTATGATTCTTTCAAAGATCCTCAAAGTCTCATACACTTTTGACCTAAGTATCTGTAGTTTCCGTCAAGATATATTTTAATGTCAAACTGGAATGATATGAATAGCTAACATGCCATTGACATGCTTTCTAAAAAAAAATAATACTACTTTTTTTACAATGTTAACAATGCCACTGAAAATTAAAAGAAATGTTAAACTGACGTTAAAATCTGCTGTTCATTTACTGCAAATCCTTACCTATTCTTTGCAGGGGTAGGATTCACCAAAGCTCTAATTATACTTTAAGCTTTGCTCTGCACGGCAGCTATAATGAATTCAACTTTTGAAACTTGTGCTATAAACTCTCTCCTCTGACAGTGGTGCAACAACTCTCCCTTCTGGCCATGCGTTCCACACCAGTGGGACACTCGCTTGCTGTTGCTGTGGTATATGCTTTTGCCGATAGTCATTCCACCGAGTTTAGCTTTTGATCCTCATCACATCTCAAGGCACCTGGATGCCTGCACAGCTGGATGTGCAGCAGGGTCCAGATGTGCAGTAACATAAATACAGTAGATGTCAACGCTTACCCAGCGACATCTAGATGAAGCTATTCTGGCAGTTATTCTAGGTTTAAGTGATGGTATGATTTACACGTCCTGCGAAGTATGGGAACCTCTTCCACTTCTCCTTGTCAGGATGAAAATCGTGCAAAATTAAATGCTACATATTATAATCGGGTTAATGATGAAGCTTACAGCGCATTTGTTTCTTTGAACAACTCAGAAGATTATGAAACTATTGCTCAATGAACACACCATTATAAAATCTATTCTGACTTTTCCTCACTGGATGAAAGCTTTCAGCCCTATGTACTTGGAAGATTGATGCATTCAATTTTTTGGAAAAAAAGTTCAAGAACTGCAATATTCTTTTACAGTGGTGTGAACGACTTTAGATTAGGATCGTTACAGTGCAGAAGGAGGCCACTCGGCCCATCGGGTCTGCATCAACTCTCTGACAGAGCATCTCACCCAGGTTCGATCGCTGTAACCCCTCGCATCCACCCACTAATCCCCCTGACCTCTACATCTTTGGATACTAAGGGATAATCTGGCATGTCCAATCTACCTGACCCGCACATCTTTGGAGTGTGGGAGGAAACCGGAGCACCCGGAGGAAACCCACGCAGACACAGGGAGAATGCGCAAACGCCACACAGACAGACACCGAAGGCTGGAAGTGAACCTGGGTCTCTGGCGTTGTGATAAAGCAGTGCTAACCACTGCCCCACCATGCTGCCCACTAGGATTAGGAGTTGGAAAATAGCACTTTCTTTTTTTTACACTGGCAATTTAAACAAATTTCTATTTGCATTTTCATTAAGAACTTGACATTTTAGGATTTTTTTGCTAAAATGTATTGGGCTGTTTTGTTGTGGTAATGTCGGACAATTTCTGTTCCAGTTACTGCTATAAACTAAAGCTTGGTTGAGGGATATATTTAGACATTGCTGGATACTTCAATGGAAACAACATTTGGACAAACACATTGACATTTTCAAGCCAAGGAAACTATCTTTATTTTTCCAAGCTGTTATCATCTCCTTATGGGGAGATTGATGTGCAGTATGGGCAGGATTCACAGGCTGATTGATAGTCTTCAAGAGGACAAGTGCTTTCATGGCATTAGACCTACTTTTGGGAGCTCCTATAATGGTGATAATGGAGGAGGGCAGAAATTGTCCAATAGACTGTACAAGTATCCTATTGGATGCTAGTTTGGAAGAGCCTGCTTGACCTTCAGTCACCAGGACTTTCAGAGCAGCGTCCAAACCTTGCACTTTCTGATTCAAAGACAGTAGCTGCCACTAAGCTAAAGGTTCTTTTCATTTCTGAACTGTTATCAGGTTAGATGTCACTCAAATGACTTCCATCCCTGGATTTACCAGATGCCAGGTGGAGACTATTTTTAAACCTGTATTTTCCAAATGCAAAAATGTGCAGGTTAGGTTGACTGACCATGCTAAGTTGCCTCTTAGCGTCCCGGGATGCGTAGGTTAGAGGGATTAGCAGGGTAAATACGAGGGGTTATGGGAATAGGGCCTGGGTGGGATTGTTGTCAGTGCAGACATGATGGGCCAAATGGCCTCCCCTGCACTGTAATGTTTCTATGAATCTTCTATTCTATTCTATGAAAAGAAACTGTCCCTCTTCTGAATGGCAAATATAAAATATTGGCAGCCTGTAAATAATGAACAATGGAGTTTTTATTCAAATAGCTGAAAATTGTTTGTTCCTCTTCTCTAAGGTGTAGCAAAATTAAATGTTTCTGCACTTACTCAGGAGTAGGACTTTCATCACTGATACTGAAGCTGTGAAGTACAAAGTATGAAACTCATTATTTGGGTTGAATTTCATTAATTTCAGCCCATGTCAGATGGAGATGCTCTCCGTAGAACCCATTACAAATAATTAAAGCTAACAATTGAAAATGCTTCTTTTTTTAAAGTTGCTATTTTTGTTTCAATACATATTTGAGCCTGGATTAACAAATCATATCCAAATAAAAGTGGTCCAAGCACAGAGTCTGAATATATTGTTTTAAATCACTTCACTTATACAGCAGCCCAACAAATTACTTGTGCATTTAATAGGATCCAATTCTACTGTTAAAACTTGGCATTTCTTTAAAAAAAAAATTTCTAAATAAATCGTGGAGACTCCCTACATTGTTGTCTTTTGGAACCATACAAACAGCATGCAGTTGTTAAAGGTCATGCTTGAAAGAAGTGGTTGGATTTGAAAATCGTCATATCGGCATTAAATGGGTTTTAGGTCACATTCAGTGGCCCAAACATTTACTAGAGGTAGACAAATATTTTTTTAATCTTTTGCCTCCCCTGTAACTTTAATTTGTTTTTATTTCCTGCTTTTGATCTCTTTTGCTTCACCCCACGCCACGACTAGGAGAGGTAGATAGCCTGTTGCCAAGATTCTGCTCGTGTTTCCCAATAACTGGATGCTCGCAAAATTGCGACAGCAAACAACACTATCCCAATCTCAGACTCTTCCTTCTTTCTCCGAGGAAGCACTTTGCCAATACTCAGTTCCAGACCTATTTTCACATGTGCCACCCTTACCGTGGGCGGCACGGTAGCACAGTGGTTAGCACTGTTGCTTCACAGTTCCAGGGACCTGGGTTCGATTCCCAGCTCGGGTCACTGTCTGTGTGGAGTTTGCACATTCTCCTCGTGTCTGCGTGGGTTTCCTCCGGGTGCTCTGGTTTCCTCCCACAGTCCAAAGATGTGCGGGCTAGGTTGATTGGCCATACTAAATTGCCTCTGAGTGTCCTGGGATGCGTAGGTTAGGGGGATTAGTGGATAAATATGTAGGGATATGGGGATAGGGCCTGGGTGGGATTGTGGTTGGTGCAGACTCGATGGACCGAATGGCCTCTTTCTGCACTGTAGGATTCTATGAAAGACAACTCCAACAGGTGTGTAAAGATAATTGTGTTCCGTCAATACATTTCCTATTTCTCAAAGTTTGTCCATGTTGACATTTTAAAATAATTGAGGTGTGGAGCTCAGTTTGTGCAGTTGTATGTGTTAATCTACGTGTTTTCGTTCTGGATGCTTCACATTGTCCTTGTGGGTTTCTCCATTTTATGTCAAGTTTTAGTTAGTAGTAGCCCTTAATTCAGAAGAGTAAATGAAAGGGAAAGTTTCTTTATTTTCTTAGTTATTTTCTAGTCCCACCTTAGTCTGCTGCTGAGGGCACAGAGCATTCTCCCAGTGAAATTATGACCTTTCCCCAGTCTGATACTAGAATGGCCTATAGGGATCTCATTCTCAAGTTTCCTGAGGGTTTGCACCATGTTAAAGTTCCTATCTAATGACTCTAGATATAAACCTGGGCTCCTGGGAAGGCTGTGAGAAAATGTAAAGTGCCTTAGGGATGGCGCGGTGGCACACTGGCACAGCGCCAGGGACCCAGGTTCGATTCGAGCCTTGGGTGACTGTCTGTGCGGAGTTTGCACATTCTCCCAGGGCCTGTGTGGGTTTCCTTTGGGTGCTCCTGTTTCCTTCCACTCCAAAGATGTGTAGGTTGGGTGGATTGGCCATGTATTTATGCAGTTACAAGGATAGGGCGACGGACCTGGGTAAGATGCTCTTTCGGAGAGTTGGTGCAGATTTGATGGATTGAATGGCCTCCTTCTGCACTGCAGGGATTCTATGGTTTTGGTATGAGTATCATGACTGGGCTCTGGGTATCTTTGATAGAAGAGAGCTGGAAGCTATGCAGTTGCATTGATTCTATATACTAGCTGCAGAGACAGACATCAGCAGGACTCCATTAGAACCTTCTTCCTCCAGGTTCCAGTTACACATAATCTAACGTCACTGATGATGCACTCTAGCTATTGGCATAACAGCTATTACTCCCTTATACTACACTATTCCAGAGGAAGAGGATGATTTCCAGATTCTATGCAAATTTGATGTAGCCTTGCAACTGATTGTTTAAGCAGCAACTAGGCAGAGCTGCAAGCATGTCACTTGCTCAGTCAATTGCCCATGCAATGGTGCAACATGGGTGATACAAACAACAGAGGAACATGCATTTGGAAAGAAAAGTGTTAAGTAAATTGCTGCTGTGTTGTACATCCCACTTGTTCCAGCTAAATTAAACAACAGTGGATGCAACTGAAGCCTAGAATTCACAGTTACTACATTTATTTAGCGCCTGTCCCAAATAATTTTACAGTAGGAGTGGTCAACAATGAACAAAAGAGAGGTGAAAAGATAGTCATAATAGAAGGGATGATCAAAGAGATTTTGCAGATGGCTTCTGAAGAAGAAGGAAGAGGTTTCAAAGGAGATTTGGAAAGAGAATTCCAGAGTCCAAGCTGAGATTCCCTGAAAGCTTGGGCATTAACAATGAATGAGGGTAAGAAATATTCAGGGTGGCACGTGGCACAGTGACTAGCATTTGGGTTCAATTCCCAGCTTGGGTCACAGTCCGCACAGTCTGCATGTTCTCCCCGTGTCTGCGTGGGTTTCTTCTGGATGCTCCGGTTTCCTCCTACAGTCCAAACGATGTGCTGGTTAGGTGCATTGGCCATGATAAATTCTCTCTCAGTGTACCCAAACTGGCACTGGAGTGTGGCAACTAGGGGATTTTCATAGTAACTTCATTGCAGTGTTAATGTAAGCCTAGTTGTGACACTAATAAATAAACTTAAACTGATTCAGTGAACCAAGCATGGGGTCTAGGCCTGAAGATGATGACACAAATAGGATACAGCAAGAATATGAAGAGGTTTATACACAAGATTTTAAAGTTGATGCACATACAAACAGGGAAAAATAGTGCTTAGTAAAAGTGATGGGTGTGTGACCTTGTCTTGGGAAGGGTACACACCCCAAATTGTGGATGAGTTGGAGTTTAGCTGGGGTAGGTGGCCAAGAAGTGTTGAAGGTATGGATGAGGAGAGACAGGGGAATAAATTGGCAATGTTCCTGGGGTGGGTTCAAGAACATGATCTTGGTAGTTAGTCAGATGTGCAGCGGAAGATAAGATAAATTCGGCACTGAACAGGGCACAGAGACTGTTCACCTCCATTCAATCAGAATGAGCACAATTGTGGATACTTGTGATCCCAAAACACCGCACAGAGAATTGGTAGAGAATTGGCGGTAGAAGGGAGGTGATGAAGCGTGATCGAAAAGGTAGATTCTGTGGAGGTGTGGAAATGGTGGCTAGGACCAAACTCCGGGATTCCCAAACCCATTCCCAGTGACCCCAGTTTCACCAGTGTGGGTTAAAGGTGAAGACTGGTGTGGGTCACGAGCCTGCTTCCTGAACTCTAGACCTGACAGACACCATTGTGGAGAGAGGCATGTCCATGCCTTCTGCAATTTTCATGGAGTCAAGTCAGCTTTGAAAGGATTTGTGATTCATGGCACCTCTGAGATGCTGTGAGCCATAGACTGGATGAGCAAACCATTTCAAAGTAAGTTCAAAAGGTCTTACCCATGCCCTCCACACTAAGCTATAACCCTTCACCCACCCATATGGCCACTCATGCTCTCCATGTCAAACTATGCCTCATCCTTTATGGCACCTCATACCCTCCATACCAAGCTATAACACTTCTATGCTCAGTAACCCACTACACACTCTACAGAACGAATGAACCCAAGAGTAACAATAAGGTATATGAACAAGCTTTAAAATACAGTAATTAATTCCTAACTTTCAACTTTCTTAAATAAACTCCTTTCATTGCAGCCCTATAAAAGTGTCAATCAATCAGTGTCAATGATTGAAAATGAAATCACTTTGTACCTTTTTATCTTGTTAAATAAACTTTGTGTAATTGACAGAATAGATAAAAGAGAAAGAGCTGTCAAGCAAGTAATGTTTTCCCTGGGGTGCAGCTGTTTTAACAGTCTAATGGATGTATCGGCTCTCAGCTAAAGCCCCAGGGAATACATTGTTTGAGTGACAGCTCTGGCTCTCTGATAAAGGCAGTAAGAAGTTTAACAACACCAGGTTAAAGTCCAACAGGTTTATTTGGTAGCAAAAGCCACACAAGCTTTCGAAGCTCTAAGCCCCTTCTTCAGGTGAGTGGGAATTCTGTTCACAAACAGAGCTTATAAAGACACAGACTCAATTTACATGAATAATGGTTGGAATGCGAATACTTACAACTAATCAAGTCTTGATTAGACTTGATTAGTTGTAAGTATTCGCATTCCAACCATTATTCATGTAAATTGAGTCTGTGTCTTTATAAGCTCTGTTTGTGAACAGAATTCCCACTCACCTGAAGAAGGGGCTTAGAGCTTCGAAAGCTTGTGTGGCTTTTGCTACCAAATAAACCTGTTGGACTTTAACCTGGTGTTGTTAAACTTCTTACTGTGTTTATCCCAGTCCAACGCCGGCATCTCCACATCTCTGATAAAGGACCATAGGGGTGGTTAAAGGCAGCATTGTTTGACATGGAAGGTATGAGGGACCATGTGGTGCGAGTGGGGGCATGATCATTGAATAAAAGTGGTAGGACAAATGAGCAAGAGTTAGAAATGCAGAAAATGTGGATCTGCAAGAGGCAACAGCATCTTCATCCTGCTGCCTTCCTTCCTTCCCCCTCTCCCTTGCTGCTTCAAGTCAGTCAAGCAAATGGAGGTTGGTCCTGGGGAAAGGGATGGGAGGGAGGGATGTGGAAAATCTGAAATCATAGCTTGGCATGGATGCTCTGAGGGACCATGGGAGGTGGTTGGAGGGCATGAGGTGGCATGAGTAGGCATGGATGGGACATGGGGAGTATATGGGTGATGAGGGGGCGCGAAGGGCGAGGGCTAGAGGCTCTTTTATTTTGTTTGCCATTATTAAAGTGGGACAAAGTCCCAGAGCACCAAAGCAGTTCTTCTAAGCACCCACCTCGCTGGCGGATCCTTATGGTCCTGTGGCAGGTGACTGCCTGCGGTGGGTTCCTCGGGGTAATGCTGCCAGCAAACAACGTAAATGGTCATTGACTTAGTGAGACCAGAAGATCCCATTAATGACTAATGGCGCCGTCTCCACTGCCAGAAAACCCGTTGTGGAGGAGCCCGGAGTATTCCATCCCTAGTCTAATTCCTGGGAAATTATATAGTGTCCTACCCAATCACATGCTGACTCCCCGATTCCCCCCCACCCCAATTCGCCTGACCACCTTCTGCGCTCCCTGACTTCTCCCTGACTCCCAACTCCCCTGACTGGACCTGACTAGCCCCCACCATACAGCTAACCTCCTGACACCATGACTACTCCCTCATCCCCTGTCTCCTCCCCTGAGCCGCTCATCTCCACCTAACTCTGTCCTAACATGACCTGACTCACCACCAACTAGCATTGACTAACCCATCCTGACCTCCTGACTCCTCCTGAGATGACCTGACTAGTCCCCGCCACCCAACTATCCTCCTAAACCCCTTGACCAGTCTAACCCTGCCTACCTCATCACCCCTGACTTCACTCTCAACCCGAAACTCCCTCCCATAAGACCATAAGAAGTAGGAACAAGAGTAGGCCATTTGGCCCCTCAAGCCTGTTCTGCCATTACATAAGATCATGACTGATCCGACATTCCTCATGTCCACTTTCCTGATCTTTCTCTGTAACCCTTGATTCCCTCATTGATCAAAAATCAACCTATCTCAAATAAGCCTTAAATACATACAAGGACTCTGCTCCCACATCTCTCTCTGGCAGGAAGTTCCAAAGACTCACAACCCTCAGAGAAGAAATTCTTCCTCATCTCAGTCTTAAATTGGCACTCTTTTATTCTGAGCATATGCCCTCTAGTGCTAGACTCTCCCATGAGGGGAAATATCCTGTCAACATTTACCCTGTCAAGCCCCTTAAGAATCCTATATGTTTCAATGAGATCACCTCTCATTCTTCTAAATTCTGAAGATTAGTGTCCCAACCTGTTTAACCTTTCCTCGTAAGACTCGATAGCGGGGATCATCCTAGTGAACCTAGCGGATGTGACAAGCCCCCACTACCCAATTCACCCACCTTGCCCCCTCTGCCACCCCCACCATCTTACCCAACAGTAATTGCCACTCCTCAGGAGATTAATGGGAAATCTTTGACTCGGTTGTTATTTTAAACCAAGGGTGGTTTAATAGTACATTTTGGGACTTAAATTCCTTAAATTCCTATTGTTGGGGAGGGTGGTAACTATTTGCATTGTGTGGAGAGGGCAGTGGTGGAGATGGGGGTGGGTGGGGGGTTGGTGGTGAGGGGAGTGGGGGGGAACCTAATGTAAGATCCAGCTATCCCAGGAATTGTACCCATTACAACCTCATTAGACCCAATGGAACTCTCATTAGCTGAGGGCTGGTGTGAGTTTTTTGAGGCCCTCATAAAGGTTTGTAGAATTCTTAAAGGCAAGTTAATTAAACCCAGAAGGGATTGATTATCTTTAACAATCGGGCATGTAGCTCCCTTTGGAGCATTATTAAATTGCCTTAGCTTGTTCTTCAGGCTTTTGTAGGTTCAGCTGAATGGATGTGTGCTGCTCTGCTTACATTGGCAGAAGCGACCAAGCACCTCTTAGTGCCCTTAGCAGTGTGAGCTGTCTGCTCTTGTGTATTTAAGTTCCAATCCATATAGGTTGGGGTGGGGCTTATGGCAGTTGATGATGATTGACAGGTTTTAGGCCCTGTTGTACTTAAGCTGGTGAAGAAGGCCAGCAGAAGCTTGGTTTCTTTTCTATATTTCGATTTAAAGAGGAAAATTCCTCCATTGGTTCCCCTTCACAAGGTGGCACAGTGGTTAGAACTGTTGCCTCATAGAGTTGGGACCCGAGTTCAATTCCAGTTTTGGGTGACTGTCTGTGAGGAGTTTGCACGTTCTCCCTGTGTCTGTGTGGGTTTCCTCAAAGCGCTCCGGTTTCCTCCCACACTCCCAAAGCTGAGCAGGTTAGGTGGATTGGTCACATTTAATTTCCCCTTTGTTTAAAGTTTTTAAAGCTTATTTATTATTGTCACAAGTAGGCTTACATTAACACTGCAATGAAGTTCCTGTGAAAATCCCATAGTCGCCACACTCAAGCGCCTGTTCAGGTACACTGAGGGAGAATTTAGCATGGCCAATGCACCTAACCAGTGCATCTTTCAGACTGTGGGAGGAAACTGGAGCACCTGGAGGAAACCCATGAAGACATGGGGAGAACATGCAGACTCTACACAAATAGTGACCTAAGCCGAGAATTGAACCCGGGTCCCTGGCGCTGTGAGGCAGCAGTGCTAATGACTGTGCCAACGTGCCGTAATATTGTCCAAAGATATGCAGGTTAGATGGATTAGCCATGGTAAATGCAGAGGGTTATAGGGATAGGGCAGCGGGGAAGGGGTGAGATGCTCTTTCAGAGTGAGATGCTCTTTCAGAGGATTGGTGCATAATCAATGGCCTGAATGGCCTCCTTCCTCACTGTAGGGATTCTATGATTTAGAAGGAGTTACAATGAGCTGCTGAGGCTGTCCGCTATAGCAGTTTCTCAAAATTTAATTTAAATTTAATTTAAACAAGATGTAGTTTCTACATAAACAATTGTTATTAGAATTAGTTTTTTCTAACATATCTGCATTAGCTTCTGCAGCTGTTCAACTTTCACTATCAAACACTTAAGTTGTCATATAAATAAAATGATTATAATATTGTTACAAGTTATATTTATTGAACAGTCACTTGTTAGCACAGAACCTGAATATTGCTGAAGAGAGAGACATGCTACTGAATCATTTTGTCTTTCACTCGTCAGGACAAATGCAAGAACACCAAATTTCAAATCACAACAAATCATACTACAGGAGAAACGAGGACTGATTAGTTGGCAGTTTTATCAGTTACATTGAAACATATCTTGAACACCCCACAATTTTGGAACATTGGGCCTTGGAATATCAAGTTGGAGTCCTGAATCATTTTCTTACAATGTTTTTCTTGATAGCCTTCTGTGATCAACTTATTGCCATTGTGTGTTTCCTATTCCACACTGAGTGCAGCTCCTACATCATCCCTGTCCTCATCACTCTTTGTTGGTTCTCCAGCCCTCCAGCTCAATATCCTGTTCCTTGTCTATAAGTTTTCCCGCAGCCTCATTTCTCTCCGACCTTTGCAACTCTCGTCATCTTTATGTTGCAACATGTACCTGGCTCCTCTTTGAACTCTGGCCTTCACTTTTGCCCCAAGAACCTTTCTTATGCTGACATTTGGTAATGATATCTAAACCTGTCTCCCTTCAACATTCTACTCCTTTAATCAAATGCCTTTGTTATCATCTTTAATTACCCCCATTAACACATCTTGCTGTCTGGTTATTTTTGCCTCAGAACCACTTTGAGCCTTCTATTATATTAAAGGTTTTTTTGGAACTGTAAACTTATTAGAACGCTTTCACCATTCCGACATTTCTTTTCATTGAGTTTCAGTGAAATTAACCCACAGGATATTTCCTATTATTACTATTATAAAGTAATAGCAAAAATAGACAGCCATCCAAATTATTTAATTCATAATACTCTTGAAGTAAACTATAAGGGTTTATTTAATTTGGATTTCAATGCAGAATTAGTGCAATTTGAAATTGCAAAGGGGAAAAAATGCAACTCAGTACACTTCATAAAGTTAAAGGGTTAATCCACACACAAAATATGCTTCAGAAAAAAATCATTGTCGTTTTCAGAAGAAACAAAAGCAAATCAAACTTCCTAATGCACTGCTGAAGTGGATCACAGAATGGAGCTTTCGTTTATATCCAGCCACCCCAGGGAACTTACCAAGTTGACGAGCTGAAGGCACAAGATTTTGAGACTAAATTCAGGAAAATGAAATAGCCACTGTTTCAGAAACCCAGAGACTGTCTAAGAATGTCTTGTTTTATAAAATTTCACCAAAGGAATCTCTCTACAATGCATAATGTGTACTGTGATCATGCTTTCTAAAGGCTTTGTACTCTTACTGACTACACATTCTCTTCCTTTGCTATTGTGCACCTTTTTTCTCTTCTCTTTTTTTAAGAAGTCTTTGTTCATTGTGCTGAGAGCCCACAAAAGAAACTGCAAATCTGCTCTTTTGTGCAGACAGTTGGATACCATGTCAAAGTGTTCGGTTTAGCCAAATGGAACTTGCATCACTTTGGCCATTGGCTGGGTCTCCGGTTGTGGTTTGAGACTCACCTGAGTAACCTGAGAGTTCTGTTCAATTTCCCTTCACTTGGCTTTCACAGACCAGTACTTTTTATTTCACCTCATCTGTCTGCTATCATGTTAACAAGCTGAAGTGAATCTGTGCAGACTATTGACAACATAATAAAACTGGATTTGGATTTCACTCTGTGAAGAATGACTCACTTCTTGGGTTTTAAAATTCTAGCTAGGTGCTTTCATCTGCTTCAGTGATCAAAACAGCTGACTTAGCAGATGACCAAATGAGATACAAAAAAAAAGGTAACTCAGTTTCACTGCTCCACCAAAGGTTCTTGTCCTCTCTGAATCTGTCTGCTTATAGGTGCCTAGTGTAAAGTGAAGAGGGCAGTGAGGGTGAACTTTCCATTAAAGGTGCAAAGGTTGGGGGAAGGGAGGGGTGGTGGAAGAAAGGATCTGAAACTGCGTTTTTAAAACAACAATTTATTCCCCAATTCCAAAAGGAAATCAGCTGTAAAGGCAGCAACAGAAATACAATGAACTGATCATATGCAAGACATGACTTATCGTTATCACAATCCTGACCACAAAAGTAATGGTGTTGCCTCCATTTAAACTGGGTTGAACACCAATCGCAATCCTAAATATGTGCTGCCTGGGATGAAACATTTAAGCTATGGAGAGAGTTGGGTGGGCTTCAGTTGTTTTTGTTGGAGCAGAGAAGGCTGAGAGGTGACCTGATCGGGGTGTACAAGATTATGAGGGACATGGACAGAATGGATAAGGAGCAGCTGTTCCCCCTAGGTGAAGGGTCAGTCACGAGGGGACATAGGTTCAAGGTGAGGGGCAGGAGGTTTAGGGAGAATGTGAGGAAAAACCTTTTTACCCAGAGGGTGGTGACAGTCTGGAATGTGCTGTCTGGGAAGGTGGCGGAGGCGAGTTGCTTCACATCCTACAAAAAGCACTTGGATGAGTACTTGGCAAGTCATAACAGTCAGGGCTATGGGCCAAGTGCTGGCAGATGGGATTAGGTGGGAGTTCAGGTGTTTCTCACATGTCAGTGCAGACTTGATGGGTCAAAGGGCCTCTTCTGCTCTGTATGATTCTATGATTCTATGTTGCTGCTGCATTAAGTTACAGTGAAAACCAGATGAGATGTCATCATTAGGATGGATTGAAATTCCGATCTAAAGATAATCTTGGGCTGACTGGATTTTAGGGTCCTCCACTCGCGTGTTTGAAGGCAGTGGGACTCCCAGCTCACTACTGACCAATCTCCCATTTGGGGGGGAATGGGGGTACCCATTTGCCCTTGGGCCTATTTAAATGGCTAATTAATGGCCTCTTAACTGCTTCATTCCACCCCGCTGCAATTTTACCCCTGGCATGAGGATGCCCAGGCCAAGTGGGTAGTTTGATAGGTTTTACTGGCAAGGGCATCAAGCAAGGAGTGGAGAAGGGCTTCCTTTAGGGGAGTCCCGCCGACCCATTAACTGTATCCCTCCCCCCCGCAATGTTATAACCCCTTTAACACCACGTCCAGCCTCGCAGATCTGGCCCCTCCACCTCCTTCACTCCCTCGTTGTGTCCTGCCAGCCTGCCACCACCGATACCCTAGACTTAACTGAAGTCTGGTTTCTATAACTTCAACAACTTTGACTGTGAACTCTCTCCTCCACTCCATTTTTATTTCAATCCATCAATTTTCATTCTTCCACTGATTTATTTTTCCATCCCCTGTTTTATCTGACTTCCCCTCTCTTTTTCCCTTGCCACCATCTCCTCTGCATCCCCGTGACCCCCCCCCCCCCCCCAACCCACCTTCCACCTCACCAGGGGCATCCGTTACCTGTCTCAGGTTGTCCTTTGATACACTGTTAACCTTTGTTCTGCCATTAACACATTCTGATCATTTGATGTACCACTATTAGCACTCTTCATAGCCATGATCACTACCATTTACATTCCCTTTGTCATTTTGTCCATGCCACCTTTATCAATCTTTCCCTTGGCTTCACCCATCACTGGCTCTCTATCCAGCTCCTACTGCTCCACCCATCCCCCATAACAGTATAAATCTCACCCTATTTCCAGTTTCCTCTAGCTCTGATGAAGGGTCATCTAGACTCGAAACATTAGCTCTGTTCTCCTCCCACAGATGCTGCCAGACCTGCTGAGATTTTCAAGTATTTTCTGCTTTTGTTTCAAATTCTAGAATCCGCAGTAATTTGCTTTTATCTATAATTTCCTCTTCTTGGGGGACTGGCTGCAGTCTCAGCAGTGGCCACCACTTGAACCTGGAACTCTTGAGCTACAGAATCTGATTGGTCGGTAACACTTTCAGACAGGATTTCCTCCTCGGATGGGATGTGGAAGTCTCACCCAGAGTCAATTAATGCTTCGCCCAGCGTAAAATGGCCGAGGGGCAGCTGGCTTTTTTGTGGGCGTGCTCTTGACTGAATTTTTGTTCTGGGAGGGAGGGTTAGGGAACGTGGTGCCCCATAAAATCCAGCCCCTTATCAGGGCTGTTCTAACAATAAAGAACAAATTGTGCAAATAAAGTGAAGCATAAAATATTTGCAATTTTAAATGATGTTTGACATTATTATGATTGCAATTAAGCTTAACACAATATTGTCAAAGACCATCTCATGTAAGTGCTCACCCTGCTGTGTCTCCCTTGCCTAACAATGGCATTGCTGGGGTGCTAGTCATTTACTGGTACTTTGTCAAAGTGACTTTGCTTCAGTCCAGACAATGGCAAGATATCTGACTCCAGAAAAATAATGGATCAGCTTGGTCCACTCCTCACCTGACACCCATTTTCCTGCATCATTAATAAGACTATGATCAGGAGTGGAAACACCGGCTAAGGTCACTTGTACTTTCCTTACAACTGCTCTTGCTCAGATTAATTAACTCAAGACAGACAAAGGATTGGACCTGGGAAATTCAGGTGATTTGTCAAGCTTCCTTTGACAGCACCTCCCAAACACACAACCTCCTGGAAGAATGAAGCATGCAAAGACATGGGAGCAATTGCAAGTTCCCCTCCAAGTTTACATGTCACCTTGGGTTGGAACTATAATCACCGTTTTTTTCAATGTCGCAGTGTCACAAAGCTGGAATTCCCTTCCTGACAACACTGTGGTGTACCTACATCGCACGGATTGCATTGGTTCAAGAAGGCAGCCAACACCTTCTCATGGCAATTAGGAATGGGCACTCAATGGGGAGGCAATGCCCTAGTGATATTATTGCTGGGCTATTAATCCAGAAACTATGTTCTGGGGACCCGGGCTCAAGTCCCGCCATAGCAGGATGGTGGAATTTGAAATCAATAAAAAATATCTGGAATTAAGAATCTGCTGATGACCATGAAACCATTGTCGATTGTTGGAAAAACCCATCTGGTTCACTAATGTCCTTTAGGGAAGGAAATCTGCCATTCTTACCTGGTCTGGCGTACATGTGACTCCAGAGCCACAGCAAAGTGGTTGACTCTCAACTGTCCTTGGGCAATTAGGGATGGGCAATAAATGTTGGCCCATGTCCCACGGATGAATAAAAAATAAACAATTCTGGCCCAGCCAGCAGTGCTCCCATCCCATGAATTAATAAAAAAAGTCATAATCTTAATAGTGGAATACATTGGCATAGACTCACTGAACCTGGTCATTCTATATATTAATTAATTAGATATGTTTATTAGAAGTGAATCATGCATTTAATAATCTTCGAGGTGGCGATGCTGGAATTGGACTGGGGTGAGCACTGTAAGAAGTCTCACAACACCAGGTTAAAGTCCAACAGGTTTACTGGCAAATTTATTGCCTGTCCCTAACTACCCTCCATTTCGGAGGGCATTTTGAGAGTCGACCACATTGTTATGGGTCACATGTAGGTCAGACCAGGTAAGGACAGCAGATTTCCTTCCCTAAAGGACATTAGAGAACCAGATGGGTTTTTCTGACAATCGACAATGCTTTCATGGTCATCAGTAGATTCTTAATTCCAGATATCCAAATTTCAACATCTGCCGTGGTAGGATTTATGTGCAGGTCCCCACAGCATTACCCTGGGTCTCTGGAGTACTAGTCTAGTGATAATACCACTAAGCCACTGCCTCCCCAGTTTCATTGAAGACCTGTTCTAAGTACCGACAGTTCTTGCGACTTGTGTAGATAGTGTTGGGATATGTATTTTTAATGTTAGAGCCATCATGCTGTGCAACAAGGAATCAGAGTGATTTAATAATGGAAGTATATTACCTTGTGGTTATGTAATCTGGACACCACAAGTAACTCACAATTTTTTCTGGAGTTTATTTTCAGCTGCTATTTTTCTGTAACTTAACATTTTACAAAATAAAGATTTAAGTAAAATAAAATGTAAAAGCAATCGGCTGCCTGTAGGCTCTGTGTTGGGGGCGGGGGGGGGGGGGGGGTCTCATCTCTGTCCAGCTGATCTCGGTGTCCATCTCATCTCCCTGTTGAGGGGGATGTGGCTGAAAGGAATGCAGCTGCTCAGTTTGTGCCTGCTGCAGAAAGAGGAGATGTTGCTACTTCTCTTGTTATTCAGCACAGGTATAGGTAATAGTAAAAAATACACAGCATGGCGGGTAAATTCCCTTTTTAAACCCCAAATCCCCCAGAAAATTCCATCCAGGGGCAACCAACAAAGGAACAGTTGCCCTGTGACAGAATCTGAGGAGCTGCTCTTCTAATCACAGGCTTGCTAAAGCACCAAGTGCAGGAGAAAAGCAGCCTGTGATTGGAGGAACAGTTAAGCAATGGGATGGTGAGTGGTGGCCCATTAGCCTTAGCACTGGAGCAGCAGAGTGAGAGAGGTTGTGGAGGTGAGAGAGAGATTGAGTAGGAGGAGCAGGCTGTGAGGAGAGAGAGACTGAGAAGGAGGAGAGAGACTGTAAAGGGGAAAGTGGCTGCAATATGGAGAGAAATTGCAATGGGAAGAGAACGTGTGGAGGGGTGAGAGGCCAAGAAGGAGTAGAGGGGCTGTGGAGGTGAGAGAGGCTGTGGAGGTGAGAGAGGCTGTGGACGTGAGAGAGGCTGTATTCCAAAGTTGTGAATTCAGTTCCAAAGAAGTCACATTGGACTCAAAACTTTGGCCAGAATTTTCTGGCCATTCACAGCCCATCACTGCTACCACAGAGAACAAAGAACTAGGCGCACAGCCAAATCTCTGTTCATTGCAGCGGAACAGGAGAATCCCGCTGGCGTGAATGGCCGGGGAATTCCAGCCTATGTTTCTCTCTCCACAGATGCTGCCAGATCTGCTGAATTTTTCCAGTACTTTCTATTCTTATTGCATTCTATCATGTTTTTTTTATGATCTTAGGACACAGTGCTTTACAGTCAATGAAATACTTTGGAAGTGCAGTCACTGTTGTAATGAAGGAAATGTAATGAAGATGTGATGAAATGCAATGAGATCAATTAATTTAGGGGAGTCTGGGAGTAGGGAGCAGAAAACAGAACCATATCTTTCAGGAGTGAAATTAGGAAACACTTCTACACACAAAGAGTGGTGAAAGTTTGAAACCCTCTTCTGCAAACAGCAATTGATGCTAGATCAATATCAACTCTAGACCAATTGTTAAATTTAAATCAGAGATCGAGATCTAAAATGCATGAAAAGGATAGTAACTGCTTGGTTAAAACCTACCAACTTTGATTATATGGGATGAATACACATTAGCTGTGACTGAACTAGTCTGCAGAAGATGTGTTTAGGGTGATGGCTTTTTGTGTGTAGAGGTATGTATCAGTTATTTTTAGAAAATACTTTTGCCGCTGTGTACCAATTTAAACGCTATGATGTCTAGGAAATTACTGTGTGATGCTGTGCGTGGTGCTGTGTGTCTTGTGTGATTTGGCTTTAATTTTAATGGTGGGGTGATGAGTATTGAGGATATTGATGAATTATTTCACCAAAATCTTGCTGCCTTTATGCCAGCAGGATTTTATGGTCCAGCCAAGGGTGCACCCCCTCTGCGGGTTTCCTGGTGGCGAGGGCTTCGTTCAATGGGAAACCCCATTGACAACAGTAGGACCATAAGATCCTTCCACCAGTGAGCGGCACGCTGCCTCCTGCTGCCACGGAACACATCATTTGGGGGTAAAATCCCACCCTTTAATTCTGCTCTGTGTGAGTTCAAATATCCCACATGCCCAACACAAATACAGGAAGTAATATTAGTACGTGGCTGTATTACCGAATGAGTCAGATAGTGAGAATGAAAAAGGAGCCCCTGAGTATCAAAAAGTCATCCCGAAAATTAAAATAATAAGCCCACAGGAAAATCTCGAGAAGGGCCCTTGGGGGGAAAAAATGACCCCTGCAAGGTAGAAAGCTACAAAGGCTGCTCCCATGTCGTGGTGAAGGCTTACAGCAGGGAAGTGCAGCTCAAAGTGAGTGACGTCCAAGAAGTTGGCAATCTATCTAGCATTGAAAACTCTGGGCAGAATTTTATTGGCCAGTCCGCCCGAGATTCCTATGATCCCGCCCGAGGCCAGCAGAGAATGCTGATCTCTGAGCCTCGCCCGCCCCCGGAATCAAGGCGGGGGTGCTGGTAAAATTCTAGCCACTCTCTTAGAAAGAGTGATGTGAGTACCAGCCTCTCACCTGGCCATTGCTGGAGCTCCAGCAACGGCGAGGTGAGAGGCTGATGTGGATTTCCCTTTCCCTGACATCAGTTTGAATCTGGCACTAAGTCAAAGTGCCAGCGACAGTGATGCCACTAAGCATCCAATCACATTGACGAATTCTCACAGACAGCAAATTGGGAAGTAAAATGCAGCAACATCATTTATTTTTAATTACACTTTAAATAATTGGAACGTTCACTTGGGATTGAGGTAGAAGCTGAAGTTTCATAAGCAAACTTCTAAAAAACAATGTTAAAAATATGCTTCTGTTTTAATCATAATGAAAAAAAAAGACATTCCACAAATATAAACTTACAGAGCTAGACAAGTTTTTCAGCAGTAATTATGAAATCAGTGCACTGCTGAAAACTCAGTGAGACTTCGGTCAATAAGGTGTAACTTTTTCAAGGGTTCCCACTACGAGACTAATCGCATAAACATTTTCACCGATTCAGTAATTTTAATTGACTGCCGTCTGAGGGAATTTCAACAGTGATTTCTATGAGAAAGCACAGTCACTGACAGCAGCTTGTGGATTTTTATTTAATTGCATATAGACTCTAGAAGTTATTGTCAGTTTTATAGGAGGAATGACAGCAAGTTTCACCCTCATTACCATCTAAACCAAGGCCACTGAGGTGGAACTCTATTGAGATTGAACCTGGGGTGAAGAGCAATCAACTGTCTCCCCTGTTCATAAAATCAAATTTGTTTTCTGCAAATATAGTTACTTGTAGTAACGATTACATGAACTCGTTCTCAGCAGATCAGTCGAACTTTTGTGAAAGGAAGATGTAGAAGGATAAAGATGTAGATGTATGCAGGATAAAGAGTATCCCATCGCAGGAGGAAGGAGAATCTAGCAGACTGACTGGGGACTGACAGCAGCAAACTATTCAGCTGCTTGTAGAAAGCAGACAGAAGAAATAGACAAGTAATCCTGGTATTCAATCCTTACAAGCATCCGGTTGTAAAGCAAGCACTCCAGTGCCTGAGCTGGCGATGCTGACCTTTCTCAGTCATTGTAGTCATGTGGCTTAGTGTACAAGGTGTCTTGTGGTGTCTGGCTGGCAGCTGGAGGTAGAAGTGTTTTTGATTAACTTTAAGCGATAATGAAAGCCATGACAGAGCTCTTACTAAGACATTAGTTCTTTCTGATGTCTGATATAAAACTACGGAAGTCTGACTATATTTTACACTTTTCTGATTCTCAAATCAATTATGGCATTTCTCGACACGCTTTCATCAGGGACCATTATTTTTGTTGGGCCTTCTGGAAGTCAAAGGTTCAGCGTGTCTATGGAAGATGAAGAAATTCAACGTGCTAATGAGAAAGCAGATCCCATTATTTCCCCTCCTCTACTGGGAGTATGGAAGTCATTAGGTGTAAGTTGCAAATAAAAGATCGCTGACTGTACCTACAGCGCCAGGGACCCGGGTTCAATTCCAGCCTTGAGTAACTGTCTGTGTGGAGTTTGCACGTTGGCCTGTGTCTGCGTGAGTTGATATGATTAATATCCTTCAGGTAAAGAAACCTGTCATCCTCACCCTGTTGTCTTACATGTGACTCCAGACCTACAGCAATGTGGCTGACTCTTACTTTCATCGTGGGCCGAAGGGCCTGTTCTGTGCTGTACTGTTCTACTTGCTCTCTGAAATGGCACAGCATGCCAGCAACAAAATTCTGGCCTTGCCAGTGACACCCACATCCCAGGAATAAATAAATAAAATCTCCTTTAAGATCTTCACGCATCTCTCACTACCTCCTCAGGGCTCGCCTCCCTACCCCACTTCTGGGGCACCCCTTCCCTTACCTGGACTCAATCTGGGGACTGCTTGTAGTCCCAGTCATGGCCATTACTGCTACTGGAGGTGCTGGGGGCTACCGAGCTGCTAGCCATTAAGATGGGCCAGCTCTGAGGCAGACTTCCTCCAGTGTGAGGACAGAAGTCCTGTCTCCAGAGAATGATTACTGTGGGGTTACTGTGGGGCAGCCAGTGTCTGTGGGGTTGCATTTCCCACAGACACTTCAGATGGCAGGCTTGGAAACTTCCCCATCCGAGAAATCCTGCCTGACATTGGGGAAGTCTTTCTCTGGCTGCTATGTGTCAGTGGCATTATAAAAAGTGGTAATATTTCTCTGTTTGCTAATTTGAAGTCAGTTAGGATTATATTCACTGGAGTTTAGAAGAGTGAGAGGGGATCTCATAAAAACTTATAAAATTCTGACAGGGTAGATTCAGAAAGAATGTTGCCAATGGTGGGGAATCCAGAACTGGGGGTCATAGTTTGAGAAAAAGGGGTGAACCTTTTAGAACTGAGGTGAGGAAAAATGTCTTCACCCAATGGATGGTGAATGTGTGGAATTCACTACCACAGAATGTAGTTGAGGCCAAAACATTGTCTAATTTCAAGAAGAAATTAGATATAGCTCTAGGCTCTAAAGGGATCAAGGGATATGGGGGGAAGGGGGGAATCAAGATATTGAATTCAATGATCAGCCATGATCAAAATGAATGACAGAGCAGGCTCAAAGGGCCGAAAGGCCCACTCCTGCTTCTAGTCTTTATGTTTCTATGAATGAAATTTAAATGCACACTTTTAAAAGCATTTACGATTTCACCAGTGTAAGTGAACATGGGAAATCTGTATATAATGCTAACAATGCCACAAACCTAAAGGAAGCAGAGAAAATCTTCCTGAATGATGACTTGCTGAGTATCTGGTTAGGAATATCTACAGTTTGATGCACAATTAATACATTGTCAACCTGAGCTGATGGACTTATACTATAACTTAACCAGCTTGCCTTTGAACTGGCACCATTACACAGGTGCCATCAATAAACTGGCAGAACCGATAGAATAAACTTCCCGTTCCACTGAACCAAAACATGTGAAGACAGATGTTAGACAGTTATTTTTTAAAATAAACTATAATTTCCAATTCTCTCCATTGCTTGAATGCAATGAGGCATTTCTGTGATTTTATCCGCTGTTTAACAAAACAAAAATAAATGATCAGAATTTATTTGTCATAGACTTTCCTTCATCAGACACAGGGCATGAATCTGTTCTGTTGCAAAATGAACATCCCTGTGCTCTGTACAAAGAGTATGACACTCAACAATGTTTTGACATTCACTTTGTGTCTGCAGCCGCAACATCGGGGAGCCGGAAATTCCTGTTGAGAAAGTCCTATTACGTCAATGCTGGGAAATGCTGTAACTTTAAACAATAATAAAGTAGTGGGCAGGCACAGACCTCTGGAAAACAGGGAATCCATGAAAGATGAACATGATGCTTTCCCATAGTCTTGGCAACTGAAGGCATGGACACCACTAATGGTGGAAAAATTAAAATCAGGGATACTCAAGAGGGCCAAATTCAAAGAGTTCAGATATCTCAGAGGGTGGAGCTGGAGGAGCTGACAGAAGACAAGAGCCTGGAGGAATTTGAGAACAGGGATGAGAATTTTAAAAGCTGAGCTGTTACCTAATTGGGAGCCAATGTAGATCAGTGAGCAGAGGGGTGACTTGATGGGATAAAAGACACATGTAGCAAAGCTACAGATAACCTCGAGGTTACTGAGGGTAGTGTGCGCGAGACTGACCAGGAGTGAATTGGAATAATCAAGGTTCTATACAACTGAAGCAAGTCTTTGCAACGTTCTTTTCTCATCCGGACTAATTGCAAGAAACCTCTCCGGTAATTGTTGTCATCAAACTGGTAAACAACCAAGACACAACTCTATTCCTTTATGGAAGAATCAAGTATTTGGCCACTTGGGTTATCAGCTACCCTCAATCTAGTCATTAATATTAGCCCAGATTTTGTGGTCAGTGACTATGCAATGACTCTGATCACTGACCTTGAAGAAAGCTGCTGAGAAGGAACTTGTTTTTTATCCTTTCATGAAATGTTGGCATCACTGACAAAGTCAGAAGTTGTTGCCCATCCCTAATTGCTCTTGAACTGAATGGCTTGCCACACATTTTCACAGGGCAGTTAAGAATCAACCACATTGTAGGCCAGACTAGGTAAGGATGACAGATTTCCTTCCCTAAAAGGGCATTAATAAACCAGATTTGTTTTTCACGATAGTTGATGGTAGTTTCATGGTCACCATCACTAGAACCAGTTTTCAATTCCAGCTGCCATGGCAGGATTTGAACCTATGTCCCCAAAGCATTATCCTGCGTCTCCAGTTTATGAATCCAGTGACACTGGGCAACACGGTGGCACAATGGTTAGCACTGCTGCCTCACAGTGCCAGGAACCTGGGTTCAATTCCCAACTTGGGTCACAGTCTGTGCAGAGTCTGCATGTTCTCCCCTTGTCTGCGTGGGTTTCCTCTGGGTGCTCTGGTTTCCTCCCAAAGTCCGAAAGACATGTTGGTTAGATGCATTGACCATGCTAAATTCTCCCTGAGTGTACCCCTGAACGGGTGCCGGAGTGTGGCAACTAGGGGATTTTCACAGTAACTTTATTGCAATGTTACTGTAAGCTTACTTGTGACACTAATAAAAAAACTTAACTTTACCTCTATGATCCCCTAAAACTAGTGATCGTTGTGGTGTGAATTTCCCCTTTCCTGATCTTACTTTGATTCCGACATCTGCTCAAGGAAATCTCCAGTATCCAACAACAGTGGTGCCATCATCAGGGGAAACAGCCAATCACATTGAACAGTTCTCACAGACATAAAACCAGGAAGTAAAAAATAATGATAATCCTTCGCTTTTTAAAAAATATTTTACTGACAGTGAAATGAAGATTAGGACATCAACAAGGTAGAAGCTAAACTATCACAAAAATGAAAACATTGTTTTTGTTTTAATAGTTTTAAAAATCAGTAGAATTTTTAAAAATAATGTGGAAATTTGTTATTTCACAAATACAGAATTTTCAGGGTTAGAGAGGTTTTTCAACAGTAATTATGAACATAATATACTGTCAACAACTCAGTTACACATCTTTCAACTAAGCCTAATTTTTTCAAGGATTTTTACAGCACGATCTATTGCATAAAAGTTTTACGTTTATTATTTATTTATTAGTCACAAGTAGGCTTACAGTAACACTGCAATGAAGTTACTGTGAAAATCCCCTAGTCGCCACACTCCGGTGCCTGTTTGGGTACGCTGAGGGAGAATTTATCATGGCCAATTCATCTAACCTGCACATCTCTGGACTGTAGGAGGAAACCGTGCCACCCCACATCAAAAATTCACATCTAGTTGGGTGATTTCAGAAGATTTCTAACTGCAACAGTGCACCATGTGGAGGAGCAGGGAATCACTGACAGTAAATCCTTAGTATTTGCATGTATACGTGGATGCCGGATACTGCTGTCAGTTTCAAAGTTGTAATGATGGAGAATGTTGAGAGAACACTGAAAAACTACCACAACATTCAGGCCATGACGTTTAAATACTGATAGTTTGGCAAAATATGTGGCAGATATTTAAAGTATGCTCTTGAGTTGAGCCATCAGCCTTTTGTGCTGTTAAACTGTGCCTGAACATCACTATGATAAAGCTTTTGGTAACTCCTTCTAATATCTCTTTGTTTTGCTTGGCACAGTAAGTGGCCCCATGTTAATACATACTAACATAAGGACGGCACAGTGGTTAGCACTGCTGTCTCACAGCATCAAGGATCCGGGTTCGATTCCCAGCTTGGGTCACTGTCTGTGTGGAGTCTGCACGTTCTCCCCGTGTCTACATGGGTTTCCTCCGGGTGCTCCAGTTTCCTCCCACAGTCCAAAGATGTGCTGGTTAGATGCATTGGACATGGTGAATTCTCCCTCAGTGTACCTGAACAGGTGCCAGAGTGTGGGGACTAGGGTATTTTCATAGTAACTTCATTGCAGTCTTAATGTAAGCCTACTTGTGACACTAATAAATAAAATTTAATATTGCTGTGGGACACTTGTAACCAGTTCGATCCCTGTATTGGTTGCCCCATAGTGATATCATTAGTAATCCTTGGTCAACGAGGATGCTACATAGAGAGAGAGAGTGCATCTACAAATCTCCTCCACAAGTCAAGCCCTCTACAAGGAATAAGTATTGTATGTGGTACATGATGCAGTTAAATAACAATATAAACAGAAGTCCTATTGTCTTCCTTAAATCAGATTACTCGAAATCAGACTACCACGAAACAAATGACCCTCAGTCAATTATCGAGCTGCCTGCTCTATTTTAAACACACATTCCAACGTTTGCATTTAGACAGCAGAATGTTTACCAAAATAAAACCCAAAAAAGATACATGGTTGCTGCCTTACTGGTTCCATTACACTGCAATTAGTAACAGTTTCAGAAGATGGTACAGATACATGTTCTGCACATTCTCAGACATACTGTTATTACAGTGCTTGTGACTCAAAGTAATTTATGCTGATTAAAGACCTAATATATGTATTACAATTCAGACTTTGAAGACAGATTAAGAGCAGGGTGGAATAACATTAAACATTAATGCTGGATTATGGGGTGAAGTATACAGAAACCAGTCAATGTATTGTGACTGTTGAAGGACAGTGGGATAATATTTAAGATGATTCAATGTACGATGATTGATTAATTAGAGATGTCCTTCAAACTAACAACACTGGTGGGGATTAGACATAGAAAGAAGAAAAGCGAATGCTGAAATAAAAGGGGAAAATCCCACTAGTGTATAGCAGTAGGCCAATGCTTGCAAGAGAAAAAGAAGCTAATGTTTCAGTTGAGAAACTTAATTAAGTTTTCAAAAAAGTTTTATTTATTAGTGTCACAAGTAGGCTTACATTAACGCTGCAATGAAGTTATTGTGAAAATCCTCTCGTCTATTCGGGTACACTGAGGAAGAATTTAGCATGGTCAATGCACCTAACCAGCACATCTTTCAGACTTTGTGAGGAAACCGGACACCCGGAGGAAACCCACGCAGACACAGGGAGAATGTGCAGACTCCGGATAGCAGGGAATCAAACCTTGTGAGGCAGCAGTGCTAACCACTGTGCCACTGGGATTAGAAGTTAGTTTTGAATTTAGGGTGTCATGTTGGACATTAATCTGTTTTACTCTTTCAAATACTTAATAAACTGATGTGCATTTTTAGAATTTCTCTTTTCATTTAGGCCAGAGCTGGAGCTGACCAACTGAATTAACTCAAAGATATGGACGTTTGACCAAAAAGAAAACTCCTCAACTTAGGAGATAGCAAATGAACAGTTTTGATATTTCTCATAGCCGATGGCAATTGCCCATGGAGTGCCCAAGGCAGCTTGTTAGCTAGTTGTGAAATATTAACAGATGAGTACAGTTAGTATTTTTTGAACATTTGAAACAGATGGATGAATTGATGGTCCAATGGTCTAGAATCCCAAGATGTGCAGGTGAGGTGGACTAGCCATGGTAAATTGTTCCTGAGTGTCCCAAGGTTAAATGGATTAGCCATGGTAAATGTGTGAGGTTACAGGGATAGGGTGGGGGAGAGCACCTGGGGAAAATACTCTGTCAGAGAGTCAGAGCAGACTAGATGGGCTGAATGGCCTCTTGTGCATTGTAGGGATTCTATGAATCTATGATTGAAATTGGCTGGAATGGGCTGCACTTTTCCTTTGTATGTTTATGATGTCTCTATTGAACTCAATTTTAAACTCTAGAACAAGGCTGCAATGCTGTTGTGCCAAAGTGTAATTTCCAAAGCTCAGGAGCAAAGCAAGGTTTAGGCCGGACAATCGGGAATAAGATGCAATTGCCTTTTCTAACTAAATTGGAGTATATACCGGGAAGAATGCTGGCTGATACAGTAAATTGTGTGTTTCAGTGAAACAATATCTACAGTGTAAGCTGATGGATTTTACCAGGAATTTTAATATAAATATTTGAATGCTTGAAAATATCAAATCAAATTGCAGGAAATAAATCATAGTTGGTTGATAAATAAAAAATACATTTGGGTTAAATGATATTGGACTCTCAATTGATACTATTTTTATTGCTCTACAGTTCACAATCACCTGGTAGAAATAAAATAATCTGAGTTACAGTTACCTGCAATGTTTGTAGGTCAGTATGCAAAGCAGAATTCTGCACCAAAGTGCAACTAGGATACAGTTGTGCCTGAATTTGTACTTGTCCTCATCAATATATCAAGATATCGATTTTACATTTAGACATCAGCTAAAGCTGGGTGGCACGGTGGCATGGTGGTTAGCACTGCTGCCTCACAGCGCCAGGGACCCAGGTCCAATTCCGGCCTCGGGTCACTGTCTGTGTGGAGTTTGCACATTCCCCCTGTGTCCTCTGGGTGCTCCGGTTTCCTTCCACAATCCAAAGATGTGTGGGGTAGGTTGATCGGCCATGCTAAATTGACCCTAGTGTCAGGGGAATTAGCAGGGTAAATATGTGGGATTATGGGAATAGGGCCTGGTGGGATTGTGGTCGGTGCAGGCCCGACGGGCCAAATGGCCTCCTTCTGCACTGTTGGGATTCTATGAAAGCTGTTTCTGTCTTCAACACCACATTTAGGTGAGCCATTGAGGAAACGTGTCAATCTTTTTCTTTTCCTAATCAAGTATAAACTTTTAGTCAAATGCCAAAATGTGAAAGAAACCAGCTGTGAGATATCCTCAATATCTTGCATTCAGCTGTTGAGAAATTTTCATTAAAAGATTGATTGTGTTGTTTCATGTTATGCGCAATAGATAATACATAATCCGCCAAACACATGAGCCTCCAATGCAAGCTGGATAAGATTACTAAAGATTACTAAATGTGTGCACCACCTACGAATTGCCAAATCCACTTTTAATGCATCGTGTAGCTCCTTGTTGAAAATTCATTATGTAAGGATTAAAAAAATTCAGGGGGTAAGCTAAATCAAGACAACCTAGTTTGCTGCATAATTTTATTTAATGATGTAATGATGCAGAAACAAAGTACAAAATAAATCAAAGGTGATTTTAGGTCCCTGTACCTTGTGCATCACAAATATGGCTTAATTAAAAGCTCATGAACAACCTATAATCAAGTACCACTGCCAAATCCTGCTATTTCATGTGAATGTGTGACTCATGTTTTAAGAAATGTTGGAAGGAATGACCAGGGTGCAAATAAATTCATTAATTAAGTCAATTTCACACAGAATACATCAAACCTGGCCTAATGCAGGCTGATGGGAAGGCATTTAGTGCATGACTACCTTTTATGTGGGCTGCACCAAGTGAGCATTTAACAGCTGAAGCAACTCTCAAAAACTAAACACTCCTAGTGGGAGCTCTGGAAATTATTCTCCTCCAAAGCTGCAAAATTAAATAAACTGCTGCTATTATAAAGGAACCCTAGCCTGAATGATTAAAGTCGCACACACAAAAAGACTTCTACCTTATCTGTTTCGCTTGTACAATAACAACAGAGAGGTGCTAAATTACAAAGCATCAGTTTAACCAGATGTGGTTTGAAATGCTTTATCCTGAATTAATTCAGGCTGCAAATTGGCATAGCTTTAAACAAATTCACCTCAATGTCCAACCACTTAGGAGAAAAGGACTTTTGGTTATTAACGATAAGTCACTTGAACAGATTATTTGACAAAATATACCAGTTCAAATCTTTTGAAAAACATACCCATGAGCTAATACATGGTATATTTTAGAAGCATTTACTCAAAATGAAACAAGGTAAACCAACCATGCCTCAGAGATCTAAACCAAATTCTAAAATGCCACCTCAGCTGGCTAAGTAATATAAATTAATGGACGTATGTTTTATTCATGCTGTAGTTTTTGTTTTCCATAGCAATGATTCATAAAAATTATACTTGACATCTGATATATTCAGCAATATTCACATGTTAATACTATGTTGACTATAACACTAAAAATTAATGGTTATGGGGAATGTTGACTATTGCAGACCACAAACTATTCCATTTGTAAAGAAAATAGGAGAGTGAATAAGATTATTATTACAAAAGACAAAATGTGCTTTCGGTATAATTCTTTTCCCATTATAACTCTCCCCATATGTCAAAATTGTTTCCCTCTTTAATTACTATTAACATACTAACCTATCAGCTACCTTTTCAATTATAATTTACAAATAAACATTAATTGTGATGTTGTAAAATTGAACTTATTTTGCTGCTAAACAGAAAGAGGCTGTGAAACCAGTTGATTTTTCTTCCATTGAAAAGTCTTCACCTGTTTGAACAATCTTTTTGATGGAACATTAAATCAGATGAAAGCTGTGCCTTGTGACAATAATGAATGAAATTCCAAAGGGCTTTGCTATGTCTCATGTGGTTTGTATGCCCATGGAGTGCTCTAAAGAATAAATACAATTGAGGATAGCGTTTGAAACAATATGACTTGAGACGTCCTTTAATGTCATTACTGTCAGGTGTGCAAATGAACCTTTCAAACCGTTAATCTGCACCGTATAGTCGGACGCAGTATCTAACAAGATCGGCATGAGTTTTATTCTAATCATATCTTTGCAAAGAAATATAGATTTGTTTAGGAAATGGTAATGTTTATACAGAGAAAATGCTTGAAAACAATTTCACAGCATTCTTTAGCATTTGCTTTCTTTATATTTATTCATTGGGAAGAATGATGATCCAGTTTAACAGGCTCTATGCACCTTCTTTGAAGGCATCTTTATACAAGACAAACAAAATCACAGATCTGTCATGAGATTAACTAATCTGGGTTGAGTTCCATACTTTTTGTCAGCAGTATTTAATGTTATTTTATTCTTTCACTCTTTATATCCTTTAACTTCATCCAATTATGTTTGAGCAATGCGACTACGGCTGAAAGTAAAATCTGGGTCAGTTTGTCAAGGTTACTTTACAGATCTACCTTATGATTCAACTAACCTTGGATCTGTCTAATTCCTGGGCATTTGCAAAAAAAAATCTTATTTTCTCCCTCTCCTGAGGAGAAAACCAGAAACATACTCACCCTGTAGTGCAGTTGTTAAGGGAGATCACAGCAGTCTAGTCTCTCAATCTGGATCCCATTAATGTCACAGCACAGCAGATCCTACTTGGCAGCAGGTTGGTGTCTCTGCAGTTAACAACCTCAGCGAACTGCACCTCACCAGCTTGCTACAGTTAAATCAACTCACCGTAACTCAAGAGTTTGTTCCAGCACACAAATTGCAACAAAAGGGTTGGTGTTAACAACAACAGCCGCTGTGTAACTGTTTGAAGTCTTCAAATTGACTCTAGTATTACTGTATTTCATCCTGAGTTTGGGTGGGGGGGGGGGGGGGGGGGTGGAACTGGTGCTCCTCCTCCAAGACTTCCTAACCCGCCCTCTTAAATGAAGCATAAAATATGTCAACTTGTCAGCCTTATGCTGAGACGAGACACTCTGCTGGTGTTTCTGAAGTTTAGCTTCTGCCTTTTATTCTCTCCTGCTATTTGAACCATATCTGACGATGCTTTTGCTCCAGACCTCTGCACCCATTACATTATTAGTCAAGTGAACAGCAGAAACTCTTAAGTTGAGAGAAAATGATGCAATTGCTTTAGGGCAAAATGTACTCCTTTGAACTACTGTGTGATGTTACTTTACAGGTAGGCTAAAAAAATAATGAAACAAATCTTTAAATAAATTATTACACTGACAGATTGTTGATGCCTTTATAACTGAGTAAGCAAATTCTTGTTATTCAGCCCAGAGCTTTGGAAATCTCAGAGGTTTCGTTTTGCACAGAATCGTTTTAAGGATCTGCACCGTCGGACACAATGATTCCAGTTATTGGGCTATGATTTGCTGTCTAAATAGTAATGAGGGTATGACATTCCCTGGTGTTTATGTGAAAATGGCTCAGCAACATAAAGCGAGGAACAAATGTGCGGATAAACTCAAATATCCCAAAGTGCAAAAGGCATTTTGTTTACCGGCTCACCATTGAAATATATTGAATGGCATGAAGTTAGAAATGATACAAAAGTCTGAGGTCACGTATGAACCAACTCAAAAACAGCTTCTTCCCTGCTGCCATCAGACTTTTGAATGGACCTACCTTATATTAAGTTGATCTTTCTCTAAACCCTATCTATGACTGTAACACTATATTCTGCACCCACTGCTTTCCTTCTCTATGAATGGTATGTTTTGTCTGTATAGCGCGCAAGAAACAATATTTTTCACTATATGTTAATACATGTGACATTAATAAATCCAATCAAATCAAGTTGCTGCATTTGCACTGTGGATACCAGCTCAACCCACCACATTGGGAGAAGGAGGCTCCAGAAACATCCTATCCTGAATGATGGCAGAGCCCAACATGCTAATGCAAAAGTATTTGCAACTATCTTCAACCAGAAATGCCAAGTGGATGATCCACCCTGAGGTCCCCAACAACACAGTTACCAATCTTCAGCCAATTCAATTCACTCCACATGACTTCAAGAAACTGCTTCGTGAATTGGATAGGAATGATGATGTGCCCTGACAATATTCTACCTATAGTGCTGAAGACTTGTGCTCCAGAATTAGCTGGGTTCCAAGACAAGAGGGGAGGAGGGCAATTCTCCCATCCCGCTGCAGTACTTTTTTAGCGCAGTGGGCCTGAAGATTCTTATGTCGGTTGTTTTGTGGGATTCGCCCCGATAGCATCTCCCAACTCAAGTATGCGTTTACATACCCTAGCATCTGATTAGCGTGTCCAACAACAACAATCTCTGCCCTCGTAAGTGGCAGCGTTTAACAGGAGTAAGGACGTAAGCTTTATGGAGCTGCAGCCCCTGGAATGCAGAGGAAGTTGCAGGCAGGGCCTGGAAATTTTCTGCTTGCTGTGGGGAGCTTCCTGGAGATCTTCAGGTGCTGTGTGCTGGCCCTGTGGGGTGGGGTAGGGCCCTTAACGAAGTGCTGGTCAAGCTGCTGTCTGCAGCCACTGTGCTGTTCCTCTGGCCTGGGGTCCTTTACTGAGTGCTGGTCAGGCTGCTGTCTGCAGCCATTGGGCTGTTACATTGTTCTGGCTGTGGGGTGTGGTGAGGGACTGCACTGAGTGCTGGGACGTGGGAGGAAAGACTCCATGTGCTGCTTGAGGGCTCATCAGTTCAGGCAGCCGGTGCTCCAAGCAGGAGTGCTCAGGTTAACACAGACACTCATACTGCATGTACTCTGCACTGAATGGGAACTCATCTTGTAATGATTAGAAGCCTGCCCTTGCCCCGTGTCCCTGACATGCAACACATGCCTGGAAGGGAATGCTGAAGTTGCTCTCATGGCACTGGCTCAAGGGGGCGCAATGGCCATGCCTGCCCACCAACCTCCATGTTCTCCCTGCCTGCCGTGTTAATAATGTCAATGGCAGGCAATTTAATCAGGTGACGCATGGCATCACAGATTGTGTTGTGTCGCCAGCATCCACAAGTGGGGGTACTGGTCCCAGTGAGGGGGATTGAGGGTGGAGGGGGTGGGGTGAGGAGGGTGTTGCTGGGGTAGATGAAACAATGACATGTATTTATCAATCTATCTCTCTCTAACCCGCACTGTGCAGAATGGATCTTGTTCTTATTGGTCTAGAGCTGGCCATCATAGTGGCAGCTGAGGAAGAGCAGGCAGCTCAGGTGGAGGGCGTGAGAAGGCCACTGCAGGAACAGCCAGTGGCAGGCCCTCAGGAAGGAGGGGAGAGGGCTGCCGCTGAAGGCCATGAGGTGGCCCAAAGAAGGAGGATGCGGAGGCCTAGGCGGTACTGGATCAGGCATTCATTCGAGGGGCTGTCGGAGGTTATGTGCTGTCGCTGATTCCCCCAGCCAAGGACACGGTCCAGCACTTCTGTGAGGTGCTCACACACCTGACACCTGAGGGGGGGGTCGGCCACCTGCCGCCAGTAAAAATTAAGATGATGGCAGCCCTTAACTTTTTTCACAGTAGCTTCATTGCAGTGTTAATGTAAGCCTACTTGTGACACTAATAGATAAACTTAAACTTTTACGCAACAGGGTCATTTCAGGCACCCAGTGGCGACCTCTGTGGAATCTCCTAGGCCTGCCAGGTCACAGATGGTTTGTACGCCCGGGTAGACCAATACCTCAATTTTGAGGTTGGGCAGGCTCAGCAGGAGGCTCAGGCTGCAGGCTTCACGGGCATTGCAGGGATGCTCCATGTCCAAGGGGCAGTGGACAGGACACACATCACCCTGAGGTCCCCGCAAGGTGAGGGCCAACCATTCATCAGCCACAAGGGGTTCCACTCTCTGAATGTCCAGATCGTCTGTGACCATCGGATGATCATCATGCAGGTCTGTGCATGCCACCCAGGGAGCATCCACAACAGCTTTGTGCTGAGGCAGTCAGACATCTCTGGGCTCTTTGAAGACCAGCCCAAGCTGCTGGGATGACGCGTGGGGGACAAAGGCTACCCGCTGAGGTCATGGCTGATGATGCCAGTGCGGAGGCCCGAGACCGAGTTCAGAGACCCGCTACAATGAGATCCATGCTACTACCCGGTCCGTAATAGAGCATTGCAAAGGCCTGCTGAAGATGCAGGTCTGCTGCCTGGACTGCTCTGGGGGTGCTCTGCAGTAAAACACTGCGTGTGCCTCATGCATGATAATTGTGTGCTGCGTCCATATAACATCGCACAGCAGCAGGGAGACCAGCTGGAAGAGGAGGAGGAGCAGCAGCGACAGCCCGAAATGAGCATCCTGCCATATGAGGAGCCAGAGGTTGGAGGGCACACAGCAATGGCAGGTGCCCGGTGGGGCAGGGCAGCGAGGGATGCCTTGATAGCAGCCTGCTTCTCATAGCTGGTGCTGTGCACTGTGGAGGCTGCTCCCAACACACTTCCACCACATCCCAAGGGCCATTGCAGCCGCCACCCGCCCATAATCCCAAATTTGGCCTCTCAACCCACATGACCCTTCCCCACCCACTCTGATCCCACCCTCTCTCATCAACCCCCCCCAACTCTTCCCCGCCATCTCTCATCCCACCACCCCGACCCTGAGAAACATCACAACCTGTTAATGTGTCTGGATTGGCAATGGTTGAAGGCTGGAGGATGATGATGACTCGCTATTGTGCACACTGGGATCCTGCCCCTGGCACCACTCAAGTCTGGACTCCTATCTGTTCTCCGAATGCACGCTGCCACTTGGGCTCACGTAGCAGTCAGGGTTAGGAACGCAAGTGTGTGGGTAATGGGTCGGGGAGAGGGCATGATAGGGGGTCCTGTTTGACTGAGGGTCTTCAGATGTTGGGGAAAGTAGGGCAGGCAGTCTATAACATTTGGCTGAGTATCGCGCAGCACAGCCAGTCTGCGCCTCGATGCATGGGAATGGGGAACATTCAGCTCTGTGGGGGAGAATCCGAGACAAGATTAGTCACAGCTGTGAGGTGAAAATAACAGCTATTGGGCTCTTAACATTTAACAAAACTTAACCCTGACTCCTGCTGACCTTCACCCATGCCCTCTTAGTGAACCTACAACTTTTTAATCTTGTGTGGTCGACTGCGTTGTCTAGGTGATCCCCCAGGATGCACATTGGAGGTGGAGGCGCCCAGCTGTGATCCATGCCCCGTTGCCTGTGATACCCTTCGCGGCTGTCCCCTGAGTGGCCGGGACCTGGAGGGCCCTGGCTGACTGGCAGATGACACTGTTTCGGTGCCACCCTGTTCATCTCGCTGGCCCTGAGATGTCCTGGTGTGAGGAAGGGGGGAATTGGAAGGTCTCAGGACATCTGACGTCTCCTGAGTGGAAGGCCCTGGCATGGGCTCAAGTCCTTCCCCCTCCCTTGGGATGTCCAAAGGCCCCAAGGACACTCCATAGGTTGCTAGGGCAGCTGGACTGAGCTCCAGAAGCTGCGACGTTGCCTGGTTCTGCCAGTCCTGGATGCCCAGATGTGTCTGCCCCATGGTCTGTGATCCCTCAGCCCTAGCCCTCTGAGACTGGGCCAAGCTCTGGAGCCTCTCCGCTACAGCATTCTGTGAGCCAGCCAGGCTCTGGAGCCCCTCAGCATTAGCCCTCTGAGACTGAGCTAAGTTGTTGAGGCTCACAGCCATGCCTGCTATGTCACCTGAATGCCAGCGAGAGTCCCAGCTATGGCCACCACTGTGTCAAACATGCCCCCAACATCCATGGCAATGTACCGATAAGCCTCCTGGATGCCAGCGACACCCTTGGCTGTGGCCCGCTGTGTCTCTACCATGGCCCGTAGTGTCTCCAGGATGGCCTGGACCCTGGCACCCATGAGGACAGACCCCGACCCAGACTTTCTACTGCGGCTGCCACCCTTGCAGTGTTGGCCTGGTTCCCACGCTGTGCCGGCACCACCTCCTGCAACAGCACTCTGTTTGACTCCTCCTGGGGCGGCACGGTAGCACAGTGGTTAGCACTGCTGCTTCACAGCTTCAGGGACCTGGGTTCGATTCCCGGCTTGGGTCACTGTCTGTGTGGCGTTTGCACATTCTCCTCATGTCTGCGTGGGTTTCCTCCGGGTGCTCCGGTTTCCTCCCACAGTCCAAAGATGTGCGGGTTAGGTTGATTGGCCATGCTAAAATTGCCCGTAGTGTCCTGGGATGCGTAGGTTAGAGGGATTAATGGGTAAATATGTAGGGATATGGGGGTAGGGCCAGGGTGGGATTGTGGTCAGTGCAGACCTGATGGGCTGAATGGCCTCTTTCTGTACTGTAGGGTTTCTAAGTTCTAAGTTTCTAAGTTCTAAACAGCCTTACAGTCGCAACATGGTTGCTGACAGCCCGTCCACAACACTTGGGTTTTTCTGACCCATCTCCACCAACTTCATGATGAACGAATCCTGAGGCCTAGCACACAGCTTGGTGCCAGCTGATTCCTCGCCTCCGGCAGACTTGCGTGTGCCCGAGCCTGAGGATCTTCCCGCCTCCACCCGATGTGCATCAGCAGCTGTGATGACCCAGAAGCCTCACCACTAAAATGATCCACCGTTGTGATAGTCTCTGTGTTGGTGGGTTGTGTGGTTGATGCTTGTCATTGTGCTGTCCTTGGAGGAATCTTCAGGGCCTCTCTCCGCTCCGAGGTGACGTCCGAGGTGTCATGAGCAGCAGAGGGGAGACCTGATAGAGGTCCACAGTGCATCTCGTCGATGGTACACACTGCTGCCACTGTGCTTCAGTGTTGGAGGGAGTGAATGTTGAAGGTGGTTGATGAGGTGTCAATCAAGTGGGCTGCTTTGCTTTTCATGGTATCAAACATCTTGAATGTTATCGGCACTGCCCTGAGGAACTCCTTCAGGAATTTCCTATGAAAGATGATCGGCCTCCAACAACCACAACTATGTTCCTTTGCTCTAAGTCTGACTCCTATCAGTAGAGAGTTTTCCCTGATTCAAATTTACTAGGAGTCCTTGATGCCAAACTTCACACCTCATACTGCTGAAGGTACACCCCCATCACTCACCCATCAACAATCTTCAGCAGTGGCGACTAATGCCTAACATTCAGATTCTCCACCTCACCTCTCCACCGCACATATATGGGGAGGCGATGGCCTAGTGGCATCATCACTAGACTATTAATCCAAAAACTCAGCTAATGTTCTGGGGACCTGGGTTCGAATCCCACCACGGCAGATGGTGGAATTTGAATTCAATGAAAAAAAAACCTGGAATTAAGAATCTACTGATGACCATGAAACCATTGTCAATTGTCGGAAAAGCCCATCTCATTCACTGATGTCCTTTAGGGAAGGAAATCTGCTGTCCTTACCTGGTCTGGCCTACATGTGACTCCAGAGCCACAGAATTGTGGTTGTCTCTCAACTGCCCTCGGGCAACTAGGGATGGTCAATAAATGCTGGCCAGCCATGGACGCCCCTGTCCCACGGATGAATAAACAAAAACGAATGCTGCAAGATTCATACTCACGGCTTCCACATACTTGGCTATGACAGACACATCAGATTGCAACACGCTCATTGATGCTCTTCCCTTTCTCTTATTGGACAAGGTGACACATAACAGGAGGTAGCAGCAGAGAAATGGGCAAGGAACTGGTCCGGCTGCAACTCCTGACCCTGTGGAGGAGATGCTGCTCCAAGTTATTGGCTCCACCTTCATTGAGACTGTTGCAAATTCCAACGCTGAAACCATCAGGATGACATCCAGAGTGGATATGCTGCTTATGACTTTCTCAAAATTCCTTTGATTCAGAAATTGTCCCATCAGATTGGAAGTGGGAAAATGTTATACCATTTTTCATGAAAGGAGGGAGACAGAAAACAGAGAACAACAGGCCAATTAGCTTTGAATCAGTTAAGGAAAGCTCAAAAACGCACATAGAAAAACATAGCATGGTTAGAACAAGTCAACATTGCTTTATTAAAGGAAATGCCTGTTTGACAAATTTATTCCGGTTTTTTGGGGAATGCAACATGTAGGGCATGATCTTCTTGACCATTCACACCATTCTCCTGCTACAGCGAGGTTAGAGAATTTGGTGCCCAGCCAAATCCCTGTTCACTGCAGTGGGATGGAAAAATCCAGCCGGTGTGAACAGTGGTAACATTTCATTCATAGAATAGATACAGGGGAGCCAGTAGATACAGTATACCTGGATTTCCAAAAGACATTTGATAAATGCCACTCAAAAGATTAATAGCAAGATATTATGGTGGGGGTAATATTTTAACATGGATAGAGAGTGAGGTGAGTGGATAGAAAACAGAGTGGGTATAAATGGGGGACATTTTCAAACTGGCATGCAATGAATAGTAGAACGCTGCAGCAATCAGTTCTGGGCTCAGCTATTTACAATCTATATTCATGACACTGATGAAGAGACAGAGAATAGCGTATCAAAGTTTGCTGATAATACCAAGCTAGGTGGAATGTAAGCTGTGGGGAGATTACAGGGGAGCTGTGGACAGGTTAAGTGAGTGGACAACAGGATGACAGATAGTACATAATATAGGGAAGTTATTTACTTTGATGATAAGGGTGGAAGAGAAGAATATTTTTTAAAAGGTGAGAAACTTGTAGGTGTGGATTTCCATAGAGACTTGGATATGCTTGTACAAGAAATGCAGAAAATTATAGAAATGCAGAAAATTAGCATGCTGGTGCGGCAAGCAATTAAAAAGGCAAATGTCACATTGGCCGTTATTGTGATGGGATTGGAGTCCAAGAATAAAGAAGTCTTGGTACAGTTGTCCAGGGTTTTGGCGGGACTACTTCTGAAATATGGGCCTCCCAGATTCTCCAACCTTGCTTGTGTTTGGGATTTTCCTGTCCCGCTGCAGTGAATGGAGATTTGACTGAGTGCCAAATTCTTCATCCTCACCAGCAGTGGCGGCAGGTCATGAATGGCCAAAATATTCCGGCCACTGTGTGTAGTTTTGGCCTCCACATTTAAGGAAGGATATACTTGCATTCATGTTTTCAGATACCCATGCCCTGTCCAGCCAATGCAGACCGACAATGAAGGCTGAGAAGAAGAGCAGATGTCTGATGAAGAGGTACTGTTACTTGATCTGACTCTCGCTGTCACCTGATACTGGCACGGTGTGAACTTTAAAGGGAAGAACAGAGGTGGGATCTGCAAATGGTGAGTCATCGAGTAGGAGTGAGCTACAGCCCGGTCAGAAGGCAAGGATGATTTGTGTGTGAACTCCCCGGAGGGTGAGGCCACAGACAAGTATTACTACAGAGGACTCAGTTGACAGCTTTGATGGAGTGACGTACAGGGAAAAGACTGACAAGCGTGCACACAGAAATGATGGTGCATTGCCTGTCACAGAACTTATTATCACTATCAGGTATCCTGGAGGAGTCTGCTTCGAACTTGGCACCGGGCATTTAACAGAGTGTGGAACCCTTCATTTCCAGCGTACAACTGGTGACCACCTCCACATCAACAAGTCACTAGCTGCACAGACCCAGCTACAAAGCAGTATCTGATCGTCCATGGCTGTCACACAAGCAGAAACTACCCAATGCCTGAGTGCTGTGGTGGATTCTCAGACTGAGTTCATGAGATCTATGATTGTTGCCATGCAGGCTCAGACTGCTGTTGTCACGACGATGAATACCATTGCTCAAAGGGGCTTTCAGGCTCTGATAGCACTCTGGCAATCCGTGCTCCAGCAGAACACTAAAATTGCTGAAAGACATCCTGACAGAATGGTGGCTCTGTGGAATATGAACCTGCTGTCCTCTTTCAGGATGATTGCATTCATCCTCCCACCACTGCCACTCTGCTAGTGCCTCTGCCTCTCAGTCAGCTCCTCCATACTGCTGCTGCCCTTGTGGAGGTGCTACAGTCCATCGCCAGCCCAGAGCTGCTCAAGGGCGCCCTACACGGCCATCATTGAAAGTCAGCAGCCTTCAACCAGCCATGCTGCAGCCACTGAGGTAGAACTGTGGGGGACAATTAGGTCAGGGAAAGTCACTTACAAGACAGGCACTAATTCAGGGATGCACAAAGCTGAATAGTTCAGTTTGTATGTATTAATGGAAAAGCTGTTGGATAAAGTTGTTATGAAATGGTTCTTTTCAAGTGCATTTTATTCAGGGTTTTGGCCAAGATTTGATTTAATTTGATTTAATTTATTATTGTCGCATGTATTATGTGACAATATGAGGATACTATGATGGTCCTTAGCTGAAGACCTGGAAGGTGGGAAGTTATAGAACAGCGAATCAGGGCCTGATGAGGCATTCATAGATAGAATTCACCAGGATGTTGCCTGGTCTCGAGGGTGTTGGCTATGAGGAGATGTTGAAAAAACTGGGATTGTTTTCACTGGAAAATCGGAGGCAGAGGGGAAACCTGATAAAGGTCTACAAAATTATGAGAGGCATAGACAGGGTGGATAATCAGAGGCTTTTTCCCAGGGTGGAAGTGTCAATTACAAGGGGGCACAGGTTCAAGGTGAGAGGGGGAAAGTTTAAGGAAGATGTGAGGGGATAGTTTTTCATGCAGAGAGTGGTGGGTGCCTGGAACACACTGCCAGAGGAGGTGGCACATTAGCAACATTCAAGAGACATCTAGATGGGTCGATGAATAGGGAGGGAATAGAGGGATTTGGACCGAGTAAGGGCTGATGGTTTTTTTTAGTTCGGGCATCATAATCGGCATGGGCTTGGAAGGTCGAAGGGCCTGTTCCTGTGCTGTACTTTTCTTTGTTCTTTGTTGTTCTTTCGAATGTCTGAAGCAATGATGTCTTGACTGCCAACTCCCTTCCCCCTCCTCTCCCTGCTTCTCTCCAGGTGCTCGTGAAGACTTGCTGGCAAGGGCAGCTGTCTCCTGAGAAGCAGATTGCGCAGGATGCAGCAAGCTGCCAAGAATTTGGAGTCACAGTCTGGTGAGTATTCGATTGCACCCCCAAGCGGCCCAGGAAACATTCTCTAAGAACATCTATGGTTTGTTTCACGACTTTCCTTGTTGCAGCATGGCTCTTGTTATATAATCATTGTACATGTGTGGTCGGGTGGCAGAGGTGAGTCATGAGCCATGTGAAGAGCAGCACCCCTTGTCACCAAGTAACCACCCACTGGTTCATCATGGTGGCTTGAAGATGGCGGGAAAGCCAAGTGGCAAAGAATAAAGCACTGTGATGTTCCATGTCTAGTTGCTGCACATTAAGGAAGTGGAAATCTTTGTGGTTTTGCTGTTGCCACATCCCATCGAGATGCGGCAGCAGCAGAGCCAAGTGCATGCAGTCAATGGCTCCCTGCACTGTTAGGAAGATGGTGAAGTCCTCTTTCCTGGCTTACACAGCCTCACTGACCTCCCTGAGGTCGCAACACATGCGGAACTGTGATATATGGGTGATGTTGCTGGTTCCAGTCTGAAAGGAATGTAAGGTGTGGAAATTGAAGTTGTCTGACTTTAACGGACACAGGCAGTGCTGCCCTCACTGGGCTTTGTCACTGCTGGCCTGACTGAAGGAAGATCCATGGTTCAGTGACCATGTATTTGGTGAAGTGTAACCACTTCAGCTACTGCTCCTGACTGGGGTGGAGGTTGAAGAAGTGCTCTGTGAAGGCTGTAGATGGGTAGTGCTTTTTGTGGGAGACTCTTCCCTCCTCTGTGCACAGTTTCCCCTCTCGACAGCCTTTGCTCCATCTCCTGTTGTGCTGAAGTCTGAGCGAAGCTGCAACAAAAGCCCCTGTGAGTGACAACAAGCTTTCTGCTCTGAGGCCTTCAAACTTCAATCAATTCCTTTAAACACCATTCACTTCTTACTCCAACAACTTGCATGGGCTCCTTCAATAACACAGGACATGGTGCAGTAGCAAAAGGAAGTCAAAAGTATCTCACTGGAAAGTCCCCTGCAAATGCCCTTAGTAGGGAATGGGGCCTGGGTGAGATTGTGGTTGGTGCAGACTTGATGGGCTGAACGGCCTCCTTCTGCACTGTAGGGATTCTATGATAGTGCTATGAGGGGCTCTCTTGTGCAGCTGAACACAGGTTCAGCTGCGCATGTTAAAAGAGTGCTTGGGACTTTCAAGGTCCAAGATAGCAGGTTGGACATCGAACAGTATTGGACATTGACTGACGTCACAAACTTCCCACTCGGTTTGCTCCCAGATCACGGCATTGCCCTTCTTAAGATGATGATTAGTGTGGGTTGCACTGGAAGTCAACACAGCGAATGTCCTGCCATTTTACTGATCGTTGGCTCCCTGTAGCATTGAAACCAGTGGGGCACTACAGAGTTACATTTTGAGGCCAGTGAGTCAAGTGCTATTTTTGTGCAGCAGGGCTGAAATATATCATATAATGATAACAGGAAAGAATCCTGTAGACCTGTTGTATGTAGCTGGCAGCTTATCAGAAAATCAATGGCACACTGCCTAATCTTCTGTCCAGTGATTTCAATGAATGGAGAATTGCTGGCAGCAGACCTGCGATTTTCTGATAAAATAGCTGTTCCCTCTGAGACTCTGCCATTGGCATGGGGTCTTGGAAAACATTGCCATAAATATGGATTATGCTCAAAGCAGCCGTCTTAGTAAAGTAGGAAATCAATCCGGTAATTCTATTTTCAGGACATTTACATTACGATCCGTGAACTGTTTTCCTTCAGGTAAATCAAGTTAACTTTTCTTTAGAAGAATGGAACTTGTTTCCAGTGAAGTGGTTCAAATTTTCTGTCTGGATTTGAAAAGTACCAAGCGTTGTTGGTGTAAAATAGAATTTTAACACTATTTAGGAGGTGCATGAATAAAGTAGCGACTCAGAAATTTCCATTCAAGCTTGTAATTTAGATGGGTTTATCTGGGCTATGATGTGATCACAGCAACACCAGGGCATAGTTACATCATTAGGGATTACATGACAAGCGTCTGACCAAATGGCTAAATCTTGGAATACAATACTGAGAGGAAATATGATTTCTCAACTCATCTGCTTAAATATTTAGGAGGAAATTGAAGCTCCTATTTACTGTAATGGAAACGGAATTTCCTCAAGCTATTTACCATTGGAATCGTCCTCCACAGGATACTGAACTGAGTTGGCAGAAAAGGGTCATTATGAAATTATAATGTATCGTTTGCTACAGTTTTATTAATTGTGAAGCTAGAAATTTACTGATATTCTGTTTATTTCTCAAACTGATTTAATTCTCTTTGATCTCTTTCATCTTTTCTTTAGACTTTCCCTAGACATGACTCTTGTATCTGGCCTGTCCTACTCTTCATAAACTTGAAGGCATCCAAACCTCCGCTGCCCATATCCTAATTTATACTGAGTCCTGCTCACATACCTGTGCTTGCTGATGTTCATGAGCTCCTGGTTAAGTAAGTGATTTTTAGGATTCTCAACTGGTTTTCCAATCCCTCCAAGGTCTCACATCTTCCTATCTCTGTAACGTCCTCCAGCCTGCTAGCCCTTCAAGATAGCTGCTCTTGTCTAAAACTGGCCTGATGTAAAACCCCAAATTGAATTGGTCCATGATTGGCAGCAGTGTCTTCAGTTACCTAGACCCTACTCTGTGCAATATCCTCCCTACACCTCTCTGCTCTTTAACTCTCTTTCCCACTTAAGACACTTGGTCAAACCTGCTCCTTTGCCTAAACTTTTGTTCATCTGCCTTAATATCTCCATGTGTGGTTCGGTTTCACTTTTGTTTGCCCTTTAAACAGCAGTGAGAAACAAAGCTCATTTGACAGCCAGGTGTGTCAATGAGCAAATAAATGGCTTGCTAAAGATGCTGTTCAGACACCTGGTCTGGACTGCGAGCGCACTGCAGTATTGGTCAGCCAGGGCCTCCAGAATACCTGTACTGAGCTGCGCCCTACACAACATTGCAGAGCACTGATAATGGGAATTGCAGGAGGAACAAAATGATGATCACATATGGTCTGAGGACAAATCTGAAGAGGAGGAAGAAGAAAAAGATGAAGTGGATGAGGAGGAGCAGGGGAATTGCCATCTCTGCTGATCACACAATCCAACATGCCACTAATCTCCAAAACTTCCTCCTCTGCCACTGTGAGTGATGAAATCTGGAACGGATCGTCTCTCGTTCTCAGAAACTGGTCTTCTGCACTGGGGAATGTCTGTATGATTGACTGTAATGTGTTCATCAGGTTGCTGCATTTAGTGAAGGTAACTAACAGGGGAAGAATCAATTTATATGAGTATCAGGGTGAAAGGCTGGATGGATGAATAGTGAATGGATATGTGGGGATGTGAGGAAGTGCTTGAAAAGAGAACAATATATCTGTTGCCAAGTGAGTGGATGTGGAGTGCAGTGTCCATGCACCAATACGTGAATGAGCTGACTCCACAAATCATGACGTGGTCAGCAGCATACCTGCCCAGTGGGTAGACATCCCTTACCACTATTGAACCTGTAGGCACCAGAACATTTGGAGTAATTACAAGCAAAGAATAAAAAACAACATTGCCTTGCTGTGAGTCTGATTTGAGTCTTTTTTATTCGGTCATGGGATGTGGGTGTTGTTGGCTGGGCGAGCATCCGTGAGGGCATTTAAGAGCCAACCACATAATCACATGTAGGCCAGATCAGGTAATGGTAACAGATTTCCTTCCTTCAAGGACATTAAGGTACCTGAGTTTTTATGACAATTGTCATCATTCGACTTTTAGTTCCAGATGTTTGCTTCTATTGAATTCAAATTTCACCATCTGCCATGGTGGGATTTGAACACAGGTCCCCAGACTGATTACCAGTCCAATGACAATACCACTATACTACAGCCTTCCCATATGCTCATAACATATTTCTATTCACAATGTACGCGTGTATTACAGATCACTTGGAGTTCAAACTGCTATGACAACATGCACTTTTACATGCCTGTTATAGTCTGGAGCTATGGACAGTGATAGTAGAGGCTCCAACTGGCTGCTGATTGACAGTCCCAGGTCCAATAATGCTAATTTAGTTAAGGGTGATCCACAATGATGACTAGCAGGCAGTTTGCTGGGAGGGATTTTATGGCCTTGCCCAGGCGAGACCGGAAATTCCCACCTGAGGTCAACAGAGATTTCTATTGTTGGATCCTCGCCCGCTCCGATTCTGTGGCAGGCGAGGTGGTAGAATTCCGGCCACTGGCTCCGTTGCAATGAGGCCTGTGGCTCAAATTTGGGGATGCCTTGGATTTCATCATTGGGATGCAAAATTGTACCCCGCATGCCTCATGCCCATATTTCGGTGCGCCTGAATTTCTAGGTTATCAGGTATAAACAGAGCAACCATAAACACTGTCAAGCAGAACAAAAACAAATAAAGTTCACTAAAATGATGCCAAAATTTAAGATTTAACTTTGCTTTAAAACAAAGAAGCAATATGCTGAAATCGGCAATGAACTGGCCTGATGAAATTACTAAAAACATTTTGGGAAGAACCAATTAGCGGATCTGCATTTGCTAAATAGGATTCTTGGACATTACCTGGAATCACACATTACTACGGTGATAAATTGGTACCAGTGCTGCACCCCAGTGGTTCCCAAACCAGGATCTGAAGCTCCCTGGGAGCCTGTTGAAAATTTCCAGGAGGTTTGAGAAGTCATATAAAAACGCTTACTGAACATTTTGAGTGGGTGATGTGGGCAAGTGCCCAGGGTTAGAGGGAGGGGGCCATGATTAAGAGTAAGTGAATGAGCAGTGGTCGGAGGTTTGTTTGGTGCGAGCTGGGAGCTGGGGACAGAGCTGCTATAAGTGCAACATAGAGTTGGACGGTTGTCTCACCTAGTAAGAGAGTGTGCACTGACAGCAGCACATCGATAACCTGGTAAACCGCAGTTACCAAATTGGTGCCATGTGTGTTCAGTCTTGTTCAAAAAGGGAGACTATTTTAAACATTTAAGTACGACACAAGAATGATCACCAACATACATGTTCAGACCTCACCTGGAAATGAAAAATAATTTATGAATGTCATTGCCAAAAACTGTGCCAAAAATAGGCAGACTTGGCAGCGAGAAGCAGACATGTCCATCTCACTGATATCTGTAAGTCAACACCTGTTTTCTTAAAAGCTTTATTAAAACATAACATCCAGCACTTTTGCATGATGAGTATTATACAATATTACAACTTAGAATGGGGCTCTGTGATTATTAATCTAATTGAGCATGGGGCCCTTCAACCAAAAAAGGTTTAAGAATCACTGCAATATACGCTAATTGATGTCATTCAAGTAATCATGAGCTTGAATTCGCTGCAACCTTACTCCATTGAAATTATACATTCATGCTGTACACTCGATTAAAAAGCAAATGTTCTAGGAAAGAATGGTATGAGTTATGTCATCGGTTGTGTTGTGTGTAATGTAGGTGGTCTGATTAGTAAATTTGCAGATGATACAAAAATTGGGGGAGTAGCGGAAAGTGAGGAGGATAGTCAGAGGATATAAATTGGCTGGAGACCTGGGCCAAATGCACCCCTCAGGCGATGTGAACAAGAACAAAGAACAGTGCAGCACAGGAACAGGCCCTTCGGCCCACCAAGTTTGTGCTGACACAGATGCCTCTCTAATTTAATATTTTCTTGCCTCTACGTGGTCCATATCCCTCTATTCCTTGCCTATTCATGTATCTATCCAGATGCCTCTTGAATGTTGTTATAGAATCTGCTTCCACCACCTCCTCCGGCAGCGCGTTCCAGGCATTCACCACCCTCTGTGTGAAAAATCTGCTCCTTACATCTCTTTTAAACTTTCCCCCTCTCACTTTCAACCTGTGCTCTCGAGTAATTGACCCTTCGACCCTGGGAAAAAGACACTGACTATCCACTCTATCCAAGCCTGTCATAAACTTGTAAACCTTTATCAGATCCCCTTTCATCCTCCGACAATCCAAGTTTATTCAATCTTTCTTCATAGTCCATATCCTCCAAACCAGGCAACATCCTGGTAAATCTCTTCTGCACCCTTTCCAATGCATCAACATCCTTCCAGTAGTGTGACAACCAGAATTGTACACAATACTCCAAATGCGGTCTAACCAAAGTCTTATACAGCTGCAACATGATTTTTCAATCCCTATACTCAACACCCTGACCGATGAAGGCCAGCGTGCCATATGCCTTCTTGACCACCTTGTTCACCTGAGTTGCCACCTTCAGAGAACTGCGAATCTGCACACTTAGATCCCTCTGTATGTTAATATTTCTATGCGCTCTACCATTTACTGTATACTTTCCTTCTGCAGTAGACCTTCCAAGTTGCATCACCTCACGTTTGTCTGGGTTAAATTCCATCTGCCATCTTTTGGCCCAGGTCTCCAGCCAATTTATATCCTGCTATATCCTCTGACAATCCTCCTCACTTTCTGCTACTCCCCCAATTTTTGTATCATCTGCAAATTTACTAATCAGACCACCTACATTTTCCTTCAGATCATTTACATATATTACAAACAACAGGGGCCCCAGCACTGACCCTTGTGAAACACCGCTTGTCACAGACCTTTTGTCAGAAAAGTACTCTTCCACTGCTACTCTTTGCTTTCTATGCCCAAGCCAGTTTTGTATCCATCTTACCAGCTCACCTCAGATCCTATATGACTTCACATTCTGTATCAGACTGCCATGAGAAACCTTACTGAAGGCTTTATAAAATCCATGTATACAACACCCACCGCCCTACCCTGGTCAATTTTTATTGTCACTTCCTCAAAGAATTCAATCAAGTTTGTGGGACATGACCTCCTCTTCACAAAACCATGCTGCTTATCACTAATAAGCCTATTCTGTTACAGATGTGAATACATCTGTCCCGAAGAATCTTCTCCAATAATTTCCCCACCGCTAATGTAAGGCTCACAGGCCTGTAATTTCCCAGATACACGTCAAGACACTTCAGGCTTCGTTAGAAACAATAGGTATTTATTGACAAAGAGAAATCAGGTACAGGTGAGAGCAGCCAAGGCTGCGTAGGGGCAGAGCCCCAGTTCTTACATGCTTACTACATGGCTGCTCAATGATCCTGCATGAGAAGGCATACGGCATGCTTGCCTTCATCGGGCTGGGCATTGAGTTTAAAAATTGGTAAGTCGTGTTGCAACTTTATAGAACCTTAGTGAGGCCGCACTCGGAATATAATGTTCAATTCTGGTCGCCACACTACCAGAAGGATGTGGAGGCTTTGGAGAGGGTACAGAAAAGATTTACCAGGATGTTGCCTGGTATGGAGGGCATTAGCTATGAGGAGAGGTTGGAGAAACTGGGTTTGTTCTCACTGGAACGACGGAGGTTGAGGGGCGACCTGATAGAAGTCTACAAGATTATGAGAGGCATGTATAGTCAGAAGCTTTTTCCCAGGGTGGAAGAGTCAATTACTAGGGGGCACAGGTTTAAGATGGAGGAGCAAGGTTTAAAGGAGATGTACGAGGCAAGTTTTCTACTGGGGTGTTGGGTGCCTGGAACCCGTTGCCGGGGGAGGTAGTGGAAACAGATATGGGAGTGACTTTTAAGGGGGGTCTTGACAAATACATGAATAGGATGGGAATGGAAGGATATGGTCCCCGGAAGGGTAGGGGGCTTTAGTTAAGTCGGGCAGCATGGTCGGTGCAGGCTTGGAGGGCCGAAGGGCCTGTTCCTGTACTGTAATTTTTTTTGTTCTTTGTTCTTTGAGAGAGGACTCCACCCTCTGGTGTGATCACTCGCTCTCAGTGCCCACTGGACGCTCAAGCCAGGTGACCCTCTTCTGCTGTGCTGTCTTAAAGAGACAGACACCACATTGACCCTCTCCTGATGTGCTGTCTTAAGAAGACAGACACCACAATCATTGCATTGTGCAATAGTTTGCTGGATCATTTGTGTTTCTCCAGTGTGAGCTTCACCAATGCTGATAAGAGGCTATTCTTGATGCTCAGCCCTCCATTGTCAGCAGTTTCCCTTTTATGCATTACTTGAATGAAAAGCAGAGGGAGCAGGTGGATTGTATGAGACACCATGGCCAGAGACTAAACCTATCTCAATCCTACCCCTCTCTCAACTCACAGAGAAAGGAAACAATTTGATGCATTTTCAGAGGAGCAGTGTTTCTGCGAACTGTGCTTCACTAAGAATTCAGTTGCCTGCCTATGTGAGATGTTTCATTAAGACCTAAATCTCTGGATCACCTCCCATGGGGCCAAACATTGGTTTTGAAAGTGTCGACAGCCCTTGATTTCTCTGACACGCATTCTTTCCAATCAGACACCAGCAACATCAGCTAAGTGGCTGTGAAAATCTACGTCCCTCAAAGCATCCAACTTCATAAAATACTGTATTTCCCCCACACAAGGAATTCCACTCAATTGCTGGCTTCCCAAGAGCACAGGGGGCTATTGAAGGTATCGCTTGAGGAAGCAGTCACTTATATCAACGGGAATGGTTATCAGTCACTGAATGTGCTCATTCTCTGTGATGTTCAGTTGATGTGGAGATGCCGGCATTGGACTGGGGTGGGCACCCAAAGATCGGAGGTGTAGCATGGTACATCGGCGAGACCATGCAGACGCTACGATAATGGATGAACAGACACCACGCGGCAATCACCAGGCAGGAGTATTCCCTTCCTGTCAAGGAAAACTTCAGCAGTTACAGGCATTCAGCTTCTGATCTTCAGGTAATCATTCTCCAAGGCAGCCTTCAAGACACGTGACAACACAGAATTGCTGAGTAGAAACTGATAGCCAAGTTCTGCACACATGAGGACGGCCTCAACGGGATCTTGGGTTCATGTCACACTACATATAAACCCCACCATTTGGCCTGGGCTTGCAAAATCCTACTAACTGCCCTGGCTTGACACAATTACATAGAACATAGAACAGTACAGCACAGAACAGGCCCTTCGGCCCACGATGTTGTGCCGAGCTTTATCTGAAACCAAGATCAAGCTATCCCACTCCCTATCATCCTGGTGTGCTCCATGTGCCTATCCAATAACCGCTTAAATGTTCCTAAAGTGTCTGACTCCACTATCACTGCAGGCAGTCCATTCCACACCCCTTCACATCTGTGATTATCCCTCTCTCCACTCGCACTGCCTGTACCTGTAAAGACTTGATTACCTGTAAAGACTTGATTACCTGAAAAGACTCGCATTCCAACCATTATCTTGCAATTGTGTCTTTGTCTATATATGCAACGTTTATGAAACCTACCTCTCCACTCACATGAGGAAGGAGAAGCGCTCCGAAAACTCGTGATTTCAAATAAACCTGTTGTACTTTAACCTGGTGTTGGGGGACTTCTTACTATGCTCAGTTGAGGATTTTGCATGTAAACTCAGTGCATCAGGGCAAGGTTCATTTTGGACTTGTGTGGACACTAAAGTTTGTTCTTTTCAGCCTTTTAAAAACACATTCTAACCTGCAATTATGGTTAATTTTCAGTGACTCCAGAAAGTGCAGTCCACCTCCCTCCCAGGGCCACACCACCATCAGCCATCTGTTTCCAGATATTTATAGTATTAGGAAGTTGTTCTGAAGGGTAATTCATTTACAAGGTCCCCGATCCATCACTTGCCTTGCTATGCCTTAGGTGCATTAATGTCCCAGCAAATGACAAGGTAAGTATGGATTGATACGTGTGGGGATCAAGAAAATGTTGAACTGACAATGCTTGCTGCTGAACAAGCCATTCCAGCAAATTTAGCTCCAATGCACCTTTATGACAATAGAGATATTTCATTAGTTTTCTTGCTCTATGTTCAGATTCATCCACGGTTTTGCAGATATTATACAGTATTGCTGAAAAATCAAAATATTTTTGCTCCTTAGTTTTGTTCTTCAATGTTTTCACTGGAAGGATGGAGGCTGAGGAGTGATCTGATAGAGGTTTCCAGAATTATGAGAGGCATAGATAGGGTGGATAGTCAGAGGTTTTTTCCCAGGGTGGAAAGGTCGACTACAAGAGGGCACAGGTTCAAGGTGAGAGGGGGAAAGTTTAGGGGAGACGTGTGGGGTAAGTTTTTCACACAGAGGGTGGCAGGTGCCTGGAATGCGCTGCCACTGGAGGTGGTGGAAGCAGGCATGTTAGGCGTACATTGATAGACACCCTGAACAGGAGGCGAACAGAGGGATAGAACCTGCGTATGGGCAATAAGTGATGGATTACATATGGATTAGGAATCGGTGCAGGTGGGCTGAAGGGCCTGTTCCTGTGCTGTATTGTTCTTTCTTTGCTCTTTGAATTGTTTTCATTCTCATTCTCTGTTCTTGTTCTGAAATGATGGCCAAGTCTGAATGATTTATCAGATTGGGCTGGAGATTAGGGGTGAATGTGTATTGAAAATATGAGCTAATGAACCGCCGCAATGTGTCTTACAACTGGAAGAACAACGGAAAGCACAGTGACTCGGGATTGATTTATAACAATCCAAGAGTGATCTTGAGTAATTTCACTGTCTTCAGGATTTACTATTTGGTTTCCTATAGTTCCACCATTGCATTCACTGCTCTATAAACCAACATTCAATCAACTGTCCAATAATATACTGTAGACCATAAAAACTGTCACCTCTGCGAATAGTCTGAATTATATTGGTCCTGGGACCCCATTTGAGACAGTGCTGCTGATGTTTTTACTGTGGGATGAGCAAATGTACTTCCTGGCCTTGTGAAGGAATTTAATCATTTTAGGTAGGTAATAAAGGAGCTCGTTCCATGTCATCAGATACATGACTCAGGATCATTTACATTCAAAGCATAAGGAGGTTGCATCATTGAGTAAACTACTCTTGCCAACTCAATTAGTAATACTAGTCAGTAAAACAAAGCTCACTGTCACAAGGTATCAGCTGCCTTATTTGATATTTTGGAAATGATATTTGGCCTGGCAACATTGCAAAACGGGAATAGTGAATCAGTAAGTAGCTTTAAAGTCTGCCTATTAGTAAAGAGCTTTACATTCTTCATATAAGTAACTGGCTTTACCTTCTGACTATCAGTAACCAGCTTTATATTCTTCATATAAGATAAATGTTGAAGATAATTGATGGGCTGTTAATCAAGCTTCGTCCTGGATAGTGTTAAACATCCACCATCTTCAACATCGATAACCAGCATTATAGTCTGCGTATCAGTAACCAGCGTTATAGTCTGCGTATCGGTAACCAGCGTTATAGTCTGCGTATCGGTAACCAGCGTTATAGTCTGCGTATCGGTAACCAGCGTTATAGTCTGCGTATCGGTAACCAGCATTATAGTTTGCATATCGGTAACCAGTGTTATAGTTTGCGTATCAGTAACCAGCGTTACAGTTTGTGTATTGGTAATGAGCGTTATGGTCTGTGTATTGAAAACCAATGTTATAGTTTGTGTATTGGTAACCAGCGTTATAGTCTGTATATCGGTAACCAGCGTTATAGTCTGCGCATCGGTAACCAGCGTTATAGTCTGCGTATCGGTAACCAACGTTATAGTCTGTGTATTGGTAACCAGCGTTATAGACTGTGTATTGGTAACCAGCGTTATAGTTTGCATATCAGTAACCAGCGTTATAGTTTGTGTATTGGTAATGAGCGTTATGGTCTGTGTATTGAAAACCAATGTTATAGTTTGTGTATTGGTAACCAGCATTATAGTCTGTATATCGGTAAACAGCGTTATAGTCTGCATATCGGCAAACAGTATTATAGTCTGCGTATCGGTAACCAGTGTTATAGTCTGCGTATCAGTAAACAGCATTATAGACTGTGTAATGGTAACCAGCGTTATAGTCTGTATATCGGTAAGCAGCATTATAGTCTGTGTACTGGTAACCAGCGTTATAGTCTTGATGGGATCTTGTTTTTAAAAGACTGCTTTAAAAACTTATTTTAGCATATCGGTAACCAATGTTATAGTCTGTGTGTCGGTAACCAGCGTTATAGTCTGTGTATTGGTAACCAGCATTATAGTCTGCGTATCGGTAACCAGCGTTATAGTCTGCGTACTGGTAACCAGCGTTATAGTCTACGTACCGGTAACCAGCGTTATAGTCTGTGTATTGGTAACCAGCATTATAGTCTGCGTATCGGTAACCAGCGTTATAGTCTGCGTACCGGTAACCAGCGTTATAGTCTGCGTACCGGTAACCAGCGTTATAGTCTGTGTATTGGTAACCAGCGTTATAGTCTGTGTATTGGTAACCAGCTTTATAGTCTGTGTACTGGTAACCAGCGTTATAGTCTGTGTACTGGTAACCAGCGTTACAGTTTGCCTATTGATAAACAGCTCTGTAGTCTGCATATCGGCAATTAGCTTCATAGTCTGCATATTGGTAACTAGTTTTATAGTCTGTAAAAAGGTAACCAGCTTTATGTTCCATGAATCATTAACCAGATTTATATTCCATGAATCAAAATCTCACATTCCTATAACTAGATTTACATTCTGTGAATTTGTAACCAGAATTATGTGCCCCGAATCTATACCCAGTTTTATATTTCCTGAATCTGTTATCAGATTTATATCCTGAGAATTGTTAATCATTCATCGTAACATCGTAACATCTGTGCCACACAAATGCCAAGCAATGACATCTCCTGCAAGAGAATTTGACCATCTCCACTTGACATCCTATGGCATTACAATCACTGAAACCCTCACCATAAACATCCTGAGGATTACTGTTGACTAGAAAATAAACTGGGTCAGTCATATAAATACTGCAGCTACAAGAGCAAGTCAGAAGTTGGGAGTTCTGTAGAAAGTAACTCATCTCCTGACTCCCCAAAGCCAGTCCATCATCTACAAGGCAGAAGTCGATGGAATACTCTCACTTGTCTGAATGAGTGCAGTTCAACACCACTCAAGAAGCTTAACACCATCCAGGACAAAGCTTTATTGGCAGCCATCCACCATCTTCAACATTCACTCCCTTCACTACCGACACTAAGTGGCAGCAACGTGTACCTTCTGCAAGATGCACAACAGCAATTCACTTTGACAACACCTTCCAAACCCGTGACCTCTACCACCTAGAAGGACAAAGGCATCAGATGCATGTGAACACTGCCATTTACAAGTTCCCCTTCAAAGCACGCACCATCTTGCCTTGGAAATATATCGCCATTCCTTCACCGTCGCTTGGGTCAAAATCCTGGAACTTCCTCCCTAACAGCACTGTGGGTGTACCTACACCACATGGACTGCAGCTGTTCAAAGAAGGCAGCTCATGACCACCTTCTGAAGGGCAGTTAATATGGGCAGAAGATGCTGGCCTAGCCAGAAACCGCCACATCCTGTGAAAAAAATAATTTCAGTGAATCAGTAAACATCTGCATATCGCTAACCAGCTTTACATTCCGTGAATTATTAAGCAACTTTCCTTCCAGAAATTGGTAACCAGCTTACATTTCTTGACACAGTAATAGATTTACATTTCAGCTGATTTTTCTCCACTGAAGCCAAAGAATCAGGTGGAGTACGCTGGCTGCTGATTCTCCGATATCTGGGCTGTGCTCATCTCCGAGGGAAGCTTCACTCTCACAATCTATCGTTGTTAATTTGCTAAAACCCAGAATGTTATTTGAATCATAGACTTGAGCTGTAAATAATCAAAATTTATCGTAAGCAATGCTCAGGAATTGAAGTTAATCTCATATCAAACGATAAGCAAGGTGATAGGAACCAGGACTCTCCTGTTGGACAGAGAGAAATGCAACAGGTGAGGCCTGTGACCAGAAAGAAAGGATGAGTTGCAAGAGTTACAGATGGAATTGGTGTCAAAGGTGCTAAAGCAATTAATACAAAATGTGATGATTCACCCGGGGCCTCATGCATCAATATATTGTCTGGCTGATGGTGATATGAAAATGGTCTACCGTTTGATCGGTTAAAATGCACATTTTAAAACCAAACACCTAATTCATGATTAGAAATCATAAAGGTGATGCAACAGGAACTAATAATTAAGTACCTAGATTTAGGTATTTAAATGCCAATATCCCCTCAGGCTACAGATAGGGCAATACAGCACAGTAACAGGCCCTTCAGCCCAACCAGGCAAAGTTGACCATGGTACTCTCTCAGCTAGTTCCAATTGTCCCCGTTTGGCCCATATCCCTCTAATCCTCTCCCATCAATGTACTTATCCAAATGCGATTGAACCTGCCTCAATCACTTTCCCTGGCAGCTCATTCCATATACGCACCATCCTCTGCGTGAAGAAGTTGCCCCTCAGATCCCTTTTAAATCTTTCCCCTCTCACCTTAGACCTAAGCCCTCTAGTTTTCAATTCCCCTTCCATAGAGTCTGAGAGCAATATAGTGAGGAAACAGGCCCTTCGGCCCAACCGGCCCATGCCAACCATGGGTTTATTTTGCACTTTGCATTTTCGCTTTGCTCCGCCTTTACCCAATCCTTTGCCTCCTTCCCCTCTGCCAGACATGATGATTCTTCACTCAGGTCACTGCACAATATGTGTCCATTAGATTAAATTATAATTATTTTACACCTTAATTCACTCTGATTTAGAAAGTAGTTAAAAAATGCATGAAAGGGGAAGCTGGATAAGTGCATGAGGTGAAAGGAATAGAAAGATATCCTGGTAGGATGTGATGAAGTAAGGTGGTAGGCGGCTTGTGTGGAGTATAAACACTGGCATAGGCCCATTGGGCTGAACAACCTGTTTGTTTCTATGCTTTAAATTCTAATCTGGATGACCTCCACATAACCCTGTTCCAAATAAAACCTATGGATGTCTCATTCTCACAGGTCATCATTTAAAAACTTTATCGTCAAACTCACATAGACCCTGGCAAAGACTGTTCTGCTCTAAAAGAGGAGTTGGCCATTATCAACTATTGGTAAAGAGAAACCAAAACTATTTTTGCAAACATTTTGCAGCAGTTAGCAGCAATTAGTTTCCTTGCATTGGTAATTGGCTGTAGCTTATTTGTCAGGGACTGAATCTTTGGTAAATTGTATCAAAGGTTGCTTGGCCTACCTCTTTGTTCAGTTTATGGAAACTTTCAATGAAATGATTTGAGAAATGCCTGAATAGAGGAACAGATACACACGCAAACAATTTCATTTTCCTAATTCTAGTAACCAGTAACTAAATAATTTGGAAGAAGGTGTAACTGGTGTAATCAGCAAGTTTGCGGATGACACAAAGATGGCTGGACTTGCGGATAGCGAAGAGCATTGTCGGGCAATACAGCAGGATATAGATAGGCTGGAAAATTGGGCGGAGAGGTGGCAGATGGAGTTTAATCCGGATAAATGCGAAGTGATGCATTTTGGAAGAAATAATGTAGGGAGGAGTTATACAATAAATGGCAGAGTCATCAGGAGTATAGAAACACAGAGGGACCTAGGTGTGCAAGTCCACAAATCCTTGAAGGTGGCAACACAGGTGGAGAAGGTGGTGAAGAAGGCATATGGTATGCTTGCCTTTATAGGACGGGGTATAGAGTATAAAAGCTGGAGTCTGATGATGCAGCTGTATAGAACGCTGGTTAGGCCACATTTGGAGTACTGCGTCCAGTTCTGGTCGCCGCACTACCAGAAGGACGTGGAGGCTTTAGAGAGAGTGCAGAGAAGGTTTACCAGGATGTTGCCTGGTATGGAGGGTCTTAGCTATGAGGAGAGATTGGGTAAACTGGGCTTGTTCTCCCTGGAAAGACGGAGAATGAGGGGAGATCTAATAGAGGTGTACAAGATTATGAAGGGTATAGATGGGGTGAACAGTGGGAAGCTTTTTCCCAGGTCAGAGGTGACGATCACGAGGGGTCACGGGCTCAAGGTGAGAGGGGCGAAGTATAACTCAGATATCAGAGGGACGTTTTTTACACAGAGGGTGGTGGGGGCCTGGAATGCGCTGCCAAGTAGGGTGGTGGAGGCAGGCACGCTGACATCGTTTAAGACTTACCTGGATAGTCACATGAGCAGCCTGGGAATGGAGGGATACAAACGATTGGTCTAGTTGGACCAAGGAGCGGCGCAGGCTTGGAGGGCCGAAGGGCCTGTTTCCTGTGCTGTACTGTTCTTTGTAGTACATTGACAGCAGTCCATCTGACTCTATCTGACCATTGTTGATTCCTTCCACCCCAGCCACTGACTCTTACAACACAACGCCTCTACTTTCTCAGGAGGCTAAGGAAATCTGGCATGTCCGCTACGACTCTCACCAATGTTTACAGATGCACCATAGAAAGCATCCTTTCTGGTTGTATCAGAGCTTGGTATGGCTCTGATGCGCTACTCAAACACGAGGCCTGAATGTCGGTAAATGAAAGGCTTTTATTTACTGTAATGAAGCAGCCAGTACTTATATACACTATCCCAGACTGAAGGGGTCCCGGCCAGAGCAGGGACTCTTATACCTCTCCCAGGAGGCGGAGCCCGACTGGGATGTGCCACAGTACAAAGGTGTAACAACCCCACCCTAACCCCAACAGCAACAATAGCACAACCCAACAGTAACATATGTACATCCTTGTAGTACTGGCCAGCCCCTGGCTCAGTACTATCCAGTGGGAACCAACGATGGTTCACCACATTCACCCCTCCTTTGAGAACAAAGGCCGGCGGGGTACAAAAAACAGAATAAAGTGTCAGCAGTCTATAAGTTCAGACGGTCACGGGGACCGCACCGTCGTTGTGACCTCCTCAATACCGGCGGTGACACCGGAGTAGGCACTTGCGGTGGCGTTCTCCCCAAGGCGGCGTCCAGCTGTTCTTCCATGGACTCACAGGCCGGTTGACCCTGAGGTGACGGTAGTCCATGGGATCCTGACACGCCCTGCAGTGGCGACCATCTTCTGGGCTCAGACAAGCTGTACATGGGAGTAAAATGGTTAAGCAACGGTCCCGATGCTGCCCGCGCCGTGTCCGGGGAAGAAACAAGAGATAAAGGGTTTGTAACAGGGGGTATGGGAGCGACAGGGGTTGCTACGTCCCCTGCTGGCGCCAGGTCTCGGATCGAGACCGTATCCTCTCGCCCGTCAGGGTATGCCACATAGGCATACTGAGGGTTGGCGTGGAGGAGATGGACCTGTTCGACCAACGGGTCGGACTTGCGGGCCCTTACATGTTGCCGCAGGAGGACGGGTCCTGAGTACGTCAACCAAGACGGTAATGAGATCCCCGAGGAAGACTTCCGAGGGAATGAGAACATCCTCTCGTGGGGAGTAGCATTGGTTGCCGTACACAGGAGGGAGCGAATAGAATGGAGCGCATCAGGGAGCACCTCTTCCCAACGGGAGACTGGAAGACCTTTTGACTTCAACGCCAGTAAGACAGCCTTCCAGACTGTAGCATTCTCATGTTCCACCTGTCTGTTACCCCTAGGGTTGTAGCCCGTGGTCCTACTAGAGGCAATCCCGTATGAGAGCAGGAATTGCCTCAAGTCATCGCTCATGAACGACGAGCCCCTGTCGCTATGGATGTAGCCGGGGTACCCGAACAGGGTAAAGAGATCACGGAATGCCTTGATAACTGTGGCAGCGGATGTATCAGAGCAGGGAACAACAAAAGGGAACCGAGAGTACTCGTCAATGATATTGAGGAAGTACACATTCTGATCTGTTGAGGGAAGGGGGCCCTTAAAATCGACACTCAGTCTCTCGAAGGGACGAGTGGCCTTGAATAAATGTGCCCGGTCAGGTTGGTAAAAGTGCGGTTTGCATTCCGCGCAAACCCGACAGCTCCTTGTTACTGACCTGACGTCCTCCACCGAGTAAGGCAGGTTGCGGGCTTTTATAAAGTGGTAGAGCCGAGTGACCCCAGGATGGCATAGGTCATTATGGAGGGCCTGCAAACGGTCCTCCTGTATGCTAGCGCATGTTCCACGCGAGAGGGCATCCGAGGGCTCATTGAGTTTCCCTGGACGGTACATGATGTCGTAGTTATAGGTGGAGAGTTCAATTCTCCACCGCAAGATCTTGTCATTCTTGATCTTGCCCCTCTGCGTGTTGTTAAACATGAACGCCACGGACCGCTGGTCCGTGATCAGGGTAAACCGTTTTCCCGCCAAGTAATGGCGCCAGTGCCTGACGGCCTCCACAATGGCCTGGGCCTCCTTTTCCACTGCTGAATGCCGAATTTCGGGGCCTTGGACGGTGCGGGAAAAAAATGCGACGGGCCTGCCTGGTTAAGTGTGGCGGCCAGGGCGAAATCAGATGCATCGCTCTCCACCTGAAAGGGGATGGACTCGTCTACAACGTGCATCGTAGCTTTCGCGATGTCGGCTTTCAATTTATCGAAGGCCAATCGGGCCTCTGGCGTTAAGGGAAAAGTCGTGGACTTAATGAGCGGACGGGCTTTGTCCGCGTAGTTGGGGACCCACTGCGCATAATAAGAGAAGAAGCCTAAGCATCTTCTCAGTGCTTTTGCACTAGCAGGCAAGGGAAGTTCAGAAAGGGGGCGCATACGGTCTGGATCACGGCCAATGACCCCGTTTTCCACCATGTATCCTAGGATGGCTAAACGGCGTGTACGAAACACACACTTCTCCCTGTTGTAGATCAAGTTCAGGTGAGATGCAGTGCGTAGGAAGTTCAGGAGATTCGTGTCGTGGTCCTGCTGGTCATGGCCGCAGATGGTGACATTATCCAGGTACGGGAAGGTAGCCCGCAGCCCGTTCTGGTCCACCATTCGGTCCATAGCACGCTGGAAGACCGAGACCCCATTGGTGACACCAAAGGGAACCCTGAGAAAGTGATACAAGCGACCATGGCGAGTTGGTGGGAAGCAGACTTGAGGTGTATGGTGGAGAACACCCGGTACTGCGCAATCTGATTGACCATATCAGATATGCGCGGGAGAGGATACGCATCCAGCTGCGTATATCGGTTAATGGTCTGACTGTAGTCAATGACCATCCGGGGTTTGTTCCCGCTCTTGACCACCATGACCTGCGCCCTCCACGGACTAGCGCTGGGTTGTATGATCCTTTCTTTGAGGAGCCGCTGAACCTCAGATCTAATGAAGATGCGATCCTCAGCGCTGTAACGCCTACTTTTAGTCGCGATGGGCTTGCAGCCTGGCACAAGATTGTGGAACAAGGAGGGTGTGGTGATCTTCAGCGTCGAGAGGCTGCAGGCGGGGCGCGTTGGGCAATTTGGAGGCTGCTGCTGTTTTCCACTGCCAGTGAAGGGAGTGGCCCACCGTACTGTAGGATTACACTCCTCAAGTGGACCATGAAGTTTAGTCCGAGAAGTATTGGCGCGCAAAGATACGGCAACACGAGGAGCTTGAAACGCTCGTAAACTGTGCCTTGCACTTTCAAGGTTACCACGCAACTCCCTAGCACGGCAACAGACCGGGACCTTGATGCCATAGAGATTGTCTGTTTGGCAGGTTGAATCTGGAGTCCACACCGCTTCACAGTGTCTGGGTGGATAAAGCTCTCAGTGCTCCCGCTGTCAAACAGACAATAAATCACGTGGTCATTTACCTGGATATTCATCATAGATTTGTCAAGTCTATGAGGCTTGGCCTGGTCCAGGATGATCGATGCCACCGTTGGTTCATGAGCGCCACTGCAGGCCGCTGAAATCGATGAGGAGGACACCTGCTGGTCGTTCGTGGTCAGTGTCGACCAACATGGCCGCTCCCATGAGTCGCACGTGGATGAGGGCGCCAAACTCAGCGACCCCTGGTGGTCACACTCCTCCGACTCCGTCGACCGTAATGGCGTCGTCCTGGCCTCGCACGTGGACGAACCCCGCGATGACTTCGACGACGAAGACCCGAGCTCTGAAGAATCGCAGGCCGCACTGCCGTTCCTGGGTTTAGATCGGCACACTTTTGAATAGTGCCCTTTTTTACCGCATGCGGTGCACAACGCAGCTTTAGCAGGACACCGTTGCCGAGTATGCTTCGCTCCCCCACAGAAATAGCACCGCGGGCTGCCCGGGGCTGCTGCCGTCGTCTGGCCCGAGTGTGAGCACGCCATTACACAGCATTTCGAACCCGAGGGACGAGGAGGGATTGGCGACTGCTCCTGCCATGTTGTTTCCACATGGTCCTCCGGATATAATACTAAGCTTTTGGAGGTTGCCTCGAGCATCTCTGCTAGCTCGATGGCCTGGGTAAGATCAAGGTTACCCTTCTCCAACAGTTTAAGTCGAATGTACGAAGATCCGATCCCCGCCACAAACGCGTCTCGGGCGAGGTCGTTCATGCTCTGCTCAGCCGACACAGCTTTGCAGTCACAGCCCCTGACTAGCTGTAGGAGCTCGTTTGCATATTCCTCCATCGTTTCGCCAGACTGCCGTCGTCGAGTGGCTAGGAGGTAACGAGCGTGTATCTCAGTGGGTGGTTTGATATAGCGCTTCTTCAGAAGCTCGAGGGCCTTAGTATAATCGGTGGCCGCACGGATCGCGAGGTAGACAGTGTCGCTTACCCTCGCATGGAGGACCCGGAGTCTGTCATCATCTGTGGTGACCGCTGCGGAGGCTGCCAGGTAGTCTTCGAAACACTTCAGCCAGTGGTCGAAGGTGTTAGAAGCGCCCACCGCACGTGGATCTAGTGTAAGGCGTTCCGGCTTCAGAATTTGCTCCATACTCTCTCTCTTTTTTTTCTTCGACGAGAGTTTAACGACAGTAAATAAAATTGATGCGCTACTCAAACACGAGGCCTGAAGCTCGGTAAATGAAAGGCTTTTATTTACTGTAATGAAGCAGCCAGCTTATATACACTATCCCAGACTGAAGGGGTCCCGGCCAGAGCAGGGACTCTTATACCTCTCCCAGGAGGTGGAGCCTGACTGGGATGTGCCACAACACTACAGTACAAAGGTGTAACAACCCCACCCTAACCCCAACAGCAACAATAGCACAACCCAACAGTAACATATGTACATCCTTGTAGTACTGGCCAGCCCCTGGCTCAGTACCATCCAGTGGGAACCAACAATGGTTCACCACAGGCTCTTGCTCTATCCAAAACAGCAAGAAACTGCAAAGAGTCGTGAACGAAGCCCAGTCCATCACGCAAACCAGCCTCTCATCCATTGACTCTGTCAACACTTCCCGCTGCCTCGGAAAAGCAGCTAGCATCATCAAGGACCCCAAGCACCCCGGACATTCTCTCTTCCACCTTCTCCCGTCGGGAAAAGATACAAAAGTCTGGAGTCATCTACCAACTAACTCAAGAACAGCTTCTTCCCTACTGCCATCAGATTTTGAATGGACCTACCTCGTGTTAAGTTGATCTTCTCTACACCCTAGCTATGACTGTAACACTACATTCTGCACGCTCTCCTTTCCTTCTCTATATATGGTATGCTTTGTCTGTATAGCGTGCAAGAAACAATACTTTTCACTGTATACCAACACATGTGACAATGATAAATCAAATCAAATCAAAAACCATTCCTAACAATGAAGAGGAAAATGCAATGGCTAACTTAGTCTCCCACAAATGTGAACAGGAAAGAAGAATAAAATGTGCTGCTGCACAAACAGAGATCCACAATTACTCCCTGTTTATCCTTTTAAAGAATTCAGAAAGATGAGTTAGGTCCTCAACACATCAGTAGTTAATCAAAAGAAATCTTGCTCGTTTCCCTGGAGCTAGAACCATCAAGTGAGACAGTTAACATTCTAGGCATCACTGCAATATGTTTAGAAATTCATGACATCTGGAACACAAATACTCTACGTTGAACTTCAAAACAATTTCCTTCAGAATATAGATCAACAAGATTTATATCATTAAGACGGTTTGTAGCGGGAATTAAACGATGTCAGCGTATATCAATGTTTATCTACCATTTAACTGGAAAATATTTCTGCTTGTCTGACACGGGATTTTCTGGCCGCGCTCGCCCCAAGACTGGAAAATCCTGTTCGAGGTCAACGGATTTTTGCATGATCCAGCCCCCGCCCACTATAATTCCTGTGGTGGGCGGGACGGGAATATTCCATACATGGAGATCAGCAAAGTAGACTACACTCTATGGTGCAATCAAGGGTCAATTCAAAGTTATCATAATTTCTCTTTTCTTAAATTGCGCTATAGAGAATATGAGAAGAGAAGAGAGAAACTTGAAAATGGTTAACCAAGCTAGAGCAGTAGGACAATCATAGACTCATAGAATCCCTACTGTGCAGAAGGAGGCCATTCAGCCCATCAGGTCTGCACCAACTCAACTTTTTATCTTACCCAGGCCCTATCCCCTTAACCTCACGTATTTACCCCACTAATTTATATGTCTTGTGACACGAAGGGGCAATTTAGCAAGGCGAACCCACCTAACCTGTACATCTTTGGAGTGTGGGAGGAAACTGGAGCACACGGAGGAAACCCACACAAACACGGGGAGAACCTGCAAACTCCACACAACCACCCATGGTCAGAATTAAATCCAGGTCCCTGGCACTGTGAGACAGCAGTGTTAACCACTGTGCCACCATGCCATCCTAAATCCTTGAGGCTGTTTTGGCTTGGTGGGCTAGGGATAAGAACGAAGAACAAAGAACAAAGAACAGTACAGCACAGCACAGGAAACAGGCCCTTCGGCCCTCCAGGCCTGTGCCGCTCCTTGGTCCAACTAGACCAATCGTTTGTATCCCTCCATTCCCAGGCTGCTCATGTGACTATCCAGGTAAGTCTTAAACGATGTCAGCGTGCCTGCCTCCACCACCCTACTTGGCAGCGCATTCCAGGCCCCCACCACCCTCTGTGTAAAAAACATCCCTCTGATATCTGAGTTATACTTCGCCCCTCTCACCTTGAGCCCGTGACCCCTCGTGATTGTCACCTCCGACCTGGGAAAAAGCTTCCCACTGTTCACCCTATCTATCCCCTTCATAATCTTGTACACCTCTATTAGACCTCCCCTCATTCTCCGTCTTTCCAGGGAGAACAACCCCAGTTTACCCAATCTCTCCTCATAGCTAAGACCCTCCATACCAGGCAACATCCTGGTAAACCTTCTCTGCACTCTCTCTAAAGCCTCCACGTCCTTCTGGTAGTGCGGCGACCAGAACTGGACGCAGTACTCCAAATGTGGCCTAACCAGCGTTCTATACAGCTGCATCATCAGACTCCAGCTTTTATACTCTATACCCCGTCCTATAAAGGCAAGCATACCATATGCCTTCTTCACCACCTTCTCCACCTGTGTTGCCACCTTCAGTAGGTGGCATAAGTAGATAAGTAGGGATATGGCAGATACAGCTGGATGGCTGGCCTTAATCTTAGACCAACCAATCTCTGGTAACACTGGCTGCAATATAAAAGATTTATGGGTTCATATGGTAATCAGTTGGGTGTATGAAACTTCACATACTGTCTGCTGTGCTAATGATTCTTTCTGGCCAGGAAAATCTGATCATTGATCTGCATTAATCTTCGTGTGGAAAGGATGTTTCCTCTTATGGGTGAGTCCAGAACTAGGGGACTGTGTTTTAAAATTAGGCGTTGTCTTTTTAGACAGAGATGAGGCAAATTTTTTTCTCTCAGAGGCTTAACTGACTTTGGAACTCTCTGCCTCAGAAGATGGTGGAGGTGGGGTCATTGGATTTTTTAAAGTTGGAAGTGGATAGATTCTTGTTAGGCAAGGGAATCAAAAGTTATCGAGGTACATGGGAATGTGGAACTCGAAACACAGACAGATCTGCCATGATCTTATCGAATGGCAGAGCAGGCTCAAGGGGACGAATTCTGCTTCTATTTAGTATGTTCACACTGAGGTAGCTGATCACAATCAGGACAGCAATATGGATGTAATATTGCTTTTGGTGAGGCTGGAAGAGGCTCAGAAATAGTCAGTCTCACCTGGAAAGGAATGGAAATATTACAAAGCATTATTACTTTAGTCTACTTACAGATAAAAATTCTTCAACAAGCATCAGACCAAAAGGAAGTAACTGATTCTGAACTTTTATCTCATGTTTTCATGGTTAATCTGACCAAATTAACTGAGTGTTATCAAGGTCTTTAGTAATGCAGATTATCAGAAAAGGATGAATATGTTTCCAAACTACTTTAGGATAATCGATGAACCAAACGATTATGATAAGAGAATAATGTGAATTTGACAAAAAATGATTGGAGGTTGAGCCTTATGTCTTTTTTTAAAGAGATTATACTGAATAGTTATTTCACCATTATGTGGCGGATATATTGAATGTGCAATTTATGTGAAAGGCTAATAAAGGTGACAGAGATGTTGGATATGAAGTTACATGGCATCATAAACTGTACAAGAGCAAAAAACAATGAAGGCACTGTGTATAAATCAGTCTCCAGCAAACACACACTGTAAGAATATATCACAAAGCTTACCTTGTCGGAGAAATATATATTTTAAAATTTTTGCTTGCAGCCACCTGCTATTAATGGCTGTTAACTTCTCACAAAACTACACAGAAGAAGATCCAGTATGGATCAGCATCCTTGTTACTCCTGGTTGTCTATCACGGCCATTTAAGCCTTGAATATTTAATATCAGCGATTTTCCTGACTCAGCCTTGTTAGCAACATTGGCCAAAAGGCCATCAGTCTGCATTGTGCTGGACACCCTTTCTGGCATTTTAGCAAGGTGCTGGTGTTTACATAATGTTCTGAGTTGTATGAAATTACAAAATAGTCGTGAAAAGATTTTATATACTGGCTCTCCAACACAAGCCACAACAAACTCACATGCACAATTATCCATTTTACAAAGTATTTTTAAAAACTAGATAAAACACCTCTGACTGATAACTTTTTGTTTAAAGGATCAGATTTTAATTCAAATAGTTTTTGTCAGAGATTGTCCGGGCAAGTTCGTACTGGAATCAGGAGCACGAGTAATGTCCTGGGAGCTGGAGGAGTTTAATGCGCCTGGGAAAAGGCAAAACATCTGAAGCTTTCGGAGTTGTTGTAACAGATACTTGCTCAGATGGAATATGCGTTGGTGATAGGTCACACTCAGTGATACATCAAAAGCAGGAGCTTGATGCAATTTCTGTAATTGATCCTGATGACGTTTCTACAGCATGTACCAATACGAAAACATGTCACAACTCCAATCTGCTGTCCAATAACAATAACGCATTCCCCTGGAAATTAAAACATTATATTACATGCTTGCAAAGATCAAAGGTTTGAGGGACAACGCCTATCCACACAGATTGCAAGTATTTCCATGTCCTCAGAGCAACATTGTTCTGGTCCCTACAGCTCCTTTGGCAAGAGGATTTAATTGAAAATCAAGAAAAAATAAAGATTCAGCTCCTCTGCTGGAATTCCAAGACTTGCATTTGGCCTGGTTTGAACATTGTACATAAGACCATACAAATGAAACAAGATTTGGGCCCTTCAATGTGCAGATGCCCTCCCAGTGGTGAGCATTTCTGGTGGGGAGGGGGAAAAAGGGGGTGAGGCAGGGTGTGGAACTTTCAGCTTAACAAATTAAATATAGAAACTTGAAACAGGAGTTGCTTTACTGATTAGGGAGAATGTCACAACTATACAGAGGGAGGACACCTCTGCAGTAAGGCCATATGGATAGAACTCAGGAACAGCAGCGGTGCAATCACACTGCGGGGTTGTACTACAGACATCCCAACAACCAGTGTGAAGTGAGGAATTGATATGTCAGCAGATTATGGGAAAATGTAAAAACAGCAGGCTTGTTGTGATGGGCGATTTTAACTTCTCCAACATAGACTGCGATTCCTTGAGTGCCAGGGGTTTGGATGGATCAGAGTTTGTTCAGTGTGTCCAAAAATGCTTCTTGAGGCAATATGTGGATAGTCCAACTCGGGAAGGGGTTATCTTAGACCTGATTGTGGAAACGAGCCCTGATAGGTGATTGATGTCTCAGTGGGGGACCATTTTGGGAACAGTGATCACAATTCTATAAATTTCAAGATACTTGTAGAAAAGGATAGAAGTTGTTCCAGAGTGGAAGTACTAAACTGGGGGAAGGCTAACTACGACAGTATTAGGCAGGAGCTAGGGAATGTAGACTGGGGCGGCTGTTGAGGGTAAATCCACATCCAATATGTGGGAGTCTTTTAAAAGTCAGTTGTTAACAATTCAGGACAAGTATTTCCCTGCAAAAATAAAGGATAAAGATGGCAAGATTCGGGAACCCTGGATGACAAGAGAGATTGTGGGCTTAGTGAAAAAGAAGAAGGAGGCATACATAAATTTCAAGAAATGAAAACAGAAAAGGCTCTTGAGGAATAGAAAGAGAGCAGGAAAGAGCTTAAACAGGGACTTAGGAGGGGAAAAAGGGGCCATGAAATGACCTTGGCAGGCAGGATTAAGGAGAATCCCAAGGCTTTTTATGTATATGTCAGGAGGAAGAGGGTAGCTAAGGAAAGGGTAGGTCCACTCAAGGACAGTGGAGGGAATTTGTGTGTGGAGACAGATGAGGTGGGTGAGATCCTTAATGAGTACTTTGCATCAGTATTCACAAAGAAGAAGAATGTGGTGGATGGTAAGTGTAGAAAGGAGGGTGTTGACATTTGAGGACATGTTGAGATAAAAAGGGAAGAGGTATTGGGGGTTTTCAAAAACATTAAGGCTCCCTTTTTATTGGTTGTCTTTTATTTTCTATCTTTATATTGTCATGATTAAGTAGTATGTGCATGTGTAGTATTAATCTTTAATTTTATTGGCTACTCAAATATATCTACTGAACTTCTTTGAAAAATCTTTCATAAAGTAAGCAAAAACACTGACTACTGATGGCTGCCACAGATCACCTACACATCTGGTATTACAAGTTGGTAAGTTTCTGCAAGCTTCCAATATAGATTACAATTCGGACATGCCAAGGCAAACGCTCTACAGAATTTCATACCCACTGATGTCAAGAATTACTTCAAAGATTAACTGAAACTTGTGACTGGCTCCCACTGTTTGCATTTCTATAAAGCTACCTTTCAGGTAAAGATGTTGGGCGGGGGGGGGGGTTCTCCCAGCCCGCTGCACTGCTTTAGCCGGGAGACTCAAACAGAGGCTGTTTAGTGGGCTCCTGGCTGGACGTCATGGCCTCAGTGAGTCTCTGGCCACCAGATTTCCCGTGCCGTCAGCTCCACGCTGATTTCTGGCACGGAGCTGAATAATTTATGATGATGGCTATTTACAACTCATTAGGGGCCTGGGACTAAAGTCTCTGGGCCCACTAGAGTCTCCATGCCCCACTCCAGCAGGGTTGACAATTGCTCCTCATTTGCCAGGTGCTGACGGCCTGACACTGCTGGAGTGAAGGCGAGTGATCGAGGCCCCCCAGGAGGTTGGGGGTAAGGGGGGGGGGGGGGGAAATCCCGGGCATTGCTAGCTTGGCAGTGCCAGCCTGGCCCCCTGGACTGCCCAAGGGGCAAAGTGCTAATGCCCACCAGCATTGGGTAGTGCCAAGGGGTGGGGCTGAATAGGGCAGGGACTCTAGAGGTGGAGTTTGATGGGGCTGCTGCCACGCTGCAAAGGGATCAGTGACAGAGGGAGGGAGGCCAGCGATTGGAGCTGGGCGTCGGGAAGGGGGGAGGGGGGCGTCAGGGCTTTGGGGGAGGTCAGGGCTGCCGGTGGAAGAGGGGGATCAGGAGATAGTGACTGCTGGGGGGTGGGGGGTATTGGAGATCAGGCCAGCCTGGGGGGTGAGGTGGGGGGGGGGGGAGGATGGTGAGGCTGAACCGGACACATCCAAGGGGGCCAGCGACTAGGCCATTGGGGGGGGGTCACAGGGCTGGCCAGCAATCGGGAGGCTGGCAGTGCAGGGCTACCGTGCATGTGCCGATCTCGGCACTGACAGATCTCTGCATGCGCACTGGCCCGCTCAGTGCTATGCTGCCGGCCTCGCCAGCAGGAATAGGCCCCACCCACTGATTTATAATGATATACACGCTCGTGACCTCTACAGTGCACAGAGTGTTGGAAATTATTTTTGAAAGTCCTGCTGAAAAAAACAGCAGGATTTGCTCCAATTTTTATGTGAATTCGACATTTTTGTGAGAAATCCCACTCATAAACCACGATTTTGCACCTGTGTTCACAGCGAGTGTATAATGACTTCAATCAGGCCATTGAGGTTGACCAATTGGAAAATGAACCCCCTGATTAAGGAGTCAATTGATGGGCCAATCAGGGAGTCTTTTCCTTGTATTTAACTGGGAGTGTCAGTTCCTCTGGCACTCCTGAAGGTAGACTGTCGACTGATAGCACTCTGTGTGTTGCTGTTAGCGTTTGTATATAAAGGGATTTTGGTAAAGGAACTTCTGCCTCCAAAGACTTATTACAGAGCATAAATGATGATGTGGGCGCTAAATATCGCAAGAGTCAGAGAACAAGCATCTCACTGGCAAGGTCTCATTTTCTGATTCTCCCTGCCCTCACTGGTGACATAATGAGATTCCTGTCCAGGTTGGGTGAGAAGCTCATCTCCATACATTTTAATAATTTTTAATATGATTAGCAGGCTTTGCCGCCATATAGTCCCCCCACCTTTGGAATTTCCCCCCTTTGTCAGTGAGGTGTCATGTTGGCGAGGTTTTGAATTGCTTTTCACAAATGTGTGGCCTTCAAGGGAAACCTGCCGGGGACTCACAAGAAGAGCCCCCAACGGAGCGGGACATACCCAGGGCACTGCCCCCTGGCATTGCATCCCAGCACTGACAGGGTAGCAGTAGTGTGCCAGGGGTACTAACAGAGTGACACTGCCAGGGTGGAAATGCTAGGGTAATGTGCTGAGGGCAGTGCCAGGGTGCCAGGGATAATGTCATGTGTTAGTGCCAGGAATGGATCCTCTGGGGAGTGCAAAAGAACAAAGAACAAATACCAAAGAAAATTATAGCACAGGAACAGGCCTTTCGGCCCTCCAAGCCTGCACCGACCATGCTGTCTGACTGAACTAAAACCCCCTACCCTTCCAGGGACCATATCCCTTTATTCCCATCCTATTCATGTACTTGTCAAGACACCCCTTAAAAGTCACTACCGTATCCGCGTCCACAACCTCCCCCGGCAACGAGTTCCAGGCACCCACTATTCTCTGTGTAAATAATCTGCCTTGTACATCACCTTTAAACCTTGCCCCTCACACCTTAAACCTGTGCCCCCTAGTAATTAACTCTTCCACCCTGGGAAAAAGCTCCTGACTATCCACTCTGTCCATGCCTCTCATAATCTTGTAGACTTCTATCAGGTCACCCCTCAACCTCAGTCATTCCAGTGAAAACAAACCAAGTTCCTCCAACCACTCTCATAGCTAATGCCCTCCATACCAGACAACATCCTGGTAAATCTTTTCTGTACCCTCTCCAAAGCCTCCACATCCTTCTGGTAGTGTGGCGACCAGAATTGAACACTATATTCCAAGTGCGGCCTAACTAAGGTTCTATAAAGCTGCAACATGATTTGCCAATTTTTAAACTCAATGCCCCGGCCGATGAAGGCAAGCATGCCGTATGCCTTCTTGACTACCTTCTCCACCTCCATTGCCACTTTCAGCGACCTGTGTACCTGTACACCAGATCCCTTTGCTTATCAATACTCCTAAGGGTTCTGCCATTTACTGTCTATTTCCTATCTGTAATAGACCTCACATTTGTCCAGATTAAACTCCATCTGCCATCTCTCTGCCCAAGTCTCCAACTGATCTATATCCTGCTGTATCCTCTGATGGTCCTCATCGCTATCCGCAAATCCACCAACATTTGTGTCGTCTGCAAACTTATCAATCAAACCAGTTACATTTTCCTCCAAATCATTTACATATATTACAAACAGCAAAGCTCCCAGCACTGATCCCTGAGGAATGCCACTTGTCACAGCATGGAGGGTTCCCCATAATTGTGGGAGGGGTTGCCCCAGTGCTTGTGGGTGGGGGGTGTTCCCCATATTTGTGGGGGGATGCATTTTTAGAGTGCCAAAAAGGGCACCTTTTAAAAGGATCTCTGTGCAAGCAGTGTTGCCAGCTCTATCAGACTCTGCCCTGCCACCATGATGACGTTGACCATGTCTGCATATTTTTTGTGCACAGCGTTCCAATTTATCTGGAGTGTTATTATTCAGGTCAGAAACTCCAAAGAGTTTTATGAAGCCCGCCTGGACCATAAGTTTTGCACTTTGAATTTAGCTAGGATAAGCATGATATGTTTCGCTTCAGGTATGATTCAAGTGACCCACTAGGGAGCTTTTATCAAACAAAGTTTATTTAAGAATACATGTATACAAAGAAAATTAGCAATAACTTTTATCAATTGCAAACAAAACAAAACAACCACGATAATATATAACCCTTAACAAAGATATCTAAAATATTCCAATCAAACAAAACTCCCTATAGACAAAACCCTTTCCACAGGTTTAACACAGCAAAGACTAATGCTCACCTGATATTGGAACTGAGTCCTTTGGTTGGAGAATTGAAACCTTGACTTCTCAGCCTTGTAACTTCTAGCAGCCCTCTGGATACACCCAGAATAGTTTGAAGTCAAAACAGCTTCCCAGAGCACCAGTCTGGTCAAGCCACCAACAGCAGATTTTCTAACCCAGGAAGTCAAGAAGCCTTGCTTTCAGCTAACCAGCAAAACTTCCAAAACCAGGGAGAGAAAGAAACAGGTATTTACAGCTTGATGTCCCTTCCAAAACTAAAACTGCAGCCAACCACACAGAAAATGAAACCTTAAATTCACTAGGAAGGAAAAAAACTGTCCAAAAGTACATGACCTGCCAACCAGTCTTCCTCCTAACAATGCAAGGTCATAAAAGATCCCAGAGTGAAAATAGACAAACACCATTTAAACCATTGAAGGAGCAATGAAAGGACTCCTACAGATAGCCCAGCTTCAATGAGAGCTAAGACTGTGAGAGCTGCAGAGAACATGACTTTACAAAGTGCTTAAAGGTACACTAACATCACAGGAGGCAAAACCCGGTTGTGCAGCTGGACAGCTGCATGTCAGGTTTTTTTTTGCCTCAGCCAGCAATCTGTGCACTGAGTGGAAAATTCCATCAATAAGTGTACTAGGACAATGGCTATATAGAAGGTGCTGATGTGTTCTTCCTGCCTCTTCACATAGCAGAATGACATTGCTATGGGCCCTTTGATTCACGTTCTTGTTTCCTTGGTATACCTGCCGCCCTTAATGGGAAGGCGCTCCTGGAGGTTTCTTCTTAATTGTCCACCTTCAGGAAGTTCACAACTGATGTCCTGCCACAGCGGTTTCTTGGTTTCTGCCCAGCGTTGAGGCTGATGGCAGGATTGTGACATAACCAGCAAAGCCCTTTCAATTATTTCACCTAGAAGGAATTCTTTAGATCGAAGTCAGTGAGAAGGGAATAGGTAAAAGGATAAATGTTGTAGTTCCTGCCTTTGCATGGGCAGGTAACATGGGATGGGGGTAACTGAAGACAAACTGAATTTGTTACCTGCAAAATTGTATTGCCAAAGGTACTTTCTTCCACTATTGAAACATTGCCTACTTTCCCCTTTCCAAAATCTACTGTTGTTCAGGGAATTGACTTGAAAATTCTATCCTTGTTTAAAAATCCAATCATGGCCTTACAGTATCTACCTCAGTGATTTCCTTCAGCGTAACTGCTTTCACACACATTGCACTCCTCTGTATTTGTATATATTTCCACCTCCCTTCGCTCAACTGTCTTATTCACTTGTTTCAAGAAATTTCTCTGTCGACACCTCCAATTCCTTACCTGCTTTCAATAAGCTGTACAAAAAGAAGTTTCCTTTTATTCCAAGCATGTGACCACTTCCCTGCTGACAATGGGCCAAAATCCCTCATGTCAACACTATAGTTAAGGAAGCCCACCAACATCTCTACTTTCTCAGAAGACTAAAGAAATTTGGCATGTCAGCTACGACTCTCACCAACCTTTACAGATGCACCATAGAAAGCATTCTTTCCCATTGTTTCACAGCTTGGTATGGCTGCTGCTCTGTCCAAGACAGCAAGAAACTGCAAAGGGTCGTGAATGAAGCCCAGTCCATCACGCAAACCAGCCTCTCATCCATTGACTCTGTCTACATGTCCCACTGCCTTGGAAAAGCAGCCAGCATAATTAAGGACCCCACACACCTCGGACATACTCTCTTCCACCTTCTTCCGTTGGGAAAAAGATACAAAAGTCTGAGATCACGTACCAACCAACTCAAGAACAGCTTCTTCCCTGCAGCCATCAGACATTTGAATGGACCTACCTCACATTAAGTTGATCTTTCTCTGCACCCTAGCTATGACTGTAACACTACATTCTGCACTCTCTTCTTTCCTTTATCTATGTATGGTATGCTTTGTCTGTATAGCGAGCAAGAAACAATATTTTCCACTGTATACTACTACATGTGACAATAATATATCAAATCAAATCAAAATCAGTTTCTCATCCACTATCCAGAGTGGATCAAGCATCTCCAACAATTTTGAAAGCAATTGTTTTATTTTTGTCAATTGAAAGATCTGCAAAGGAAATTAGTGAAAAACAAAACTGCTGGGTTTGCCTGTTTAACCCTTTCATGAACAGGTCCAAAGTTGCTGTATTATGTGGACTGATTTCAACAATTTATTGTCACTACCTTGGTAAATTACCCTGATCTGTGAATAAGCCTTTGGAAGTTCATTGTGTTGTAATCATGTCTGGCATGATTGCTATTACTCATTTTATTTCTGAAGCGCATGGAAAAGTAATGAAAATCCTACATATTATTCAGAGAAAATAAACACCCTTATTGTTTGTTCGGGATATACAATTCCAGATTCCTTTGCACACAAGGTCATGCTTCAATTCATGGAAAGTGTGGGCTTGTCTATGAGAGTTCTTCTTGTGTGGGACATGGGAAAAATTATTGGGAGAAGCCTGAGTCTTAAGATGTCTCCCATATGTGAGAAGTGCTATCAAAAAGTAGATTGTCGAGTATTTAACATGTTCATAAAAGACTAAATTTTCACTGCTTGATCAGAGGTGGCAGGTAATCTATTGAAAGTAAAATGGGTTAATGTTTTCATTAAAATAGTGGAGAGATGATTTTAACATAATTTGGCAAAGATTTTGCACATTAATAGTGCGATGTATATTTTCAAAGCTAGTGGTCTTTGCATTTAGAAAATCTATGAGGATGGCCAATGCAATTATTAATTGCACATTTTATTTTTTTGTATTCTTTTGTTAATAGTTCAGAAATTCAGAGATTAACTTCCAAGTTTGAGTTGTTGTCATGGTCACGTGTGTACATTCTATTCAGTTTATTAACCATTGAAATCACTGACAACGTACTAATCCTTAATAAAAAACAATAAATAGTTAAAAATTACTGTTCCATGTGACTACTCTTTAGTTTTTTTTTGCTCTTAAGTATTGGAGTACAAGTTGGAATAAATACTGTAGGCAGGGATGCAATTGTCTCTGTAACCTCAGTAATGTTTAAGCTCTAAAAGCTAGAGAATAGAACATTTTCAAAGTTCATTTCTAAACCTGCATTCTCATTGAATCACCATTCTTATAGGGTAGTAACCCACTTGCACTCTCAAATCGAATGTACTTGAATTGCATTAGAAAAAGCTGAATGGGTAACCGAATACTAGCATCAAAGAGCACCATTACATTTGACCGGGTTCACCTGTACATTTCTTTTCAAGGTTTATCATCTCAATAGGATTAGGTATAGGATATTTTTTAGCGAGTTAATATCAGCTTTCTGATAAATTCTTTGTAGCAAAGCTTTTTTTTCCCCTGTGTTTGAAGAGTCGATGTGTAAAAGGAACTCTCCTATTGTGTGACCACTGATAGCTTATACTTTTCCTTCTGTCTTGCAGGATTGGATTGCACCGCCCATCTCCCATACTAATGCCTAAATTTACAAGCAGACAGCAGAGTAGGAGTTTATTGTTTATTATGTATTTTGCTGTCACTAAATCTTCCTTCCAATGGAAACTTGACGTTTTAAGTATGGATGTTTCTAGTTGGATAGTTCAGTTATTGTTTTGTTTTAACCATTCTGCTTCATATTTTAGAATACTCTTTGTGTTGTCTGGTAATGACTTTATGAGCTTATGCACCCACCCATTTTTTCCCTAATTGTCTACTTCGCAAGAGTGTCTTTAGAAATGACCATTTTCAGGAAATGCCACATCAACTCACCACATCTTCTTGTCATTTGCAGCAAGGTACATCTGGAATTGGAACTATAGAATTGAATAACAGCTGTAACACATAGCACAACAGGCCCTACAGAAGCTATCAATTAAAATGTAGGCAAATTAAACTTTTGCGTCATTGATGAAAACATCTGATTAAGATGAGGTATTCACTGCAAGTCTTTTCATTTATTGTATTGGGCAAGAATTGCTTGAAGAAGGAAATTTGAGTAAAGAAGTGTGGTTTAGGAATAAGTAACTGTATTCATTATACTTGTAATATCATGAATGTAAATGACTATTTAAGGGAGTGTGGTTATGTATATTCATGTTATTTCATTTTGTTGTTTAGTGAAATTCTTTTGATTTAAACTATGTGGCTTCATTCTGTTCATAATTACCAGGGATTTCAGATTCTAAAAAAATAAATAAACATGTTACTCGTCTCTATTGCGATTGGCTGTGCATTTGCCTTTGTCAGGTGTTAAATCTCACAGTTTGGTTTCAATAAGACTTGATCTGGACCCCCTGTCCAACAACCAAGTCACATTGGCTTATCACCAGGCAGAACTAGTAGAGCATCACTTTTTCCATTTTATCTTGTATTTATAAACACAGCTTTAAAAAAATTCTTCCAATTTCTAGCAGTCATTCCACCTTCCCCCGAAAAATGAAAAATGCTAATAGTCTTTCTACAGCACTATCAAAGTATAACATTGCAAACCTTTTAGCAACTGTCTTACTAAAACAGTACAAGTAATATTTTCTCCCATGTTGTCACATTTCTCCATCAAACAGTCTTCGCAACATTATAAGGCTTAACATTATAAGCCTTTTGTGCAGGTTAGGTGGATTGGCCATGTTAAATTGTCCCTTAGTGTTCCAAGATGTGTAGGTTAGGTGGATTATCCATGGGAAATGCGCGTGGTTATAGGCCTAGGGTGGGAAGGGGCTGGGGTTGGGTCGCTGGGTATGATGCTCTTTCGGAAAGTCAGTAGGCTGAATGGCCTCATTCTGCACTGCCAGGATTCAATGCTTCTGTTGTTAAACCACCGTACTCCATCTCCGATAACAATAAGGATTGAAGTTTGGTTTGTATTATTCTTGGAATTCCAATGCTCTTGTGAATGAGAGTTCATTTTACTATCGGTGGTTTCACTTCTTGTCACTTGTTGCAGCAAATCTCCTTTCTCATTTTGAGTATTGTTTAAAGCTTTTCTACATCTTAGATTAGAAAATTGTATGCTTGATTGGTCTGATTAATTTTGTCAAGATAATTCCTTGGGCTTTTGTTGCTGGCAAGTGTGAATCATAACATTGGAAGAAATTCTCGTTCATAATGCTTCTTACCCTCTGGATTTGATATTTCTCTCGTTCTTTAAACCAGACCCTAAATTGGCATCAGTGTGTTGAGCGTTTAACACTGTCTTGAATCATCCTGTTCTGGTTTTAACTCATGAGCTCCATTCTCTTCCTTGTCTGCAGGCTTTTTAATGTGCAAGTCTGTAAAGAATGTCTTAACCAGCCAAACATTGAATTGTACTTCTCCTGTTTAAACGCAGCGTTACTTTTTATCTTTAAGTTTGTTTCCATGATTTAAACTTTCAGGGAGAAATTTTTCTGTCCCACCTGCCACGGGAATCGTAGTGGGCAGGACAGGACCATGCAAAGGTCTGTTGACCTTGGGCGGGATTCTCTGGTTTTGGGGTGAGTGTGGTAGGAAAATCCCACCCTCAGTGTTCTTTTCCATTAAATACAGGCTTGACACTGCCTCCTTTTGCACAAGTAGTTCATTCTTCAGACAAATAAAATACTTCTTAGCTGCCCCAGCCCCAGTCCTTAAACTGCTGTGGAAAATGGGCTACCTGCCAGGATTCCTGGGTGTCATTTCTTCTTTTCATGGGAACATGTACAGTTTCAATCATTTACAATGGAGCATTATCAGAGGCCTTCAACATCAGCAGTGGGTAAAGTAAGATTGTGTCCTGCTGCCAGTTCTCTTTGGCATATTTTTCTCCGTGCTGCTTTTGTACGCCTGTGGCAACTCAAATCAGGGTGTCGACTAAGTGCAATAAATGAGATAATGGAAGGTTGTTCAACAAGACTGCACGGCTAGACCAAAGTGTGTAATGTTCTATTTTATGAATTGCTGTTTGCTGATGATGCTGCGCTGGCATCTCATACTGAAGTTCACTTGGAATAGCTTGTAGAATGCTTCTCCTGGCTATGCAAGGACTTTAGACTGACAATCAGTGTCAGGAAGACCAATGGTCCAATGCTATGGGACATGATGTAGAGATTCCATTTTCCAACAACACTGATAATCTCACTCTGGAGATTATCAATAGTCTCACACACCTTGGATCAATAAGTACCACCAATCTGTGCCTTCATGCTGAATCAATACCAGAATTGTCAAGGCCGCAGGTATCACATCAAAATTGAGACGTCCAGTGTGGGCCAACTGCGAAGTAACAAAAAATACCAAGCTCTGTGTACCAGGCTTGTATTCTCAGCACCCTCCATGTGTGTACACCACGTGACCCCCTTGGTGCAACATTTTTGGAGACATACTGTGCACTCCCACAAATGCTACAATTTTGGCTTTTAATTTCCATGTATCTGCCTTCAGATAGAACCATAGAACCATAAAAATTACAGCTCAGAAACAGGCCTTTTGGCTCTTCTTGTCTGTGCCGAACCATTTTTTGCCTAGTCCCACTGACCTGCACTTGGACCATATCCCTCCACACCCCTCTCATCCATGAACCCGTCCAAGTTTTTCGTAAATGTTAAAAGTGACCCCGCATTTACCACTTTATCCGGCCGCTCATTCCATACTCCCACCACTCTGCGTGAAGAAGTCCCCCCATTATTTCCTTTAAACTTTTCTCCTTTCACCCTTAACAGATGCCCTCTGGTTTTTTTCTCCCCTAACCTCAGCGGAAAAAGCCTGCTTGCATTCACTCTATCTATACCCATCAAAATCTTATACACCTCTATCAAATCTCCCCTCATTCTTCTACGCTCCAGGGAATAAAGTCCCAACCTATTCAATCTCTCTTTGTAACTCAGCTTCTCAAGTCCCGACAACATCCTTGTGAACCTTCTCTGCAATCTTTCAACCTTATTTACATCTTTCCTGTAGCTAGGTGCCCACAACTGTACACAATACTCTAAATTCGGCCTCACCAATGCCTTATATAACCTTACCATAACACTCCAACTTTTATACTCGATACTCCAATTTATAAAGGCCAATGTACCAAAGGCACTCTTTACAACCCTATCCACCTGTGACGTCACTTTTAGGGAATTCTGTACCTGTATTCCCAGATCCCTCTGTTCAACTGCACTCTTCAGAGTCCTACCATTTACCATGTACGTTCTACTTTGGTTTGTCCTTCCAAAGTGCAATATCTCACACTTGTCTGCGTTAAATTCCATTTGCCATTTTTCAGCCCATTTTTCTAGTTGGTCCAAATCCCTCTGCAAGCTTTGAAAACCTTCCTCACTGTCCACTACACCTCCAATCTTTGTATCATCAGCAAACTTGCTGATCCAATTTACCACATTATCATCCAGATCATTGATATAGATGACAAATGACAATGGACCCAACACCGATCCCTGCGGCACATAGATGTGCTATTCTATGACAAAAATAACATGTTTGTTCCCTTGAATTATATTTATCCTGCACCCTGTCTTTTTTACGAATCCAAGGTGTATCTGTCTTTTCATTTCTGCTTTCTACCTCATTGTAAACATAAATTTGCTCATTATCGACTCTTATCTCTCTAGTTTCTAGGTTGGGAACCTGTCTCGGGGGCAGGGAATTCAGATGGTGTTCGTAAAGCAGAAGTGGAAATGAATAGGGTTGGGAAGCATTTTCTGATCAGGGCCAGTGTGATCTCCTGGACTCGTTTCGATCGCCACAGGGGGTCGGAGAGGAATTTCCCAGATTTTTTTTTTCCCCATATTGGCCCTGGGGTTTTCACTCTGGGTTTTCGCCTCTCCCTGGAGATCACATGGTCTGGAATGGCGGGGTGGGGGTGAGTTAATAGGTTGTGATGAACAAAGCATCGTAGCTGTGAGGGACAGCTCGGTGGATAGGATATTAGGATGTAGATAGGCTGGAAAATTGGGCGGGGATCCTGGATTCAGGATTCAATCCTGGACCGGGGAGCGGCGCGGGCTTGGAGGGCCGAAGGGCCTGTTCCTGTGCTGTATTGTTCTTTGTTCTTTGTTGTTCTTTGTTTGCAAACAAAGGCTTAGTGCTACTCACATATTTGTGTGACAATTCATCATCATCAGCCACTATAACAGCTGCCCTTGTCTTGGAAACTCTGTGGTCTCTCCAGTGGGAACCTTATTGCTAAAGGGACATGATTTTTAAATTCTTCCATTAGCATCTTGTTCAACATTCGTAGCCTTACACCACCTGTCAAATCTCACTCCCTTTTCCACAAAAGTCTGATTCTGTTTCTTCCTTTAATTTTTAAACTTTTGTTTATAATCTTCTGGAACTAACTCCCAAGCATTGAGAACAGCAGTTTTTACTCTATTGTAACCACCAGATTGCATATCTGAAAGAGATAAGTATATTTCTAATGCTTTCCTCATGAACACACTTCGCTATTGAATTATCCAACTTTCTTTCGGCCTTTGCAACCTTGTAGCAATTTTCTCAAACACCACAAATTACATTTCCACTCCTTCCTCACTGAATCTAGGTACTAGGTGAACATTCTTTGCCAAATCAAAACCAGGAGTTAAATTTGAGTCATCATTAACTTCTTCTGCAATCCCCTTGTTTGTGTAATCTAATCTTTTTTTGTTGAGATCAAATTTCCTTTTCTCTCCGGAATTCAAGGTTTTCACTTCCCATTTTTTCTCTTTCTCCTTGGAACTTTAGATTTTCCTGTTTATTTCTTTCCTTTGGAATTCTAATTCAAGTTTTCACATTTCTCTTTCTCAAATTCAGGTTTTTTCATTTCTTTTTCCAATTCCAATTGTTTCAGTTACAACAGAACCCGAGCTAACACAACCTGTATGCTATCGAGATTACCCTTTTCTTCCTCAAGGTTCAGGTGGTGAGCCAACACTTTGTCTCTGCCCTTCAAAGCGCTCCTAATGCCCCTGCCACCATCTTTAAATGAACACGTGTCAATCTTTGCAAGGCTTTCTCAGATAGGTCTTCTCTTTCTCGAAATGCTTGGGTGAAAGAAGTAGACATGCAGATTGTTTCGCGAATACACCGAAAGCAATTGTGAAGTCTTGTCCATTTGAATTCCGGCAAATTCCAGTGTACTCATTTCCAGCTTCTGTATTCATATCTCACAAGATCCCCCATATGTTATGATCCATGTGGATGCTGATAACTTAAAAATAGATTTGAATCCCCAGGGAGAAGATTTCATGTTTTAAAACTTTTACTGTAACAAACAAACTAAAGTCAATATCAATTACTTTGTAGGCAACTAATACACTAAACCATAGAAAAAGTATTGCCTCCTCCCCTCCTTAATTTCCTATTTAGCCAAGTCAGGGAGAAGCTTCCATTTTCCTTAATTTTCTGAAAGTTCTGTCTCTTCAATCATAGGATAAGCTCCCACCTGCATTCTGCCTGGTAGCCAACAGAGAGTAGCATTTTCCCCTGCTGTCCACAACATCTGCTGTTCTCCTGTCTCTTCCTCCAACATATTTTCTCTATTTTCTCTCTGAGCCCTGGATTTCTGAGTCAGCAACTCTGAGAATCTTTCTGCACAAATCCAGGCCAGTTGCTTTTGCTTTTGTGTACATGTTAAATCTGGCATTTGGGTTTCAGTGGGACTTGACCTGGGCCCCCAGACCCATGGCAACCAGGTCATATCAGCTAATCATTATGTAGATCTAGTAGATTAAAAGAGAATTTAAAACATAATTATTTTATAGCATGTAGTGTTACTTTAAAAATTCATTCATGGGATGTGGGCATTGTATTTTTGCCTATACCTGAATTGTCTTTGAACTGAGGTCATTTAAGAGCCAACTACATTGCTGTGGGGTTGGATTAGTGACAGGCTAAGATAACACATTTCCTTCCAGTGAACGAGATTTCTTTTTACTACAATGGTTTCATAGTCATTATGAAACTTTTAATTCAATTGAATTCAAATTTCACCATCTGCCGTGGTGGGATTTGAACCTGGGTCCCCAGAACATTGCCCTGGCTCTTTGGCTTATTGGTCCAGTGACAATGCCGCCACCTCCCCTATGTTCATAAAATATTTGTATTCACAATGTATGTGTGCATTACAGATCACCTGGGAGTCCAAGCTGCTATGGCAACATGCATGTTTATGTGTCCAAGGCTATGGATAGTGATAGTAGATGCTCCAACTTTCCTTTCATCACATGGCTGACATGGAACCTCTCCTAATTTTACCATTTGGCATTGCTGTGTATTGGGAGGATTTGTAGATTAATTGTCAACCTGTTTGGCCTATGAACCCACATGCTTTGGCAATTAAGTCCTGGGGTTGGTCTCAAACAGAACTTCTGACTCAGAAGCAGGGATGCCACCCATAACACCGCAAGACCTTCTGTTCACTCATATTTAATTCCAGAGATAACTACAAAAGATGCTGATCCTTAGGCAAGAAAGGACGAGCAGGGGTCTTGACAACTTTTAACAATCCTTATTATTCATCCTCAAAACCATCTTTGTGATAGTTTTATGGGATGATTAATTTGAAAACACTTTTGCCTGTGCTTTTCCAGGTTGCAGGCATTTTGTTTGAAATCACTGTTTCTGAGCTATTACATTGTCAGCTCCTTCATCCTCTTTCTTTTTCACATTCATATCCTCTCTTTTAGCCTCAAGTGGATTTTTAACTTCTCCCCCATTGCTAAACTTGCCATTCATAAAGTTTGTTATATTTCTTTCATATCAAACACTCCCTTTATCAAATGCACATTTCGTCATAACTGGCTTCTACTCAAATATCCAAAGAGGTTTTTCTGATATCTTTTGCAAACATTCTTTGTTCATCTCCAGCCTTCTTCCCACAATATTTCCTTCTTTATCAGTATTATTTAGGTTTTTCTTTTCATCCGTGGGACACGGGCATCGCTGGTTGGCCAACATTTATTGCCCATCCCTAGTTGACCTTGAGAAGGTGGTGATGAGCTGCCTTCGTGAATCGCTGCAGTCCACGTGCTATGGGTTGACCCACAATGCTGTTAGGGAGGGAATTCCAGGACTTTGGCCCAGCGACTGCGAAAGCACAGCGGTATAGTTCCAAGTCAGGATGGCGAGTGGCTTGGAGGGGAACTTGCAGGTGATGGTGTTCCCATATGTTCCTCCTTTATCCAGGTTTTTTTATGGCAAACAAACGATCTGCATGGAAGGTGTGATCATTCTCCATTGCACACAGGGCAGTTTCAAGTTTCACACAGTCTACCAGAATAGGGATATGGGGGTAGGGCCTGGGTGGGATTGCGGTCGGTCCAGACTCGATGGGCCGAATGGCCTCTTTCTGTACTGTAGGGTTTCTATGATCTTCTATGATCTAATGTAAGGCCACTGCTAGGTATTTGGGACAACTTTACATTGGGGCTCATCCAATTTGGTCCAGAGGTACATACTCTGCAACATCAGACCCCAGAAATGAGAGTACAATGGCTTCTTCAACATCATTGGTAAGCCACCAGTAATATCCACCAACAGTTTGCACTCCAAGAAGTGTACCAATGGCCATGAAGCAGGAAGTAGTCAATGAACTTCATTGGATGACGACACAGGGTGTCATAATTCCAATTCCCGTAGACAAGGCCACAGATCAGGTGACCACTCGATCCACACCTTCTCCATTTAAGTTGGGGCAATTGGTGGTACTGAGATGTAGCAGTATGTGTGAACATCAGTTGTATACAAACCATTTTCTTAACATCCAAATTAAACAGGCTCACAATTTATACAAGGATTGAGCTATTGGAGCTCGTACATAGCTCATTGTGTCTCCTTCTCACCCCCACCCCCCTCCCCACATCCCCTGCTGTTTTATTGTGTAAAGAGAAAAACATGAAAGGCAGTTGTAGATTAGTTCATTACATTGCCCTCAAACCTTGCTTTTGGTTTGGTCATGAGCCTTGAGCAAGTGATTGTGTCTGTGCTCCACGTGTTCCCAGGCTAGTGTCTTCAACATGGATCACCTCAAGCACTCCATTGGTGTGCCCAGAGGGTTCAAGGCTTGTTGCATAGACCTTTAGAGGGGCCTCCATTTCCACTATGTGGGGGGCCTCTATCGGAGGCTGGATAGCTTGGGTACTGTGGTTTCTGCTGGTGCTGCTTCCAATACCTATTGTAGGTGATGTTTGTCTCGTACATCATGGGTACTGTCCAAGGCTGTCACATAACTGTTCAGTTGTGGGGCATGGCTGTGTACCACCGCCACCTTTCATGGCCACATTGGGCCTGAATCCTGACCAGGTATCAGAGAGCAAGTCTGTGAGCGTTGCGATCATTGTGCAGTTTCTCTCTCAATTGACATTCCATGAGTGCATCACTTACATTAGTTTTGAGTTTGGCCCGCCTCGGTAATAGGAATTGTAGTCCTGGTGTGCCTGGAGAATAGTTACTGCCCTGATGAGGGCAGACCCTGTTGTGGCACGTTTTGCAGGCTGAGGAGTGCAGTATTGTGACCCCGGGTACATTTCTCTGGGAGATGCTTTGCTGAACGTACTGCCCATTCTACCAAGCCATTGAATTGTGGGTATATGGGGCTGCTCATGACATACTCAAAATCCCATGCACATGCAAAGTTTCTAAATTCAGTGGAAATGAATTGGTGTGTGTTGTCTGTCAGGGTCTCTGAGGGATGTGCTGTGTAGCCAAGTGTCCCTTGAACTTGATGATGATTGTGCTGCTTGTCATGTTTGGCAGGTAGTTGGGTTGAAGTGACCCAGAATAGGAGTCGACTAAGACCAAATGTTATTTCCCATTCCATTCAAAAATGTCCACTGCTGTGAATGCCCACGGGAGGCCAGGACCTCATGCAGGTGCAGAAGTCTAATTTCTTTGGAAGTTTATTTTCTTATACTTTGGTCTAGACCTTTTATCTACAATTCTCAATTTAAAAATATGTTGAATTTTAGATTTGAACTAAAGGCCTCAAACAATTAGAACTAGAACTCGTAATATAAGAATGTACTGGAGCTTTATTATTGCAGTGCTGTCGACTAGATATGAAGGAAAAAAACAGTAAAACGGGGAAAATAAGAATACTGGTCTGAACTGGTCTTGTATACTTTAAAATGGAACACCGATAAAATGGGGGAAATAAGAATACTGGTCTGAACTGTTTTTCATTCAGGGGTAGCAGCCAGTGGGAACACTGAACAAGTAGTAAATCTACCCTATGCATATTTAATACTGGAACAAAACCTTACTGTCAGCATTAAATTCAACCGGTCATTCTAAGATATAAGAAAATTTAGCACAAAACGTACGAAAGGGGAAGACAAGCTATAGAGAGTCCTTTGAGAATAATACAGTTGCTTACTTTTTGTTGCAAAGAATTATCTCCATCAATTTTATTTTGCTTATCACACAATATGGCACAATCTTTTTGTCTCCTCTTGTACTGAGTTATTCCTCAGAGGGTAACTGATAACATAGATTACAACTGCACAGGGTAACCCTGAAATTGTGCACAGTTTTGGTCTCCTTACCTAAGGAAAGATATTCTTATCACAGAAAGTGTGCAACAGATGTTCACCAGATTGATTCTTGGGATGGTGGGATTGAGGAGACTGGAACTGTATTCTCTGAAGTTTAGAAGATTGAAAGGCAATCTCATTGAAACATACAAAATTCTTACAGGGCTCAGCAGAGTAGAGTTGGGATGTCAAGGACCAGGGGACATGGTCTCAGAATAAGAGATAGGCCATTTAGGGCTAAGATGAGGAAAATCTTTTTCACTCAGAGAGTAGTAAATCTTTGGAAATCTTGATCCAAAGGGCAATGAAAACATTGTCATTGAATATCTTCATGTCAGAGATTGATAGGTTCTAGATAGTAAACACATCAAGGGATATGGGGAAAGTGCAAGAAAATGGCATTGAGATAAAAGATCAGGCATGATCTAATTGAATGGCAGAGCAGGCTTGATGGGCTGAATGGCCGACTTTGGCTCCAATTTTGTTCCTATATTCCTTTAAATTATGGAATAAGGGCTCATCAAATACAATAAAATTGGGCTTAATGGGGACACAAATAAGAAATAGCCCTTCTGACTGAAGGGAATAATAAAATTGTCAGTTTTTGAAGATCCTAAAGTATGAGGCATGCAGGGTAACTAATTCTCATTTCACCATGCTTTCCTTTTTGTTGCTGTGCCACCAAGGCTATATAAAAATGTGTGCCAGGTGTTCCCTTGATGTGTTAGGTGGATTAGCAGAAACCTTGGAAAGACATGTCATCGGATTTGTGTCAATCTCCCAATAAAGTTAGTGGTCAATCAGAAGGTCCAGTGTGGAACTCCACAACAATGATTTCCATTTAGCTACAAATACAAGTTTGATTCCAGGAAAGAATCATAAAATCCCTACAGTGCAGAAGGAGGCCTTTCGGCCCTTTGAGTCTGCACCGACCACAATCCCACTCAGGCCCTATTCCTGTATCTCATGTATTAACCCTGTTAATCCCCCTGACACTGAGGGAGAATTTAGCATGGCCGATGCACCTAACCAGCATGTCTTTCAGAATGTGGGAGGAAACCGGAGCATCCGGAGGAAACCCACACAGACACGGGGAGAACCTGCAGACTCCACTCAGACAGTGACCCAAGCCAGGAATTGAACCCGGGTCCCTGGTGCTGTGAGGCAGCAGTGCTAGCCACTGTGCCACCGTGCTGCCAAATGAGTTCCAAAGAAGAATCATATTGGACTCAAAATGTTAACTCTGCTTCTCTCTTCCCGGATACTGCCAGATCTACTGAGTTTATCCTGCATCTTCTGTTTTTATTTCAGATTTCCAGCACCTGCGATATTTTACTTTTATTTAATCTCCACGCGCTCTTCTCACTGAGTTCTGAACTTAAATGAAGAAGAAAGATGCTGAAGGGATTTATTATCTTTCACAACTAAAACATCTGAAAATTCAACTTCAGCGTTCAGGATGGAACACTTTTTTAAGGAGGATGTTAAACTTCAAACTTCGTCATTTGAGTTGATTTGATTTGATTTATTTTTGTCACATGTATTAACATATAGTGAAAAGTATTGTTTCTTGTGCACTATACAGACAAAGCATACCGTTCACAGAGAAGGAAATGAGAGAGTGCAGAATGTAGTGTTACAGTTATAGCTAGGGTGTAGAGGAAGATCAACTTAATGCAAGGTAGATTCATTCAAAAGTCTGACGGCAGCAGGGAAGAAGCTGTTCTTGAGTTGGTTGGTACGTGACCTCAGACTTTTGTATCTTTTTCCCAACAGAAGAAGGTGGAAGAGAGTATGTCCGGGGTGCGTGGGGTCCTTAATTATGCTGGCTGCTTTGCCGAGGCAGTAGGAAGTGAAGACAGAGTCAACGGATGGGAGGCTGGTTTGCGTGATGGATTGGGCTACATTCACGACCCTTTACAGTTTCTTGCAGTCTAGGGCAGAGCAGGAGCCATACCAAGCTGTGATACAACCAGAAAGAATGCTTTCTGTGGTGCATCTGTAAATGTTGGTGAGAATTGTTGTACCTGTTAATTCTCAGATACTTTCAACCAGTTTACTTACTCCAAGGTTTTACCCCGGTGCCCTTATTTGCAAGGTGGACAAAGGACAAACACAAGTAAAGATTCAACAAGTTTATTAAATAACACTATTAACCCTTAAATTACCCACATAAAACAAGAGGATACCCCAGCAGATTCAAGTATACTACCCGTAAAGATGGTTTGGTTAAACTGCAGGCCCGATTCTCTGAGTCCCCCTGGTCTGTCGTCACGAAGGTGAGTCTCGATGGCCGCTTCTTCCTTCCTTCCTTCCTTCTCTGGTCAGTCTTCCGAATGGTTACGGCTGTCTCCCCTGTCGAGTCTTCGCCCCTTGTGCCTCTGAGTGTGTCCCTTTATCCCCAGCCTGCTTGCCTTTCCAGAAACTTCTCTGGCTTCTGGCCAATGAGGTCCCAGGAGGGGGTTCCAATACCCAGTGGGTTTCTTGATGTCTGCCTGACAGGACACCAGGGTCCGCCCCCCAGGTGTCCATCTCCATGTTGTTAAACTTGTTATCAGGTAAGGTTTCTACAGGATCTCTTGGTGACAGAAAGTCTGGCCCGATCTGGGCTTCTAACAATAGACCGATGCATTTCAATGAGGTGCCATGGTCTCCTGCTAAGTCTGAAGTAGAGTGTAACGACCTTTGATGGGTGGTTGATGAGTCAGGCCCAGACACATTTGTGTATTGTACAATTGGCCTGCCTGCGGTTTGACTGTGTTTGATTTCCATGTGCCTAATTCTTTAATTTAGGATATCCAATTTTATCAGCCTTAAAACTAGGCCCTGTTTATATCACCACAGAATCGTAGTAGACATGCCAAATTTCCTTAGTCTTCTGAGAAAGTTGGTCGGCTTTCGTAACTTTAGTGTCAGCATGGGGGGACCAGGACAGGTTGTTGGTGATCTGGACACCTAAAAATTTGAAGTTCTTGACCTTTTCTACTTCGTCCCCATTGATGTAAACAGGGGCATGTTCTCCTCTTCGCTTCGGGATGTTTCATCTCAAGGTAGTTGTGTATATTTCATCCAGCGCGATCTTCATGTCTGCATGGGGGGTGGATGTAAACTGCTGTCAGGATAATGGAGGTGAACTCCCGTGGAAGGTAGTAGGGGCAACATTTTAGCATCAGTAATTTGGTTTAAGGAAGCATAAGGAAGTCACGAAACATGATTGGCCCCGAAATTAGATTATGTCTGATTTGAGGCAGAATCCCAGTGCAGTAAATACGCCTGATGAGCTGGTGGAATGACTAACATAAACTGATCACAAACACCCTCATTAGTTTGTTATTAATAAGCTGCAGGGGTCAGTCGCAGCTCCAGAGGCAGCTGGCATGTCCAGGTCATTATGCATTCCTCCCGACTCCACAATATGCTAAATAAAAAGATTCTGGTGGCAGCCTCTTATGGTCCCTTTGAAGAAACTGATTGCAGCATAGATGGAGCAACCCAGCTTCAGTTATATATCCTGGATGTCTATATAAAAGTGGCACTGTGGCACAGTAGTTAGCACTGCTGCCTCACATGCCAGGGACCTGAGTTCGATTCCTGGCTTCATAGAAATCATAGAAACCCTACAGTGCAGAAAGAGGCCATCTGGCCCATCGAGTCTGCACCGACCACAATCCCACCCAGGCCCTACCCCCATATCCCTACATATTTACCCGCTAATCCCTCTAACCTACGCATCTCAGGACACTAAGGGCAATTTTAGCACAGCCAATCAACCTAACAAGCACATCTTTGGACTGTGGGAGGAAACCGGAGCACCCGGAGGAAACCAACGCAGACACGAGGAGAATGTGCAACTCCACACGGACAGTGACCCAAGCCGGGAATCAAACCCAGGTTCCTGAAACTGTGCTAATCACTGTGCTACTGTGCCACCCGCTGGGGTCACTGTCTGTGTGGAGTTTGCACGTTCTCCCCATATCTGCGTGGGTTTCCTCCGTGTGCTCTAGTTTCCTCCCACGATCTGAAAGACGTGCTGGTTAGGTGCATTGGCCATGTTAACTTCTCCCTCAGTGTACCAGAGCAGGCGACGGAGTGTGGCAACTTGGGGGTTTTCACAGTAACTTCATTGCAGTGTTAATGTAAGCTTACTTGTGACACTAATAAATAAACTTTAAAAAACTAAATATGAAGCATGGAGCTCTTCTGAATCAAAATGCATGTGTATATGGTTCCCACATTAAGTGTGATCCACTTTCTAGACCAGTGACTATAAATAATACATTTATGGTGTTAAAGAGTTCACTCTTTAATATAGGGTTTCAAGGGTTGTTTTTGCTCCTTACACAATCTCTCCTGGAATCGATCACCTATGTTGCTGTACAGTTCTACCGCTGACAGTGACCCTGTTCCAGCTCCAAAAATGGGTAAATGAGTAAGTTTAATGCTTTGCATTAGGGAAATGTCACAAATAAATTGTAAGCTAGGCCAGTCTTTTTCAATGAGTCCTTTTTTCAAAGAACAAAGAACAAAGAAAATTACAGCACAGGAACAGGCCCTTCAGCCCTCCAAGCCTGCACCGACCATGCTGCCCGACTGAACTAAAAACACCTATCCTTCCGGGGACCATATCCCTCTATTCCCATCCTATTCATGTATTTGCCAAGACGCCCCTTAAAAGTCACTACCGCATCCGCCTCCAATACCTCCCCCGGCAACATGTTCCAGGCACCCAGTACTCTCCGTGTAAAAAATCTGCCTCGTACATCTCCTTTAAACCTTGCCCCTCGCACCTTAAACCTGTGCTCCCTAGTAATTGACTCTTCCACTCTGGGAAAAAGCTTCTGACTATCCACTCTGTCCATGCCTCTCATAATCTTGTAGAATTCTATCAGGTCGCCCCTCAACCTCCGTCATTCCAGTGAGAACAAACCAAGTTCCTCCAACCTCTCCTCATAGCTAATGCCCTCCATACCAGGCAACATCCTGGTAAATCTTTTCTGTACCCTCTCCAAAGCCTCCACATCCTTCTGGTAGAGTGGTGACCAGAATTGAACACTATATTCCAAGTGCGGCCTAACTAAGGTTCTATAAAGCTGCAACATGACTTGCCAGTTTTTAAACTCAATGCCCCGGTCAATGAAGGCAAGCAAGTATGTCTTCTTGACTACCTTCTCCACCTGCATTGCTACTTTCAGTGACTTGTGTACCTGTATTCCCAGATCCTTTTGCCTATCAATACTCTTAGGGGTTCTGGTTTCCTTCCGTTAACATCAAGGAATTGTTAACTTTCTATTTATGAACAATAAGAGTTGGTCAATTTGCAAAAGAGAGCAATGCTTATTTTTCATCATGAGAAACATCAAAATTAACCACATTATAAATCAGGAATGATTAAGTCTGACTCTTTGGGCCGGATTTTACCATTTTGATTCGAAGTGCTGAATCTGGGAGTGTTTCAGACCCGACTTTTCGACCTGTTCTCAGGCGCCCCCATACGCACTCTGCCTGAAAAAAAGGCATGCAGTTCTGAATCGCGCTGCAGAAGCCTGTGGGCGGGGCTTATTGCACCCGAAACACTGCAGCTCCAATCGGAGCCTTCAACTGCGCATGCACAGTAAAAAGAAAATAGAAAAACACTCCCCGGGCCCGATAATCACTCCCTGTGGCCCCCACCGACATTGCCCCACCCCTACAACATAATTGTCCACCTTATCTCGACACCCCCCCCCGCTACCAAGATCAATTGCAGCCCCCTTCCCCCCTTCACCCCCCACCGATCGTACACAGAGTGGCAGCGGCCCCCCCTGGCCCCCCCCCCCACCAGAGAGCCATCCGACCCACCTCCCTCCTCCCCCCCTACCAGAGAGCGATCTGATCTGCCTCCCTTACCCCCCCCCCACCAGAGAGCCATCTGACCCATCTCCCTCCCCCCCACCATTTCCGTTTTTGCACCGAATTTGGATGGGCAAATGCGGTGGTTAAAGGGGAAATGCCGGTAAGTTTCGGTGTGCAGCCCATTAAATCAATTTAAATGCATGCATTTAATTAAATTGACGTTGCGCCCGTTTCGGGCACAGTGCCGACGGCGGCCAATTTAGGCCCTTGATAAAGGGGGAACGGGCACGGAGGCGGTCACGAATCGCACTACACGCCTCACGCCCGACTTTACCAAGTTTTCACGCACGAAAATGGGCGCAACTTGATGGTAAAATCGGGCCCTAAGAGGCTGATGTTTACCAGGGTGTCCCATGGCATTCTTAATTTCTTAGTGTGGCTGTGACTGGAGAAGCAAAATTCCCACCCCTAAAAATGTGTCGTACTGGCTGCTCTTTCCAGAAAAACATTCAACTTACTATATTTTACCAGCCCATTCGCTACTTTATATTTTGTTTGCAAATATTATTCACTACCTTGTGTTTATTATTATGGGCTAATATTTCCTTTCCTAGGTTCCCTATAAGCGTTTTCATTGACATTAGTGTTACGAAGCTTTCTGGTGTCCTGTGTCTGTCTTGCTCCATTATACTTTTCACCCTGGTGAACCAATTGCTTTCATCTTGCAAATCCTTACGTTGAATTGTTGTCTTTCATTTAAAATGAGCCGAGCAAATTTCCTTGATCTTCATAGGAAAATGCCAAGGCTTAATTCCCCAGCTGTTTTAACAAGTTCCTTAGCAGATGTGTTTCTCACATCTTTTTTTTCAGAATATTTTTCAACTGCACAAAGAAATTTAATTTAAAAAGCTATTCAACCTCCCCTCTCTGTGCAGCCCCCCACCTCCCTCCCCCTCCCCCGCCAATAACAAGTACTGTTTATTTTCCAGTAGCTGTTTTCAGGAAAATACTTTTATTTCTTTGCACAATGTTATAATTTTAAGTATACGTATGTCTATCCATCGTCACCAAGGCTCCTTAGACAGTACCTTCCAAATCTGTGACCTCTACCATCTAGAACAGCGGTCTCCAAACTCCGATCCGGATGCGGCCCGCTGCCGGCCAGATGTGGCCCGCGGGAATTAGTTTGGAGACCCCTGATCTAGAAGGACAAAGGTAGCAGACACATGGGAACACTAGCACCACCTGCAAGTTCCCTTCCAAGCCACACAACATCCTGACTTGGAAATATATTCAGTAAGAGTTTTAACAACACCAGGTTAAAGTCCAACAGGTTTATTTGGTAGCATATGGCATTTGCTACCAAATAAACCTGTTGGACTTTAACCTGGTGTTGTTAAAACTCTTACTGTGTTTACCCCAGTCCAACGCTGGCATCTCCACATCTTGGAAATATATTGCCATCCCTTCACCATCACGAGGTCAAAATGCTGGAACTCCCTCCTGAACAGCACTGTTGAATGTACCTATATCACATGCATTGTAGTGGTTCACAAAGGCTGCTCACCACCACTTTCTCAAGGGCAATTTGTCATGGGCAATAAATAACATCAAGTCTCAAAGGTACAGACAATGTGAGTGGAGAGAGCATTAAGCGCAGGTTAAAGAGGTGTGTATTGTCTCCAGCCAGGACAGTTAGTGAGATTTTGCAAGCCCAGGCAAGTCGTGGGGGTTACAGATAGTGTGACATGAACCCAAGATCCCGGTTGAGGCCGTCCTCATGTGTGCGGAACTTGGCTATCAGTAAGAGACTTCTTACTGTGTTTATCCCAGTCCAACGCCGACATCTCCACATCATGACACCTTGAATTGCCATTGTTTCTTCTGTCAAGCACATGTGCAGTAAGAGGAATATGACATTTTGCAACCTCTATTATAAATATGGAGGACATACCTCCTAGATTGGGCTTGCTGCAGGTGATGAGTAAACAAACGTGGGAAAAATCTACTTGACCTTGTCATCACCAATCTACCTGTCGCAGATACATCCATGCATGACAGCATTTATAGGAGCCACACAGTCCTCGTGGAGCTATGATGATGCATAATCCCCCAATTATAAATTTTTAACCTCCTGAGTTAAAGTTTTGCATATATCATTCAAGGCAATCAAACAAGTTTCCAAAATATGGACGCTTCCACTTACACATCCCCACTATTTGGCCAAATTGGTTGTCTGGCAGAGATGATCATGTCTCTCATCCTCCCCCAAACAAACAACCCCCAACCCCCCACCACATTTTCAGCCACGTATCTGAATGTAATAATGCTTATAATCTTCAGTCCCAATCAAAGGTTTGACTTGCTCTTTTTTTGAAAACAGCATCTTTAGTTGTGAATCTGCTATTCATAATGACTGTTCTGTTGTCAGCAAAATTTATTTATTAGTGTCACAAGCAGACTTACATCAACATTGCCATGAAGTTACTGTGAAAATCCCCTAGTCGCCATACTCCGGTGCCTGTTCGGGTATGCTGAGGGAGAATTTAGCATTGCCAATGCATCTAAGCAGCACGTCTTTTCGGACTGTGGGAGGAAACCGGAGCACCTGGAGGAAACCCACGCAGACATGGGGAGAATGTGCAAACTCCACACAGATAGTGACCCAAGCCAGGAATCAAACTTGGGTCTCTGGTGCTTTGAGGCAGCAGTGCTAACCACTGTGCCACCATGGGCAACACATAGGCCTTGCCAAGATGCCCAAATCCCATGAAAGAATAAAGACAAAATAGCCAGTTCATTAGGGCAGGGGACAAGATTTATGAAAGGAATGTTTTTCTCTGTAATGCTTTTGTAGAGTTTGCAACCCCAGACAGAGGTTTAGGTGTAAAAGGGACGGATAACCAATACATCACTGGGTGGTAAGACTAAATGCACTCTGTGCTATTAAAATTGGCATTACTAAAAATTCTATAAAAGTAATTATGTTGTGTAATGTTATTAGAGGAATATTCATGTTGAATTTCTCTGCTATTTAAATGGTGGAGTTAAGCCACTTTTTAAAATGGGTTAATTCCACTCTCAGAATAGCAGACCACCACAGCATATTTTCCTGAGTATTTCCTTATCTTGAATACTATTCCACACAATTTAAAACTAATAATATAACATTTCAGAATAAATGTTATCAAATCAAATTCTTCTCCAGATATATTTTTTCCTTTTTGTAGTTTATAAACAGTTAGCTGAGTTGTAAATCAGACTCTACTGTCACATAATACGGCTGCAGCTTCATTTCACAGCTCTACCACCGAGCTGAAATCTTATCCTGAGGCAGGCACTAGCACACATTTAGTGATTCTATCAGCCAGAACTGTTATTTTATTTACGCTTTGTGCAGGTGTTGAACTCCAATAATTAATGTGGAAACATTGGCTGAGAGACAGGAAACAAAGAGTTAGGTTACGAATCACAGAATTCTCAAGGCACAGAACGAGGTCATTCAGCCCATCATGTCTGCAACAGCTCTCAGTCCATTACCCTGCCTTTTTCCTGTACCCCTGCATATTGTTTCTATTCAAGTAATTATCTAATACCCTCTTAAATGCCTCAAGGGGAAACGATGGCCTCGTGGTATTATCGCTAGACTATTAATCCAGAAACTCAGCTAATGTTCTGGGGACTCAAGTTCACATCCTGCCATGGCAGATGGTGGAATTTGAATTCGATAAAAATATCTGGAATTAAGAATCTACTGATGCCCATAAAACCACTGTCAATTGTCGGAAAAACCCATCTGGTTCACTAGTGTCCTTTAGGGAAGGAAAGCTGCCATCCCTACCTGGTCTGGCCGACATGTGACTCCAGAGCCATAGCAATATGATTGATTTTCAATTGCCCCCAGGCAACTAGAGATGGGCAATAAATGCTGGCCAGCCAGTGGCACCCATGTCCCATGAATGAATAAAAAGTAAAATTGAACCTACCTCCACCACAATTCCAGGCAGTGCATTCCAGACCTGAACCACCATTGTGTGAAAAAGTTTATTCTCACATCACATTCACTTCTTTTTACAAGTGGGAACAGTTTTTCCCTATCTACTTTGTCCAGCCCCCTCATAATTTTGAACATCTCTATTAAATCTCCTCTTAGCCTTCCTCCATCCAGGGAGAGCAGTCCCAAACTCTTTGACCTATCCTCATTATTGAAGTTTCTCATCCATGGAACCATCTTTTAATGGTCTTCTGCACTCCAATGCGTTCCCATCTTTCCTATAGTGTGGCACATAGAACTGTGCACAATATTCCAGCTGAGGTCCAAATAGTGTCTTGTACAGGACTAGCATAACTTTCTTGCTCTTGTACTATGTGCTCCTATTAATAAAGCCCAGGATACTATATGTTTTATTAACTGCTGTTTCCAAATAAACTGCCAACTTCAATGATCTATGAACATATATATCCAGGTCTGTCTGCTCCTGCACCCCTTAAAAATTTGACCCTTTATTTTATATTGTCTCTCCATTTTCTTTCCATCAAAATGAACCATCTCATACTTCTCTGCACTGAACTTCATCCGCCACCTATACAAAAAACAAAGAACAAAGAAAAGTACAGCACAGGAACAGGCCCTTCGTCCCTCCAAGCCTGTGCCAATCATGATGTCCTAACTAAACTAAAAAAAAGTAAGAAGTCTCACCAACACAAGGTTAAAGTCCAACAGGTTTATTTGGTATCATGAGCTTTCGGAGCACTGCTCTTTCATCAGGTGAGTGGTGTTGTGAGGCTTCTTACTGTGCCCACCCCAGTCCAACACCAGCATCTCCACATCAGAAACTAAAAAAAAACCTTCTGCCTTTATTCGGTCCATATCCCTCTCGTCCCTCTCTATTCATGTACCCATCCAGATGCCCATCTACCCACTCCACCAAATTGTCTATGTCCTGTTGAAGTTATACACTGCCCTCCTCACAGTTTCCAATACTTCCAAGTTTTTATCATCCATAAACTTTGAAACTGTCCCCTGAACACTAAGATATAGATTATTAATACAAATCTCTGGGGGAAACTCCACTACAAAACTTCCTCCAGCCTGAAAAATATCCATTGACCATTACTCTCTGCTTCCTATTATTCAACCAATTTTAGAACATGGAACATAGAACAGTACAGCACAGAACAGGCCCTTCAGCCCACGATGTTGTGCCGAGCTTTGTCTGAAACCCAGATCAAGCTATTTCCTCCCTATCATCCCGAAGTTCTCCATGTGCCTATCCAATAGCTTCTGAAATGTTCCTAAAGTTTCTGACTCCACTATCCCTGCAGGCAGTCCATTCCACACCTCAACCACTCTCTGAGTAAAAAACCTACCTCGGACATCCTTCCTATATCTCGCACCATGAACCCTATAGTTATGCCACCTAGTTACCGCTCCATACACCCGAGGAAATAGTCTTTGAACGTTCACTCTATCTATCCCCCTCATCATCTTATAAACCTCTATCAAGTCTCCTCTCAACCTCCTCCGCTCCAAAGAGAAAAGCCCAAGTTCCCTCAACCTTTCCTCATAAGACCTATCCTCCAAACCAGGCAGCATCCTGGTAAATCTCCTTTCCACTCTTTCCAGTGTCTCCACATCCTTCATGTAGTGAGGTGACCAGAACTGCACACAATATTCCAAGTGTGGTCTCACCAAGATCCTGTACAGTTGCAGCATAACCCCACGGCTCTTAAACTCAAACCCCCTGTTAATGGACGCCAACACACTATAGGCCTTCTTCACGGCTCTATCCACTTGAGTGGCAGCCTTCAGAGATCTATGGATATGAACCCCAAGATCTCTCTGTTCCTCCACATTCTTCAGAATCCTACCTTTGACCCTGTAATCCACATTTAAATTTGTCCTACCAAAATGAATCACCTCGCATTTGTCAGGGTTAAACTCCATTTGCCATTTTTCAGCCCAGCTCTGCATCCTATCTATATCTCTTTGCAGCCTACAACAGCCCTCTACCTCATCCACTACTCCACCAATTTTGGTGTCATCAGCAAATTTATTGATCCACCCTTCAGCCCCCTCCTCCAAGTCATTTATAAAAATTACAAATAGCAGAGGACCAAGCACTGATCCCTGTGGCACTCCGCTGGTGACCGGTTTCCAGTCCGAAAATTTTCCATCCACCACCACCCTCTGTCTTCTGTTAGATAGCCAGTTACCTACCCAATCGGCCAAACTTCCCTCTATCCCACACATCCTTACTTTCTTCATAAGCCGACCGTGGGGGACTTTATCAAACGCCTTACTAAAATCCATGTATATGACATCAACTGCACTACCTTCATCTACACACTTAGTTACCTCCTCAAAAAATTCTATCAAATTTGTGAGGCAAGACTTGCCCTTCACAAATCCGTGCTGACTATCCCGGATTAAGCTGCATCTTTCTAAATGGTCGTAAATCCTATCCCTAAGGACCTTTTCTATCAACTTACCGACCACCGAAGTAAGACTAACCGGCCTATAATTACCAGGGTCATTTCTATTCCCTTTCTTAAACAGAGGAACCACATTCGTCACTCTCCAGTCCTCTGGCACTACCCCCGTGGACAGTGAGGACGCAAAGATCAACGCCAAAGGCTCTGCTATCTCATCCCTTGCCTCCCAAAGAATCCTAGGATATATTTCATCAGGCCCAGGGGACTTATCAACTTTCAGTTTATTCAAAATTGCTAGTACATCTTCCCTCCGAACATCTACTTCCTCCAGCCTATCAGCCTATGACACCCTCTCTTCCTCAAAAACATGGCCCCTCTCCTTGGTGAACACCGAAGAAAAGTATTCATTCATCACCTCTCCTATCTCTTCTGACTCCATGCACAAATTCCCACTGCCGTCCTTGACCGGCCCCAGCCTCACCCTGGTCATTCTTTTATGCCTCACATAAGAGTAAAAAGCCTTGGGGTTTTCCTTGATCCGACCCGCCAAGGACTTCTCATGCCCCCTCCTAGCTCTCCTAAGCCCCTTTTTCAGCTCATTTCTTGCTAACTTGTAACCCTCCATCGAGCCAACTGAACCTTGTTTTCTCAACCTAACGTACGCTTCCATCTTCCTCTTGACAAAATATTCCACCTCTTTTGTGAACCATGGTTCCCTCACTCGGCCATTTCCTCTCTGCCTGGCAGGGACATACCCATCAAGGACACGCAGTATTTGTTTCTTGAAAAAGTTCCACTTATCATTAGTGCCTTTGCCTGACAATTTTTGTTCCCATCCTATGCTTCCTAATTCCCGCCTGATTGCATCATAATTACCTCTCCCCCAATTGTAAACTATGCCCTGCCGTATGGCCCTCTCCCTCTCCATTGCAATAACAAAAGACACCGAATTGTGGTCACTATCTCCAAAGTGCTCTCCCACAACCAAATCCAACACTTGGCCCGGTTCATTTCCCATTACTAAATCCAATGTGGCCCCACCTCTTGTCGGCTTATCCACATATTGTGTCAGGAACCCCTCCTGCACACACTGCACAAAAACTGCCCCATCCGAACTATTCGACCTATAAAGGTTCCAATCAATATTTGGAAGGTTAAAGTCCCCCATGACAACTACCCTGTGACCTCCACACCTATCCATAATCTGCTTAGCAATTTCTTGCTCCACATCTCTATTACTATTTGGGGGCCTATAGTAAACTCCTAACAACGTGACCGCTCCTTTCCTATTCCTAACCTCAGCCCATATTACCTCTGTCGGCAGATCCCCTTCGAAATGCCTTTCTGCAGCCGTTACACTCTCCTTGATTAACAGTGCCACTCCTCCACCTCTTTTACCAGCTACCCTACACTTACTGAAACATCTATACCCCGGAACTTCCAACAATCATTCCTGTCCTTGTTCTACCCATGTCTCCGTAATGGCCACAACATCGTAGTCCCAAGTGCCAATCCACGCCCCAAGTTCACCTACCTTATTTCGGATGCTCCTTGCATTGAAGTAGACACACTTCAACCCACCTTCTTGTCTGCTGGTACCCACCTTTGACCAGGTGGGTACCAGCAATGTTGTATCCACATTGCTACTGGCCCTTTCATTCCATGAGTTATGACTTTTTTCACAAGACTGTTCTGTGATTGCTTTCTGAAAGTCCATGTACACCAATCAAAAAACAAAGAACAAAGAACAATACAACACAGGAACAGGCCCCTCGGCCTTCCAAGCCTGCGCAGATTACTTTGTCCTATCGAGACCAACTGCCTGTATCCTTCTCGTCCCCGTCTGTTCATATGTATCAACAATATTATCTTCATCAACCCTTTCTGTTACCTCTTCAAAAAACTCCCCCAAGTTAGCTAAACACAATTTCCCCTTTAGAAATCCATGCTGGCTCTTCCTAATCAACACACTTTTTCATGTGACCACTAATAATTTTTCCAGGAGCTTGTCCACCACTGAAGTTAAACTGACTGGTCTGTAATGGCTAGGGCTATCTCTACAACCAAGGGCGAAACATTTGCAATTCTCCAGTCCTCAGGCATCTCTCCTGAGTCTAAAGAGGACTGGAAGATTATGGCCAGTGCTCCTGCAATTTCCACTCTCACTTTCTCAATATCCTTGGATGCATCTCATCTAGTCCCAGTGCCTTGTCAACTTTTAAAAACCAACAGTCTATTCAACACTTCCTCCTTCTCAATTTTGAACCCTTCTATTGATGGAGTTTCTTTGTCTGTCAACATGTCCTGGGTAGCATCTACCTCCTTGCTAAAATGTATGCAAAGTATTTATTTAATACCTTAGCTATTCCCCTGCATCCATGTGTAAATTCCTGTTTAGGTCCCTAATCAGCTCTACCACCCTCCCACTATTTATATGCCTATCAAAGCTTTTTGGATTACCCTTTATGTTGCCTGCCAGTCTTTTCTCATAATCCTCTTTGCTTCTCTAATGTGCTTTTTTATCACCACCCCTCCTCTGAATCCTCTGTATTCCTCCTATTTTCTACCTGACACCTGACATAAGCACACTTTTTCTTCGCTATCTTAATTTCTATCTCTTTTTTCATCCAGGAAGTTCTGGACTAGTTTGCCTTACTTTCCCTTTGGAGGGAATAGACCTTGACTGTGCCTGAACCATTTTCTTTTGAAGATAACCCATTGTTCAGCTCCAGTTTATCCCACCAACCTTTCATTCCAGTCTATAGAGCCCTGCTCCGTTCTTGCCCCATTGAAGTTTGCTCTTCCCCAGTTCATTATTCTCACCTTGGATTCCCTATCATCACTCTGAAACTTATAATGCAATACTCACCGTCTCCTAGATGTTCCCCCAGTGAAACTTGATCTACTTAGCCCATTTCATTTCCAAGAGCCAGGTCCAGCAGCGCATCTTTTCTTGTTAGACTGGACACATACTGCTGTAGAAAACTTTCCTGAACACAGTCTCAAAACTTTTGCTTCTCTCTGTCCTTTACAGTACTATTGTCTCATTCTACATTTGAGTAATTAAAGTCCCCCATTATAACTGCTCTATATTGTTTGCTTCTCTCTATAATTTCCCTGCAGGCTTGTTCTTCTACAGTCTTCTGACTGTTTGGTTTTCTATAGAGTAGACCGAGCAATGCAATTGTACCCTTTTTGTTCCTTACCTCTAGCCAAATTGATTCTGTCCTTAACCTGTCTGGGACATCAGCTTTCTCCAGCACTTCATTGCGCTACTTAACCGATTCCACTGCCCCTCCTATTCCTTTCCGATGGGAAACAAATTTGTAAGCAGAGCCCCAAGGGTTACTTGCACTACCTGGGAAGTTTTATTGGTCTGCATGGTGGTCACTCATTTCCTCTATGCCTCCAGGCCCTTAAGCTGTGCTGTGAACATCTCTTTGAACATGCTATCCACGTAACTTTCGGCCTCGTGGATGTGCTAAAGTGACTCCAGCCGCCGCGGCTCAAGCTCTGAAACCCAGAGCTCAAGCTAACTTTCCTTTATTCCTGGTGCTTCTCAGTTAAATCCAAGTATAGTTACTTGTTAAAAAAATTACACTTTTCTAATTTACTGCAATTTGAAGGCAGTTCCTTATAGTTGTTTCTTACAAATGAATGAACTTACGATTTTCCTGTGATGTTACTCATTTTTTTTTCACTCTCCTTTTGAACTCAGTGCAGATCTGGTTCTGAGTAGCTGACTGGTGTCCCTCTCCCAAATAAGTGGTGTAGGCCTTGAACCTCAGCCCTGATTTATACTCTCCCGCCTTGAGTTGCTCCCTTGCAGATGCGCTGCCTCTCCCACTCCCAGGTAACTTAGTTAGGTGTTGATCGGATTGGAAACATGTTGGTTGCGGTGCACTCTAGCAATCAGTGCCACACTAACTTCTATTCTTGATGTGATAATATAGATGAGCTAGGTGTGGTGAGGAAAAACACTTCAGGAAGATCGCAAAATGTAGTGGAATGGACATACAGGTGGCAGATTCCATTTCATATGGTTAAGAGTGAGGTAACATATTTTGGGGGGAAACAAGGGACAAGAAATTAGGATCAATAGAGCTCTTAGAGCTGCAACATGATATTGGTGCTGGCCCGGCACACTTAAAAGGGCTAATTGAGAAGGATGCCACCATGATAAAGGCATTAACATGAGCTCACATAACTGAACACGTGTTAAGCAGCAGGGTGGCAGGAAGGAACACTACCCTCCCACTCCCCCACCCACCATCTCCTGCCAATACTATTTAAAGGGATCATCAACTACACACAGGTTAATTTGTGGTTGCTTTCTTTTGGCTGGTGCTGATATTTTTGGTGTTTTTCATAGTTGGTTCAAATTTCAAACACTCACAGGGAGTTGTGTGGCTGCTGACTTCATGTTCCTGCATGTGGATTATTCTCAGACATGGATTGACTAGTTAGCCATGCTCCTGGAATACAGCAGAACTCAGAGAATGAGCAGAGGCCACACAGGACAGGACAAGCTGCTAGACGCTATAGCTAAGAAAGCGCACCAACGCCTCTACTTTCTCAGGCGGCTAAGGAAATTTGGCATGTCCACTACAAATCTCACCAACGTTTACAGATGCACCATAGAAAGCATTCTTTCTGGTTGTATCACAGCTTGGTGTGGCTCCTGCTCTGCCTAAGACCGCAAGAAACCACAAAGGGTCGTAATGAAGCCCAGTCCATCACGCAAACCAGCCTCCCATTCATTGACTCTGTCTACACTTCCCACTGCCTCAGAAAAGCAGCCAGCATAATCAAGGACGCATGCACCCCAGACATTCTCTCTTCCATCTTCTTCCATAGGGAAAAAGGTACAATATTCTGAGGTCATGTACCAATCGACTCAAGAACAGCTTCTTCCCTATTGTCCTACTGTCATCAGACTTTTGAATGGATCTCATATTAAGTTGATCTTTCTCTACACCCCAGCTCTGACTGTAACACCATATTCTGCACCCTCTCCTTTCCTTTTCTATGAATGGTACGCTTTGTCTGCACAAGAAACAATACTTTTCATTGTATCCCAATACATGTGACAATAATAAAGCAAATCAAAAAAAGCCATACCAATCAAATCAAAAAAAGATGGGAATAAAGATTTTCAGCAGAAGGCCATACCCACCTAGGGTTTTACCCAAACGTCAACAAGAAACAGTATGTGATAAATCTGTGTTTCACGAAGGATGCCTCCTTCATTATTTCATGCCCATCCTCTAAAGTTCACCTCTGCAGAGAAACTGTATCTGTTTGTCCTTTGTTTGTGTGCACCTCTCTGTGCACTGGAGAGATTCTTTAGGAAGAAAGATATTTCCCGATTACAATTATGTGTTGACCAATACTTGCAACTTGTTATAAGTAGTTTGGTTTTTTAATAAACAACTTATTGAAAATGCTTGGATAAAATCTCCTTATTCTGGGTACCAGTAGAGAAGGTAAACAACTGGCTATTTTGGTGAGTAAATTCAACTTTTAAATGAATGTTATTGTCTGTGAATAGTGGAGTTGGTAATTCGTGGACACCTCCTGTCCTGGTTGTAAAAATTTCAATAACTGTTTCTTGACATAAGCCTAAGTGCTATCACTAGAACCATAGAACCATAGAAGCCATTTTGAGTTTCAGGATGTAGGAAATACCCCATTTCAACCTGCTGGCTTCCTAGGAGAATTCGAAGATTCCAATAAACAGTTCTGGTCTATGGAGTGGGAATTCCAAGGGCAGACACAAAACCAGATTCATACAGTGCACCAGGGCAGGGGGTACAGTCCTGTTGGACAAATTGGACTGGTTTCAGAACTGGCTTAATTAAGTAAAAATCCAGCCATCTGATTTAAAGCTACAAGGGCGAGGAGATTGCAAAGTGAAGGGTCGGTTTACTACAACATTTCAACATGAAGATAAAAAAATGATCAAACCTGTTTATATCTTACACAACCAGTAGGTTGAGTTTTTTTGTTGAGTAGGTCAGCGTGTTGAAGACTTTGTCTTATATAAAGGTTGAGGCGGTATTCAAGAGGAGAATTCATCTACTTGTCCCACTGAACTCACCAGTGATGTGGATCAACAATTACTGGCAGCAAATAGTAAGCTATAGCTTACACTTGAATCCCACCAACAGGTCATAGCTGTCTTTCAGTAAAGAAACAGAGGCCCAAACTACAGAGCTTCTACAGCTGAAGAGTACTGTGCAGAAATGTCACCTCAATCCAGGTCTGGAGATCTATTCTATTGTTGAAGATGGTGCGATCCTAGCTTATGCTGACACTGTGATCCATTGCCTAGAGTGGAGCAACCTGATACTGAAGCAAGCATGGAAATGATACAACTACCTACAGAAAGTGCAATTTCTACCCCAGGCATAGCAGGGAAGTTGTCTTTTCTTCATGTCCTGAAATGTGTTCAGGGTGTTCTTTGTTCTTTTTGTTTAACAGCTTTACTCAAGTATTGGTCTTGTGGCACAGTGGCAGCATCGCTACTGTTGGACTAGAAGCATCAGGTTCGATCCCAGGACTTGCTGGCCACAGAAGGAGCATTCATAATGTGGCTCAACAGGCTGATAATCAGCTCAGGAATCCTTCCACCACTTCCTTGCTGTTCTTCAAAGGGGAAAACAGTGTGGGTGTGAATATACGCGAAAGAAAAACTCAAGTGTTGAATACTCCTTTGCCACCACAGTGGTAGTGAATGATACAGCTGCAAACTTCTTCTTTGAAGTTGGAAGTGCTCTATTTTCTCAGGCCTTTCCCCAATGTGCCACACAGAAGACGATTACAGAGGAAATGTCAGTTTGTTCTTTTCCTTTGCAAAAATGTGATTATCCAAGTTCTGAAAATTGCTCTCCTGAATCAGTGTTTCCTCGATTGGTTGTCACAACCTTTACAGTCAGGTTATCAGAAGGGTTGCGGCCCAGGTATCAGCAGTTGTGAAAAGCTGCCCACTCCACCAATGTGTTTACTTTCCAAGGAGAAGATAAGGGAAAGCATACATCTGCAATGTTCTCCAAGCGAGCCGAGAACATTGTGGGGGATTATTGCCTTTAGTAACAGTGACTCACAGGGAGGGGGAAGTAGGAGTTGGATAGAAACTCTAAACAGTTCAGGAGGTTGAAAGATGTTGAGAATGAAATGTAAATTACATGTAATATAAATTAACAGAAGAATATAACAGTTTAGAGATTATATTTGGAAGGAGATGCAGAGTTAATTGCTAATTGTTGGCAGAATCTGCATAGTTTGGGTGGACATTCACTGCATGTGCTAACACCCTCATTAATTTGGCGTCCACGTGACTCGTCCCAGAAGTGCGTGCGTCTGCCTTTGAAGCCATTTTGGAACATCGAACTGGGCCCAACCAATGACCACTATTAATCCAAATTTGATATTTCACCTTTCTGAATATCACATTTAACAAATTTAATACATATCAATGTTTTATAAATGAGGTGTTTGATATTACATACACCATAACAGGAATAACATCAGGCATCTGTTTTTGGTAACATTCATTAACAAACGCATGTGTGCCAAACCCACTCAATTGGTGTTAGATTATAATTTTTGGCATAGCGCAGTGTAATGCAACATGTCAGCTTGTTGGAATTGCTTCAGAATCATATTAATTTGTCTAAATTCAGATGTAAATTATTTTATTTTAGGAGTTGTGAACCCAAGGGTATTGGGTACAAGTTAAAGTTTATTGAACCATGTAGTCCCTCAGCACTACATATATAGTACGCTCATGAATCATTCTTTTCACTGTATGGCATTAAAGGATCGTAACACAAACACATGTAACATCAGAGTCGAGAAATTGATTGGAAACATGTAAAGCTATTCAACTTCTTAGACCAGATGGTTACTTGAAGTGGTTGTTTTATTGATGATATAGCAATGCACATGTGAAAATAAAACACGACAAACAATACTGTGCGTGTTAGAGTTTCAGCGTTATTTCATGTATATAATATATTGCTTACAAGTAAAAGTTGATTGCTTCTTCTATTCATAATGGGGCAGCATGGTGGCACAATGATTAGCACTGCTGCCCACAGTGTCAGGGACCTAGGTTTGATTCCTGGCTTGGGTCATTGTCTGCACGGTCTCTGCGTGTCTGCGTGGATTTCCTCCGGGGGTTCTGGCTTCCTCCCACAAATCCAAAAGACGTGCTGGTAAGGTGTATTGGCCATGCTAAATTCTTCCTCAGTGTACCCGAGCAGGCGTTGGAGTGTGGTGACTGGGGGATTTTCACAGTAACTTCATTGCAGTTTTAACGTACAACTAATAAATGTGACACCTAATAAATAAACTTACAAAAACTTTAAACTTAAAAACCTTTCGTCTTATTTTGTTCTCCCTGAAATATTTTAATTGTGGTGTCTGAAAAGGCAAAAATGATAACTTGAATATGCTATATCATGGAAATCATAGAATCCCTACAATGCAGAAGGAGGCCATTCAGCCTATCGAACCTGCACTGACAACAATCTCACCCAGGTTTTATCCCCGTAGCCCCCGTATTTACCCTGCTAATCCCCATGACACTAAGGGGCAATTTAGCATGGCCAATCCACCTAACTTGCACATCTTTGGAGTGCGGGGAGGAAACCGGAGCATCTGGAGGAAACACACGCAGACACAGGGAGAACGTACAAACTCCACACAGTCACCCGAGGTCGGAATTGAACCCAGGTCCCTGGCCCTGTGAGATAGCAGTGCTTGCCACCGTGCCACCAATTTATATAATAAAATAAATAAAATAAATGATTTTGTAAATGATTTTAGCAAAGTTTTGTTTTGTTACTCCTTATTTTCTGCCCAGCTCTTGTGCATTTCTCTTCACGATAGGAGTACCTTGTCCTCTCCAATCACAGCAGTGATTTTATGCTTGTTTGCTAATGCCATTCTTTAGAATATCCAGAGAGACACAAAGGCAAATCTTCCCTTTTCTGTGGAGGAACATTTAATCTTTTGTTGGCAGAAATAAAAGGCATTTATGTCAGGAATTGCAACAGTGGCCTAATGCTGATTACTAATACACTGATCTGTATCTTTATGTTGTACTGCTTATGAGTTATAACCAAGGTAGTTGCTTTTCATTAATTTTACACTAGCCATCTTTGACAGACAGCAAGATTTCATACAATAACATGAGGTCACTTTCGGAGTATATGCTTTCCTGCTCACTTGATGTGTGAGCTTCAGTGAATAAGTTCCCTTTTCTGCAAGACGGATTTATGAGTAATTCTGATCTTCTCCTGTATCATGCTGCAAAATGAGAACCAGACCATTTTAAAATAGGTCCTGAAGGGAAATTCTGAAGGGATTAATATGTACAAATTGGAGATGAAATGGAGCCGAATTGAATTGTTAAAGGTCTGTTGATAAATGACTGGATCGAGGCTCGCAACTTCGATGTCCAATCTTCGAAGACTGAAGTGACTAATCTGCTTACACAAAATACTGGGCATAATTTCTAGCCTCAGAAGAATTAAAGTAAAAAAATTAAGATAGAATTACATTAGCAACTTACGTTTACTGGAACAGACTTGATTTCCATTTCATTTAGTTGGGTTACTAGGCTACAGGTTGTTTAATTGCAGGAGCACTGAAACCTTTACTGACAGCTACCATTCAGATACAATTATCTTACAATATTAATCCACCTAGTTTTGGAGGTTTATAGCAGAAACCACTGAAGTATGTGCAAGTCATAAAACAAAGTTAGCGTAAGTGGTTGCAAATGTTACCACATCTGAATTTTTGGAACCTATTAGAACTCTTAAAACAAAACTTGTTACAGATTATTTTGGAAGGCAATGAAAGCTGGGAGAAATTATCTTTACTTTACTGATCCACAAACACTTGAAAGTTAAAACCAGCGGTCTATGGATCTTTGCCACTTAGATTGTTCAAGAATAAAGAACAGGAAATTTTTAAATATACAAACTAAAGGAAACATAAATAATGATACTGAATTGACGCTAGCAGTGCCACACTACACTTTTAGCTCTGAGGTTTGAGTTTGCATCAAGCACAGCAAAACGCAGACACTGGTTTGCAATTCCAAAGATTGGTAATTCTTATGTATCTTCCTTATTGTAAATTTAACTGTTTCAGAGAAATGACAGTGGTTAGCACTGCTGCCTCACAGCGCCAGGGACCCGGCTTCAATTTCGGCCTTGGGTAACTATCTGGGCAAAGTCTGCACATTATCCTGTAAAGGGGAGAAAGCAGGATTAGGCTATTGAGTTGGACGATCAGACATGATCGTAATGAATGGCAGAGCAGGCTCGAAGGGCCAAATGGCCTCCTCCTGCTCCAATCTTCTATGTTTCTTTGTTCTCCCCGTGCCTGCGTGGGTTTCCTCTGGGTGCTCTGGTTTCCTCCCACAGCCCAAAGGTGTGCAGATTAAGTGGATTGGCCGTGCTAATATTGTTCCTTAGTGTCTGAAGATGTGTAGGTTAGTTGGATTAGCCACGGTAAATACATGGGGTTATGGTGATAGGGTGGAGGGGAGGGCCTGGATGTGATAATTTTTCGGAGAGTCGGTGCAGACCTGTTGGGCCAAATGGTCTTCTACCTGTAGGGATTCTGTGATGCTACAATTAAGAATTACAGCCATGTGGAATAATGCCTTCTGCACTCCATGGGATATGGGAAACAGTCTTTGACTTTGTACTCATATCTTCTGCAACTCATGATATAATTTGTGAAACATCTTGGAACATTTACACAATGAACTGTTAATTTTATTTGGCTTTAAATAAAATGAAATGGTGTAGATTGGTAGCAAATATCCTCCCATTTGTATATTAAGTTAAACACATGTCAAGTCTGCTGGTAAAATATTTATAATTTAAGATTTTACTGAGTGTAATCTTGTATCAGTTTTAACACTATGTGATATTTATTGTGCTCACTGCACATTAGTGCTAACAGAAGCATACTTCTTCTGCAACTTTCAACAACATCCCAGTGCGAACTCATTCTAATTGGAGCGTAGATCTAAGGTAATGGTTCATAGACGGTCCTTCGTGAATATCATCTTTCTCCCGTAAGGATAGAATATCAAAGCAAATGGGACTATGGGTAATGCTGTGCTGCTGGGGTTATGCTTAAGGATAGAACACAAGAATTTTGAGTGTTTTCGAAAATGCAGTTTTACCAGTAAATTAACTGAACTATCGGGTAACTTACGGTGTTAACGTTTTTGGGCCCCCAAAACATTCTTTTCAGAGTCTGTGAAGTATTTGTAACTTTTAAAGCAATTTCCAAAACACTAATTGTAACGTTTTCTTCTGGCTGATTTTTTGAAGCCGTTTTCATCACCATTCTTTGAACATTGGGCAGTGGATGTTCCAGTGCTGTGACTCTTTCTGTGTCTGGTGTTTGATTTGATTTGATTTGATTTGATTATTTGATTGATTCAAATCACATCAAATCAGTGCTGTTGCTCTTTCTGTGTCTGGTGCTAGGTTACTCAGTAAGGTGGGTCCATTAAACTCCTACACCAATCACACCTTCTACTTCGAGCAGACAGCAGACTCAGAGATGCTTCTCAACAACAATGGGCTTTCATTATTTCATCCTTCAGCAGAACATTTTTCTCCCTTTCTCTTCAATAAGTCAACAGGATATCTACTCCCTAGTCAATTGACTTTGCCTGTCTCAAGATGTATCCCTCTTCCGTCAAAATAGAGCATCTCCCCTTTTCTCTTTCACCCTGCAACAGCTACTTTCCTTCTCTTCTCACAATAGTATTTGTTTATGTTATACTTTGCCCCTATCCGAGTATACTGCTTCCTCCAATAAGTGTAGTGGTTATGTCACGGAACTAATAGTGTGGTGGAGGCAGATTCAATCGAGGCATTCAAACCACTCAGTTGTAACAAAGCTTTTCAAAAAGAAAGAACAATATGCCCAAACAGAACTATTTTATTCATTTTTGGTCGCTGGCTAGGTGAACATTGATTGCCCATCCCTAGTTTTCCTTGAGAAGTTGGTGGTGAGTTGACTTCTTGACCCACTGCAGCACTTATGGTGTAGATACACCCACAATGCTATTAGGGAGGGAGTTCCAGGCTTCTGACCCAGTGACAGTAAAGGAATGGGGAGGTTGGCTTGGGTTGGCTCTTTGTCATGTACTTGCCCCTATGCCATTTTTCTGACGGTGGGTTCCCAACGGCAATGACTATCCAGTGTACGTAGCCAATTAAAGTATTTAAAAGGGCAATAACGTTTGCACACAGATCCAATGCTGTATTAGAGTCCAACAATGCACTGGTGGTTGTAGCTACACCATACAATTTTGCATAGAAAAATTGTATGAAGCACATCCACAACCCAATACATTAATCTGCAGGCATTTCCCCTGCAGGCATTTCCCATTGCAAGTTCTGGCTTTTAGTTTTTGCAACTTGTTTGGACCATCAGGTGAGCACTTCCTTCTTCTGATGTTCTCTCTCGCTCCATCTGTCTGAGCAATGCTCACCTTTCCCAATGGGGTTTCTGGTCAGCCCTCCCTGCGACCTCTCCCATTGACCATCCCACATCCATGGGCTGCCCACTGTCCCTAATTGGATAGCAAACATGGGGATGGCCTTTTATTTCGCCACCTCTCATAAAATTAAACTAGTGGACATGACCATAACATACGTGTTTGACACATCGAATGACCCTGATGTTGGGTTCCCAATGCCAGCAGGTAAATTCAGTCTAAATTTAAAACAGAAAATACTCTACAAAACATTCAAGACTAATATTATTGCTACATTTCTGGTATGTTGCTAATTGCTATTCCAAAATTAGCGGCAATACTCAGGCTGCAGAGGCAGCCCAGATCACAACAAATGGTGACCTGCAACCGAAGTGAAGTGCCTTGTCTTCAGAGTTGAAGACATTCATCCCTTTTAGGCAATAGTGAGGAGGCTGAGCATCTGAAAAATTCATGCCTCCCTGTAACGACCACCAAAGAAGATTTGGTCTTGTTCGCCTTTATGGCCTTCCCCAAGCATTGAGAAAAATACTGACCCTCGGAGTTTAGCAACTTCAAAACAACAGTGCTGCTTTGTTAAAGTGCACCTGGTTGTTGTAAAGCTGTCTCACAATATGAATGGTGTGATTTTTAAAAAGCACTAACACTAAAACTACTTCATCTAAAGATCCAGCATTGAGTTTATTGACAGAGGTAGCATCAATCCAGGGTAGCATTCGGATACGGTTCACAGTTGAAAAATGAGTATAGTTTGTTAGTTTTTAGTAAGTAGGAGAATCAAAGTTTTCAGCTAGTTTTGTTGAATTGCCATTATGATTTATCGCTTTTCCACTAATACAGTACAGTAGCTCATAACTATGACAGGGAGGCACGAAACATGGCAAGGGCCCAGTTATAACAGGTGCCTGCTGGCTTAGGGATCGCCTGAAGAACCTCTGCCCTTCCCTTACAAGGCTGTTTGTTTATTGTTTATTTATTAGTGTCACAAGTAGGCTTACATTAACAATGCAATGAAGTTACTGTGAAAATCCCCTAGTCGCCACACTCTTCATGTACACTGAGGGAGAATTTAGCATGGCCAATGCACATAACCGGCATGTCTTTGGACTGTGGGAGGAAACAGGAACACCTGGAGAAAACCCATGCAGACACGGAGAGAACATGCGGACTCTGCACAGACAGTGACCCAAGCCAGGAATCGAACCCGGTCCCTGGCGCTGTGAGGCAGCAGTGTTAATCACTGGGCCACCGTGCCGCTGATGATGTGAGGTGGTAGTTTGAGTGGCTGGGCCTTCATCACCAGGAACATGCAGTCTCTCGACACTCAAAATCACCCCGCCTTCTTTATTTGAAAATCTCGTGCCAGGCTGCAAACCCATCGCAACTAGGAGCAGGCGTTACAGCGCTGAGGATCGGATCTTTATTCGATCTGAGGTTCAGCGGCTCCTCAGGGAAGGGATCATTCAACCTCGGACTAGCCCATGGAGAGCGCAAGTCGTGGTGGTTAAGACTGGAGACAAGCCCCGGATGGTCACAGACTATAGTCAGACCATTAATAGGTACACGCAGCTGGACGCGTACCCTCTCCCACGCATATCTGACATGGTCAACCAGATTGCGCAGTACCGGGTGTTCTTCACCATCGACTTGAAGTCAGCCTACCACCAGCTCCCCATTCGCCCAGAGGACCGAACATACACGGCCTTTGAGGCGGATGGCCGTCTCTACCACTTCTTAAGGGTCCCTTTTGGCGTCACTAATGGGGTCTCGGTCTTCCAGCGTGAAATGGACCGAATGGTGGACCAAAACGGGCTACGGGCTACCTTCCCGTACCTGGACAACGTCACTATCTGCGGCCATGACCAGCAGGACCACGACGCCAACCTCCTGAAGTTTTTACGCACTGCGTCTCGCCTGAATCTGACCTATAACAGGGAGGAGTGTGTATTCAGCAAGCACCGCCTAGCAATCCTCGGATACTTGGTGGAAAACGGGGTCATCGGCCCCGATCCAGACCGTATGCGTCCCCTCCTTGAACTTCCCCTACCCACTAGCATCAAAGCACTGAGAAGATGCTTAGGCTTCTTCTCGTATTACGCACAGTGGGTTCCCAATTATGCGGACAAAGCCCGTCCGCTCATAAAATCTACCTCTTTTCCCCTGGCAGCAGAGGCTCGTTTAGCCTTTGAAGGGATAAAAGCTGACATCGCGAAAGCCACGATGCACGCTGTTGATGAGTCCATCCCCTTCCAGGTGGAGAGTGATGCATCTGATTTCGCTCTGGCCGCCACACTTAACCAGGCGGGCAGGCCCGTCGCCTTTTTCTCTCGCACCCTCCAAGGCCCTGAAATTCGGCACTCCGCGGTGGAAAAAGAGGCTCAGGTCATTGTGGAGGCTGTACGGCATTGGCGCCATTATTTGGCTGGAAAACGATTTACCCTGCTCACGGACCAGCGGTCCGTGGCATTCATGTTCAACAACACGTTAAGGGGAAAAATTAAAAATGATAAAATCTTGAGGTGGAGAATCGAACTCTCCACCTACAACTATGATATCATGTACCGTCCGGGGAAGCTCAATGAGCCCTCAGATGCCCTGTCGCGTGGAACATGTGCCAGTGTGCAGGAGGACCGGCTACAGGCCCTCCACAATGATCTCTGCCATCCGGGGATCACTCGGCTCTTCCATTTTGTAAAGGCCCGGAATCTGTCCTACTCCACAGAGGATGTCAGGTCGATAACTCGAAGCTGCCAGGTATGTGCTGAATGCAAGCCGCACTTCTACCAACCTGACAGGGCACACCTCATTAAGGCCATTCGCCCTTTTGAACGACTGAGTGTTGATTTCAAGGGCCCCCTTCCTTCGACAGATCGGAATGTGTATTTTCTCAACGTGGTTGATGAGTACTCCCGATTCCCTTTTGCCATTCCCTGTTCTGACATGTCCGCTGCCACGGTCATCAAAGCCCTGCGGAGTCTTTTTACCCTGTTCGGCTACCCCAGTTATATCCACAGTGATAGGGGTTCATCGTTTATGAGCGACGACTTGAGGCAATACCTGATCTCTAAAGGAATTGCCTCAAGTAGGACTACGAGTTACAACCCATGGGGTAACGGGCAGCTCGAAAGAGAAAACTCTACAGTCTGGAAGGCTGTCTTACTGGCGTTGAGGTCTAGGGGTCTTCCAGTCTCCCGTTGGCAAGAGGTACTTTCTGATGCCATTCGATCCGGTCCCTCCGGTGTACGGCAACCAACGCTACCCCACATGAGCGGATGTTTACCTTCCCTAGGAAGTCTTCCTCTGGGACCTCACTGCCGTCTTGGTTGACGTACTCAGGACCTGTCCTCCTGCGGCGGCATGATAGGACCCGCAAGTCCGACCCTTTGGGTTGAACAGGTCCATCTCCTCCACACCAACCCTCAATATGCCTATGTAGCATATCCTGACGGGTGAGAGGACATGGTCTCTATCCGAGATCTGGCGCCTGCAGGGGACCTGGAAACCCCCGTCGCTCCCGCACTCCTGGTTAGGGTTCCTTTGCCCATTCTCTCCCCTCCTGACACGGCGCGGGCAGTATCGGGACCTTCACTTAATCCTCTTATTCCCGTGTACAGCTTGCCTGAGTCCAGGAGATTGTCACCACCTTGAGGTCCACCCGTCCGTGAGGAACTGGAGGAGTCACTGGACACCACCTTGGAGAGAGGGTCACCACGGTCACCAGAACCGGCGCTACCGCCAGTGCTGCGGAGGTTGCAGAGACGGTGCGGACCTCCGATACGACTGAACTTGTGAATATATGGACAGTTCGTACTGTTTCTTTGCCCCACCGGCCTTTGTTTTTAAAGGAGGGGTGAATGTGGTGAACCATAGATGGTTACCACTATGGGTATTGAACCATAGATGGTTATCACTATGGGTACTTGTACATATGTTACTCTTGTTACTGTTGGGGTTAGGGTTGGGGTGTTCCACCTGTTGGTATTGTTCTGTGGTACACTCCGGTTGGCTCCGCCTTCCTATAGGAGTATAAAGGTCACTGCCCTTCCTAGTGACCCTTTAGTCTGGGATTGTATTGTTAAGCAGTATGCTCTATTCTTGTTGCTAATAAAAGCCTTTATTTCCCGGGTACAATCCAGCCTCCCGAGTGGATTAATCGCGCATCACAACTGAAAAAATAATTGGGGGCAATTCCCTCAGAAAAATTCTAAGCGTCGAATTTGCATTAAAACTGAAGTAAATCCCACTGTTTTTTTCAGCGGGAGTTTCAAAATGAATCTCCCTCACTCTGTGCACTGCAGAGTGCATTAGCGGGAATTGTGCTGAAAACCAGTGGGCTGGAGAGGCCGGCAGCCTAGCGCTGAGTGGGCCATTGCGCATGTGACAATCTGTCAGTGCCGAGCTCGGAGCATGTGCAGTAGCCCCGCACTGCTGGCCTCCTGATCTCAGGCCAACTCAATCGCTGGCCAGCCCCACAACCCCTCATCGCTGGCCCTCTGATCCCAACACACCCCGATCGCTGGCCACCCGGAGCTGTCCAGTCTCGACTCCAACACCCCCGCCAACGGCCAGCCTCGATGTTCCGATTCTCCCCCCCCACCCCGGCAGCCCCAACCCGCCTCTCTGCAGTCCTGACCCCGCCAGCAGACTGACCCCGCCCACCACCCCGATGGCCAGCCCTGATCGCTGGCCTCTCTCCCTCTGTCACTCAGCCTAAGTGCAGCAGGACTCCCCTCCCCACCCAATGCTCCTCAGAGGCCCTGCCCTATATCAGGCCCACCTTCCTTTAGGCCCTGCCCCTTGGCACTGCCCAATGCTTGGTGGGCAGTGCCAAGGTGCCCCCAGGCATTGGCACTTTGCTCCTTGGGCAATGCCAGGGGGCCGAGGCTGGCACTGCCAAGGTGGCTCCCCTTCACTCCAGCGTGGTCGGGTCGCATGTGGGGAGCTATGCTAAACCCCACTGGAGTGAAATATTCCTGGCGGGGTGAGGGAGGGGATGGGGGGGTACGAGAGGCTAACGGGCCCGGAGCCTTCAGTCCCGGGCCTGCTAATGCTCTTCAAATTGTATTTAAATTTTAAATTTTAAACAAATTATGAAGCTCCGTGCCGATTTCTGGTGTGGAGCTGACAGTGCCAGTGCCGGCTGCTCGAGACTCGCGGAAGCCACGGCACACAGCGGGAAGCTCGCGAAACGGCCTCCACTCGAGTCTTCCAATCCGCTGTGCTGCAAAAGCAGCGTAACAAGATGGGAGAATCGCTTTGGTTGCAAGATTAAAAATGCGAATGCTGGAAATTTGAAACAACAGTCGGAAAATCTAGCAGTGGACTTATTTCTAGTAAAATAAAGTCTCAACTGCAAGCCAGTTTCGGCAGTAAAGTTTGTGTCAGTTCAAAACTCACTCGCTGCAGCAACAAGAAAAAGGCCTAGAATATTTTAACTCCCAGACCACATTTAATTGCTGCTAGGTTCCTTGCCACCCATTCTAGGCAGGAAATGCCAAGAAATTCATGCTGCCCGGTGAAATGAAGTGCTGGGATTGGCACTGGGTTGTTCCTCTGAGATCACTGTGATTGATGGGAAAGGCGCACACTTGAGACAGGGGAGGTAAAATGCATGGATCTCGAGAGGCCCTCGTGTTCCTCTCGACATTTCTCTTCTGAGATTAAAGCAGAAAAAAGGTGAAAACGCATCTTTTTGGACTTCTCCTGGTCAGAATCAAATTCCTCGTCTTGTGAGAAATTAGTTGCCACTTTTTTGCACAGGTGGTTCAGGGATAATTGCAGTTGAGTCCTGATGATGTCATTTTGAGTATTTTGCCTCTACTTGCTCGACCATTCCTCTTCACCCCATTCTCTCCTTTTATCTCTGTTTTATCTTAACTTTGATTTCACCTTTTGATCATTCATCTGAATGCATTTTTCTCTCCCTTTCAAAGTGCTTTGAAATACTTCAGAACCTACTTCTGACTTATCTACTCACTCTGAACAGGGGAGATTCCAGAAACTGGCCTTTGATTGGCTAAACCTGGCTCTAATGGCTGTCTTTCAAGTGACAATGTGCCTAAACCATAACGTCTGACAAAGTTAGATCACAGCCTATGGGATGTCTCACTTGTTGGAGATTCTTCTCTCCTAACTTGAAGTATTTCTTTGTTAACAAACCATTTTTGCTGTTAAAAGCCATCCTTAATATTCTGGATCAGACTTGGCAATGCAAGTACCTGATGAGATCTCACAGTATAAATGCCCCATTACTACACAAAGTCTTCAATTTCAGACAAAATATCGAGAGAATTCTTTCAATGAGATTTGAATGTTGGGTCAGAGAGAGAGAGGCAAAATATTAAAGAGGTCCTGCTGTTAAAACTGGCAAGACCTCTATATCCCTCAACTTGCCGAGTTTCTTCGGGTAACTTTGTGACAAGATTGATGGAATGAGAGTATTCAGCCCATCACACTAGATCCCAATGGAAATATTTTTTTAATAGTTTCAAGCAATAACAACCTGGAGTTGTATAGTGCTTTAGACACAGCAAAACATCTCAACATCCTTCGCAGGAACATTAGCAGACAAAAACTGACACAGAGTCACATGAGGAAATATTAGGCCAAGAGATCAAAGGTTTAATCAAAGAGATAAGTTTTTAAAGAGTATCTTAGAGAAGGGTAGAACATTAGAGGCCAGATAGTGGAATCCCTGAACCTCGGGCCAAAAATTGGTCCATTTATTGGGCGGCACGGTAGCACAGTGGTTAGCACTGCTGCTTCACAGCTCCAGGGTCCCGGGTTCGATTCCCGGCTCGGGTCACTGTCTGTGTGGAGTTTGCACATTCTCCTCGTGTCTGCGTGGGTTTCCTCCGGGTGCTCCGGTTTCCTCCCACAGTCCAAAGATGTGCGGGTTAGGTTGATTGGCCAGGTTAAAAAAATTGCCCCTTAGAGTCCTGGGATGTGTAGGTTAGAGGGATTAGCGGGTAAAATATGAGGGGGTAGGGCCTGGGTGGGATTGTGGTCGGTGCAGACTCGATGGGCCAAATGGCCTCCTTCTGCACTGTAGGGTTTCTATGATTTCTATTATACAAATAAATCTGCAGACTGCATTCAACAAGATGTGTTCAAAATAGATTTACCTGAATATGGAGCCAGGAAGAACAGAAGGGCTTTTCTGGCTCTACGTCCTATCAGATGGGCCACTGCTGGGCACAATTCTCCACTCTGAATCATCATCCCAAACTTCCAACTGCCACTTCCCTCCATTCTAAATGTGCCGTTACCTCCCCATCGCCTTTCCTCTCACCACCCACAACTTCCCAACTATTTTTAAGGACTTACCTGACAGTTTGTTGCTGGCATCAAGGCATTTATATAAAGTTATAGACCGTACGGTGATTGAGTTAAAACTTAAACTTGGTAAAAAATGTGGCAACTATTTATTACAGCATTTTTTTAACAAGCAAGCAACTAATGTGACTAGTGCGCCACACAGTTGTAAAATCTTTGCATGGAACTAGATTTAGTTACTGTGAAATATACATGCCTGTGCACACAGAGCTGCTTTATAACCCAACACGTTAAACATGGTATTGAAATTGATAGCCGTGTATTGTCTGAGAACTGATACTTCTCTTTGTTCTATTTCTTGCTCTTTGACATTCCTAACATCAATGAACAGCAGCTTGGAACTAATGACACTACTCCTCAGAGATGTTACTTACAGATTCTATTAAGACTGGGGACCCGTGAAAGAGTTATAGGTATTGTTTTATCCGTGTACACATAGGATCATCTAGCAGTGTCATGTGATGTCTCACATGTCGCTGTCACATTAACTGATTTAGAACAGAATACCAAGGAATTTATACCTCATGCATAGAGATAATGTTATGTAACTCGAGAACCTATTTCTAGCATTAGGTTATTGTATAACCTGTCACCATCTTGTGATAACAAGTGACAAGTAATAATTAGTCAATAAATTAACCAGCACAAGTAAATTGAACATGACCAATAGACATTGACTGACTAAATTCACTCTCATCAACAATCTGACACTGACACTTTCAAATCCATTGGGTGAATAGTATCGACCTGAAAAGGAGACATTTGCAGGGCTGTGGGGAAAGAGCCTGGGAGTGGAACTAATTCGGCAGCACATTCAAAGAGCTGACACAGGCAAAATGAGCTGAATGGCTTATTTCTGTTCTGTATGATTGTATGGCCCTCGGCAGGGGAAGTCGGTGGGGGGGGGGGGGGGCGGGGGGGGTGGTGTGTCTGGTGTGGTGGGGGAGGTTGTTGTTGTTGTTGGGGAGCCAGAAATAGGAACTGGAGGATCCAATATCAGATAGGAAACCCTGAGTAACTTTCAGTGTGTTGCATGTAAAATTGCATGGACTGGATTCTCTCAGGGTCCCGACTCAGATGCCATTTTGTGGTGAGGCAGGCAGGGCCTTGAACAGGAAGCCTGCCCATGCCCCTTCAAGGGCCCTTAAGTGACCACTTAATGGCGACTTAAGGGTCTTTTCCCATCCAGCCTCAATTTGTAGGTTGGCATGTGCCAAATGACTGAGGGTGGGAAATTGAAGAAGTTTACACTCTTGATCTCAGGCAGGAAGTGGTGGTGGCGGGGGCGGGGGGGGGGGGGGGGGGGGGGGTCTCAATTGGAAGGCCCTTCAGAATGGGGCATCTTTCCTCGGATGAAGACCTCAGCCCTCCCTCCCTCCCCCTATCCACCCCGCAACCCCTCCAACCACCGGCCTACAACCTGACACTGAGATCAGCCCCTCCTAACCACCTTTGCACCTGTGGAACTTACTTGAAGTCAGTCCTGGGATTAGTCTCAGACACAGCACTGTGGTATCTCTGCAGCGCTGTGCCTGGAGGGGCTGAAGAGCTGTCGGGTGGTCTGACTGGCCGACAGCTCTCCAAGGCTAAACTTCTATCCAAGGGTGGATGGAAGTCCTACCTTCTGCCAATCAACACTCAATCATAGAATCATAGAGTCATAGAGGTTTACAGCATGGCAACAGGCCCTGCGGCCCAACTTGTCCATGCCGCCCTTTTTTTTAAAACCCCTAAGCTAATCCCAATTGCCCGCATTTGGCCCATATCCCTCTATACCCATCTTACCCATATAACTATCTAAATGCTTTTTAAAAGATAAAATTGTACCTGCCTCTACTACAACCTCTGGCAACTTGTTCCAGACACTCACCACCCTCTGTGTGAAGAAATTGCCCCTCTGGACACTTTTGTATCTCTCCCCTCTCACCTTAAACCTATGCCATCTAGTTTTAGACTCCCCTACCTTTGGGAAAAGATATTGACTATCTAGCTGATCTGTGCCTCTCATTATTTTATAGACCTCTGTAAGATCACCCCTCAGCCTCCTACACTCGAGAGAAAAACGCCCCAGTCTATCCAGCCTCTTCTTACAACTCAAACCATCAAGTTCCGGGAGCATTCTTGTAAATCTTTTCTGCACTCTTTCTAGTTTAATAATATCCTTTCTATAATAGGGTGACCAGAATTGCACACAGTATTACAAGTGTGGCCTTACGAATGCCTTGTACAACTTTAACAAGACGTCCCAACTCCTGTATTCAATGTTCTGACCAATGAAACCAAGCATGCCGAATGCCTTCTTCACCACTCTGTCCACCTGTGACTCCACTTTCAAGGAATTATGAACATGTACCCCTAGATCTCTTTGTTCTGTAACTTTATCCAATGTCCTACCATTAGCTGAGTAAGTCCTGCCCTGTTTCAATCTACCAAAATGCATCACCTCACATTTGTCTAAATTAAACTCCATCTGCCATTCGTCAGCCAACTGGCCCAATTGATCAAGATCCCGTTGCAATTGGAGATAACTTTCTTCACTGTCCACTATGCCACCAATCTTGGTGTCATCTTCAAACTTACTAACCATGCCCCCTATATTCTCATCCAACTCATTAATATAAATGACAAATAACAGTGGACCCAGAACTGATCCCTGAGACACATTACTAGTCACAGGCCTCCAGTTTGAAAAACAACCCTCTACAACCACCCTCTGGCTTCTGTCAAGAAGCCAATTTTGTATCCACTTAGATACTTCACCCTGGATCCCATGAGATTTAACCTTATGCAACAAGCTACCATATGGTACCTTGTCAAAAGCCTTGCTAAAGTCCATGTAGCAACATGAACTGCACTGCCCTCATCTACCTTCTTGGTTACCCCTTCAAAAAACTCAATCAAATTTGTGAGACATGATTTTCCACTCACAAAGCCATGCTGACTGTCCCTAATCAGTCCTTGCGTCTCTAAATGCCTGTAGATCCTGTCTCTCAAAATACCTTCCAACAACTTACCCACCACAGATGTGAGTCTCACTGGCCTGTAGTCCCCAGGCTTTTCCCTGCAGCCCTTTTTAAACAAAGGATCTGCACTCATCCAGGTAAGTGGGAGTATTCCATTACACTTCTGACCTGTGCTTTGTAGATTCTCTAGCAGAAAGGCCATGAGGATGAAACATAAGTCAAGTTGTGCAGCAGTGATGGACAGGGGCAAAAGTGTGATGGGGCATCCATGTAGTCCCTGACATAGCAGTTGATCCGCCAATTCCCATACTGCCTTGTCTGCTGCCTGGTTCTTGTTGGGAGTTCTTCAATCTCCTGAGTTCAGTGGCAGCGCAGTGTTCCTGAAGCAACATGTCTCCCAAAAGGGCGGGGAGAATGTACATAGAACATAGAACAGTACAGCACAGTACAGGCCCTTCGGCCCACGATGTTATGCCGAACCTTTTCCGAAACCAAGATCAAGCTATCCCACTCCCTATCATTCTAGTGTGCTCCATGTGACTATCCAATAACCGCTTGAAAGTTCCTAAAGTGCTCGACTCCACCATCACAGCAGGCAGTCCATTCCACACCCCAACCACTCTCTGAGTAAAGAACCTACCTTGCACATCCCTCCTATATCTCCCACCACGAACCTTATAGTTATGCCCCCTAGTAACAGCTACATCCACCCGAGGAAATCGTCTATGAATGTCCACTCTATCTATCCCCCTCATCATCTTATAAACTTCTATTAAGTCGCCTCTCAACCTCCTCCGCTCTAAAGAGAAAAGCCCGAGCTCCCTCAACCTTTCCTCATAAGACCTACCCTCCAAACCAGGCAGCATCCTGTGCACTCTTTCCAGTGCTTCCACATCGTTCTTATAGTGAGGTGACCAGAACTGCACACAATATTCCAAATGTGGTCTCATCAAGGTCCTGCGCAGTTGTAGCATAACCCCACGGCTCTTAAACTCAAACCCCCTGTTAATAAACGTTAACACAGTAAGAAGTTTAACAACACCAGGTTAAAGTCCAACAGGTTTATTTGGTAGCAAAAGCCACACAAGCTTTCGGAGCTGCAAGCCCCTTCTTCAGGTGAGTGGGAATTCTGTTCACAAACAGAGCATATAAAGACACAAACTCAATTTACATGAATAATGGTTGGAATGCGAATACTTACAACTAATCCAGTCTTTAAGAAACAAAACAACGTGAGTGGAGAGAGCATCAAGACAGGCTAAAAAGATGTGTATTGTCTCCAGACAAGACAGCCAGTGAAACTCTGTGGGGGTTACAAATAGTGTGACATGAACCCAATATCCCGGTTGAGGCCATCCTCGTGTGTGCGGAACTTGGCTATCAGTTTCTGCTCAGCGACTTGTGGGGCCGAAGGGCAACTGAGCAGAGTCGCTGAGCAGAAACTGATAGCCAAGTTCCGCACACACGAGGACGGCCTCAACCGGGATATTGGGTTCATGTCACACTATTTGTAACCCCCACAGAGTTTCACTGGCTGTCTTGTCTGGAGACAATACACATCTTTTTAGCCTGTCTTGATGCTCTCTCCACTCACGTTGTTTTGTTTCTTAAAGACTGGATTAGTTGTAAGTATTCGCATTCCAACCATTATTCATGTAAATTGAGTTTGTGTCTTTATATGCTCTGTTTGTGAACAGAATTCCCACTCACCTGAAGAAGGGGCTTGCAGCTCCGAAAGCTTGTGTGGCTTTTGCTACCAAATAAACCTGTTGGACTTTAACCTGGTGTTGTTAAACTTCTTACTGGGTTTACCCCAGTCCAACGCCGGCATCTCCACATCATGAATAAACGTTAACACACTATAGGCCTTCTTCACAGCTCTATCCACTTGAGTGACAACCTTTAGAGATCTGTGCATATGAACCCCAAGATCTCTCTGTTCCTCCACATTCCTCAGAATCCTACCTTTGACCCTGTAATCCGTATTCAAATTTGTCCTACCAAAATGAATCACCTCGCATTTATCAGGGTTAAACTCCATCTGCCATTTTTCAGCCCAGCTCGACATCCTATCAATGTCTCTTTGCAGCCGACAACAGCCCTCCACCTCATCCACTACTCCACCAATCTTAGAAACATAGAAAGAAACATAGAAACATAGAAAAACTACAGCACAAAACAGGCCCTTCGGCCCCACAAGTTGTGCCGAACATATCCCTACCTTATAGGCCTACCTATAACCCTCCATCCTATTAAGCTCCATGTACTCATCCAGGAGTCTCTTAAAAGACCCTATTGAGTTTGCCTCCACCACCACTGACGGCAGCCGATTCCACTCGCCCACCACCCTCTGTGTGAAAAACTTCCCCCCAGCACCTTAAACCTGTGTCCTCTCGTAGCAGCCATTTCCACCCTGGGAAAAAGCCTCTGAGAGTCCACCCGATCTATGCCTCTCAACATCTTATATACCTCTATTAGGTCTCCTCTCATCCTATGTCTCTCCAAGGAGAAAAGACCGAGCTCCCTCAGCCTATTCCTCATAAGGCATGCCACTCAATCCAGGCAACATCCTTGTAAATCTCCTCTGCACCCTTTCAATCTTTTCCACATCCTTCCTGTAATGTGATGACCAGAACTGAGCACAGTACTCCAAGTGGGGTCTGACGAGGGTCTTATATAGCTGCATCATTATCCCCGGACTCCAAAACTCAATCCCTCGATTGATAAAGGCCAGCACACCATACGCCTTCTTAACCACCTCTTCCACCTGCGGGGCCGATTTTAGAATCCTATGGACCCGGACCCCAAGGTCCTTCTGATTCTCTACAGTACTAAGAGTCTTTCCCTTTATATTGTTCTCCTTCATCCCATTTGACCTGCCAAAATGGACCACTACGCATTTATCTGGGTTGAAGTCCATCTGCCACTTCTCCGCCCAGTCTTGCATCCTATCTATGTCCCTCTGTAACTTCCAACATCCCTCCAGACTATCCACAACCCCACCAACCTTGGTGTCGTCGGCAAACTTACCAACCCATCCCTCCACTTCCTCATCCAGGTCATTTATGAAAATGACAAACAGCAAGGGTTCCAGAACAGATCCCTGGGGCACACCACTGGTGATCGACCTCCATTTAGAAAAAGACCCATCTATACCCACTCTCTGCCTCCTTTGGGCAAGCCAGTTCTGGATCCACAGGGCAGCAGCCCCTTGGATCCCATGGCCTCTCACTTTGTCTAGAAGCCTTGCATGGGGGACCTTATCGAACGCCTTGCTAAAATCCATATAAACCACATCTACCGCTTTCCCTTCGTCAATGTGTTTAGTCACATTTGCGAAGAAATCTACCAGGCTTGTAAGGCACGATTTGCCTTTGACAAAGCCATGCTGAGTATTCTTGAGCATACTAAACTTCTCTAAATGCTCATAAATCTTGTCCCTCAGGATCTCCTCCATCAGCTTACCAACCACTGAGGTTAGACTCACCGGTCGGTAAGTTCCTTGGCTACCTCTATTCCCCTTCTTGAAAATAGGAACCACATCCGCAATCCTCCAATCCTCCAGCACCTCTCCCGTCTCCATCGACGATGCAAAGATCATCGCCAGAGGCTCTGCAATCTCTTCCCTCTCCTCCCACAGTAACCTGGGGTACATCCCATCCGGACCCGGCGACTTATCTATCTTGATGCCTTCAAAGAATCCAGCACAACCTCTTTGTTAAAGTCCACATACTCAATCTTTTCAGTCTACCGCAAGCCCGCAGTACATCCACCCAGGTCCTTCTCCTCTGTGAAAACCGAGGCAAAATACTCATTAAGCACCTCTGCCATTTCTACTGGTTCCATACAGATTTTCCCGCCTTCTCCTTTTATAGGCCCTATTCCTTCACGTCTCATCCTTTTACTCTTCACATATTTATAGAACGCCTTAGGGTTTTCCTTCATCCTACCTGCCAAGGCCTTCTCGTGACCCCTTCTGGCTCTCCTAATTTTCTTCTTTAGTCCCTTCCTACAATGCGGATGGTGTCATCCGCAAATTTACTGATCCACCCTTCAGCCCCCTCCTCCAAGTCATTTATAAAAATCACAAATAGCAGAGGACCCAGCACTGATCCTTGTGGTACACCGCTGGTAACTGGTCTCCAGTCTGAAAATTTTCCATCCACCACCACCCTCTGTCTTCGATCAGATAGCCAGTTACTTATCCAATCGGCCAAATTTCCCTCTATCCTGCACCTCCTTACTTTCTTCATGAGCCAACCATGGGGGACCTTATCAAACGCCTTACTAAAATCCATGTATATGACATCAACTGCTCTACCTTCATCGACACACTTAGTTACCTCCTCAAAAAATTCAATCAAATTTGTGAGGCAAGACTTACCCTTCACGAATCCGTGTTGACTATCCCTGATTAAGCTGCATCTTTCTAAATGGTCATAAATCCTATCCCTTAGGACCTTTTCCATTAACTTACCGACCATCGAAGTAAGACTAACCGGCCTATAATTACCAGGGTCATTCCTATTTCCTTTCTTGAACAGAGGAACAACATTTGCCACTCTCCAGTCCTCTGGCACTATCCCTGTGGACAGTGAGGACCCAAAGATCAAAGCCAAAGGCTCTGCAATTTCATCCCTTGCCTCCCAAAGAATCCTAGGATATATCTCATCTGGCCCAGGGGACTTAACGACCTTCAGGTTTTTCAAAATTGCTAATACGTCTTCCCTCAGAACATCTGCCTCCTCCAGCCTATCAGCCTGTATCACACTCTCATCCTCAAAAACATGGCCCCTCTCCTTGGTGAACATTGAAGAAAGGTATTCATTCATCGCCTCTCCTATCTCTTCTGACTCCATGCACAAGCTCCCACTACTGTCCTTGACTGGTCCTAACATCACCCTGGTCATTCTTTTATTCCTCACATAAGAGTATAAAGCCTTGGGGTTTTCCTTGATCCGACCCGCCAAGGACTTCTCATGCCCCCTCCTAGCTCTCCTAAGCCCTTTTTTCAGCTCATTCCTTGCTAACTTGTAATCCAACTGAACCCTGTTTTCTCATCCTTACATACGCTTCCTTCTTCCTCTTGACAAGACATTCAACCTCTTTTGTGAACCATGGTTCCCTCACTCGGCCATTTCCTCCCTGCCTGACAGGGACATACCTATCAAGGACACACAGTATTTGTTCCTTGAACAAGTTCCACTTTTCATTTGTGCCTTTCCCTGACAGTTTCTGTTCCCATCTTATGCTCCCTAATTCTTGCCTAATCGCATCATAATTACCCCTCCCCCAATTATAAACCTTGCCCTGCCGTACGGCCCTATCCCTCTCCATTGCAATAACGAAAGACACCGAATTGTGGTCGCTATCTCCAAAGTGCTCTCCCACAACCAAATCTAACACTTGGCCCAGTTAATTTCCCAGTACCAAATCCAATGTGGCCCCACCTCTTGTCGGCCTATCCACATATTGTGTCAGGAAACCCTCCTTCACACACTGCACAAAAACTGCCCATCCGAACTATTCGACCTATAAAGGTTCCAATCAATATTTGGAAGGTTAAAGTCACCCATGACAACTATTCTGTGACTTCCACACCTATCCATAATCTGCTTTGCAATTTCTTCCTCCACATCTCTATTACTATTTGGGGGCCTATTGACAACTCCTAACAACGTGACCGCTCCTTTCCTATTTCTAACTTCAGCCCATATTACCTCAGTAGGCAGATCCCCCTCGTACTGCCTTTCTGCAGCCGTTAAACTATCCTTGATTGACAATGCTACTCCATCATCTCTTTTACCACCTTCCCTACTCTTACTGAAACTGAAATGTAAAATCATCCTATCACAAAAACAGGGCATATCCCAGGACTAGGCCTTAACAATTTTCCTTGTTTATACACTGTGGCATGCAATTTAAACAGAGGGGCATCATGCTTGAACAATAGTATTTCACCCGAGGAAACATCTTAACAAGCTAAATGGGTTTCGTATCGCTGAAGAGTAAAGTTTTGTAAGCTGAATTTTCCCTTTTTTCAATAATATAGTTAAACATCGTGTTTATACCTAAATCTATTAAAGGAAATTCACTGAAGAAAAAACATGGAGGGAGAAACAAGGAGAAGAAGTTCAATTCATGAGCAAAAATAAATGAGTACAAGATGTTCACTGTCACTGTAACATCAAAATAATTTGAAGAAACATTCCAAATCAGGCCAGATCTATGAAGGAATCATGCATTCAAACCATACAGCCCAAGTACTGGGGCTTGTGTCAACATGGAACTCAGTGTGGGAGCTTGTTTTGAGTATGCTGTTTGAAATAGGCTTACTCATTTGTAGTTAGGCCTCTGTTTCCCTCAAACACACTCATCAGCAAATCTGGTGCATCACAAATTGGATGTGTTGGAGTCTTTAAAGTGACATTAGTGTTTCTTTGTAAAATGTTGAAAAAAAGCAAACAACGTGATATATTTTCAATCCCATAAATTATTTCTGAATTCAATCTTTATGCTCTGATCAATGAATTGGAACATTCATAGAGAAGTAAAAAATAAATGATTGGATGGACTATCAAATAGCTTTTTGTGATGCTCCCAACAACCCATAATTTCTGCCCTGTTCTCAACTAGAAATCTGAATGTTTTTCAGCAGGAGAATATCAAGCATAACATTTTTTAACGTTGTGCATATGTCAACAGAGGAAAAATAGATCAGGTATCATTATCATCACACTAGATTGAACTGGCTGACAGCCAGAAAGGTTAAAGTATATCATGGACTAGACATTTCCTATGTCTTTTAGTCACGATATATGTTATGTTTAAGTCCCCTGAGCCACTCAGCTTTCATCAGGCACTATCTGATACAAAACAGCACTAGGCGTGTTTATTTACCAGATCCTAAGGAAAAGGCATCCTGGATCACATAACAGACTTGACATGAATTGTGTGTTGCGTGCCCTTTTCCTTTAGCCCCTAAATCAGCAGCCCCTAAATTCTACTCCACTTCCTATTGCTGGCTGACAAGAAACAGACAGTTTCATTCGTAGCACTGAGTAACGGCAGATGTAATGAGCTGCTAAAACTTATTCCCCAGGCTCTGATCATCTTCTTCGGTGCTGGTTATTATTACTTTTAATTTTATATCACTCACTCCGGCTCACATCTCTTAACCTTATATTACAGGTTGACTTACATGGAAGCACAAATCTACTTAAGACATTTATGTGTGATTTCCTTTCTCCAACATGACTACTTGACCTGGTCAAATCACATAGTATACGCAGTGAGATAAAGCTTTGTAAAGCTAACTGCATTACACTTAAAAGTTCCAACAGAAACTGAAGTCAGAAAAAGGCTACCCCTAATACTGGATTATTAGGCTCACGGTAAATTAGAGGTCAAATTGTTATCTAATCTTTGTATTTTGGATGTATTTTGGGGACAAATTGCCAATATTTATGTAACAAGGGGAAAATTGTTTCAGAAAATAAAATGTCGCATTCAGTGGTTTATCGAATCAAGAATCACAGAATCTTTGCAGTGCAGAAGGAGGCCATTTGGTCCATCGACTCTGCACTGTCTCTCTGAAAGAACATTCTACCAGGTCCCACCCTTCTGCCTTCTCCTCATAACTTTGCAGATCTAAAGCTTATTTATAGATTATTGCTATTTCCTTTTCCCTTTGAAAAATCCACATATTTTCTTTTTGTAAATATGCTGTACAGTTTTGTCATCTTGTACTCACTGCAGAATACAATGACACACTATGGGCAGAATTTTATGCTCCCCACGGGGTGGGTTCTGGGGCAGTTGTGGGGGGCATGGATAGGCAGGAGCATAAGACTGGATGGATGGGATTCTCCCCTGGGATCCCGCCCACCCTATCCCAAAGGCAATTTCATGGTTGGGTTGCTTTACACCCTTTTAAATATTTTTAAAATTCATTCATGGGATATGTGTGTCGCTGTCTGGGCCAAAGTTTATTGCCCATCCTTGAGGGCAGTTAAGAGTCAACCACATTGATCTGGGTCTGGAGTCACATGTAGGCCAGACCAGGTAAGGATGGCAGATTTCCTTCCCTAAAGGACATCAGTGAACCAGATGGTTTTTTACAACAATCAACAATAGTTTGTGGTCATCATTAGACTTTCAATTCCAGATTTTTATTGAATTCAAATTTCGCCATCTGCCATGGTGAGATTCAAACCTGGGTCCCCAAAGCTTATCCCTGGGTCTCTGGATTACTTGTCCAATGACAATATTACTACACAACTTAAAAGTCCTTTGCCACCCAGCCTCAATTTTTAGTTTGACGGGAGTGGTTGTAAGTAGGATGGGAAACAGAGAAAAAAAGTTTCTCCATCCAAGATGGGAAATGCAGTGATGCCTCAATCAGAAGCCCTTTTAGATTTGGGGCCCCTCCCCTCCAGGACTTTGGAGCACCAGCCCTCCCTCACCCCAACCCCTGGCCTACTCTCTGAAACCTTGCTCGTACCTTTCCACCTCCCCCCCCCCCCCCCCCAAACCCCTCAGTGCATCCCCTTTCCCCTCACCCGTGCGACCCCTGGGATTTAGCTTTACAATGGTACTGGGATGTAGTTCCAGGCAGGCAGTACCTCTTAGAACCATAGAACCATAGAAAATTACAGCTCAGAAACAGGCCTTTGGCCCTTCTTGTCTGTGCCGAACCATTTTTTGCCTAGTCTCACTGACCTGCACTTGGACCATATCCCTCCACACCCCTCTCATCCATGAACCTGTCCAAGTTTTTCTTAAATGTTAAAAGTGTTTAAATATTTTAAAAATTCATTCATGGGATGTGTGTTTCGCTGTCTTATTTATATTTATCCGCCAGCTCATTCCACACTCCCACCACTCTCTGCGTGAAGAAGCCCCCCCTAATATTCCCTTTAAACTTTTCTCCTTTCACCCTTAACCCATGCCCTCTGGTTTTTTTTCTCCCCTAGCCTCAGTGGAAAAAGCCTGCTTGCATTCAGTCTATCTATACCCATCAAAATCTTATACACCTCTATCAAATGTCCCCTCATTCTTCTACGCTCCAGGGAATAAAGTCCCAACCTATTCAATCTCTCCCTGTAACTCAGCTTCTCAAGTCCCGGCAACATCCTTGTGAACCTTCTCTGCACTCTTTCAACCTTATTTACATCTTTCCTGTAACTAGGTGACCAAAACTGTACACAATACTCTAAATTCGGCCTCACCAATGCCTTATATAACCTTACCATAACACTCCAACTTTTATACTCGATACTCTTCTGACCATTGCAGCACTGTTCCTTTGATTTTTTTTTTATTTGATTTTTTTAAAATTTGATTTATTATCACAAGTATTGGTTTACAGTGAAAAGTATTGTTTCTTGCGTGCTGTACAGACAAAGTATACTGTACGTAGAGAAGTAAAGGAGAGAGGGCAGAATGTAGTGTTACAGTCATAGCTAGGGTGTAGAGAAAGATCAACTTAATGCAAGGTAAACCCATTTAAAAGTCTGATGGCAGCAGGGAAGAAGCTGTTCTTGAGTCGGTTGGTACGTGACCTCAGACTTTTGTATTTTTTTCCTGATGGAAGAAAGTGGAAGAGAGAATGTTCGTGAGGTCCTTTACTATGCTGGCTGCTTTGCCAAGACAGCGGGAAGCGTAGACAGAGTCAATGGATGGGAGGCTGGTTTCAGTGATGGACTGGGCTTCATTCACAACCCTTTGTAATTTCTTGCGGTCTTGGACAGAGCAGGAGCCATACCAAGCTGTGATCCAACTAGAAAGAATGCTTTCTATGATGCATCTGTAAAAGTTGGTGAAAGTCGTAGCTGACATGCCAAATTTCCTTAGTCTTCTGAGAAAGTAGAGGCGTTGGTGTGCTTTTGTCACTATAGTGTCGGCATGGAGGGACCAGGACAGGTTGTTAGTGATCTGGACACCCACAAATCTGAAGCTCTCAACCATTTCTACTTCGTCCCCATTGATGTAGAGACATGTTCTCCACTACGCTTTCTGAAGTCGATGACTATCTCCTTCATTTTGTTGATATTGAGGGAGAGATTATTGTTGTCGGCACCAGTTCACCAGATTCTCTATCTCATTTCTGTACCCTGTTTCGTCATTGTTTGAGATCCGACCCACTGCGGTGGTGTCATCAGCAAATCTGAAAACCCTGGCCCGGATGAAAAGGTGCTGGCCTATCTGACTGGCTGACAGCTCTAATGGGCTAGACTCCCTTCCAAAGACGGATGAAGTTCCCACCCACTACCAGTCAATGCTCAAGTGAGCATCGAATGGCAGTGGGCTTCCCTCAAGTTGGCAGATGTCAAGCACTCTGCATCCTTAAAATTCTACACCAATGTCTTATTGGTACAGTAAACTGGTTTTGGAATAAATATAATTTGGTGATGACTTTCAGGTTCAACTAAATTGGAGATTTCCATGTTCCTGCTGGGTCATTGTTTGATGTGAGTGCTTCTTGCTTCTGTTTTGTTGAATCTTTGAGTGGTACATCATTGGTTTGGAGGAGCTATTGATTACAGCAGTGTAATCTTTGTGCTTTGGATAAAGGGAAACTGTTGGATGTAATATACTTAGATTTCCAGAATGCATTTGATAAGGCATCAAAAGTCATTATGAAAAATAAAAGCTCATGGTGCAGGGGCTAATATATTGGATTGAGGGTTGGCTAGCTAACAGGAAAGACAGAGTTGTCATAAATGGGTCTTTTTCTGGTTGGCGGAATATGATGAATAGTGTGTCACAGGGATTAGTGCAGGGGCCTCAACTTTAAACAATTTATATAAAAGACTTGAATGAAGGAACTCAAGGTGAGGTTGCTAAATTTATTGACAACACAAAGATAAGTAGGAAAGTGAATTGTGAAGATGATATAGGGAGATTACAGAGGGACATAGATAGGTTAAGTGAGTGGGCAACAATTTGGCAAATTGTGTATAATGTGGGCAAATGGAAACTGTCTAGTTTGGCAGAAAGAATAAAAAAGAAGTTTATTATCTAAATGTGAGAGATTGCAGACCCTGAGATACAGAGGGATCAGGGTGTCCTAGTGCATGAATCACAAAAGGCTGGTATACAGCTACAGCAAGTAATTAGGAAAGCAAATAGAATGTTATCATTTATTGTGAGGGGAATTCAGTACAAAAGTAGGGAGATTATGCTTCAGTCGTGCAGAGCATTGGTAAGACTACATCTGGAGTACTGTGTACAGTATTGATCTCCTTACTTAAGGAAAGATGCAAATGGATTAGAAATAGTTCAGAGAAGGTTGACTAGACTCATACTCGGGATGGGTGGGTTGTCTTATGAGGAAAGGTTGGAGAGGTTAGGTTTGTATCCCCTCGAGTTTAGAAGAGTAGGAGGCATTTTAATCAAAACCTTTAATAATCTGAGGGGCATTGACATAGTGGATGTGAAGAGGATGTTCCTCTTGTTGGAAAACCTCGAACTTGGGGTCTCTGTTTAAAAATAAGACAGAAATGAGGAGAATATTTTTCTCTCAAAAGGAGTCTCTGGAACTCTCTTCTAAAGGCAGTGGAATGGAGTGTGAATATTTTTAAGACAGAGGTAGATAGATTCTTGATTAATAAGAGGGTGAAAGGTTATCGGGGGTTGGCAGGAATGTGGGGATGAAGTTACAAGCAAATCAGCCATGACCTTATTGAATGGTGGAGAAAGTTCGAAGCGCTGAGTGGCCTATTCCTGCTCCGAATTTGTATGTTTGTATCAAAGTGAATCGGCATAGAGATTTATTCATTGATCCTGGGCACTTCAGTACATGTACTTGAATCACTCAGGCTCTTCACACCTGTTTTATCAGCAAACTCTTCAACAAAATCATCAGAACTCAATTTAAAACAAAATACATTTTCATTTAGTATTGATGAGGAATTTGTTGCCTTGCAAAAAGTTGTTGACAACTGAGATGATACCAATCTTCTCATAGACGAAGCTGACAAGGAAAAGCCCAGAATGTCCTGGGAGATACTGGCTTAACTACTACATGTTGTTCTGAGGAAATTCAAATGAGACTAATGTGTATCAGTTTTACACTGAAATCCCGTTATTCATTTTTTGCGCCACTTCCGATTTATCTTTACCTAATTTCAATTGGCTTCTTTAAATAGCACGCAAGAAACAATACTTTTCAATGTATACTAATACATGTGACAAGAATATATCAAATCAAATCAAATCATCATTCTGGTCAAGGACAGTAGTGGGAACTTGTGTATGGAGTCAGTAGAGATAGGCGAGGTGATGAATGAATACTTTTCTTCAGTGTTCACCAAGGAGAGGAGCCATGTTTTTGAGGAAGAGAAGGTGTTACAGGCTAATAGGCTGGAGGAAATAGATGTTCGGAGGGAGGATGTCTTGGCAGTTTTGAATAAACTGAAGGTCGATAAGTCCCCTGGGCCTGATGAAATGTATCCTAGGATTCTGTGGGAGGCAAGGGATGAGATTGCAGAGCCTTTGGCGTTGATCTTTGGGTCCTCGCTGTCCACGGGGATGGTGCCAGAGGACTGGAGAATGGCGAATGTTGTTCCTCTGTTTAAGAAAGGGAATAGAAATGACCCTGGTAATTATAGACCGGTTAGTCTTACTTCGGTGGTTGGTAAATTGATGGAAAGGGTCCTTAGGGATGGGATTTACGACCATTTAGAAAGATGCGGATTAATCCGAGATAGTCAGCACGGATTCGTGATGGGCAAGTCGTGCCTCACAAATTTGATAGAATTTTTTGAGGAGGTAACTAAGTGTGTTGATGAAGGTAGGGCAGTTGATGTCATATACATGGATTTTAGTAAGGCGTTTGATAAGGTCCCCCATGGTCGGCTTATGATGAAAGTGAGGAGGTGTGGGATAGAGGGAAAGTTGGCCGATTGGATAGGTAGCTGGCTGTCTGACCGAAGACAGAGGGTGGTGGTCGATGGAAAATTTTCGGATTGGAGGCAGGTTGCTAGCGGTGTGCCGCAGGGATCAGTGCTTGGTCCTCTGCTCTTTGTGATTTTTATTAATGACTTGGAGGAGGGGGCTGAAGGGTGGATCAGTAAATTTGCTGATGACACCAAGATTGGTGGAGTAGTGGATGAGGTGGAGGGCTGTTGTAGGCTGCAAAGAGACATAGATAGGATGCAAAGCTGGGCTGAAAAATGGCAAATGGAGTTTAACCCTGATAAATGTGAGGTGATTCATTTTGGTAGGACTAATTTAAATGTGGATTACAGGGTCAAAGGTAGGGTTCTGAAGACTGTGGAGGAACAGAGAGATCTTGGGGTCCATATCCACAGATCTCTAAAGGTTGCCAGTCAAGTGGATAGAGCTGTGAAGAAGGCCTATAGTGTGTTAGCTTTTATTAACAGGGGGTTGGAGTTTAAGAGCCGTGGGGTTATGCTGCAACTGTACAGGACCTTGGTGAGACCACATTTGGAATATTGTGTGCAGTTCTGGTCACCTCACTATAAGAAGGATGTGGAAGCGCTGGAAAGAGTGCAGAGGAGATTTACCAGGATGCTGCCTGGTTTGGAGGGTAGGTCATATGAGGAAAGGTTGAGGGAGCTAGGGCTGTTCTCTCTGGAGCGGAGGAGGCTGAGGGGAGACTTAATAGAGGTGTATAAAATGATGAAGGGGATAGATAGAGTGAACGTTCAAAGACTATTTCCTCGGGTGGATGGAGCTATTACAAGGGGGCATAACTATAGGGTTCGTGGTGGGAGATACAGGACGGATATCAGAGGTAGGTTCTTTACGCAGAGAGTGGTTGGGGTGTGGAATGGACTGCCTGCAGTGATAGTGGAGTCAGACACTTTAGAAACATTTAAGCGGTTATTGGATAGGCACATGGAGCACACCAGGATGATAGGGAGTGGGATAGCTTGATCTTGGTTTCAGATAAAGCTCGGCACAACATTGTGGGCCGAAGGGCCTGTTCTGTGCTGTACTGTTCTATGTTCTATGTTCTATGTTCTATGTTAAAGGCCATCCAACAGGAGTTTCCTACATTGATGTCTGAAGAGCTGTAAATTTACATCAAATAGTTTTAGGGAGTCGTAAACTTGTAAATCGTAAATCTTCTAAGTCGCAAATCTGAAGTTGAAACTTTTGAGCTCCCAGACAATGTATCCTAATTACTTGCTGTAGCTGTATACCAGCCTTTTGTGATTCATGCACTAGGACACCCTGATCCCTCTGTATTTCAGGGTCTGCAATCTCTCACATTTAGATAATAAACTTTTTTATTCTTTCTGCCAAACTAGACAGTTTCACATTTGCCCACATTATACACAATGTACCCCAAAGATAGCGCACACCCACTTCTCCCCTCCCCGGCATCACCAAAGTTCCCAGGTAAGGAGTGCACAGCAATTGCCCAGAAGTTCAAACATCCAATGGGTGACTGCTGTGCACTGGGAACCATCTGAAAATTAGATTTCTCCCACCCCACCTCTCCCCCCGAATCCAAAGGGACTGGCCCCACCAACAGACTATCCTCCCCAGGGAAAACCGTCACCCTCCAATTTCCCCATCCCCATGGCACTCCCCCATTCTCTGACTCCAACCCCTCCTATAGGACTCATCATCTCCACACTAACAACTCCACATAACCACTGACTGCCAATCCAAGGCCTGACCCGACCCAACCCCACCACTGACTGCCAGACCACTCACACCCCATCAACTGTCAGCCACCTACCCCCCCTCCACCCAACTGCCTGACCCCACCCTGGACCGCCCAACCCACCCCCTGACTGCCCCCCCATTACATATCTCTCCCCCAACAGCCTCACTCCCTGACTGCCCTTCCCCAACTCCCAACTGCCTGACTAACCCACCCCTGACTACCTGACATTCCCCAACTTCTCAACCCCCTGACTGCCTGACTGCCCTCACAACTGCCCGATCCCCCAGACTGCCTGACCCACCCCTCGACAGCTTGACCCCCCATCCCTGACTACCTGACATTACCCAAATGCCCGACCCCCTGACTGCTTGACATCCACCCCCTGACTGCCTGAAACCCACCCCCCGACTGCCTGACACCCACCCCCCAACTGCCTGACACCCACCCCCCGAGTGCCTGACACCCACCCCCCCAACTACCTGACCTCCCCACCCCCTGACTGCCTGATGTCTTGACCACTCCTGGACTGTGCAACAGCTCCAAACCCTCACCCAGAAGATTCTAACCACTTACCTGACAAACCTACCTTCTCCCCAAGCCTGAATGTGGCTGGATCTTTAAGCCTACCCAATTTATGGCAGCTACTGCAGTAAAAAGAGGGGATCTGGCCGCCATACCTCTGACTCTGCACCGCTTGATAGAAAGTTCTGGGAATGCACTGCCCTGCACTGTTCTCCCTGGCCTGAGTGAGTAGGCTAAGTAAGAAAAGATTGGGATTATTTGAAGGTATGAATGGAGTTTCAGCCTGACTCTGATTGCCACTCTGCAGAAGTTCAGGCCCAACAGTAGATGGGCAAAACTTTTGCAGAAGTCTGAAGAATATGGTGGACCAATCTGCTGTGAGGTTTGGTGAAACCACCAGGCAAACTAGGTTGCCACCTAGGGCAGCAAAATTTGGAAGATGGCAAAAAATAATTGAATACATATTTGTGACATAATAATTACAAGGACGGTGTTTGTTATAAATAATACAGTTCCCCAGACTTTCCCAGAAATGGCCAAAGTAACTCTCAAAATCTTTCTCTTTGAAGGAAACAATAATTAAAGTTTAAGAAAGTGGTAAAGTGTTTGTAATCTGCCAAAATGCTTCTGACGTTTACAACATTTTTGTCCTGGTATTTGACCTTTTAGTTTACAAATGTCAAGTGATAAATATATTTAAAATATTTCAAGACTATGAGAAATTTTATTGATCATTATAAAATGTATTATAAACTGTATTATAAAAACATAGAAGTATTCTTATCCTGATCAGTAGTTGGGACTTTTTTCATCAAATATCTATGTCTTATAATGCTTTGGGGTGATGCAGAGGCAATGTCCTTCATTGCTTCCTGGTTCGCGAGTAGAACTTTGTGCATGCACTCTTACATCTGTCTACACTTCCCGCTGCTTCGGCAAAGCAGCCAGCATAATCAAGGACCCCATGCACCCTGGACATTCTCTCTTCCACCTTCTTCCGTCGGGAAAAAGATACAAAAGTCTGAGGTCATGAACCAACCGACTCAAGAACAGCTTCTTCCCTTCTACCATCAGACTTTTGAATGGACCTACCGCATTAAGTTAATCTTTCTCTACACCCTAGCTATGACTGTAGCACTACATTCTGCACTCTCTCATTTCCATCTCTCTGAATGGTATGCTTTGTCTGTATAGCGCGCAAGAAACAATACTTTTTACTGTATACTAATACATGTGACAGTAATAAATCAAATCAAATCAAATCTGTGGAAAGAACTACTCATTGGCACCGAAAGAACAGACACATTTTTAATTTTGATAATGAGGATGCTAGCTCCTTGCTAATGCTAAATAACACTAATTGTTTCCAGTGGGAACAATGTAGTTATGGAGTGGAGGTGTTAAGTTGGCTGGGGTTTCACACCGCATTCAAGTTTCCCAACATGTTTCTGCTCCTGACCATGGTAACTTACCTGTAATTATATGTGATGGCTGCCCAACCCAGAGGAACAGAAGCCTAATTTAAAAGGAGACATCATATCCCAAAGGCATCATTGCAATGCGGATGGCATTTTAACTGTGGGCCAACTAAAGGTTGCAGTCTTTGCTCCGCCAGCATAAGCAGATGGCTGGCAGCAGCCTGGCCGCAGGAAGGCCAAGTAAATTATTAACTTACAGGCTCATTGTGGACCTGGAGGAGCAGAAGGGTTCCTCCTTACCCCACAATGCTACCAAGCTGTGGATTAATCCCCAATCTCCATCACAAACTATGTCGATCCATAAGATGAAGAAGCAGAAGTAGGCCATTCGGCCCACCAAGTCTGCTCCACCATTCAATGAGGTCATGACTGATCTGATATAATTCTCAACTCCGCTTACCTGCCTTATCCCTATAACCTTTGATTCCCTTACTGACTAAAAATCTGTCTATCTCAGCCTTGAACACACTTAACAACTAAGCCTCTACTTTTCTCTGCTCATCTCACTCTTAAATGGATGACCACTTACTCAGAGATTATACCCTCTGCTCTTAGACTCTCCCACAAGGGGAAACAACCTCTCAGCATCTACATTATCACGCCCTCTGATCCCGTCCCATTTCTAGACTCACTTTGCCATTTCTGTGATCCATCATGGATGCCTGACCCACAGCGAATTTTCATTACTGCCCACTAACATTGAGGTCATTCCCACCGGACCAGGATGGAAATGTCATGGACATGCAAATAAAGCCTGGGAATTAAAATCTCTGAGTCGCATACCCTGGGTCACATACCCTGGTGGTCCAGCTCAATTGCTATCCAGTTTAACCCTCCACACCCCTGATTCCAATCCCAAAGGTTCAGAATGAGGTTTCAAAGATTTCCAGGCATTCCATTTATCTTATAATACTTCAATTAGGCTGCAATGGAACTAAAGTCATAATATAAAGCCAAAGCTGCAAACTATTACCTCACTAAGGGGTCTTATCCCACTTACCCCAATCCACTGTCAAAGTGGTAAATTCACTCCCAGCTAATACTACAGTTTTGTGTTGAAAGAACACACAAATAATGTGACCTCCTTGTTAGAAAAAGCTGTAGTGTAACGAGGCCATGAATTAATTGAGGGATTTAATAATGTTATGTATTTATCAGAAGAGGACCACACATGTGGGCTTCCTGGAAAATGCTTTTTAAGAATTGTTGCAGCAATTCTCTATAATTACTTTGATTGGCACACATTATTCATTATCAAGGTTCAAACAAATATCAATTATTTAGGGGCAACAAGTTCAGGAACAGCTATTGTTACAAGGTCACACTAAAATGAAATTATAAGAAGAAAAAAGTTAACTTTCTATTCTCGCCTCTTCATATTCTATTCACAAGTTGATTCATACAGGCGGCCTGATAATCACTAAGCAAACAGAAGAAAACCATTCTTATTAATGTATTCAAGTCCTTTCAATATAAACTGCTTCTAATATAATAACCATTTTCAGATCAAAGTGACAAGTACTTAAGAAGAACTTCAGGTAGTCAACTATACAATTACTGCTTGAGTCCTGCCATGCAAAAACATTGAACTTCTAATTATAGTCCTTGTAATGGTGATACTGAAGAGCAAAAATTACCAATCATGTCCCACAAAATTACTTGTTACCATTGGACAATTTGTTAACAAAATTTTACTTCAAAAGTGTACAACAACAAATATTATAAATGTATATTGTTTTTCTATGAACAGCCATTACACCTTTCAATTAAGGCATGTTTCCAAACACGGGAATAGAAAATACGAGCAGGAGTAGGCCATTTGGCCCCTCAAACCTGCTCCACCTTTCAACTAGATCATGGCTGATCGTCAACCTCAATGCAATTTTCCTACACCATCCCCATATCCCTTCATGTCTTTAATATCCAGAAATCTATTGATCTCTGTCTTCGACATGCTGAGTGAGTGAGCTTCCACAGCCCTCTGGGGTAGAGAATTTCAAAGATTCACCACCCCCTCAGTGAAGAAATTCCTCATCATCCCAGTCCTAAATTCTGAGATTGTGTCCCTTGTTTCCAGTTCACTGCCTCCACCATCATCTCTGCTCCCCTGCACATCCAGGGGAACATCAATAAAACTCCAAATGTTAAACTGTACAAGATCTTCTAATGCATATTTGCAGAAATGTGCATTTATTCCTAATAATCAATTACATAAATCATCCTCTTGGCTGGAAAAAAACAATCCTTCTGTATCATCTTAAAGCTACCTCTCAGGATTAATGTTGGCACAAACACAAAACATTCCAGTGGATTATGTAATATTGACTGGTGAAAAAGAATTAAGGGCAGCCAATTCTCCAGGATTAGCTAATTACATTTCTTGGTAAACAATGAGACTGATATGTGATCTATTCTCTTGTCCCTGCTTGTCTGCTGTTCAGGATAATGGTGGCTCGGGAGATATTTGTAAATTAGTTATGTTTTAAAAACTTGGGAAAATAGATAAATTGATTTCAAATAGAAAGGTGGACCACTGCACCTGAGTTGGTAGAGGAGTGAATTTAATCTACTTTTTGTACTGGGCCAATTGCATTAATTAACCCTTGGGTTGAGCAGATTTAATAAAATAGATGAAGCTCAGTTGGTGGGAATCTTGCCAACAAACAGCTATTTCTGTGATATGCCATCGCTTTCAATTAAAAGAGCAATTTGTTCAGTTCAGGCATATTTTACATGTGAACATACACACATACAAATTAGGAGCAGGATTAGGCCACTTGGCCCCTTGAGCCTGCACCATATAATAAAATCATGGCTGACCTTATTGTAACCTCAATTTCACATTCCTGCCTATCCCGAATAACCTTTCACCCCTCTGCTTATCACAATTCTATCTAACTCTGCCTTGAAAATATTCAAAGACTCTGCTTCCACCAACGTTTTTGGAAGAGAGTTCCAGAGGTTCACCACCCTCTGAGAGAAAAACTTTATCCTCATCTCTGTCTTAAATGGGCTCCTCGTTTTTTAACAGTGATCCCTAGTTCTAGATTCTCCCACAAGAGGAAACATCTTTTCCACATCCATCGTGTAGATCTAACTTGTTTGAATCAAGTGATCTCTTCCTCTTCTAATTTCTAGGGGATAAAATAAAAGCAAATTACTGTGGATTCTGAAACAACTTTAATAGCTCTGATGAAGAGTCATCCAGGCTCAGAACGTTAGCTCTGTTCTCACTCCGCAGATGCTGTCAGATCTGCTGAGATTTTCTAGCTTTTTCTGTTTCTGCTCCAGCAGATTAAAGCCTAACTGTCCAACCTTCTCTCATTAGACTTCCTATTCCTTCTCTGAACTGCTTCCAATGTATTTGCATCCTTCCTCAAATACAGAGACCAATACAGTACTCCAGATGTAGTCTCACCTGTGCCTTGTATTGCCGAAGTATAACCTACTTTTGTATTCAATTGCCTTTTACAATAACCAATAACATTCTATAATAGGTTTCCTAATTACTTGATGCGCCTGCATACTAACTTTCTGTGATTCATGTACAAACAACAAAGAACAAAGAACAATACAGCACAGGAACAGGCCCTTCGGCCCTCCAAGCCCGCGCCGCTCCCCGGTCCAGGATTGAATCCTGAATCCAGGATCCCCGCCCAATTTTCCAGCCTATCTACATACCAATATCCTATCCACCGAGCTGTCCCCCACAGCTACGATGCTTTGTTCATTACAACCTATTAACTCACCCCCACCCCCCATTCCAGACCATGTGATCTCCAGGGAGAGGCGAAAACCCAGAGTGAAAAACCCCAGGGCCAATATGGGGAAAAAAAAATCTGGGAAATTCCTCTCCGACCCCCTGAGGCGATCGAAACGAGTCCAGGAGATCACAATGGCCCTGATCGGAAAATGCTTCCCAACCCTAGTCATTTCCACTTCCACGAGAAACAAGGAACAATTAGCTCGCGCCGCTCCCTGGTCCAAACTAGACCACTCTTTTGTATCCCTCCATTCCCACTCCGTTCATATAGCTGTCTAGATAAGTCTTAAACGTTCCCAGTGTGTCCGCCTCCACCACCTTGCCCGGCAACACATTCCAGGCCCCCACGACCCTCTGTGTGAAATATGTCCTTCTGATATCTGTGTTAAACCTCCCCCCCTTCACCTTGAACCTATGACCCCTCGTGAACGTCACCACCGACCCGGGGAAAAGCTTCCCACCGTTCACCCTATCTATGCCTTTCATAATTTTATACACCTCTATTAGGTCTCCCCTCATCCTCCGTCTTTCCAAGGAGAACAACCCCAGTTTCCCCAATCTCTCCTCATAACCAAGCCCCTCCATACCAGGCAACATCCTGGTAAACCTCCTCTGTACTCTCTCCAAAGCCTCCACGTCCTTCTGGTAGTGTGGCGACCAGAACTGGACGCAGTATTCCAAATGCGGCCGAACCAACGTTCTATACATCTGCAACATCAGACCCCAACTTTTATACTCTATGCCCCGTCCTATAAAGGCAAGCATGCCATATGCCTTCTTCACCACCTTCTCCACCTGTGACGTCACCTTCAAAGATCTGTGGACTTGCACACCCAGGTCCCTCTGCGTCTCTACACCCTTTATGGTTCTTCCATTTATCGTGTAGCTCCTCCTTACATTATTCCCACCAAAATGCATCACTTCGCATTTATCAGGATTGAACTCCATCTGCCATTTCCTTGCCCAACTTTCCAGCCTATCTATATCCTTCTGTAGCCTCTGACAATGTTCCTCACTATCTGCAAGTCCTGCCAGTTTTGTGTCGTCTGCAAACTTACTGATCACCCCAGTTACTCCTTCTTCCAGATCATTTATATAAATCACAAACAGCAGAGGTCCCAATACAGAGCCCTGCGGTACACCACTAGTCACAGGCCTCCAGCCGGAAAAAGACCCTTCCACTACCACCCTCTGTCTTCTATGACCAAGCCAGTTCTCCACCCATCTAGCCACCTCCCCCTTTATCCCATGGGATCCAACCTTTTTCACTAGCCTACCATGAGGGACTTTGTCAAACGCTTTACTAAAGTCCATATAGACAACATCCACGGCCCTTCCTTCGTCAACCATTTTGGTCACTTCTTCAAAAAACACCACCAGGTTAGTGAGGCATGACCTCCCTCTCACAAAACCATGTTGACTATCGTTAATGAGTTTATTCCTTTCGTACTCGGACAGCCAGATCCCTCTGCATCTGAGAGCTCTGCAATCTATGCAGGTAGCATTCAAATGATGAAATTTATCTGAAGAAAACTGGTAAACAAATACATCTTGAAAGCTTGTTTTTCACCATATAGGGAAGTTTATAAAACTACCTTTTGAGATTCACTATCAGTATATCCTGTACCAGCTGAGGTTACTCATGAAGGCCCCGCCTTCTCAACTTGCCCCTTGCCTGAGGTGTGGTGATCCTCAGGTTAAATTACCACAGTCAGCTCTTCCTCTCAAAGGGGAAGGCAACCTGTAGTCATCTGGGACTATCGTGACTTTACCTTACCTTTTACCAGTTTAAACAGCCAGGAGAGCAACAGCAGGGGTGAAAGTTATTTGATATCCAGAAAAGCACAAAAAGATAATTCCTATTGGGAGGTGGAAGCTGTGTAAGTTCCATCCATCCAGTAGAAAGTTTTGGTATTGGGAGGAGGTACGGCTGGAAATGGTCAATTGTGTCCCATCCCTTCATAATATTAAACACATTTGCCCAACACACCTTAATCTCCCTGTTCTAATGAAAACAGCTCATTTTTAAAAGATTTTTTTTGCATTTGCGTATTTTACATACAAGACAGCGTCCTACTGAACTTGTGCTATTAGGCAACGGAGCAAGAAAGGATAACGAAATCTGTCTTCAGAGGAAGAAGGAATGCTGGCTGCAAGGGAACAGTGGCAGCAATTGATTGATATCTTCATCCCTGAGCTACTACAGTGGGTCATTTGTCTTGTACTGGCTGCAATCATGCCCTTCACATTTTCTTGGTCACTGCTCACTGGTGCCCTGCATCTTTACCAATACTGCAACAATGTGATATCCTTTGGTGTTTACCAAAGAGGCAACAATAGTAGGATGGTTTGATTTGTGACCTCAACAGCAATTTGCATTACAAGAGAACTTCAAAAGCACACAAAGGTGTTCATGGATAGACGTAATAAAAATGGCACCAAGCTAGGAAAAGAGATGATGTGGTGGGGGAGGAAGGTGGGGAAACATGGATGGAGTGGGGGTTGGGGGGGGGGGGGGTTGGCTAAAAGGAGGAGAGACTGAGATGGTAGGGAGAGATTTTCAGAGGGTAAGACATGTGTAGCAAAGGAGGAAGGACATCCAAAAGATCAAACTCAGAAGAACAGAATTCTTTTACACAGAATTTACAGGATAGAAACAAGCCATTTGGCCTATGCTTCAGCCTCTTTTCGATCTATTTACTTTATTTCACCCTATCAATATTTCCTTCTATTCCTTTCTCTCTCATGTAATTATTTAGCTTCCCTCCAAATGCATCTATGTTAATCACCTCGATTGTTCCATGTGTAGCAAATTCCACATCCCCATGTTACTCTGAGTAAAGAGAAATGTGTGGAGCGATAGAGCTGAAGAACATTGCAAAGATATATGTTTAGAAGAGGCAATGAAGCTGGATGGTGAAGGATAGGCTTTCTAGGTGGATGTGTTCAACCATACTGGACACTGCAGAGAGTTCTAGGAGAAGGGATAATGTACAAGTCACAATCAACTGTATTTAACTTTCATACGTGTCGATGTATAAGTCCACAAGAATAACCCCAAAGTGTTTTTGTGCCTTTAACAGTGTACATATGGAACCCTGATGGGAGAAAAATGTTTATTTATATGCAAACGCTTATGCGTAACTTAATGGAAACTGATTCCTCCAAGTGAATGGATGAGACAAACTTACCGAATTTGAAGCCCTTCATAATGCTATTTCCAGTGAGTGTACGATTGAAGGCTTGAAAATTAAGCCAGAACCAAGATGCATGAGAAAATCTGTAAATTATCATAGTAAGTCTACTGTTAGAGTACTGTATGCAGTTTTCAACTGCACACCACAGGAAAGATGTTGAGGTGATCAAGCAAATGTGAAGGGCATCATTACAACCAGCACCAGATAAATGACCCAGTGTAGTAGCTCAGTAGACAAAGTTATCAATCTATTGCTGTCACTGTTCTCATGCAGCCTGTGTTACTTCCTCCTCAGGAGGCAGGTGTCAACCTTTCTTGTATTGGGGCCTGTTGATCATATAATCTCCATCTTGATGCTGCTGTGCAGCATATAGGTGTTATTTTCACTCTCTTTCTGGGATCAAGTTTTTCTTAAAGCCAGTCTTAAAACAAATGTAGTGGGGTTACCCCACTGCCTACCTGTTTTGGGACTTTGGGAGTTAAGGAGCTGCCAGGTGAAGAAAAGTATAAACACAAGAGCAAGGGATGGCAGGGAAAGTTTATTGCATTGAATGGTAAACCACATCAATTGGCATGAAGAGATATTGATGAGCGCTTGGTTGACCTTAGAAAATAGTTCTCAGGAGTGTAGGGATTGATATCAAGTTTATTTAAAGACAGTGAAAGCTTCAACCGAGCAACCAGAACAAAAATTGGAGAAGCAAATAGTGGATAAATGTGGTAGCATCAGCAAAATGTTTGTTTCGGAATGACCAGGAAACTTGCAAATAAATAAATGCAGGATTTAGGTAAGACGTCAAGAAGTTTTTATTTTCACAGAGTCATCAGCCTTTGGAACAGGTTGTGGGATTGTGCAGTTAGTGCAGGATCGATGCTAATGTTCTAAATTGTAGCTTAGAAAGTTAGATGTACCTCCTCATCACTGTGGTCACCTGGATTTATTTTCAAGGGTTGAAAATGAACTTCCCAGATTTTATCCACGTCTAAATCGGCTTAGAATCTCTCAGGTATTATTCCTCTTTGAGGAGATTACATGGCTTGTTGGTGGTGAGGGAGAGAGGTAGGGGTCATAGTGGGGAGAGGTGCGGGTGTGGATCATTGTGCTAAATTGCACCACAATAGCTGAGGACAGGCTCGATGGACTAGCTAATGTTAGTGCCAATGCGTTCTGTTTTCACATGAAGCAAAGCTCTGAATAATAGCAAGCAAGTAATTTTCCTGGTGGTCTGTCACATTAAGTAGTAAGTTGCATGGGCCCTAGCAGCAGTAAAACATACCCATAACCTTCCTTTGACAAGCTCCCAGAATCTAAGGTTACCACAGGAGCTGCGTCTGTGGTAAATAGGGTAAATCATGTCTCTTGGATTAGGTCTGATGATTGATCCCTACTCTCCAGATAAAACAATGTGTTTTAACGTACTAATTACTGTGTATTTTTTCTCATATTTGGAAAGAAATGTGATTCTTTGCGTTTGCGCATCTGGGCTGAGATCCAAGAATTACCCAGCCTGTGATACTGGTAAGTGTCAAAAGGGAAAGAAAATAAACTTTGGCAGATTAAAGAGCACAGACTAGCACTTCACCTTCCTCTTATCAGATGGATTAATGTGGCAATACCACTCATTCTGACAGGCTGCTACAAATGAAGGAAACAAAAAGTTCAACACGTTTACTTTGGTATTGGGAGATAAAAAACAGGAATGCTTATTTCCCTTGTCAATAATTTGAAACAAATAGACTGCCGTAGTCTGGCAATATCATAAATGAGCCACATGAGTTTACGGATCAAATAGGGAAACCACTACACATTAAAACAGGAACACCTCATGTTCATTTAAGTATATGTGTACACAGGAAAAACTTGACATGTCAATGAGAAATTTTGATTAATCAAAAATCGGTTTTGATTTATCATAGTGATTAGTTTAATATGGTGTAAACCTAGCTGTGACAGCATCCATATTCACAGCAGCATATCTTTAACATACGGCATATATATAGATTATTACTATAAAGATCCCTGCGAGGATGATTTCTGAGCCGTCAGCCAGTTGTTTCTTGCCTATAAAATAGGCAGGTGACAGTCAATAATTGGGGGAACTATGACAGGTCCATTGGCACCCAAGACTTGCCTAATGTTCAGGCAGGCTTGTAACTTGGTGAACAAAATGGTTAGCACTGCTGCCTCACAGCGCCAAGGACCCGGGTTCAATTCTGGCCTTGGGTGACTGTGTGGAGTTCTTTATCATTTTTAGCTCATATTGGTAAAATGATTTAAAATCCAAGAGCATAACAAAATAAATATTTAGGTTACAGGCTATGAGGTAAATTACACCACCTTAAATTGCAGAAATGCGCTTGAAAGTATATTAATGTTTCTGTGGTTAATTTAGTGCTTTATGACTGTTTTGATTTTTCATCTATCCATCAGGAGGTAAAGTGACAGTATCTATGCCATGAAGACCAGAAGGTGCAAGATTTGTTGCAGGGTTGGGAGATTATATTTCAGCTGGGGTGGCAATAGGCTTGGAATCAGCCATCAAATATGACTGTTACAAGTGAACTGCTACATACCATAAATGTTTAGGCTTGGTTATGATGCTCCCCTTTCCCTTACAAGTAGCCAATAGCCTATGAACATTTACTGGTTGGAATTCTCTGACCTTGTCCATGGCTGGGATTCTCCAATCGCGCTGCAGTGAATGGAGATTTGGTTGTGTGCTAAATTCTCTGATCTAGCTGGTAACAGTGGCGGGGCATACGAGAGTGGAAAATTCTGGCCACTGACTCAGCACAGGGATGAGAAGAAAGGTCATTTCGGAATTGTAACAGCCAACGTCTGCCAATGGAACCATACCCTAGCATGTCTCTCTACTTTCAAGAGCAAAGGGGTGAATATTGGGTGATTGGAGGAAATCCCTTGATAACTTCCCAATGTTTTGGCGAGGAGCATAGCATTCCAGTTATCTACTGTTACCAAGCACTGTACAAAATAACCAGTAACAAGCTGAGGATTCTGTCACAAATGTAATTGAACTATGCTTGTGTTTAAACAAATTATTGTTGAACTAATAGAAAAATATGGCACAAAAATTAACCCATTGTAAAACAAATCATCAAGGGTCCATGTTTGAAAAATATAAACATCACTGGATTGCTTATTGAAGAAGCCAGTGCAAATCTAGTGGAGAAGTAATCTCTTCTGTACTGGACTGTTTTATGATTCCATGATTCTGTTTTCTGAAAGATAGAAATTGAAGTGGAAATACTTCAAAATAGATAGGTTTTGGTGCTTGTAAAGTGAGAAGAACTAGGTACATTGAGTGATACAATAACATACTTTGATTTGATTTGATTTGATTTATTATTGTCACATGTATTAACATACAGTGAAAAGTCTTGTTTCTTGCGTGCTATACAGACAAAACATACCGTTCATAGAGAAGGAAACGAGAGAGTGCAGAATGTAGTGTTACAGTCATAGCTAGGGTGTAGAGAAAGATCAACTTAATGCAAGGTAAGTCCAGTCCCCAGATGAAAGAATGCAAAAAGACACAAATGTACGTGTCCATTCCCAGCGGGCATATGTGTAAAAGGCCCAAGGCTCACCGGGAACTGGAGATTCTGACTTTAAATCAAGGGTAAACATTTAAGTTTCATAACAATAGATTGGGTGGCCAATATATATATATAACATCCAGGAATTACATTTGCTTCAACGAGTAGAAAGCTCTTAAGTCTCTGAGTTCAGTGAAGAGACAATTTTGCCCATTTGTTTGTCTGATTTTGTAAATACACAACAAAATCAAAATGAAGCAATCACACTTCAAGCAAGTTAATTCTATAGTGGGCAGAATGGCAAGAAAAAATGTTGCAGCAAAGGTGGCAAATATTGTGATAAAGCTAAACCAGCTTTACAGGGGAACAAAAAGACCTTACTTGAAAATTCATACTCCTGTCCCAAAGAAAGCCAAATACTTATCTTGTTCATCAAAGAAACCAGGCACAAAATGAGTAGTTAAACGTCTTTGACAGAGAGCAACTTTATCTCTTATTATTAGCGTGTGATCTTAATCCGAGTGGCATCCAAGTTTAACTAATGTAACATAATTTCATAGGGCCAAAATCAACTTTGCAATCAATCCTTGAAAGGATTATGTATGAATGGTTTTCTGTCTTGTTTAAACAGGCACAGAGATGTTTCTCATTTTGATAGTTTCTCATTTTGTTTGATTGTACTCATAACTTCCAATAAATTCAAATTATTTTTTGCATTAAAAACTTAGCTACACAAATAACTTAAAAATAAATGATTTTGTGAAACTTGACAAGACATTTTCTAAGTCAGGGGTGGTGGGTGGGGGGGGAAGATTTAGAAAGTGCTAGCATGGTCGCACAAATTAGCTGCATGTAACAATCCTTGCGCTGGAATGGGAATGCTTGAAGTCCGACCAAAATTGAATCTTAGATTTGATACTAATTAGACATGCAACTTGTATGCATCTAATGTAATCACTCCAGAGAAGCGGACATCAATTTCAGTCTGCTTTGACTATGGTAGCCATCCTCGAGTAATGCCCGAAATGGGGAGATGGCGGGATCGTGGTGATGGAGCAGTGTGGCAAAATGATCAGGAGCCAGCAACAGTCTTGGGGACTGTTGTGGAGTTGGGAGGAGTGCTTCTCCTTGAAGTAAATATTTTTACAAAACTTTTCTTGTGGTGTGGCCTCCATGTGTCCCTTTAGACCACTGGTCAAGCTGAATGCAGACTTGTCAATCCTGAAAATAACAAGCCAATGTGACGTCGGCCTAAAACAGGCACGATGCCTTCTATTTGCTTATAAAAGACCCTAACACTGCAATGCCTTCACCAATGTGGTGTGAAGTGCATTCCTGCACCATTTTGAATCATTAGACACTAGTATCATGATTCTAAAAAGTATATGGCATCAACAGATTTCTAGTTCTACCTCTTTAAATGGTATTCATAATATAATTGTCATTATTATAAAATCCTATCTTCACTTAGCAGATAAAAGTCCTGCCATGTATTGCACTGAGTCATTTGATCAACAGTCTCGTAAAATTAAGTGATATTTCATAGGAATATTGTATGACCATGACATTTAGCCATGATACCTCTGCACTTGAGAAAAAAAAGCCAGACTTCCCACTTCTGATTGACATTTGACTACTCTTCCAGAATGTGCATCTTTATGAATACTAGTTAAGGACAGCATAAGGTTGAGATGTAAAGCCCATATAATTGTAGCAAAAGCTTCATCACTCTTGTACTCCAACCCACTTGCAATAATGGTCCACATGCCGTTTGCTTTCTTAATTGCTTGCTGTACATGAATGCTAATGGTTTTTGTTCATGCACGAGTACACCCAAATCTCTCTGATCATCAACATTTACAAGTTTCACATCTTTTAAAAAATATTCTGCTTTTCTGAACTTAAAACTGAAGTGGATAAACTCACAATTCCCTGTATCATACACCATTTGCTATTTTGTTGCCCCCTCACTTAACCTTCCATATAATTTTACAACCCCTTTGTGTCCTCTTTACAGCACCGACATGTGACTCCAGAAGCACAGCAATACGGTTGACTCTTAAATGTCCTCTGAAATGGCTTAGCAAACCACTCATTTATATCAAACCATTAAAAAGCTGAAAGGAATAAAATTGGACCGACCACCTTGCATCGACCGAGGTACTGGAAATGGTAATGGCAAACTCAGCCCTGTTGATCCTGCAAAGTCCTCCTTACTAACATCTGGAGGTCATCTTGGGTTCATGTCACACTACGTGTAACCCCCACCATTTGGCCTGGGCTCGCAAAATCTTACTAACTATCCTGGCTTGAGACAATTCACACCTCTTTAAACAGTGATTATCCCTCTCTCCACTCGCACTGTCTGTACCTGTAAAGACTTGATTACTTGAAAAGACTCGCATTCCAACCATTATCATGCAATTGTGTCTTTGTCTATATATGCCGTGTTTGTGAAACCTACTTCTCCACTCACCTGATGAAGGAGCAGTGCTCCAAAAGCTCGTGATTCCAAATAAACCTGTTGGACTTTAACCTGTTGTTGTGAGGCTTCTTACTGTAACATCTGAAGGCTAGTGCCAAAATTGGGAGAGCTGTCTCACAGAATAGTCAAGCAACAGCCTGACATAGTCATATTCAGAATAGTATCTTACAGTCAATGTCTCTGAAACCATCAACACCATCCTGGCTATGTCCTGTCCCACTGGCATGACAGATTAAACAGAGGTGGCAGCATACTGATATATAGTCAGGAGGAAGTTGCCCTTGGAGTTGTCAACATCGACGCTGAACACAATGATGTCTCATGGTTTCACATCAAACACTGTCAAGGAAATATTCAGTTGATTATCACTCACCAACCTCTCTCAGCTGATGAATCAGTACTCCTCCATGTTGAACACCACTTGAAGGAAGCATTTGCAAAAGTCTTCAGGCAGAACTGTGAAGTGGATGATGTATCTTGGCCTACTCCAGAGGTCACCAGCATCACAGGTGCTAGTTTTCAGTCAGTTCAATTTACTCCACATGATATTAAGAAATGGCTGAAGGCACTGGATAGTGCAAATGCTGACAATATTCTGGCAATAGTACAGAAGATTTGAGCTCCGGATCTTGTCACAACACTAGCCAAGCTGTTCCAGTACAGTTACAAAACTGGCATCTACCGGATAATGTGGAAAATTTCCAAGGTTATGTCCAGTACAAAAAAGCAGGGCAAATCCAATGCGGCCAATTACCACCCCATCAGTCTGCTCTCGATCATCAATAAAGTGATAGAAGGGGTCATCAACAGTGCTATCAAGCTGCACTTGCTCAGCAATAACCTGTTCAGTTTAAGTTCCACTTGGGTCACTTGGCCCATGACCTCATGGTTCAACCATGGCTAAACACATGTGATGAAGTGAAAGTGACTGCCCTTGATAACAAGGTAGTACTTGATCGGGTGTGGCATCCGGAAGCCCCAGCAAAACTGAAGTCAATGGGAATCGGATAAAATTCTCCGCGGGTTGGAGTCATACCTGGCACAAAGAAAGATGTTTGTGGTTGTTGAATGTCAAGCATCTCAGTTCTGGGACATCACTGCAGGAGTTCCTTGGGGTAGCACCCAATCATCTTCAGACAGAATCCCGGCAAAGCACTAAAACATGGCTGCAATGCCCCACTGGCATTCCTACACGTGAGAGAAGAATTTTTTTATTCCATCATGAGACATGGGCGTTGCTGGCTGGCCAGCATTTATTGCCCATGCCTATTTGCCCTTGGGAAGGTGGTGGTGAGCTTCCTTCTTGAAACACTGCAGTCCACATGCTGTGGGTTAGAAAGGGAATTCCAGGATTTTGACTCAGCGACTGCGAGGGAACGGCAATATATTTCAAAGTCAGGATGGTGAGTGGCTTGGAGGGGATCTTGGTGTTCCCATTATCTTCTGCCCTTGTCCTTCTAGATGGAAGTGGTTATGAGCTGGAAAAACGGAATAATTGTTGGCAAACTGAATGGGGCTGTCACTTGCAGTTAAACGCTTTTATTGTAGCTTATGTGAAGCACATCATTTTGTTATTCAGCTCTTAATGAGTGATTTAAAAGCATTCATCATGACTAATATAAATATTTATCTTGTCATATTTTTGCTGCATATTACAGAGGTGCAGACAGCCAGTAGTAACATCGGTTTGAAGATGAGAATCCAAGGATCTGTTGGCTGGTCTAATGGGACATTCTTTCATAATATACATTGCTGAGAATAATCTTGTGATGAACATACTAAACAGCAACAAAAAATGTTGTGGATAATCCTCATCTTCTGTAGCATTGCAATAATACAAATCCAAGTGAGTGGAATCGGCTGACGTCGGTGGTGGTGGAGGCAAACTCGTTGGGGTCTTTTAAGAGACTTCTGGATGAGTACATGGGATTTAATGGGATTGAGGGCTATAGATAGGCCTAGAGGTGGGGATGTGATCGGCGCAACTTGTGGGCCGAAGGGCCTGTTTGTGCTGTGGCTTTCTATGTTCGATGTTCTATGTTCTATCACTCAAATAACAAAGTAGTTGGGAACTCTTGAAATAAATAAACAATGGCTCTATGTTGTCTCAAGATCTTTTCCCATATAACCATCAGGATAAAATGTCCTTTAAACATTTGGAAGTTTAGCTTGATTGAATACTGAGATGAAAACAGAAAAATCAGAATTTATATTATGTAAACAAGAGTCTTATCGTTCATTAATCCGCTGCAGATTATGTTTTTGTGATCTTGCAGTAATGACGTGATCAATTTAACTCTTCAGGGGTGTTGTTATTAGATTTTGTTTTTAGAAGAGTTCTATTCTGTCTGTTTGAAGTCTCCTCTTAGAAGGGTCTCATTGTTATAAAATCATAAGATGTTTCCATTAGTAGGAGAGACTAGGGCCTGAGGGCACAGCCTCAGAGTAAAGGGACGACCCTTTAGAACCGAGATGATGAGGAATTTCTTCAGCCAGAGGGTGGTGAATCTGTGGAATTCATTGCCACAGAAGGCTGTGGAGGCCAGGTGATTGAGTGCGTTTAAGACAGAGATAGTTAGGTTCTTGATTGGTAAAGGGATCAAGGGTAACAGGGAAAAAGTGGAAGAATGGGGTTGAGAAACTTATCAGCCATGATTGAATGACATAACAGACTCAAAGGGCCAAATGGCCTAATTCTGCTCCTATACCCTATGATCTTATGATACAGCAAAGCAAGAGGCCATTTGGTTCATTTTATTGGCCTTTTGAAAAAACAATCCATTTCGTATTCTTCTGCTTTTTCCCCATTTCCCTGAAATCTTTCTCCTTCAAGTATTTATTCAATTCCCTTTTGAAAGTTATCATTGAATCTGCTTCCACCACCCTTTTCAGCAGACAATTCCAGATTGTAACAATTTGCTGTGTAAAATAAATTCTCACTTCACCTCTGGTGCTTTTGACAGTTATCTTGGTTATGACCTGGACCAGACCTTCAAATTTATGTTACGTTCTGGCTAGGGACCAATGATCTTTGGTTTAAAGTAGACAAAGTTTGATGGGTTTACACAACATTAGTGTGTAAAATTATGGGAATAGGGGTAATGTATTGAGATGGATATAAAACTGGTTGGCGTACTGGAAGCAAAGAATAGGACTAAACAGGTCTTTTTCCAAGTGGCAGGAATGACTAGTGGGGTACTGCAGGGATCATTCTTAGGACCACAACTATTCACAATGTATATTAATGATTTAAATGACGGAACTAAATGTAATATCTCCAAATTTGCAAATGATACAAGCTGGATGGGAGGTTGAGTTGTGATGAAGATGCAGAGATGCTTCTATAGGATTTGGAAAAGTTGGGCGAGTCGGTAAATGCAAGACAGATGCAGCAGTACATTGTGAATAAATGTGAGGTTACCCACTTTGGCAACAAAAACAGGAAGTGGATTATTATCTGAATGGCTATAAATTGAGGGAGGGGAATATGCAACGAGACCTGGGTGTCCTTGTACACCAGTCGTTGAAAGTAAGCATGTAGGCGCCGTGGTAAAGAAAGCAAATGGTATGTTGGCCTTCATAGTTCGAGGATTTGAATACAGATGTAGGGATGTCTTACTGCAATTATATAGGCCCTTGGTGAGGCCACACCTGGAATATTGTGTGTAGTTTTGCTTTCCTTATCTGAGGAAGGATGTTTTTGCTATGGAGGGAGTGCTGTGCAGGTTTACTAAACTGATTCCTGAGATGGTGGGACTGAAATATGAGGAGAAATTGAATTTGTTCGGATTATATTCACTCGAGTTTAGAAGATTGATATGAGATCTCATAGGAAGATAAAAGATTCTAACAGGGCCATACAGAGTAGATGGAGGATGCTCCTGATGGTGGGGAATTCCAGAACCAGGGGTCACAGTCTGATGACATGGGGTAAACCATTTAGGACTGAGATGAGGAGAAATTTCTTCACCCAGGGAGTGGTGAGCCTGTGGAATTCTCTACCATAGAAAGCAGTTGAGGCCAAAACCTTGTTTGTTTTCAAGGAGTTTGATTTCGGTCTTGAGTCTAAAGGGGTAAAAAGATATGGGGGGGAAAGCGGGATCAGGGTATTGAGTTGAATGATGAGCTGTGATCACAATGAATGGTGGAGCAGGCTCGAAGAGCCAAATGGCCTCTTCCTGCTCCTATTTTTGATGTTTCTATGTTCTCATTATACTGTCTTGAAGTGACTATGGTAATCTGTGCATTTTCAAAATTGTGCCTAATGGGAAACAAAATGAAATATAAAATATAATTATTGGTTGCAGAGAAAAATAAGCAACAGGATGCGAAAAACTTGACATCTAATTTTGTCATCTAAAAGCAAGCTTTGATTTAAATGGAACACCTCATGCTTTACTTTGTGATATTAAAGTTACCTGGGTAAGTATTTTTGAGTTACTCAACTTGAGGATAATACTAAGTGATAAGTTACTAAACAATTGTGAAGTATTCCTGAGGACAAATAGCTGAGGACAGGACAATGGGCTTGTACAGTAAGGCTACTTTGAATTGTAAGATTGCTGTGCTTGTGTCGTTTCATAATGATGGACTGATCCTAATGCACATGGGGCTAATGAATGACTAAAAAGTAATTTTGCATTGTGAATGAAAGCAAAATACTGTGGATGCTGGAATTCTGGAAAAAAACAGGAAGTCCTGGAAACACTCAGCAGGTCTGGCAGCTTCTGTGGAAAGAAACAGCTGACGATTCGAGTTGAATATGACACTTCTCAGAACAGATGGAAGGTAGAAATGTGATGGGATTTTATGAGGTGAATACTGATCAAATATCTCTTATTCAGTTTCACTGCTCTTTGCTTTGATGATAGAGAGTAGGATTTTATGGTCTAGCTCGTCCCAAAACCGTAAAATCCCACCCGAGGTCAACGGACCTTTCTATTGTCCGCCACTTGCCCGCTCCGACTCCCGTGGAGGGCGGGGCGGGAGAATTCCGGCCAGTATGTTTGAAGTAGAATCAATCAGGTTGCTTTGTTGCTCTAACTGTAATGGAAAACATTTAAAAAGAATTATTGTAGGACGGAATTGTGTTAGCATAGAAGTTTTAAAAACATCAAGGTTTCAACATTATCCAAACTTTGAACACAATTGTCTACTCATCCATATGTACTTTAAGACCATACTTAGGCATTAATCTAATAGGGTGTTAATAACAAGATTAGCAAAGAAGATCTGACACCCACAATCTATAAAAGTAATAAGGATTGTCTGGATATATCTGAGAATCTATTTTCATGTCATTGTGCATTAGGACACACAGAAGTTTGCAGAGATAACTCCGCACCCCATTTTGGTGCTAGTCATTGTTTTAAAGTGGGGAAATGTGACAGCCAATTTATGGACAGCATATTCCAGACAACAAAGGAGAAAAAAACATTAGATTATTTAAAATAAGAACAGGATGTGCATGGGTTTGAGATTGAAGTCTAGATGGAGTTTCTTCAGGCTTTGCCTGTTACCCTCAGAATGCCACATTAGGCTGTTATTCATAAAAATAAACATTCTTGTTCATTTACAGATCTATGTATATCTCAGTACTCAGTACAATGGGCAGCACAGTAGCACAGTGGTTAGCACTGCTACCTCACAGCGCCAGGAGCCCGGGTTTGAATCCCAATTTGGGTCACTGTCGGTGTGGAGTCTGCACGTACTCCCCGTGTCTGCATGGGTTTCCTCCAGGTGCTCCGGTTTCCTCCCACAGTCTGAAAGATGTGCTGGTTGGGTGCATTGGCCATGCTAAATTCTCCCTCAGTGTACCCAAACAGGCACTGGAGTATGGCAACTGGGGGATTTTCACAGTAACTTCATTGCAGTTCTAATGCAAGCCTACTTGTGACACTGATAAATACATTTTAAACTTACTCTACACAAGGGTGTACTTCTGCTTCCCACCAGATCTCAGTTTCTTAGTCATGTGACATTGCAGCATAGTTACCTCAGCAGTTACTTAAGTATCAGGTGTTAACCCTTTACTCGGAAGATGAGGTATTGTTCCTTGAGATTGTGTTGAGCTTCTCTGGAACATTGCAGCAGGCTGAGGACAGAAATGTGAGCGTGAGACCAAGATAGTTAATTTAAATGGCAAATAGCCAGAAACTCTGAACCATGCTTGTGGACTGAGTACAGGTGCTCCACAAAGCGATCTCCCAATCTGCATTTAGTCTCCTGAACGTAGAGGATACCACATTGGGCAGCACGGTGGCACAGTGGTTAGCACTGCTGCCTCACGGGACCCGGGTTCAATTCCCGGCTCGGGTCACTGTCCGTGTGGAGCTTGCACGTTCTCCCTGTGTTTGCATGGGTTTCCTCCGGTTTCCTTTCACAGTCTGAAAGACGTGCTGGTTAGGTGCATTGACCCGAACAGGCGCCAGAGTGTGGCGACTAGGGGAATTTCACAATAACTTCATTGCAGTGTTAATGTAAACCTTACTTGTGGCTAATGAATAAACTGTTTTTTTGTGAGCAGCAAATACAGTATTCTACATTGAAAGAAGTACAAGTAAATTACTGCTTCACTTGAAAGGAGAGAGGAAGTAAAGGGGCAGGGGTCACACCCCCTGTGATTGAATGGCACGGTGCTACGGGAAGGGGACGAGGTGTTGGGGGTGATTGAGGAATGGACAAGGGTATCATGCAGGGAACAATCCCTTTGAAATGCTGACAAGTAAGGGGAGGTGAAGGTGTGCTTGGTGGTGGCATCATCCTGAAGGTGGTGGAAATGGCAAAGGATGATCATTTGAATGTGGAGGCTGGTAGATGAAAAGTGAGGAAAAGGAAACCCAGCTATGATTCTGGGAGGGGATGTGGGCATTGCTGGCTAGAACAACATTTATTGTCCACCCTAATTGCCCTTAAGAAGATGGTTGTCAATCACATTCTTGAACCCTTGCAAGTCATGTGTTGTAGGAACACCCACAATGTTGCTAGGAAGGGAATGCCTGAATTTTGGTCCAGCTGCAGTGATGGAACAACAGTATAGTTTCAAGTCAGGATGGTGTGCAGCTTGAAGGAGCATTCCCAGGCATCAACTACCTTTGTTCTTCTACGTGGCAGGTTTGGAAGATGCCAAGGGGCCTTGGTGAGTTGCTGTAGTGCATCTTGAGATTGTACACACAGCTGCCACTGTGCATCAGTGGTGGAGGGAGTGAATGTTCAGGTGATGGATGTGGGAGGCAATCAAGTGTGTTGTTTTGTCCTGGCTGGTGTTGAGCTTCCTGAGTGTTGTTGGAGCTGCACTCATCCAGGCAAGTGGAGAGTATTCCATTATATTCTTGACTTGTGCCTTGCAGACGGTGGACAGGATTTCAAGATTCAGAAGGTTACTCACTGCAGGATCCCCAGCTTCCAAGCTGCTCTTGTAACCACAATATTTGTATGGCTGGTCCAGTTCAATTTCTGGTCAATAATAACGCCCAGGATATTGATAGTGGGGAATTCAGCAATGGTAATGCCATTAAATGTCAATGGGATGGTTGGATTCTCGCTTGTTGGAAATGGTCATTGTCTGGCACTTCTGTGGTGTGAATGTGACTTGCCACTTATCAACCCAAGCCTGAATATTATCCAAGTCTTTCGACACATGGACACGGACTAATTTATTATCTGAGGAGCCATGAATGATGCTGAATGTCATATAATTTGCATCAAACATTCCCACTTCTGACCTCATGATGGAGGGACAATCATTGATGCAGCAGTTAAAGATAGTTGGGTGCTGGACAATCTTCTTTGAATACAGCCATGCAATCCTTTATATTCAATTCTGAGGATAGATCTGTGTTTGCTTTAACATCTCATCTGAAAGAAGGGACCTTCAACTGTGCAGCACATCCTCAAAACTACATTGACACATCAGTAAGATTTTGTGCTCAAGTGTCTGAAGTCAGACCACGACCTTCTGACTCATATGCTACTATTGATCTTTAATAGAGGTAGATTTGGCTGTAAAGGTCACAGCATGGATAGTGATCATACATGATCATAGCATTGAGAGTGAATCGAGGTCATTAGTTTCTATTCTACTGCTTAAGTTGCATGCCTGAGATGAGGTTGTTCAGCTGTTGAACAAAATCAGCAAAGTAAGAAAATCCTGTACAAGATCAGGAAGATTGAATGATATTGAGAAAAATGCATTCGGCTGACAAACTAATGTCAGCTTAAGTAGAAGATCAACTAATGGAGCTGATATTAGCAGATCAAGGGTTATAGAACTCTTCAGTTGAGAAGACATGAGCGTGTTATGGAAGTTGACATGGGAAATACTGTTACCAATCTGTTTAGTGGCCATCACAAGATATGCTGTATGCACATGAAACAATATGTAAAGGAAAATGCCAGCGAACATTAATATGAAATAAAAATCGGAACTGTTGAAAATATGCAGGCTTGTTGACATAAAAAAGAGAAAAAGAACAGCAGATTGTCATTTTGTCTGGGCTCACTTCATCAAAACAGAATATTAACATGAAGTTGAAAAATACTGGGACCCAAGGAAGGGAAAGGAAGCCAAGAAGAAGGAAGAGAAAGGGTTACATTTAGAATGATTTTCACACCCTTGAGATGTCCACAAGTCTTTTATATGTAATTTTTAAAATATTCATTGTTCTGCGATGTGGGCATCGCTGGCTAGGCCAGCATTTATTGCCCATCCCTAATTACCCTTGAGAAGGTGGTGGTGAGTTGCCTTCTTGAACCACTGCAGTTTCTGTGTTGTAGGTACACCAACAGTGCTGTTGGGGAGGGAGTTCCAGGATTTTAACCCAGCGACATTGAAGGAATGGCGATATATATTTCAGTCAGGATGCTGAGTGACTTGGAGGGGAATTTCCAGGTGGTGGAAAAAACTTTCAAAGACTTTTGGAATGTGGACATTTGCAGAAAGGCATGGGGAGGTCGTGCCTGACAAACCTGTTAGAGTTCTTTGAAGAGATAACAAATAGGTTAGACCAAGGAGAGCCAATGGATGTTATCTATCTTGACTTCCAAAAGGCCTTTGACAAGGTGCCTCACGGGAGACTGCTGAGTAAAATAAGGGCCCATGGTATTCGAGGCAAGGTACTAACATGGATTGACGATTGGCTGTCAGACAGAAGGCAGAGAGTTGGGATAAAAGGTTCTTTCTCAGAATGGCAACCGGTGACAAGTGGTGTCCCGCAGGGTTCAGTGTTGGGGCCACAGCTGTTCTCTTTATATATTAACGATCTAGATGACGGGACTGGGAGCATTCTGGCCAAGTTTGCCGATGATACAAAGATAGGTGGAGGGGCAGGTAGTATTGAGGAGGTGGGGAGGCTGCAGAAAGATTTAGACAGTTTAGGAGAGTGGTCCAAGAAGTGGCTGATGAAATTCAACGTGGGCAAGTGCGAGGTTGTACACTTTGGAAAAAAGAATAGAGGCATGGACTATTTTCTAAACGGTGACAAAATTCATAATGCTAAAGTGCAAAGGGACTTGGGAGTCCTAGTCCAGGATTCTCTAAAGGTAAACTTGCAGGTTGAGTCCGTAATTAAGAAAGCAAATGTAATGTTGTCATTTATCTCAAGAGGCTTGGAATACAAAAGCAGGGATGTACTTCTGAGGCTTTATAAAGCACTGGTTAGGCCCCATTTGGAGTACTGTGAGCAATTTTGGGCCCCACACCTCAGGAAGGACATACTGGCACTGGAGCGGGTCCAGCGGAGATTCACACGGATGATCCCAGGAATGGTAGGCCTGACATACGATGAACGTCTGAGGATCGTGGGATTATATTCATTGGAGTTTAGGAGGTTGAGGGGAGATCTGATAGAAACTTACAAGATAATGAACGGCTTAGATAGGATGGACGTAGGGAAGTTGTTTCCATTAACAGGGGAGACTAGGACGCGGGGGCACAGCCTTAGAATAAAAGGGAGTCACTTTAGAACAGAGATGAGGAGAAATTTCTTCAGCCAGAGAGTGGTGGGTCTGTGGAATTCATTGCCACAGAGGGCTGTGGAGGCCGAGACGTTGAGCGTCTTCAAGACAGAAATTGATAAATTCTTGATTTCTCGAGGAATTAAGGGCTATGGGGAGAGAGCGGGTAAATGGAGTTGAAATCAACCATGATTGAATGGTGGAGTGGACTCGATGGGCCGAATGGCCTTACTTCCGCTCCTATGTCTTATGGTCTTATGGTCTTAACTCATTTGTGTCCTGCAATGTCCCATAAAAGGCATAAGATAAGTTAGAAATTTATTGTTTTTTGTAGTTAAACATTGGGGGAACCCCCGCACCCCCCATGCCTTCTTTGAATCATCTGTGACTACATTTAAATTTAAGTTTAAGTTCATTCATTAGTGTCACAAGTAGGCTTACATTAGCACTGCAATGAAGTTACTGTGAAAATCCCCTGTGAGGTCAGTTGTGACTTCATTTAAAGTTTCACCTGTAAAATAATTTCTCTGACAAAGCAGTAATGTGCTGAATAACAACTCAGCCTAGATTGTGTACTCAAGTCCCTGAAGTGGTGAGTTTACTGCTGCTGAGCCAAGGCTGACTATCAGAAAGACAACTTTCACAGAATAATAGACTTGTTGAATTGATGACTCTAAATTCCAAGCAAAATTTCACAGTGTAATTTAGGTAAAACTTGATTTATTCAGTCACTATAAATTAGTGTCCCTGATGTAATGACATAAACTATCATTGTAAAACTTTGGAGGAGAAATGTAACTGATGGCTGCAACTGAAAAGCAGCGCTGTATGGGTGGGGAAGCACCTTAGACACTAAACTGGTGCTCAAGGCAAATGATGCCATATTCTGTTGATGACCGATGCTGAATTGGGCTGGAGACTGAGGCTCCACTGACTTTCCATCTGCTGTCGGCACATGTTAAATTTCTAATCTCTCCTGCCTATCAATTCACCATAAACAGCCCTATAGAACTTTTGTTACTGTAGTATATAAATTGCCATTTTGATATATATTTTTTGTAACTTCACAATATGATAATTCTTCACTTAATGTTGACTCAATCAACGTCGTTCTATTATAAAATTGCAGTCAAAATAAGGAACATACTTTCTGCTTGGACAACTTGGTTGGGATTTTCCACGCTCCCCCCGGCACGGAAGCAGCCTGTCATCGGCTGGCGGCAGGATCTTCTGATCCCGCCGCTGTCACTGGATTTTCCCTTTCTATGTGGCGGAGGTTCACTGTCGGCAGTACCGGAAGATCTTGCCGGCAACAACAGCCGGAAAATTCCAGTCCATGTAATTAAGTAATCAGCATTAATGCACAAAGGACCATAAGCATCTCTCTCCACTAGAGAGGGATAGTTGATACACTTGACTGTTTTGGCAACAATTTGTTTACCTTAAACTGAGACCAAATTTCTCAAGTCAGACAGGCATGTGGAAGAAATAGATCAACTGATTGTAAAATCTGGTTTAGCAATCTGAGCTGAGGAGCTGAAGAAGTATTTAGACATTCACTAGTGCTGCCGTAACCTCCAGAGCTCTGGGCCAAGCGCTGGAAAATGGAATTAGCTATCAGAACTTTGTTGACTGAGTGGACACGATCCATCGAATGGCCTCCTTCTGTGCTGTAAACACAGTGGTTAGCACTGCTGCCTCACAGCCCAGGGACCCAGGTTCAATTCCATCCTTGGGTCACTGTCTGTGTGGAGTTTGCACGTTCTCCCCGTGTTTGCGTGGGTTTCCTCCCACAGTCCAAAGATGTGCAGGTTAGATGGATTGGCCATGGTAAATTTTCCCTTAGTGTCCCAAGATGGGGGATTAGTGGGGTAAATATGTGGGGTTATGGGGATAAGGCTTGCTTAAGATTCTCTGTCGGAGAGTTGGTGCAGACTTCATGAAGAAAGTAAGGAGGTGTGAGATAGAGGGAAATTTGGCCGATTGGATAAGTAACTGGCTATCTCATAGAAGGTGGTGGTGGATGGAAAATTTTCAGACTGGAGACCAGTTACCAGCGGTGTACCACAAGGATCAGTGCTGGGTCCTCTGCTATTTGTGATTTTTATAAATGACTTGGAGGAGGGGGCTGAAGGGTGGATCAGTAAATTTGCGGATGATACCAAGATTGGTGGAGTAGTGGATGAGGTGGAGGGCTGTTGTAGGCTGCAAAGAGACATTGATAGGATGCAGAGCTGGGCCGAAAAATGGCAGATGGAGTTTAACCCTGATAAGTGCGAGGTGATTCATTTTAGTAGGACAAATTTGAATGCAGATTACAGGGTCAACGGTAGGGTTCTGAGGAATGTGGAGGAACAGAGAGATCTTGGGGTTCATATGCACAGATCTCTGAAGGTTGCCACTCAAGTGGATAGAACCGTGAAGAAGGCCTATAGTGTGTCAGCGTTTATTAGCAGGGGGTTTTTGAGTTTAAGAGCCATGGGGTTATGCTGCAACTGTACAGGACCTTGGTGAGACCACATTTGGAATATTGTGTGCAGTTTTGGTCACCTCACTATAAGAAGGATGTGGAAGTACTGGAAAGAGTGCAAATGCGATTTACCAGGATGCTGCCTGGTTTGGAGGGTAGGTCTTATGAGGAAAAGTTGAGGGAGCTAGGGCTTTTCTCTTTAGAGCGGAGGAGGTTGAGAGGCGACTTAATAGAGGTTTATAAGATGATGAGGGGGATAGATAGAATGAACGTTCAGAGACTATTTCCTCGGGTGGATGTAACTGTTACTCGGGGGCATAACTATAAGGTTCATGGTGGAAGATATAGGAGGGATGTACGAGGTAGGTTCTTTACTCAGAGAGTGGTTGGGGTGTGGAATGGACTGCCTGCTGTGATAGTGGAGTCGGACACTTTAGGAACTTTCAAGCGGTTATTGGATAGGCACATGGAGCACACTAGAATGATAGGGAGTGGGATAGCTTGATCTTGGTTTCGGAAAAGGTTCGGCACAACATCGTGGGCTGAAGGGCCTGTACTGTGCTGTACTGTTCTATGTTCTATGTTCTAGACTTGTTGGGCTGAATGGCCTTCTTCAGCACTGAAGGGATTCTATGGATTCTATGAATAAACATCTATGAATCTACAACTTTTCAGAGGGGGGATTCAAAGGAAACCCCTTATATGCACACAGTGAATTTATAGCACATGAAGGTGTTTCATCATTAACACAGAGTTTTGTTGACTCAATGTCAACAAAACAAAGTAGATTGTCATCGATTTCAGGAAGCATAGTGGAGGACATGCTCCTGTCTACATCAATGGGGATGAAGTCGAAATAGTTGAATGCTTCAAGTTATTAGGTGTCAGACCACCAATAACCTGTCCTGGTCCCCCCATGATGACTCTATAGTTAAGAAAGCCCACCAATGCCTCTACTTTCTTAGAAGACATTTGGTATGTCCACTATGACTCTCACCAACTTTTACAGATGCACCATCGAAAGCTTTCTTACTGGTTGTATCACAGCTTGGTATGTATCCTACTCTGTCCAAGACCGCAAGAAACTGCAAAGGGTCGTGAACAAAGTCCAGTCCATCACTCAAACCAGTCTCCCATCCATTGACTCTATCACTTCCCGTTGCCTCAGAAAAGCAGCCAGCATAATTAAGGATCCCCGCAACCCAGACCTTCTCTCATCCACCTTCTTCCATCGGGAAAAAGATACAAAAGTCTGAGGACACCTACCAACTGACTCAAGAACAGCTTCTTCCCTGCTGCCATCAGACTTTTGAATGGACCTACCTCGCATTAAGTTGATCTTTCTCTACAGCCTGGCTATGACTTTAACATTGCATTCTGCACCCTCTCCTTTCCTTCTCTGTGAACAGTATACTTTGTCTATATAGCATGCAAGAAACAAAACTTTTCACTGTATCCTAATACATGTGACAATAATAAATCAAATCAAATCAGACCAAGAGCTGACTGGAGTAAGAGCGCCTGAAAGTAGCTGAGGAAAATCTCCAGCTGCAGTGGGCTAAGTGCTGTAAGCAAATCTTTTCTTGGAAAAATGCTGATGTAACAAATAAGTTCAAACACTCCTTTCTGAAAATAATTCTTCATCTATCATCAGAGCATTTAGAAATGTGCATAATAGATTTTAGGATTCCATGAAATAAGTTTGTACTGCTGATACTAAACTTTTATATTGTTGCTAATCTGACTCAGAAGAACTGCTGCCATCAAGTGGCATAATCTGGAATCCCTGTCAAAATGATGCAAAAATTAGTCAAAAGTCACTAAACTGAGAATTAATATCAAATAATCAAATGATTTTCTACTATTCAAGCCATGGATTGCATTGTTCAAGTTGTGACAATGCCCATCATTAGCTACTTTGAAAGAGCATTTTCCAGTTCTTATTAGGGCATCTCAAATGTCCTGATTATTTTCTTATTCAGTAAGAGTTTTAACAACACCAGGTTAAAGTCCAACAGGTTTATTTGGTAGCAAATACCATAAGCTTTCGGGGCGCTGCTCCTTCGTCAGATGGAGTGGAAATGTGCTCTCAAACAGTGCCTATTTTCTCATTCACCAGCACACTACAAAATGTTTCAGAAAATTCCATGTTAATCAACAAATGTTCCTTTAATTGTCATACTGCAGCAGTGAACTAAAAACTGAGCTCCCGGTTAAAATGATGGTTTAGCACTCTGAAGCACCAATGTACATCACCATGAAATACTGAACTGTGGATCTCTGCCCAACATCTGCCACGCTTCTCATAAGGATAGACCATTTAGGATGGAACTGAGGAGACATTTCTTCACCCAAAGTGGTGAGCCTATGGAATTTATTACCACAGGGAGTAGTTGATGCCAAAACATTAAATGTATTCAAGAGAACCTTAGTTTATCCTCATGATTTCACATCAAATGATTCTTCATTGCGAAAGGTTTTGAGTACAGGAGCAGGGATGTGTTGTTGCAATTATACAGGGCCTTGGTGAGGCCACACCTAGAGTATTGTGTGCAGTTTTAGTCTCCTTTTCTGAGGAAGGATGTTCTTGCTCTTGAGGGAGTGCAGCAAAGGTTTACCAGGCTGATTCCGGGGATGGCGGGACTGATGTATGAGGAGAGATTAACTAGGTTAGGATTGTTTTCACTGGAGTTCAGACGAATGAGGGGGGATCTCATCGAGACCGATAAAATTTTAACAGGACTAGACAGGGTAGATGCAGGGAGGATGTTCCCAATGGTGGGGGAGTCCAGAACCAGGGGTTACAGACTGAGGATTCGGGATAGACCATTTAGGACGGAGGTGAGGAGACATTTCTTCACCCAAAGAGTGGTGAGCCTGTGGAATTCATTACCACAGGAAGTAGTTGATGCCAAAACGTTAAATGTATTCAAGAGGCGGCTGGATATAGCACTTGGGGCGAATGGGATCAAATATTATGTGGAAAAAGCAGGATTAGACTATTGAGTTGGATGATCAGCCATGATCGTAATGAATGGCAGAGCAGGCTCAAAGGGCCAAATGGCCTCCTGCTGCTCCTTTCTTCTATGTTTCTATGCTTCTATGTAAATTAATTTATTTTTGAAATGTATGTAAGGAAATGAGGCAGCTTATAGTAACTGAGAATAATTATTTTTGGTGATGTAATGGAAATTTTTTTTATGGGCAACACAGTAGCACAATGACTAGCACTGCTGTCTCACAGTGTCAGAGATCTGGGTTCGATTCCGGCCTCGGGTCACTGTCTGTGTTGAGTTTGCACGTTCTCCGGGTGCCCCAGTTTCCTTCCACAGTCCAAAGGTGTGCGGGTTAGGTAGATTGGCCATGCTAAATTGCCCCTTAGTTAGTGTCGGGGGACTAGCAGGGTTAAGGGGATAGGGCCTGGGTGGGATTGTTGTCGGTGTAGGCTCGATGGGCCGAATGGCCTGCTTTTGTACTGTAGGAATTCTATGATTCTCTGTTGCTTGCAGAAGAAATGTTTACCAAGAACATTGCTCATTTCATGGTAACATGGAATCTTTTACATCCATCTGGACAAACAAATAAAACCATAATTTAACTTCTCAATAATAACTAGCTTCATAGAGTCATAGACGTTTACAGCATGGAAACAGGCCCTTCGGCCCAACTTGTCCATGCCGCCCTTTTTTTTTAAAACCCCTAAACTAATCCCAATTGCCCGCATTTGGCCCATATCCCTCTTTTCCCATTGTACCCATGTAACTATTTAAATGCTTTTTAAAAGATAAAATTGTACCCGCCTCCACTACTACCTCTGGCAGCTTGTTCCAGACACTCACCACCCTCTGTGTGAAAAAATTGCCCCTCTGGACACTTTTGTATCTCTCCCCTCTCACCTTAAACCTATGCCCTCTAGCTTTAGACTCCCCTACCTTTGGGAAAAGATATTGACTATCTACCTTCTCTATGCCCCTCATTATTTTATAGACCTCTATAAGGTCACCCCTCAGCCTCCTACGCTCCAGAGAAAAAAGTCCCAGTCTATACAGCCTCTCCTTATAACTCAATCCATCAAGTCCCGGTAGCATCCTAGTAAATCTTTTCTGCACTCTTTCTAGTTTAATAATATCCTTTCTATAATAGGGTGACCAGAATTGCACACAGTATTACAAGTGTGGCCTTACGAATGCCTTGTACAACTTTAACAAGACGTCCCAACTCCTGTATTCAATGTTCTGACCAATGAAACCAAGCATGCCGAATGCCTTCTTCACCACTCTGTCCACCTGTGACTCCACTTTCAAGGAGCTATGAACATGTACCCCGAGATCTCTTTGTTCTGTAACTCTCCCCAAGGCCCTACCATTAACTGAGTAAGTCCTGCCCTGGTTCAATCTACCAAAATGCATCACCTCGCATTTATCTAAATTAAACTCCATCTGCCATTCGTCAGCCCACTGGTCCAATCGATCAAGATCCCGCTGCAATTGGAGATAACCTTCCCCACTGTCCACCATGCCACCAATCTTGGTGTCATCTGCAAACTTACTAACCATGCCCCCTATATTCTCATCCAAATCATTAATAGAAATGACAAATAACAGTGGACCCAGCACTGATCCCTGAGGCAGACCGCTAGTCACAGGTTTCCAGTTTGAAAAACAACCCTCTCCAACCACCCTCTGGCTTCTGTCAAGAAGCCAATTTTGTATCCATTTAGATACCTCACCCTGGATCCCGTGAGATTTAACTTTGTGCAACAACCTACCATGTGGTACCTTGTCAAAGGCCTTGCTAAAGTCCATGTAGACAACATCAACTGCACTGCCCTCATCTACCTTCTTGGTTACCCCTTCAAAAAACTCAATTAAATTTGTGAGACATGATTTTCCACTCACAAAGCCATGCTGACTGTCCCTAATCAGTCCTTGCATCTCTAAGTGCCTGTAGATCTTGTCTCTCAAAATACCTTCCAACAATATACCCACCACAGATGTGAGGCTCACTGGCCTGTAGTTCCCAGGCTTTTCCCTGCAGCCCTTTTTAAACAAAGGCACAACATTTGCCACTCTCCAATCTTCAGGCACCTCACCCGTGACTATCGACGATTCAAATATCTCGGCTAGGGGACCCGCAATTTCCTCCCTAGCCTCCCATACGTCCTGGGATATACCTCATCAGGTCCCGCAAATCTATCTCCCTTGATGCGCTTTAAGACTTCCAGCACCTCCTTCTCTGTAATATGTACACTCCTCAAGACATCAATATTTATTTCCCCAAGTTCCCTAATATCCATGCTTTTCTCAACAGTAAATACTGATGAGAAACATTCATTTAGGATCTCACCCACGTTTTGTGGAGCCGCACATAGATTACCTTGTTGATCCTTAAGAGGCCCTACTCTCTCCCTTGTTACTCTTTTGCCCTTTATGCATTTGTAGAAGCTCTTTGGATTCTCCTTTGCCTTATCTGCCAAAACAATTTTGTGTCCCCTTTTTGCCCTCCTGATTTCTCTCTTAACTCTACTCCTACGCCCCCTATACTCTTCAATGGATTCACTTGATCCCAGCTGCCTATGCACGTCATGTGCCTCTTTCTTCTTCTTGACTAGGGCCTCAATATCCCGAGTCATCCAGGGTTCCCGACTTCTGCCAGCCTTGCCCTTCACTCTAGAATCCCTGCAGTGCAGAAGGAGGCCATTCGGCGCATCAAGCCTGAACGAACAACAATCCCACCTACGCTCTATCACTGTACCCTCACGTATTTACTCTGCTAATTCCCCTGAATTAAGGGGCAATTTAGCATGGCCAATCCACCTAATACGTACACCTTTGGAGTGTGGGAAGAAACTGGAGCACCCGGAGGAAACCCACGCAGACACGGGGAGAATGTGCAAACTCCACACAGACAGTGGCCATAGGCCAGAATTGAACCGAGGACCCTGGAGCTGTGAGGCAGCAGTGCTAACCACTGTGCCACCGTGCTGCCCATAGGTAGGTGCCTTTAATGGAAAGCATCACATTTCTTTACATTATGATCCCTCACCTTATGAGTATAAAAAATGTGGGAGAAAAATGCTGGTATCGTGTTCTCCAACTCTGGTACATATTTTCCAGGTAAATATATTTAAATTGATAGATAGAGTTTGTCTACTGTTCCTGGTTAGGTACCACCTGTAACATTTGATCATCTTAAGACATTTGATACTCGTCTTTGCTCTTATCTTTGAATCATAAATTTTGTGTGAAGTTTCACACATATGTGGTATCAGTTTACTGCTTTATCTCAGACAAAATTCAAGTGACTTGTCTCTGCTTGACGTGCTACCCATGAACCAATGCACACAAAAAAACCCTTGCTGATTAAGCTACAGATATCAGTGAGATGGACCATTGACTCAGATATCATATTAACACTGCTGAATACACCTGTCAGTTCTTTCTTTTGTTGATGTAGCTGGATGAGAAATAGCTGATGCCATTTTGGATACAAATCAATTTTTTTTTTTGTCTTTCGCCTGGCAGCTGCAAATATCACTGCAAATAATATAATGATCTTCTTAAGCTTTAATAAGAACATGCAAGTTTTTCCACTCTCTCTTCCTTCCATCTCCTCCTCTCCAGTTGAAATACCTGCATGGTATATCAGATGTTTTCAAAGTCTTGCTGTGTTTTGATACTGTGGGTTTATATTTCCAGCTCTTTAATGGTGCAATGTTAAAAGGTTGTTACAAGATATCTGATTTTCCAACCCATGTGGTGTTACTCAGAATCTTAGCTCACTTACAAAGTCACTTCAATGCAACACCGTATTTCTTTCAGTATGACTCATACCAATCAGTTTGGCTCTTTGGTTCCTATACTCTCAGGAATACCAATAACTAGATTTCTGATTGAGTGTGTGGGGCAGCAGACATATTTCCTTTAAGTGGGCATAAGAGTTTCAACGGTGTTGGTTTCTCAAGTTTCACGTGTAGTTATAATCAGTCTCCTTCTATCTGCCTCCCTTTTAACCACAAAGACAAAGTAAGCCATTCTGCCCATTGTTCTATTCCTGGCAGTTTCTCTTTAATCCCAATTCCCTAGCCTTTTTCCATTTTCTTTAAACACATTCCCCAAAGTAAATCTCTGGATCTCAAAATGCCTCAATTGGCTTTGTGAGCAGACATTCAACTTTAATGGGAGCATAAAGTTGGTCATACTGCATAGGTTTTCTGTTATACAGTACTCCTTTCAGTGAAGCCTTCACATGAACCACACTGGGCCGGGGTCCTGATGTCCTGCTGAGTCCCATAACTAGGGCAGTAGAGAATCCTTTAAAGTAAATCGGTTGGGTTGGGGTGGGGGAGAGGGGTAGAATGGGTGCAAGAGGGAAGGTTCATATGAGAGAATATTTGGAATGTTAAAGGCAAGGCAATAGTGCAAGGGTAACGATACAGGTGTGACAGGTAGGGAGAGAGCGTACAAATGTGTGCACCAGCAAAGGTGGTCAGAGAAGGGAAAAATGGCTTCAAACTAATGGGGAGGTGGGGGGAAGGTTCAGAAGAAGGGGGATTCCAAATGTAATTGAGGCAACAGACTAAATGCAGTTAAAGACAAGCTGAATGGGCCAGAAAGGTACAGAGAGTTTAAAAGTAATAATAGAGTAAAGGCATGCAGGAAATAGTAGTAAAAAGAAAGATTGAAGTCATTTTATCTGAATGCACAGAGCATCTGCAATAAGATTGTTAGACCAGTGATACAAATAGAGATAAATGGTTTAGGTCTAATTGCCATTGCAGTGACTTGGGTTGGAATATTAAGGAGGTAACGGGGGGGTCTCGCTGCTGGCTGTAGAGCCGGCGAGAGCTCCATGTCGCTTCTTTCCAGGATGACCCACCACATTATGTTCTACTCAGGCAGTTGACAGGCCAGTAACAGGCCTAATCCTGGGTTGATGAACCTCGGATGCAGAAGACACAGAAATTTCCTCCACTATCCCTGAGTGGACCTACCTTTTTCTTAGCTACCCTTTTCTTCCTTATCTACGCATAAGAAGCCTTGGGATTCTCCTTAATCTTGCATGCCAACGACATTTCATGGCCCCTTCTTGCCCTCCTAAGTCCCTGTTTAAGCTCTTTCCTGCTATCGTTGTATTCCTCAAGAGCCTCAATCGTTTTCAATTTCCTGAAATTTATATATGCCTCTTTCTTCGTTTTCTTTTTCAATTCTGGAATCATAGAACATAGAACATAGAACAGTACAGCACAGAACAGGCCCTTCGGCCCACGATGTTGTGCCGAGCTTTATCTGAAACCAAGATCAAGCTATTCCACTCCCTATCATCCTGGTGTGCTCCATGTGCCTATCCAATAACCGCTTAAATGTTGCTAAGGTGTCTGACTCCACTATCACTGCAGGCAGTCCATTCCACATCCCAACCACTCTCTGCGTAAAGAACCTACCTCTGATATCCTTCCTATATCTCCCACCATGAACCCTATAGTTATGCCCCCTTGTAATAGCTCCATCCACCCGAGGAAATAGTCTTTGAACGTTCACTCTATCTATCCCCTTCATCATTTTATAAACCTCTATTAAGTCTCCCCTCAGCCTCCTCTGCTCCAGAGAGAACAGCCCTAGCTCCCTCAACCTTTCCTCATAAGACCTACCCTCCAAACCAGGCAGCATCCTGGTAAATCTCCTCTGCACTCTTTCCAGCGCTTCCACATCCTTCTTATAGTGAGGTGACCAGAACTGCACACAATATTCCAAATGTGGTCTCACCAAGGTCCTGTACAGTTGCAGCATAACCCCACGGCTTTTAAACTCCAACCCCCGTTAATAAAAACTAACACACTATAGGCCTTCTTCACAGCTCTATCCACTTGAGTGGCAACCTTTAGAGATCTGTGGATATGGATCCCAAGATCTCTCTGTTCCTCCATAGTCTTCAGAACCCTACCTTTGACCCTGTAATCCACATTTAAATTAGTCCTACCAAAATGAATCACCTCACATTTATCAGAGTTAAACTCCATTTGCCATTTTTCAGCCCAGCTTTGCATCCTATCTATGTCTCTTTGCAGCCTACAACAGCCCTTCACCTCATCCACTACTCCACCAATCTTGGTGTCATCAGCAAATTTACTGATCCACCCTTCAGCCCCCTCCTCTAAGTCATTAATAAAAATCACAAATAGGAATCAATTCTGGAATCCAATGAGTTTGGTATATAGTTGCATGCAACCTCTTCACAATTAAAGTGCTTGTATTTTGCCTTTTTCTGAGTTGTTTTCATTCAATATGGAGCAAACTCCAAACCTGAAATCGGCCTCCTGCATTTGAATCACTAAAGAACATTTTGCACCAATGATTGCATTGCTTGCCCCTGTTTCTGGTTTCTATTAAAAGGAAGTTATACCATCTCTACCTTGGTAAATCACATTATTATTTTGAGTGTTTCAGTGTTATCAGCCCATAACCTCTACATCTTCAGGGAGTATAAATTGAGTTTACCCAATTTCTTATCATAAATCAGACCCTTCAGTCTAGATCTCTGGTTGTGAATCATCACTCAACTTTCTTCAAGGCAATCATATTATTTCTAGGATTGGGTGTTTATAACTAGACTATGTGAAGTACCTTGTAGTAAGTATCCTTTTGCTTTTATCTTCCAAATATCTTTTGGTGAAGTCCTGTATCATATAAGCCCTTTTGATCAATTCTTTTGCACCTGCAAGCCAGCTTTTAATGGTTTGTGCACCTGGGCTCTTTATTCATCAACTTCCCCTCCCCTGCCCAACATTTCACCATTTAGATTAGAATTAGTCAGACTGTCTAACAGCAGAGGATTCACATCATAATATGGTATGAACACATACAATGCTGCCTGACCTGCTGGGTTATCTGTATCTATATTCAGTAGAATATAGATAACAATGTTGTATCTGTAACCTTTATCCATAAAGATCAAGGGTTGCACTTTTCACTAAGCTGCTTTAGCACTATACTGCTCTTGATAAATTCTGCATTCAATTCATAATAGACATTACACACTCCTTAAAAATTACTGATCTGCAATAATTAATTCTATGGATTAAGCATCTATGTAACATGGAATTGGAGGATTCAGGTTTAAACTTGACTTTGTGGCTTCCTGATCTTGGCCAGGCTGTACTAATAGAAGGCAGGTTCTATTTCTTCCTATGGAAAATGGTAAGGAAAATCAAATGGGCTGTCATCACCAGGCTATCCCTAAGCATGTGAGATGTCCAACAAAGTCTTCCATTTGATCTTGGTACACTGTGCTCCACTCTGTCAGGTGCAGAGGTTGGGAAATGGGATTGATGGGATAAATGCCTTCATTGGATGTGAGCCAGAGTTGGATAATAGATTGTAAGGATTGGCAACTGTCCTGCAGTTGTGTTTGAAAATATTCAGGGATCAGAAGAATATTTCAGAAAAGAGTTTGTGATTAATAAATCGCATGCAGTCTGTGGACCAACCAGACTTACAAATTATAATTCCTTGCTTTCTTATGTTCTTCAGCAAAGCAGAAGGCAGTTTAAAAAACCTATAGGGTATGAGGAGAGGTTGGATAAACTCGGACTGTTTTCACTGGAAAGATGGAGGCTGATAGAAGTCTACAAAATTATGAGAGGCATTTGGTGGATAGTCAGAGGTTTTTTTTCCCAGGGTGGAAGGGTCAACTACAAGAGGGCACAGGTTTAAGGTGAGAGGTGGTAAGTTTGGGGGAGACATGCGGGAAAAGGTTTTCACACAGATGGTTGTGGGTACCCGGAACACGCTGCTAGTAGATATGGTGGAAGCAGGCACATTAGCAACATTCAACATGTATCTTGATAGACCCATGAACAGGAGGCGAACAGAGAGATAGAAATCATGTATAAGCGCAGCCTTAGTGTTCCTAAGGACCTGTTCCTGTGCTTTATTATTCTTTGTTCTTTGTTCAATTTAATAAATTGCTGTAGTTTTAATGTATTTTTCTGCTGGTTATCAGTACTAATAAATATTCTTGTTAAATCATGAAGAAGCTATTTTCTTTCTGCATGCTTCAAACTGTTTGTTCCACAAAGTGTCTGTGTTTAGAGGCTGGGTTTAGAGTGTCATTGGGTCAACAAGTGGAAGTAAAATCTAATATTTATAAGTGTGATACAAATGTGTATTAATACCAATTACATCGTCACCAACATTTGAGGCTGTAGTCCTGACATCAGCACCGCAAAATTGTTTCATTTCTATATTTTATAAAATTCCCAATACCAATAGGTACATGTTTTAAATTTTAAACACCAAGAGAAAAAATGTCTCCTGAGGGTACCAGTTATAGTTTGTGGTAGAAATTAGTAATGCAATGTAAAGACAGAGAATGCTGGAAATAGTCAGCAAGTCAGGCAGCCACTGTGGAGGGAAAAACATAGGCAGCGAAAATGTTTAAGTTAAATTCATAATGGATTTGCAGTTGGCGGGCAGGCACATAAAGTAAGACAGGTGACTAGCCCACTGCCTTCCCGCCCACCTCTGAGCTGTGACACATAATGCGATTGGTAGGCAAGGCATCAACCTACTCAAGGCCTAAGTTTAAAGTTTAGTTATTAGTGCCACACGTAGGCTGACATTAACATTGCAATGAAGTCACTGTGAAAATCGCCACACTCCAGCGCCTGTTTGGGAACACTGAGGGAGAATTTAGTATGGCCAATGTACGTAACCAGCATATCTTTTGGACTGTGGGAGGATACCAGAGCACCCAGAGCAAACCCACGCAGACACAGGGAGAGTGTGCAGATTCCCACACAGACACTGACTCAAGCCGGGAATCGAACCCGGGGCCCAAACGCTGTGAGGCAGGAGTGCTAACCACTATGCCACTGTGCTGCCCGACTGAGGTCCTTTACTGGCTAAGTAATGACTAGTTATTGGCCTGTTTCCACCTCTGCTGCAATAAATGTGATGGTGGTGTAGTGGTAATCCCATTGGACTCTCAAGCCAGTGACCCATGCTAATGGGCCGTGGATTTAAATCTCAACAGAGCAGCTGGTGGAATTTAAATTCAGTTAACAAATCTGGAATATAAAGCTAGTCTTAGTAATGGTGACGAGGATCATTGATTGCTGTTAAAAACCTTTCTGGTTCACTAATGCCCATAATAGGGAAGGAAATCTGCCATACTTACTGTGGTAAACCACTGTTATGACCTGATAACCACTGTTATGTTCTGATAACCACTGTTATGTTCTGATGACTGGACACACCACTACCGGTGCTGCCTGAGGCTCCTCCCCTGTTCACTGGGGTATAAAGGTGGCTGCTCCTCCCCTTCGCCTCATTTTGGTCCGGTCCCTCGGTTAGAGTTTACTGTAGAGTTAGTTCCCTTTTATAGTTAATAAAAGCCTATTATTCCAGATTCCGTCTCTGGGTATTGATTGTGCATCACTTACCTACATGTGATGACAGGCCCATTGCAATGTGGTTGACTCTCAACTGCTCCTTGAAATCATAGAATAGAATCCCTACAGTGCAGAAAGTGGCCATTCGACCCATCATAAGACCATAAGGCCATAAGACATAGGAGCATTCTGCACCAACCACAGTCCCACCCAGGCCTTATTCCCGTAACCTCACATATTTATTCTGCTAATCCCCTAACATTAGGGTCAATTTAGCATGGCCAATCCACCTAACCCGCACATCTTTGGAGTGTGGGAGGAAACCGGAGCACCCAGAGGAAACCCACGCAGGCACGGGGAGAAAGTGCAAACTCCGCACAGACAGTGACCCGAGGCTGGAATTGAACCTGGGTCCCTGGCACTGTGAGGCAGCAGTGATAACCACTGTGCCACCATGCCACCCCTGGTCGAGCAAGCAACTCAGCAAAATTAGAAAGAAAATAGCTTCTGTATTATTGCACATGAATAATTATTAGTACTGATAACCAAATGGACTAGCACGCTACTCAGCTTGAGGGTAATTAGGGGTGGCTGACAAATGCTGGCCTTTTCAATGAAGCCAACACCCCATGAAAGAATAAAGTGGAACAAAGGAGGCCAGCATTTGCAGAAAAAAACTACTTATTATAACCTCACAGAGATGCCAATCAAGCATAGTCAACACTTCTCTGCACCTGTGTAAATTAACTCATTCATATAATTCTTTTTTAAGAATTTGGGTTCTCAGCCAAGCCTCATTATGCAGATTGATAAAAGTTTTTACAAATGTTCAAAAGGAGGAGAGTAGTTAAATTACACATCGGGTCCCTTAGAAGCAGACAGCAGAAACTATTATAAGGAATGAGAAAATACAGAAACATCAAACAAATATTTTATTCCTGTCTTCACAATAGAAAATGCAAATTGAAATGATAGGGAATCAAGGAGCTAAAGACATTGAAAAACTTAAGATAATTAATGTCAGCAGTGAAAAATAATTGAAGAAATTTAAGGGATGAAAAGTGACAAATCACTAGGACACAAGGGCCTATATTCTACATTTGTAAAAGAGATTTGTAAAAGCTGCAGAAATAATGATGACACTAGTTATGATTTTCTAAAAGTCCTTCGAATCTAGAATAGTTACAATTGTTTGAAAATTAGTAAATTAACTCTGCCATTAAAAATTGGAGAGAGAGGAGGTAGAAGGAGAGAAAAGAAACAGTCGGCTATAGACCAGTTAGCCTGATATCAGTTGTTGGAAAATTGCTCAAATCTCTTATCCATGAAGTCTTAACAATGTACGTATTGTATGATCAGGCAAAATTTTATAAAGGGGAAATCGTGTTTGATAAATTTATTACGGTTGTTTGAGGGTATAACTGATAGAGTTGTCATAATTCCAAGAGGTGGGGGAGTGGCACTGTTGATCAGAGATAGTGTCACGGCTGCAGAAATGATGGACACCATGGAGGGATTGTCAACGGAGTCTCTGTGGGTGGAGGTTAGGAACAGGAAGTGGTCAATAACTTTACTGGATGTTTTCTATAGGCCGCCCAATAGTAACAGGGATGTTGAGGAGCAGATAGGGAAACAGATCCTAGAAAGGTGTAATAATGATGTGGAGATGCCGGCGTTAGACTGGGGTAAACGCAGTAAGAAGTTTAACAACACCAGGTTAAAGTCCAACAGGAGGGGCTTGGAGCTCCGAAAGCTTGTGTGGCTTTTGCTACCAAATAAACTTGTTGGACTTTAACCTGGTGTTGTTAAACTTCTTAAGGTGTAATAATAACAGAGTTGTCGTGATGGGAGATTTTAATTTCCCAAATATTGATTGGAATCTCCCTGGAGTAAGGGGTGTAGATGGGGAGGAGTTTGTTAGGTGTGTTCAGGAGGGTTTCTCGACACAGTATGTAGATAAGCCTACAAGAGGAGAGGCTGTACTTGATTTGGTATTGGGAAATGAAGGTGTCAGATCTCTCAGTGGGAGAGCATTTTGGAGATAGTGATCATAATTCTATCTCCTTTACAATAGCACTGGAGAGAGATAGGATCAGACAAGTTAGAAAAGTGTTTAATTGGAGTAAGGGGAATTATGAGGCTATCAGGCAGGAAATTGGAGGCTTAAATTGGAAAGAGGTTTTCTCAGGGAAATGTACGGAAGAAATGTGGCAAATTTTCAGGGAATATTTGTGTGGAGTTCTGCATAGCAACGTTCCAATGAGACAGGGAAGTTATGGTAGGTTACAGGAACCATGGTATACAAAGGTTGTAATGAAGCTAGTCAAGAAGAAAATAAAAGGTTACAAAAGGTTCAGGGAGCTAGTTAATGTTAGAGATCTTGAAGAGTATACAGCTAATAGGAAGGATCTTAAGAAGGAAATTAGGAGAGCCAGAAGGGGTCATGAGAAGGCCTTGGCAGGCAGGATTAAGGAAAACCCCAAGGCATTCTACAAGTATGTGAAGAGCAAGAGGATAAGACGTGAAAGAATAGGACCTATCAAGTGTGACGATGGGAAAGTTTGTATGGAACCGGAAGAAATAGCAGAGGCACTTAATGAATACTTTACTTCAGTATTCACTATGGAAAAGGATCTTGGTGGTTGTAGTGCAGATTTGCAGCAGACTGAAAAGCTTGAGCATGTAGATATTAAGAAAGAGGATGTGTTGGAGCTTTTGAAAAGCATCAAGTTAGGTAAGTCGCCGGGACCGGATGAGATGTACCCCAGGCTACTGTGGGAGGCGAGGGAGGAGATTGCTGAGCCTCTGGTGATGATCTTTGCATCTTCAATGGAGATGGAGAGGTTCCGGAGGATTGGAGGATTACGGATGTTGTTCCTTTATTCAAGAAAGGGAGTAGAGATAGCCCTGGAAATTATAGACCAGTGAGTCTAACCTCAGTGGTTGGTAAGTTGATGGAGAAGATCCTGAGAGGCAGGATTTATGAACATTTGGAGAGGTATAATATGATTAAGAGTAGTCAGCATGGCTTTGTCAAAGGCAGATCATGCCTTACGAGCCTGATTGAATTTTTTGAGGATGTGACTAAACACATTGATGAAGGAAGAGCAGTAGATGTAGTATATATGGACTTCAGCAAGGCATTTGATAAGGTGCCCCATGCAAGGCTTATTGAGAAAGTGAGGGGGCATGGGATCCAAGGGGACATTGCTTTGTGGATCCAGAACTGGCTTGCCCACAGAAGGCAAAGAGTGGCTATAGATGAGTCATATTCTGCATGGAGGTTGGTCACCAGTGGAGTGCCCAGGGATCTGTTCTGGGACCCTTACTCTTTGTGATTTTTATAAATGACCTGGATGAGGAAGTGGAGGGATGGGTTGGTAAGTTTGCTGATGACACAAAGGTTGGAGGTGTTGTGGATAGTGTGGAGGGATGTCAGAAGTTGCAGCGAGACATTGATAAGATGCAAGACTGGGCGGAGAAGTGGCAGATGGAGTTCAACCCAGATAAGTGTGAGGTGGTTCATTTTGGCAGGAAATTGGATGGCGGAATATAATATTAATGGTAGGACTCTTGGCAGAGTGGAAGATCAGAAGGATCTTGGGGTCCGAGTTCATAGGACGCTCAAAGCAGCTGTGCAGGTTGAGGCTGTGGTTAAGAAGGCGTATGGTGTACTGGCCTTTATCAATCGAGGAATTGGGTTTAGGAGTCGTGAGATAATATAGCTATATAAGACCCTGGTCAGACCACACTTGGAGTACTGTGCTCAGTTCTGATCGCCTCATTACAGGAAGGATGTGGAAGCCATAGAAAGGGTGCAGAGGAGATTTACAAGGATGTTGCCTGGGTTGGGGAGCATGCCTTGTGAGGATAGGTTGGGTGAGCTCGGCCTTTTCTCCTTGGAGAGACAAAGGATGAGGGGTGACCTGATAGAGGTGTATAAGATGTTGAGAGGTATTGATCGAGTGGATGGTCAGAGGCTTTTTCCCAGGGCTGAAATGGTTGCCACAAGAGGACACAGGTTTAAGGTGCTGGGGAGTAAGTACAGAGGAGATGTCAGGGGTAAGTTTTTCACTCAGAGGGTGGTGGGTGCATGGAATGGGCTGCCAGCAACGGTGGTGGAGGCGGATTCGATAGGGTCTTTTAAGAGACTTTTAGATAAGTACATGGAACTTAGTAAGATAGAGGGTTATAGGTAAGCCTAGTAATCGCTAAGGTAGGGATATGTTCGGTACAACTTTGTGGGCTGAAGGGCATGTATTGTGCTGTAGTTTTTCTATGTTTCTAACTATAGTAGTAGTAGTAGTAATAGTGGTAATAGCATAGAATAAGTAACTGGTAGGGTGGATAAAGGGGAACCAGCAGGTGTAGTATACTTTCCAAAAGACATTCGATAAGGTGCCAGACAAAAGGTTAATGCACAAGTTGAAGGTTCATGGAATTGAGGATAATTTATTAGCATGGATAGGGGATTTGTTAATGGACAGAAAACAGAATGGTAACTGAAGGAGAAAATCTTACAGAAAACCATATTTTACATCGTCAAACATATTTACATATTGGACTAATTGGCACCACTCATAACGGGCCAACAATGCAGAGGGGCACCCCCGGATGGATATTCAATCGGGTCCCCCCCTGTACAGCTGAGAGACTCACGAATTTCAGAAACTGCGGGAGATCCCTAATCTGCCTAGCAACAGCCTGTAGCTGCATTTTAAACTGGTCAAGGACGATCAAGACCCCTATGAAACGAGCCATAGAGTGGGTTATCAAAACCAAGCTATCACTGAAACATTACTAATTCGGCCAAGGCAGACATAAAAATCTGATAAACCAAGATATAGGAATAAAAGGTTAGAATGAAGTACTCCAGACATCCAACAAGACAGGATAACATTAACACTCAATCTCACAAGCAGGAAACACAGACACGGGACAATAGGATCAAATTCAAATAAGGGGACACATAGAGATGATAATGGGAAACGCATTTAGACACCGGGGCAGGACCAAGTAATCCCATTAACACGAACACACACCATACAAATGCAAATTGACAAGCCTCCCAGAGAACTTCCCGACCTGACAGACCACTTTATACATATTGTAAAAAGATGCATAATCAAATGTTCCCGCTCAAACTTGGAGCCCTATAAAGATCCAGGGCTGATGTAATCCAATTGAGATCAACGTGGCCAAGCCACTGTTTCTGAGCTGGCTACGGGGGTCTCCCTAGGATCCTAGTAAATTGTACAATAAAGACACGCTTTGAACCTTGATTTGCGACTCGGCTTCTATTCTGTGCTGGTAAGGGATATTTCCCTACAACAAAATGGCGTAGTCAGCAGGATTTGATATCTGACTTCTGACTGATAACCACAGTTTGAAAGTCGGGATCAAATTAAACGAATCTGATACAAATCCAGAACAGTCAGAGGCGAGTACAGGTCTCCGTTCAAAGTGAGGTACCTTTAAGGGTTAGGGTTTGTCTGTTTTGAGTATTGTTGTCTTGTAGAACTGTATAATCTTGCCTAAGTTTTAAATTGAAACAGAAGTCCGCACTAAAGAGGTACAGGTCAGAACAACCGCGTGGAAGAAGGTAAGTAACTGTTAACTTTAATAGGAGTAAAAGACCAAAGGTAAAGATAACAGGTTTTGGGCTATTTGATAACAAAGAATTAAGACTAATATAAAGATAAGTACCGCATGCAGAACTAATTGGTGTAACTAACCCAGGATTGTAAATGAAACCGCTGTCTGTGCCAAGGCAATAGGACAAGGGAGTGCTTGACTCAAGGTGCCCTACCCTAAACTGGACGTTAAGAGGAGAAATCTCCCACGCTAAGGTTGGGTTTTGAAGCGGGCGCTAAGAGAGACAGGCACTCAGGGTGCAAGGCACGGACAGTGTAAATCGGGTAACAACACTGACTCTGAAGGGACGAACAACCTCAGAGTCGATACAGTTACTAACTATAACAGGGGCTTTGATAACAGAGTACAGGTGTGTAAGTGTTGAGGAAAAGTGGACCCGATCCATCCTGACCAAGAGACACGACGACGGAGGATCCATTAGGGACCCGGGCGGAGTTTGATAACCTTGTTCGTCTGTAGAGAACACCACAGCCCATAGCAGGATACCCGGTTTTGGGGGGTAACGGATCAACCCTGCTAGTGGGGGTGGTGGCCGAGCGGGAGGCGTTGTACTTAGAGGGGCTGGGAACAGGGGCGGACAAACCCACTAAACAACCAGCACACATCCCAATAAGACAACACAAAATAGTCCAAGCGTGAGGTGTCAGGAATAGTTGGGGGAGCCCAGGGGAAAGAGACCCACTGGAACCTCACTACGAGGCTCTACAGCAATACAGACGGTGCTGGGGCAGTATCAGTGACAGGAGTTGAGGCACTTTTACTGTAGCAGCCAGCATACGGGGGTTGCAGGACTGCTAGACAGAAAAATGGCAGACCACGTTGTTAAGGGAGAAACTGCAGTAGCTCTCATTTTAAAGTATCTGTTAGCCAGAGAAGCGATTGTTGCAAAGATGAAACGGAACGGGTGGAACGCATCACCAACTTTAGAAGATCAAAGAAAGTGGGTAGACGGAGTTAAACGGGACAAAACAAAAGTAATGGGAGTAATATTAGTGACCCAGTTAGCTGGACTAATTGAGGAAGTAAATGCCTCCATGGAGGAGAGACACAAAGAGACAGAACAAATTAAAGTATTACAGGAGAGAGTGAGGGAGTTAGAATACAGAAACAACACTGCGGAGATAACGCAGAGATCAGAGGAAACGGACCCTCGGCGCCCATACGAGTCAGTGCAGAAACATACAGCCACTCCAGCATCAAAAGAAAACATAGACAATTATAATCTAGCGCCAGTCACGAGAGGAGGGACGTTAGCACAACCAAAGGCAACCTATAAGCCTTTTACGCCAGGGGAAAGGCAGCAGATTATGGCATCCCTGGGGAAGTTAAAACCCAGAAGCGCAAACCTAGAATTTTGGGGCGAATTAGATTCGCTCTGGGTAGGACACCAGTTACATTTAAGGGACATACACCAGCTGGTCAGGGCAGCCTGTCCAGCGGATAAATGGAGGTTGGTAGCAGGAGGGCCAGCGGCTCAAGCAGCACAGGACTATAATGGAGGAAGATGGACACATGCCGTTCCTACAACGGCTGAGATAGATGACCAGCAGGCACCCTTTACATTATTCAAGACCGAAGTCCAACGGGTCTTAGGGAATTCCCCCACTAATTGGAGCAGGATCACAAACACTAAACAAGGACGGGGGGAAAGTGCATCGGAATTTGGAGAGAGATTATTCGGGGTATATATGGAATGTTCAGGACGAGACGACGCGGATAGGAGGGACAGGGCTTTTGTTCAGGCATTTAAGGACGGGCTCTCAGAGGCACACCAAGAGATCCTTAAGATGGGGGTGATAGCATCCCAAGACTATGACGAGCTAGTCGAGTGGGCTAGCGGGATAAGAGAAGAGAAGGCTGCCCAAACCAAGCCCAGACGAGAGAGAGTTGTAACCCCCCATAACGGAGATAGGGGGAGAACCGGGTTCAGCTGCTACACATGTGGCCAGCCAGGGCATACGGCTAGATTCTGCAGGGGGGCACCAGTCAAAGGGAAACCTGAGAATGGCGGGCCTCGCTGTGACCACTGCCATAAACCAGGGCACACTGAGGCAACATGTTGGGGGAAGCATGGGAGACCCCAGGACAACTATGGAACAACCCCGGGGGCACCACACTCCCGGAATCCACCAGGGTGACTAGGAGAAACCTTAAGCCAGGGAGATGGCAGAAGAGAGAGGGTTAGTGTAGCCACGCCCACAGAAGACTGTGAATCCCGACAAAAGCCGGTGTCCGTCCACTCCACTTATCGGCCAACCTTGGTCAAAATCTCACAACCCGTAGCTCCCATCCAAAACAGGAAAGAGGGGGAGAGAATATACGTAGATGCCGTGGTAGGGGGTAGGGAGTGCCACATGTTAGTAGATACGGGAGCAGCCATATCAGTTACAAACCTACCCCTGCCACTGACCAACAAAAGAATACACATAACCGGGGTAGGAGGGGAGAGAATACCCGCCTATCTTAGTGAAACCACACTAGTAGAAATCAACCACAAGTACATTCCAATGCAATTTTACGTTTGTCAAAATAATGAGGGCACAATCATGGGAAATGACCTAATGAGGGAATACCAGGTACTGATAGATTGTGGGAAAGGAAAACTAATTTGGCCACAACCTGACGGTAGAAAGACCAGGCAAGGGACACTAGCCAACCACCTGGGGACGGTTGGGGTAGCCACTGTCGTGGCCCGAGATTGGGACCAGGAACGAGAAGGGTTCGGAGCCATCTGTGCTTCTATTCCAGAAGCCTGGGCTAGGACGAAATTAGATACCGGACTAACCGACACAGAACCGATAAAAGTCCCAGGACCAGAGCACAAGCCCCACAGACAATACCCTATCAAAAAGGAAGCGAAAGGGGCAGTGGTAGAAATAGTCAAAGGTTTAATAGAAAAAGGAATCCTCAGGGAAACCACCAGTACCACCAATTCCCCCACATGGCCAGTCATCAAACCTGACGGGAGCTACCGGCTCACCATCGATTACACAGGTTTGAACAAGGTAACACCTAAATTACACCCCATTGTGGCAAACCCCTCGACTATTTTAAACGGATTGGCACAAGACCACAAAATTTTCACGGTACTAGATATCGCAAATGGATTCTGGTCCCTTCCACTAGACCCAGAATCCCAAGACAAATTTGCTTTCACTGTGGGAGAAAAACAGTACACATGGACCCGTCTCCCACAAGGATTTCATAACAGTCCTGCCATATTCCACAGAACGATGAGCGACATCCTAAGTAGGGTGAAATTGCATGAGGACAATACAGTTCTCCAATATGTGGACGATGTCTTAATAGCGTCCAAAACAGAACAAGGGCACAAGGCAGCCCTGTATGCAGTACTAAAAGAATTGGCAAAAGCCGGGCTGAAAATAAGCCCACATAAGGCACAAATTGCGAAACCCCAGGTCCTGTACTTAGGACACCTAATTTCCCAGGGAGTTAAAAACATGCCCGCAGATCGCAAAACCGCGATTAAAGAAATGCCACGACCAGTCACAATAAGAGGGGTCCGGAAAGTTTTAGGACTATTCAATTATAGCAGGAGTTTTATCCCTGACTTTGCACGGATCGCGGAACCAATTCAGAGATTAGTAAAGGGAGGAAAGCCAGCCCTGGAAAGGATAGAGTGGGGACAAGAGCAAGAGACAGCATACGCAGAACTGAAAGCAAGGTTAGTTTCAGCCCCTGGATTGGGATTGCCCGATGGAAGCAAAAAGTTTCACATCTTCTGCGACAACCGGGACGGCTTCTATTCTGCCGTAGTGGCACAGACTCATGGAGATAGAAAGAGACCCGTAGGGTATTATTCAACGGCTGAGGGACCAGTAGTCACCGGGATGCCCAGGTGCATAGCCGCCCTAGACTGTGCAGCATGGGCTGTAGGGATAAGTGAGCCCATTGTCATGACAGGAGATATTGTACTACACACAAAACATACATTGGTAGAGATGCTAAACACGGGCAAACTTAAAACAGTCTCCAATATAAGGAGGGCAAGGTGGGAGGCCACACTCCTACCGCCTAACAAGTCAGTCACGATCGTAAGGGACACGGGAGAAAATCCCGCGGAAGGGATTTTAGATATTGGGGAGGCACACAGCTGTGGAGAAACTGACAAAAATGACGAGGAAGGAAAGATTAGAGATGAACCCCTTCCAACAGCAGATAAGACCGTCTATGTGGATGGGTCCCGCAAATATGTATCCGGATCCCCAAGGACAGGGTGGGCAGTAGTGGACCAGAACCTGGAAACCCTAGAATCAGGAAGGATCGACGGGGGTCAGTCCGCTCAGGTAGCAGAATTAGTTGCCCTCACCCAAGCCCTAAGATTAGCAGCAGGAAAAACAGTCAATGTGTATACAGACAGCCAATACGCATTTGGTGTGATCCACGATTACATGCCAGCATGGGGGAGAAGGGGATTCATCACAACAGGAGGTACCCCCATTAAACACCAACAGCAGATAAGAGCACTGCTAGCAGCTAGTGAACAACCGACAAAAGCCGCAGTAATTAAAATAAAAGCCCACCAGCGGGAACCTGGGAGGGACACCCCGGGGTGGATTCACTTCAAAGGGAATCAAGCCGCAGACGCAGCGGCACGGCAAGCACTAGAAAACAGTGACATTAAAAGCATGCCCCTTGCAGCAATAACGATAGAACAGGAAGAGATTGACATACAGAAATTACATGGGGACATTACACAGCAAGAACGAGACAGGTGGGAGGAGCTGGGCGCAGTTAAAGGGACTGACGGGGTTTGGAGAAAAGACAACCGAGTATTGGCACCAGGATGTATCCAGAACACATTACTGGAACTACACCACGGGCTTCCCCATACAGGCAGGGATGCAATGATACAGAGCCTGGGGAGAGAGTGGTGGTGGAAAGGATTGGGACGAGATGTGGCCACATACTGCCGCAGATGCACTATATGTGCCCAGCACAACCCCGGGAAGCCCATAAAGGTAAAGATGGGACACCAACCCAGACCAAAGGGACCCTGGGAACAGATACAAATGGACTTCATCGGACCACTGCCCCCCTCTCACGGGAAAACATACTGCCTGGTAATAGTAGACCAATTCACCAGGTGGGTGGAGGCATTCCCCACAACCAATTGTACAGCCCTAACAGTAGCCAAGATATTGGCAGCAGAAGTCATTCCCCGGTGGGGGATGCCAATTCAAGTTGATTCGGACCAGGGAACACATTTCACAGGAAAGGTTCTGAAAAACATTTGCCAACTATTAGGAATAAAACAAAAATTTCACATCCCCTATCACCCACAAAGTTCCGGGATGGTGGAGAGGATGAATCGGACTCTAAAAATAACAATGGCAAAAGCAATGCAATCCTCAGGTAGAAATTGGACAGAAGTCCTACCTGCAGTTCTGATGAGGCTTAGGGCGACCACAAATCGAACTACCGGCTTGACTCCATACGAGCTGATGACCGGGCGAGCAATGCACTTACCCGAAAACATTATTACAGGCTGGACAGATGTGGGTCCGATAAAAGATAGGATCCGACAATACATCCGAGACCTTAGCACCCAATTGAAGGGGATGCGCCGGTCCGTAATTTCTAATCAGGCACAGGTCGACGCAGAGGGGGACTCAGAAATATTACCAGAAGTCCCAAAAGCCGGGAGCCGGGTATTAACAAAAGTGCTTCCTGCAAAACCAGGATTTGCCCCAAGATGGCACGGACCTTACGAGGTCATTATTAGCGGAGATACCTGTGCCTGTATAGATATAAGGGGACAGGGGGTCTGGAAACACTGGACCCAATTAAAACTATATGAGGACAAATGAACTAAAAAATACCGTTTTGCTCATTCAACTTCCACAGGAACCAGGACTAGATCTACTATCAAGACGTCGGAACCAACTACTTTTAATTTAATTGCCTGTTTATTTTCTGTATATACTGTAATTTTAAAATACTGTTGAAAAAAAAAGAGCGATATGGGAACAGGGACATATCTGATAATAACCCTGACCATTGTAAATACACTCCAACATATGGGGGTTAGGGGAGCAGAACCACCAATCATGGAAGGAAACCTATTCCTGAAAACACACATCCAGATCTATGGGAATAGGACCGCTTGTTACCCCTCAGCGCGATCAGTAAACTCCCTATTCATCGCAACACCAGGGTGGCTCCCACAAGAGTTATTCACTATTGACACATCGGGGGCACCCTGCAAAGAACATATTGGGTACTTTAAGCAAGGGATACAAGGAAGGTGTGTAGAGCTCACTGAGCCGGGAATTCTAAGGGGGACGGGACCCCAACCGGAGGAGACACATGGGAACTACCCACAATGTTTTAAGGGAGAGGGATGGAGGTGCGTGCATGCCTTTGTCCCTAAAAATGATTCGTGCGCTGAGGCACATTGTGCTCTCCAGGAGTGCCGGGTCCGGGAAGGACACTTCACTTGTGACTGCAAGCAACAAAAATGCATTGCAGTCACCGCGGGTAGGCAGCTTATGTGTGGCAAGTGCAACAGCACCCACGTAAGCTCAGCCTCAGGGACATATCCATTTGATTCTCACCAAGAGGTACAATCAAGTGGACAGTCCAGGGGGAGGGAAGGTTCCACAAGATGGGGCCATGCGGTCAAACGACCCCGGGGTAATGCATGTTATCGGGTTAAAGACGGGTACGTGTTTTTATTTAAAAATGTATATATGACGGCCACAGACAGGCCTCCAAGGTTCTTTTCCGTAGGGACAATCAGACCTCTCACGGTTCCATGCCCAAGTGAAGGGCATGTCCAGAAACGCATAGTGACCAGGGCCATCAGCGCAGAATTTTGCTCCGACTGGCAGGCCCCTGTCACACTAGGGTCTTCTTTAGGATATGGATTTCTGGGGACACTATCCCTGGGAGGCGCCGCAGGGGTGATCAGTGCCAGTAATAGGAACTTCTTCATATGTGGACTGACCATTTTAGGAAACAACACCCTACAAGCATTAGGCGCAATTGACCAAGAACTCGCAGAACTCAGACTATACACACAACAAACAAGATATGCGGTGGACTATCAGCTAGCCAGACAAGGGGGGGTATGCACCATCATCAAGGACAAATGCATCACATACGTACACGACGAGACACTAAACATAACAGCAGCCATGTCCGGGATACAAAAGCAATTGGATAACTTTAAACAGGGGTTAACAGGGACTGATGGGTGGTTAGGATGGCTGTTTAACACCGTTTGGGGAGCATATATTATGAAGGGATTAATCCTAGTAGTAGCCATCCTGTTCACAGTCTGCCTTGGCCTAACCTGTATTAAAGTGATATGTGCAAATATTACATCAAGAATGCTACCCACTGCCAGTATCCAGATGCAAGAACTTAACAACGATACAGAAGAAGAGGAGCAACGACAAGGACAACAGCTGTACAAATCACTGTTCCTCTGAAGGTCGTCCATGGGGGGTCAGCCATGAATGGCACCCCCTGGACGAGAGGAGGGACTGAAGGAGAAAATCTTACAGAAAACCATATTTTACATCGTCAAACATATTTACATATTGGACTAATTGGCACCACTCATAACGGGCCAACAATGCAGAGGGGCACCCCCGGATGGATATTCAATCGGGTCCCCCCCTGTACAGCTGAGAGACTCACGAATTTCAGAAACTGCGGGAGATCCCTAATCTGCCTAGCAACAGCCTGTAGCTGCATTTTAAACTGGTCAAGGACGATCAAGACCCCTATGAAACGAGCCATAGAGTGGGTTATCAAAACCAAGCTATCACTGAAACATTACTAATTCGGCCAAGGCAGACATAAAAATCTGATAAACCAAGATATAGGAATAAAAGGTTAGAATGAAGTACTCCAGACATCCAACAAGACAGGATAACATTAACACTCAATCTCACAAGCAGGAAACACAGACACGGGACAATAGGATCAAATTCAAATAAGGGGACACATAGAGATGATAATGGGAAACGCATTTAGACACCGGGGCAGGACCAAGTAATCCCATTAACACGAACACACACCATACAAATGCAAATTGACAAGCCTCCCAGAGAACTTCCCGACCTGACAGACCACTTTATACATATTGTAAAAAGATGCATAATCAAATGTTCCCGCTCAAACTTGGAGCCCTATAAAGATCCAGGGCTGATGTAATCCAATTGAGATCAACGTGGCCAAGCCACTGTTTCTGAGCTGGCTACGGGGGTCTCCCTAGGATCCTAGTAAATTGTACAATAAAGACACGCTTTGAACCTTGATTTGCGACTCGGCTTCTATTCTGTGCTGGTAAGGGATATTTCCCTACAACAGTAACAAATGGGGCATTTATAGGTTGGCAGTTTACAGCTATTAAAGTGCTACATGTGTGGTAGAACAAACAGACCCACCATTGGTCGAGGTGCAGTAGGTGGGAGTGGCCCTCAGAGATCTCAACATTTACTTTGAGCCCAATGACATCAGGTCACTACTACAGTGAGCAGCACGGTGATGCAGTGGTTAGCACTGCTGCCTCACAGCACCAGAGATCCAGGTTCAATTCCAGCCTTGGGTGACTGTCTGTGTGAAGTTTGCACATTCTCCCTGTGTCTGTGTGGATTTCCTTTGGGTTCTCCAGTTTCCTCCCACATTCCAAAAATGTACAGGTTAGGTTGATTGACCATGCTAAATTGCCCCTTCGTGTCCTAAAATGTGTAGGATTAGGGGGATTAACAGGATAAATACAGTGATAGGGCATGGGTGGGATGATCTGTCAGAGAGTCGGTGCAGACTTGATGGGCCGAATAGCCTCCTTCTGTACTGTCGGGATTCTATGATTCTACAATACAATAACAGTGCCAGGGCCTCAGCTATTTACAGTCGATATTAATGACTGAGACAAAAAAGGCAGATAGCACTATATCCAGCTTTTGCTGATGATACAGAACTTGGTTGGAATATAAATTGCGAAGAAGACACAAGGAGCCTGCAAAGAGATGAAGTGAGTGGACAACAAGAGGATGGAGAGTGATGTAGGTGGGAGGTTATTTGCTTTTCTAGTAAGAATATGAAAGCAGAATATTTTTAAAAGGTGTAAAACTTCTAAATGTTGATGTTCTGAGAGACTTGGGTTTTTTGTACAAGGAATGCTGAAAATTAGCAAGCAGGTGTATTAATCATTTAGGACTGAGATAAGAAATTTCTTCAGTCAAAGGGTCGTGAATCTTTGGAATTCTCTACTCCAGAGGGCTGTGGATGTTGCATCACTAAATATATTTAAGGCTGAGATGGACAGGTTTATGATGTCTCAGGATATCACAAGATAGGGGAAGCAGGTGGGAAAGTGGAGTTAAGGCCAATGATTAGCCTTGATCATATTGAATGGTAGAACAGGCTTGATGGGCTGTACGGTATGCTTTGGCTCCTCTCCGTTGAGAGAGGGCAGTAGGTGGTAACAACAGGAGATTTCCATCACCTGATGTCATTGGGCTCAGAGTAAATGTTGAAATGACTAAGCAAGCCACTGTGAAAACACTGATAGAAAAGTTACATAAGAATAAAGCAGGATGGAACATCAAACCAGGCCATGAGTGACCAGGGCCACTCCTACCCACTGTGTCTCTACCAATGGTGGGTGTGTCCTCCCACAGAGGCAGACCATACCCAGGGATGGTATGGCGGAATCTGAGACCTTGGCTGTTAGGTATGAGTTGATGAGTATGACTATATCAGGTATTGTTTGACTAGCCTGTTGGGCATCTTTCCCAATTTTGGTACAGGTTCCCAGATGTTAGTGGGGAGAAATTTACAGCATCAACTGAGCTGGGTGTGCTTGCGTCATGGCCAGTGCCTAGTTTGATGTTCCATCCTGCTTTATTCTTATGTAACTTTTCTGTCAATGTTTTGATATAGCTGAGTGGCTTGCTCAGTTATTTCAAAAGACAAGAAAGAATTGACCACATTGCTGTGTTTCTGGAGTCACATGTACCTCAGACCAGCAGATTTCCTTCCGAGGGCATTAGTGCACTGATAGGGTTTTACAGCCGACAATTTAATGATCATCATTCCTGAGACTAGATTTTTAAGTGCAATTTGATTAATTAAATTTAAATTCTCCCAGCAGCAGTGGTGGGATTTGAATTCATGTCTCTAGACTATTAGCCCAAGCATCTGGATTACTAGTCCAGCAACATTACCATTGTAAGCGGACACAAATTTCTGTGATTCCTTAGATTAAATATTTCTTAGAATAAAATCAAATAAATGAAACAGGACAAAGCAGCACCCAGGCACAAAGTGTGAACAGACAAGCAGGTCTTTTAAAATGCAGAAACAAGGCAGACAAAGGGAGTCAGGAACTCACATTAGCATAACCTTCCATTTAATTAAGGATATCAGGAACATAAGAACATAAGAACATAAGAAATAGGAGCAGGAGTAGGCCATCTAGCCCCTCGAGCCTGCCCCGCCATTCAATAAGATCATGGCTGATCTGACGTGGATCAGTACCACTTACCCGCCTGATCCCCATAACCCTTAATTCCCTTACCGATCAGGAATCCATCCATCCGCGCTTTAAACATATTCAGCGAGGTAGCCTCCACCACCTCAGTGGGCAGAGAATTCCAGAGATTCACCACCCTCTGGGAGAAGAAGTTCCTCCTCAACTCTGTCTTAAACCGACCCCCCTTTATTTTGAGGCTGTGTCCTCTAGTTTTAACTTCTTTACTAAGTGGAAAGAATCTCTCCGCCTCCACCCTATCCAGCCCCCGCATTATCTTATAAGTCTCCATAAGATCCCCCCTCATCCTTCTAAACTCCAACGAGTACAAACCCAATCTCCTCAGCCTCTCCTCATAATCCAAACCCCTCATCTCCGGTATCAACCTGGTGAACCTTCTCTGCACTCCCTCCAATGCCAATATATCCTTCCTCATATAAGGGGACCAATACTGCACACAGTATTCCAGCTGCGGCCTCACCAATGCCCTGTACAGGTGCATCAAGACATCCCTGCTTTTATATTCTATCCCCCTCGCAATATAGGCCAACATCCCATTTGCCTTCTTGATCACCTGTTGTACCTGCAGACTGGGCTTTTGCGTCTCATGCACAAGGACCCCCAGGTCCCTTTGCACGGTAGCATGTTTTAATTTGTTTCCATTGAGATAGTAATCCCATTTGTTATTATTTCCTCCAAAGTGTATAACCTCGCATTTATCAACGTTATACTCCATTTGCCATATCCTCGCCCACTCACTCAGCCTGTCCAAATCTCTCTGCAGATCTTCTCCGTCCTCCACACGATTCACTTTTCCACTTATCTTTGTGTCGTCTGCAAACTTCGTTACCCTACACTCCGTCCCCTCCTCCAGATCATCTATATAAATGGTAAACAGTTGCGGCCCGAGTACCGATCCCTGCGGCACGCCACTAGTTACCTTCCTCCAACCGGAAAAACACCCATTTATTCCGACTCTTTGCTTCCTGTCGGATAGCCAGTCCCCAATCCACTTTAACACACTACCCCCAACTCCGTGTGCCCTAATCTTCTTCAGCAGCCTTTTATGGGGCACCTTATCAAACGCCTTTTGGAAATCCAAAAACACCGCATCCACCGGTTCTCCTCCATCAACCGCCCTCGTCACATCTTCATAAAAATCCAACATGTTCGTCAAGCACGACTTTCCCCTCATGAATCCATGCTGCGTCTGATTGATCGAACCATTTCTATCCAGATGCCCTGCTATCTCCTCTTTAATAATGGATTCCAGCATTTTCCCTACTACAGACGTTAAGCTGACCGGCCTATAGTTACCCGCCTTTTGTCTCCTTCCTTTTTTAAACAGCGGCGTAACATTAGCCGTTTTCCAATCAACCGGCACTACCCCAGAATGCAACGAGTTTTGATAAATAATCACTAACGCATCCACCATTACCTCTGACATTTCTTTCAATACCCTGGGATGCATTCCATCCGGACCCGAGGACTTGTCCACCTTCAGTCCCATTAGTCTACCCAGCACTGCCTCTCTGGTAACATTAATTGTATTAAGTAGGAAGCCCTTATCAAACACTTCAGAAGGCCTCCGAGACTTGGAAGACTTCCTGATATCCAATTAACACCTATTGTATAAGAAACTCCGGAGATCTCAAACAATTATCACCTCCCTAGACTGGGCAATCACCAGACTTAACACATCAACCACAGAATGGTCAGAGTCAAATACTGTAAACAAAACATTAACATTTGAATCATACAAAGTGTCAAAGTTCGAGTATAACTGTAGCCCATTGCAGCAGGCTTTCAGAGTGCTTTTGGGACAGTGCTGTTTGTATGTCCTGATTGCACCTCCATCGACGTTAATAAAGCTGTACCGCTGTTAAACCTGACTCTAAGTCCGAAGTGGTCATGTTCGCCCACTCGCGCTAACACCATGATATTATCATCTGCCTAGTGATAAATTCAGAGTTAGTATAGGTAAGTTAGATGTAGAATGGACATTGTGTGGCTGGATGTGTTTACAACTTGGGACAAACTTGTCTGGAAAGTAAACAGGATAGGACTTGCCCATTTAGTGTTCTGACTTCATTTCTAGATTTGCATGCAACTTCTTGGAGTTGGATGATGGCTGGAAAATGACAACATCTGTCTTATGGAGGAAATTGAATGATTTTCTCATGGAAAGAATTTAGGGGTATAAAGTAGAATGTGTACGTATGAAGTGGCTTTAATTGGTGAACCAACTTTATTCATTGAAAGCACTGGTTTATGAGACATCTCTACCTTTCTCTGATTTTTGGCAGATGGTTCTCTCTTCATATTTGGGGCACGGAAGTCTTTGTCCCCGTCATCATTATGAAAACCTTCAGCTTTTCAAAGTCACTAAACTTTCTTCACTGCAATGTTATGTTGTATGCAGCAAGCCACAATGATTCTGGAGACTCTTGCTTGGCTGCATCTATCTAGCTTCCTAAAACAAGACTTGAGAATTTCTATAGACTGCATGACTGCACTTCTTTTAGCTGCATTGTTCTCATTGCATCTATCACCTCTTTGTTAGCAGATGTCCATTTGCAGGTGTAAGGATAGCTTCGTCACCAGTCTATCATCCTGATGCACGGCTTTGTGTCATCAGGACTGGTCTGATGGATGATGAAATTGTAATGGGTGCTTTGTGGATAGCAGGCATTAATGTGTGGGAAAGATGACTGGTGTCACAAACTAATTGATTCTGAATAACATTGAATTCTTTCATAATAGAACTGAGGAAGTTGTTGCATGAAGCTTTCAGAAGTCATGCATTTAATCAATTCTCTTTGCACTTGTTGGAACAGTGCCATTCTGAAGAAACAGGCTACTACTCATCCCCTTTGGTTCACAAATTACACTGTGCATTACAAATAGTGAGCTGCAGTTGGACTAATATGACAAAAACCATTGAGGTGGCAAAAGAGTTCAATACAGTGGTCACTTCATGGTTACATAAAATGGTGTGTTCCTCATGTTTCAAATATATTCACTGTTGCAATATCAAAAATAAGACCTACTGGGTCAATAAACCATGTGGAGTGGGAATGTTGTGTTGGAAACAAGCAATCTTCTGTGATTCTTGACAGAATAGGGGCTGCCATTGGTGGACCAATGACTTGCCTTTATTTACAGATGGGAGGAACATAGGAACATAGAAATCAGGAGCAGAAGTAGGCAAATTCAGCCCTTTGAGCCTGCTTCGCTATTCAATCAGATCATGGTTGATCTCTCCCTGGTCTCAAACCCACCTCCCCACCTGTTCCCCATATCCCCTTATCCCTTTTGTTTTATTAGAAATGTATCTATCTCCTTCTTGAAACCATTCAACAATTCAGACTCCACCGCGGGGTTGATAAGCTATCCACAAAGCAGCCATTACAATTTCATCATCCATCAGACCAGTCCTGATGACATAAAAATAACAACAAATTGGTATTTATATAGCACCTTTAACATGGTAAAACATCTTAACGATTCCCCCCCTTCCATGATGTGTTTTCCCATGGCAGGAGGTGGTACGCCGCTCACTGGTGACAGGATTTTATGATCCTTTCGTTGTCAATGGTGTTTCCCATTGAATGCACCCCTTGCTGCACCTTCAGCAGTACCATAAATTCCCGCCGGTGTAAATGCCAGCAAGAGTTTGGCAACATTTGACACCAAGCCATCCAAAGAGATATTATAGGAGATGACCAAAAATTTTATCAAAGAGGTAGGTGTTAAGGGGCATTAAGGAGGAGGCAGAGGTACAAGAGTGGAGATGTGTAGGGAGGGAATTCCACAGTTTATGGCCTTGGCTGATGAAGGCTGATGATGTAGGTGTAGAGGAGATGTTAGGGATAAGGTTTTCAGTCAGAGGATGGTGGGTGCGTGGAATCGGCTGCCGGTAGTGGTGGTGGAAGCGGATTCGATTGAGTCTTTTAAGAGACTTTTGGATAGGTTCATGGAGGTTAGTAGGATAGAGGGTTATAGATGAGCCTAGAAGGTAAGGAAATTGTTCTGCGCAACTTGTGGGCCGAAGGGCCTGTTTGTGCTGTAGCTGTTCTATGTTCTAAGGCACAGCTACCATTGGCTGAATGATTAAAAGTAGGTGCTTAAGAGACCAAAATTAGAGATAAGGAAAGACAAGATCATAGATTTTTAAAATCAAGGCATTGCTTAATGATAGCTGATGGCTGAGTGGGATTTAGAGTGAGTTAGTACATGGACTACAGATTTTTGGATGGCCTCAAGTAGCATAGAATATGGGGACCAGCTGGGAGAACACTGAACAGTCAGTTTCAGCCACAGATGATCTTATGCAGGGGTGGAGTCCCAAGCATGGAAATGTCATTGGAAGTTATTCTTGGGTTCAATTATGACATTGAGGTTGTGAGCAGTCTGTTCCACTTCAGACAGTTGCCATGGAGATGGAGGGAATAGATGACATGGGAACTGAGTTGTGGCAAGGGCCAAAGACAATGATTTTGGTCTGAGGGATATTGATTCATAGAGGTTTACAGCACGGAAACAGGCCCTTTGGCTCAACTTTCCATGCTGCCCAGTTTTTACCATTAAGCCAGTCACAATTGCCTGTGTTTGGCTCATACCCCTCTATACCCATCTTACCCATGTAGCTGTCTAAATGTTTTTTGAAAAACAAAATTGTACCCGCCTCTACTACTACATCTGGCAGCTCATTCCAGACACTCACCACCCTCTGTGTGAAAATATTGCCCCTCTGGACCTTTTTGTATCTCTCCCCTCTCACCTTAAACCTATGTCCTCTAGTTTCAGACTCCCCTACCTTTGGAAAAAGATGTTGACTATCTAACTTATCTATGCCCATTATTATTTTATAGACGTCTATAAGATCACCCCTAAGCCTTTTATGCTCCAGGGAAAAAAGTACCAGTCCATCCAGCCTTTCCTTATAAGTCAAACCATCAAGTCCCAGTAGCATCCTAGTAAATATTTTATGCACTCTTTCTAGTTTAATAATATCCTTCCTATAACAGGGTGACCAGAACTGTACATAGTATTCAAGTGTGGCCTTACCAATGTCTTGTAAACTTCGACAAGGCGTCCCAACTCTTGTATTCAATGTTCTGACCAATGAAACCAAGCATGCCGAATGTCTTCTTCACCACCCTGTCCACCTTTGACTTGACTTTCAAGGAACTATGAACCTGTACCCCTAGATCTCTCTCCCCAATGTCCTACCATTGACTGAGTAAGTCCTGTCCTGGTTCGATCTACCAAAATGCATTACCTCGCATATATATAAATTAAACTCCATCTGCAATTCATCAGCCCACTGGCCCAGTGATCTTGATTGCAATGGGATCTTGAGTTTAGATCAAGATCACGTTGCAATTCTAGATAACCTTTTTCACTGTCCACTATGTCACCATTCTTGGTGTCATCTGCAAACTTACTAACCATGCCCCCTAAATTCTCATCCAAATCATTAATAGAAATTACAAATAACAGTGGACCCAGCACCGATCCCTGAGGCACATCGTTGGTCACAGGCCTCCAGTTTGAAAAATAACCCTCTACAACTATCCTCTGTCTCTGTCATCAAGCCAATTTTGTATCCAATTGGCTACCTCACCCTGGATCCTGTGAGTTTTAACCTTATGCAATAACTTACCATGTGGTACCTTGTCAAAGGCCTTGCTAAAGTCCATGTAGACAACATCAACAGCACCACCCTCATCTACCTTCTTGGTTACCCCTTCAAAAAACTCAATCAAATTTGTGAGACATGATTTTGCACTCACAAAGCCATGCTGACTGTCCCTAATCAGTCCTTGCATCTCTAAATGACTGTATATCCTGTCTCTCAGAATACCTTCTAACAACTTCCCCACTACAGATGTAAGGCTCACCAGCCTGTAGTTCCCAGGCTTTTCTCTGCAGCTCTTCTTCAACAAAGGCACAACATTTGCCACCCTCCAATCTTCAAGCACCTCACTTGTGGTTATCAATGATTCAAATATCTCTGCTAGGGGGACCCACAATTTCCTCCCTAGCCTCCCACAATGTCCTGGGATACACTTCATCAGCTCCTGGGCATTTATCTACCTTGATGTGCTTTAAGTCTTCCAGCACCTCCTACTCTGTAATATGTACATGTCCCCAAGTTCCCTAACATCCATGCCTTTCTCAACAGTAAATACTGATGAGCAATATGCATTTGGGATCTTACTCATCTTGCGTGGATCCACACATAGATGACTTTGTTGATCCTTAAGAGACCCTACTCTCTCCCTAGTTACTCTTTTGCCCTTTATGTATTTGTAAAAGCTCTTTGGATTCTCCTTTGCCTTATCTACCAAAGCAATCTCATATCCCCTTTTTGCCCTCCTGATTTCCCTCATAATTCTACTCTGATACCCTCTATACTCTTCACGGGATCTACTTGATCCCAGCTTCCTATGCATGTCATATACCTCCTCCTTCTTCTTGACCAGGGCCTCAATATCCCGAATCATCCAGGGTTCCCTCCTTCTACCAGAATTGCCCTTCACTCTAAAAGGAATGTGCTTACCCTGAACCTTGGTTAACACACTTTTGAAAGCCTCCCACTTACCAGACATCCCTTTGCCTTCCCACAGACTCCCCCAATTGAAAGTTCCTGCCTGATACCATCAAAATTGGCCTTGCCCCAATTTAGAATTTTAATTTTTGGGCCAGACCTATCATTCTCCATAGCTATCTTAAAACTAATGGAACTATGGCCACTGGTCCCAAAGTGATCCCTAACTAACACTTCTGTCACCTGCCCTTCCTTATTTCCCAAGAGGAGGTCAAGTTTTGTCCCCTCTCTAGTCAGGCCATCCACATACTGAATGAGAAATTCTTCCTGAATACACTCAACAAATTTCTCTCTATCCAAGTCCCTAATAGTATGGCTGTCCCAGTCAATGTTGGAAAAGTTAAAATCCCCTATTATTACCACCCTATTTTTCTTGGAGCTAAATGTAATCTCCTTACATATTTGCTGCTCAATTTCCCGCTGACTATTTGGGGGCCTATAGTACAATCCTATCAAAGTGATGCTTAGGTGGAGGAATTTTCTAATCATCCAGGATTGGATGACAGATGAGGTAATGGCAATTGGAAATTTTAGTAGAGTAAAATGTTGGGGTCTAACCATTGGATGTTATTAAACCAGATCTGCTGGGCAGTGGGGCAATCGCTGCTGATTGTGAAAATAATTGAAAATAATTGAAGCCTTCGCTTTTTCTGTTCTTGCAGCCAGATCTTCCTGTCTCAGCTGCAGCAGCACTCCCTTGGTTTAGTCATCCAAAAAAATCAATAGCAAGGAGAAGCAACAGAAAACTCACACCCTGTTTATTATGCCAACTATGGTGTTCCGGTATGTCTTAAAGTACTTAAGATTTTTCATGGGTTAGTGAATAGGTCTGTGGCTGGTTGGGTGAATGAGTACATGGGTGAGTGAGTGGGTGGGTGGGTGAATGGTGGGATGAGTAGTAGTGGGATGAATGGTCAGGGGGATTGGTAGTCAGGGGGTGGGTAGTCAGTAGGTGGATAGATGGTGGGCTGGGTAGTCAACGGGGGGGGGGTCGGTAATCAGGGAAATAGATAGTCAGGTTGGAGGAGTAGTTGGGTGGGTAGTCAGGTTGGGGAGGGTGCATAATTGAGTAGGCAGGGTGGGTGATTGGGTTGGGGATGGTTGGTTGGGTCAGATATGTGGGGGTGGGGGGGTTGTGGTGAGGATGGGGGGGGGGGGGGGGGGGTTGGTAGACAGGGTAGGTAACCAGGTCGCAGTGGTGGGTATTTGGGTCAGGGGAGTATCCGGGGCGGTGAGCAGTCATCTCGCAGCAGTGGGTGGTTGAGTCGATGGAGTGGGTAGTCAGGTGAGGTAGCTGGGTTGGGACCTGAGTAGTCAGGTTAGAAGGGCTGCATTGTCAAGCTGGGGTGTTATAGGCAAGATGGACAGTTGAGTTGGGGGGTCGTCAGGTTCGGAGAGTAGTTAGGGGTGTGGGTGGTGTGTGGCAGATGTGATGGGGTGGGCTGTGCTGTTAACCACTGACCTATGGCAAAACCAGCAGCTGGACAACACTCGGGTAACTGAAGTCAGTGTCAGAGAAATTCATGGAGGGGCCTGAGCAGCGCAAACCTACCCTTTGGAAGTTTAAATAGCTCGGGCAATTACCACAGTTGTAAATGGTTTAGAACATCCAAAGGTTCCCATTATGCAACAGTGGTGTATACTGTAATAAAGAGAATATAATACTGTTATTCCCCAAAATGTTTTATCCCTGTGAATATGGTTTTACTGTTAGAAGTTTTTCATAGATGTGGCCAAGCTGCTTTTCAATATGTTATTTACACCTGCTTTCTTCAGAAGATTAGAAATCTGCAGGTGCTATCTGATTTACATGATCTGTGCTTCATACACTTTCATGTGGTAGTATATTAGAACAAAAAAGCCTCCAATACATCCATATATCCCTTCAGGTGCTGCAGTTTGCCAGACGAACAAGTAATCACTCCTTAATTTAATGTGTTGCGGTGTCTGCACCTAAATTCTGGGCCAGGCAAACTTTAAAAGCAATTTTTCATATAAGAAACCCAAAGAAATTTGTGGGGGGCGTGGGGGGTGAGTGGGGGGTTCTAGATTTTGTATATTTTAACTTCTTTAGACACAACACTTGTATCGGTTTTCCACTCCTTGTTATTCTTTATTTAATTAAGTCACTTGTGCTCAGAGGTAATTAAATGCTTTATAAACATTAGCATTGTTGCCTCCAACAGAATAATTCAGAGTTTGTGTTTAAAATTAATGGAACATTAAATGGAACTTATAATCACAGAAGCGTTTATATGTTCATTTTAATTTTATATTCTCATTTTAATATTTTTATCTTGTCAACTTGAATGGTGCACAGATATATCTATGAGCAAAACTTAATTTAAGAAAATATTTCATCATGTGACAAATGCTAAGAGAAGGGAAAAGTGTGATTGAAATTAAACAATTGATAATAGTTACATGGTTCTGTACACGTCTTAATATTTCACAATCACTATTTGGATCAATGCCCATTTTGAATTATGACTGAAAAGCCTTCTTTACAGGTAAATTGGTAGCGATTGAACATAGAATTATTGCCTCCAATATTCTGATGCCGACCATCCACTATTTGAAGAGCGGTGGAGCAAGGCTTAAGTTTGCTGTTATGTGGAGATAGTGTCAGAATGTGTTGTGGATGGGGTTTGATTTTGATTTGATTTGATTTGATTTATTATTCTCATATGTATTAGTGTACAATGAAAAGTATTGTTTCTTGCGTGCTATACAGACAAAGCATACTGTACATAGAGAAGGAAATGAGAGAGTGCAGAATGTAGTATTACAGTCATAACCATGGTGTAGAAAAAGATCAACTTAATGCGAGGTATGTCCATTCAAAAGGCTGATGGCAGCAGGGAAGAAGCTGTTTTTGAATCAGTGTGTCCTCAGACATTTAAATCTTTTTCCCGACAGAACATAGAACATAGAACATTACAGCACAGTACGGGCCCTTCGGCCCTCGATGTTGCGCCGACCAGTGAAACCAATCTAAAGCCCATCTAACCTACACTATTCCAATATCATCCATATGTTTATCCAATGGCCATTTAAATGCTCTTAATGTTGGCGAGTCCACTACTGCTGCAGGCAGGGCATTCCATGCCCTTACTACTCTCTGAGTGAAGAACCTACCTCTTATATGTGTCCTATATCTATCACCCCTCAATTTAAAGCTATGTCCCCTCGTGCTAGCTATCACCATCCAAGGAAAAAGGCTCTCACTATCCACCCTGTCTAATCCTCTGATCATCTTGTAAGCCTCTATTAAGTCACCTCTTAACCTTCTTCTCTCTAACGAAAACAACCTCAAGTTCCTCAGCCTTTCCTCATAAGACCTTCCCACCATACCAGGCAACATCCTAGTAAGTCTCCTCTGCACCCTTTCCAATGTTTCCACATCTTTCCTATAATGCGGCGACCAGAACTGTACGCAATACTCCAAGTGCGGCCGCACCAGAGTTTTGTACAGCTGCAACATGACCTCCTGGCTCTGAAACTCAATCCCTCTACCAATAAAAGCTAACACTCCGTATGCCTTCTTAACAACCCTATCAACCTGGGTGCCAACTTTCAGGGATCTATGCACATGCACACCGAGATCTCTCTGTTCATCCACACTACCAAGTATCTTACCATTCGCCCAGTACTCTGTAATCCTGTTACTTCTTCCACAGTGAATCACCTCACACTTTTCGGCATTGAACTCCATTTGCCACCTCTCAGCCCAGCTCTGCAGCTTATCTATGTCCCTCTGTAACCTGCAACAACCTTCCGCACTGTCCACAACTCCACCGACTTTAGTGTCATCCGCAAATTTACTAACCCATCCTTCTACGCCCTCATCTAGGTCATTTATAAAAATGACAAACAGCAGTGGCCCCAAAACAGATCCTTGCGGTACACCAACTGAACTCCAGGATGAACATTTCCCATCAACCACCACCCTCTGTCTTCTTACAGCTAGCCAATTCCTGATCCAAACCGCTAAATCACCCTCAATCCCATTCCTCCGTATCTTCTGCAATAGCTTACCGTGGGGAACCTTATCAAACGCTTTACTGAAATCCATATACACCACATCAACTGCTTTACCCTCATCCACCTTCCACAGAAGGTGGAAGAGAGTATGTCCAGGGTACGTTGGGTCCTTGATTATGCTGCTGCTTTTATGAGGCAGCAGGAAGTGTAGACAGTGTCGATGGATGGGAGGCTGGTTTGAGCGATGGGCTGGGCTTCGTTCATGACCCTTTGTAGTTTCTTGAGGTCTTGGACAGAGCAGAAGCCATACCAAGCTGTGATACAACCTGAAAGAATGCTTTCTATAGTGCATCTGTAAAAGTTGTGAGAGTTGTAGCTGACATGCCAAATTTCCTTAGTCTTCTGAGAAAGTAGAGGCATTGGTGGGCATTCTTATCTATAGTGCCGGTATGAAGGGACCAGGACAGTTTGTTGGTGATCTGGACACCTAAAAACTTGAAGCTCTTGACCATTTCTACTTCGTCCCCGTTGATGTAGACAGGGGCATGTCTTCCACTACACTTCCTGAAGTCGATGACAATCTCCTTCATTTTGTTGACTTTGAGGGTAGGATTATTGTCCTCACACCAGTTCACCAGATTCTCCATCTCTTTCCTGTACTCCGTCTCGTCATTGTTTGAGATCCACTCACTATGGTGGTGTCATCAGCAAACTTGAAAATTGAGTTGTAGGGGAATTTGGCCACATAATCATAGGTGTATAAGGAGTATACTAAGGGGATGAGGACAATGCCCTGTGGGGCACCAGTGTTGAGGATGATCATGGAGGAGGTGCTGTTGCCTATTCTTACTGATTACTGATTGGGGGTCAGCTGATTCGCATAATATTTGAAATAATGAAAAGTCCAACTTCAATCTGTGTGAAGACCTGGGGTACTACAACACTGCAGCCAACCACTGCAGCCACATGATAGATCAGTGAACCCTACTGCAGAGCACAAGGCTTCTGGCAGCAGTTCCGACAGACACTGGATGCCCAGATTGCAGGCAATTCCGGCTTTCAATTCAGGAAAGACATAATATAAAGAGGCTTTGAGAGTCTCACTCCATTCCTGTACTCTGTTATCAGACAGAACAGTTAGACTGTGGAGGCTTAGTCTCTTATTGAACCATAGACCGGTATAATGAAGAAGGATCGAATCTGCATTGGAATTGTCTTTTCACAGGATATGTTGATAGAATTAAATGAGAAAGGGTGAAGTATACACATCGGCACAGACCTGCTGGGCTGAATGGCTGGTTATTGTGCTGTAATTTTCAGGTTCTGTGTTATGTTAACTGGCATTCTATTCCCGTACATTCTCTATGCCAAGCTTATATTCTCCTTCACCTCCCCTCGCAACCTATTGTATTTGACCTGGTTCTCGCTTGAAAAATTCACCTGAAAGGTATCATATACCAACTTTTTTGTTTCATCATAATCTCTATCTCCCTTGTCATTCATAGAGTTCAGTGCTTGGCTCCTTTACCTTTTAACCCTGTTGGAATGTAAATGAAGCATCTTCATTTATAAACTCTATAATTGTTCCTCACTGATTTAAACCTTATGACATGATGATCATTCTTCCTCTGATGTTCTCCCACAAACACATAGTCCACTTGGCCCACTTCCATTTGCTACATCAGGTCCCGCAAAGCCTCCTGTCTAGTGGGGTAAAGAACATATTGATTAAGGAAGTTCTCCCGAACACATTTCAGAAATTCCTCTCCCTCCTTACCCTTTACTCTAACATATCCCAATTGATATTTGAGTGATTAAAGTCCCCAGTATCACCACTGTATAAATTTTTCATATCTTTGTGATTTACCTGCAGATTGGTTCCTCTGCCTCTCTCTCTCACTATTTAGAGGTCCATCTAAAATCCCTAGCAGCGTGTTCTTACCTTCCTATTTTAAAAAGCATTTAGATAGTTACATGGGTACGATGGGTATAGAGGGATATGGGCCAAATGCAGGCAATTGGGATTAAGTTAGGGGTTTAAAAAAAAAGGCGACATGGACAAGTTGGGCCGAAGGGCCTGTTTCCATGCTGTAAACCTCTATGACTCTATGATTCTATTTTGCTTCTCATCTTTAACCAAATGGCCTGACTTTGCCCTCACAAAGACATCTTCTGTTTCCAACACTACAATGTCTTCCCTAATCAATATTGCTGCCCACCTCCCTTTTTGCCTTCTCCATCTTTCCTGAACACTTTGAAGCCTTGTATATGAAGTGCCCACCATTTTCTAGCCACATTTTCAGGATGGCCACTACATCATACTCCCACACTGCTATTTGCACTTGTAACTCACCTGCCTTATTCATCACACTTTGTACGTTTCCTTACACGCATTGTAATCATGTTCTTGCATTCCTTGTACTCTTTCTCAGTCTGCTCCTATTTAATATGGTACTAATTCCATTTTTAGTAGGTCTTGTGGCACAGTGGGTTGCGAACCTGGCTCTGAATCAAAAGCTCCAGGTTTGAGTCCCAGCCCAGGACTTGATGGCCAAGGAAAGTGCGTTCATAAAGCAGCCAAACAGTTTGAATATCAACCTGAAAAGTCCTCTCAACACACCAATGGCAGACGGTAAGAGCAGTAGAGACTCCTGGTCAGCCATGCTTGATGCAGAGTGGTGCACCTCAAATTATAGCCTCTGGTAACAGATGTATTCCAAGAAAAACTCACTGAGAAACAGTATAAGAAACAGTGGTGCCTTGTGCACCACTAGGTGCGGGAAACAAGCAAGCTGGCGCCAGAGTGTGGCAACTAGGGAATTTTCACAGTAACTTCATTGCAGTGTTAATGTAAGCCTACTTGCGACACTAATAAATAAATTTTAAACTTAAAAAAAAAAACTTCCTTCTTCAGAACAGTCCAACAATCTCACCTTATTCCACTTTTCCACTTCTATGTGGCCACCCCCTTTCCAATTTAGTTTAAACCCTCCCCAGGCACATTTCTGAACCGTTCCAAGGGTACATTGGTCCCAGTCTTGTTGAAATGCCATTGAAATGGGTGCCACCTGTCCCAAAATTATCCCAATGCCCCAAGAATCTGAATCTCTTTAGCACCATGCTTCAAGCCATCCACTGGTCCTCCCCGTCTTTCTATTTCTTCACTGGCTAGTGCGTGGCACTGGGAGTAACCTAGAGATGACTACCCTACTTTGTCCTACTTTGTCTTCCACCTCCCACACTCCAGCCATCTCCAAGCAGAAAAATAGGGAAAAGAGCATTTCAATCTAGGAAAAGAGCTCCATTTTAACTGCCCACTCACCAGGCATCCTCCAGGGAGGTATCATTAAAATAGAATCCAAAATCTGTTACCAAGAACTAGAAAATTGCATGAAAATTGATTTTGTTTTCCAGAACTAACATTGAAGAAACTGGAACTTGATTGGAATTTCAGCAACAATGTTCTGGGGCGAGATTTCTGTGAACTATGCTAGTAGCAAAATTGTATCATAGAATCACAGAATCTTAAAAGGCAGAAAGGAGACCATTTGGCCCATTTTGCCTTTGCAGTTTCTTTGAAACAACTATCCAATTAGTCCAAACAACAGCCCTCCAGTACTCATTCGCCATAGCCCAAATAAGTTGTAAAACTAATTTGTAAATTTTCTACACATGAAGCTCACAGGAAATATTTCACAGGTTCGGAAGCCCAAGATAATTAGATTTTGGATTAAAGGACGGCACAGTGGCACCGTGGTTAGCACTGCTGCCTCACAGCGTCAGGGACCTGGGTTCGATTCCTGGTTTCAGTCACTGTCTGTGCCGGGTCTGCACATTCTCCCCGTTTCTGCATGGGTTTCCTCTGGGTGCTCTGGTTTCCTCCCACAGTCTGAAAAATATGCTGGTTAGGTGGATTGGCCATGCTAAATTCTCCCTCAGTGTACCCGAACAGGTGCCGGAGAGTGGCGACTAGGGGATTTTCACAGTAACTTTATTGCAGTGTTAATGTGAGCCTACTTGTGACACTAATAAATAAACTAAAAACTTAAAGAATTTTTATTAACTCTTTGATGCTACTAGCGTATTGAAAAAGTGGAGATTCCCATACACAGGAGCTTTTCGTCAACAATGTTTTGTGCCCTCCTTTCATTAATTCTAAAATATGATGGAACTAGTAATTGTCCAGCTGCTTTACTGTTCAAAAGCAAACATTTTTAAATATCAAGTTCAAAAGCTTGAATCTATTTTTACCCAGTGGTACAAGTCGTGACATGTGAATAATGCGTTCTATCACATTTCAGGCAGTAGTCAACAGCATTGCACCATTCAAATCAGGTGTTACAACTGTCCACAAACTAATCAATTCCCCACCTGTGCTAATCCTTTACTTTGATGATGATGTTGAGTTTGAGGCATTTATAATGTTCAAAGAATTACCTTCATGGGGCTAAGAAACCAGATGTTAGTTTTAGAGGACACTGCGGAATGATTCATTAAGCATATCAGATCCTATTTTGTAAAAGAGAGCAGCTTTGTTCTTACAACTGTTTTATTTGAGGCTTCTTAATCAATATGTGTTCTGGTGCTGCATTCACTGCACACCAGAGTCTGTAAACAGGTGAATTAAATGTTGCAAGAAATGGCTTAAAGGCATTTATTTAAACACTGACAAATTATAGTGGTTTCTGGACCTCAGCAAATGCCAGCTAGCTAACTGCTTCATCGTCACTGCTAAAGCATCAGTCACATTCACCTTCACCTGCAATCTGTCATGAGGAAAATGTTTTACAGTGTTGGATCAAGTTCAAGAAACTGGTTAAAGAGGATTTTTCTAGTAGCTTTTTGATCCTCCTTTGTCATGCAAAAGTGATCCTTTAATGCCTTATGGTAGAGTTCTTTGAGTAATGATAATAAGAAATGAAAGCCAAAGACTTATCCCTAACAAACTTAATTAGCTTTTATTCTTAAAATGAATTTCTTTGATGTTGCATGACTGCATCCAGTTGTGATCTGGATCCAGCAGATGTTCACATGTGCAAAATGCTTATGAATGATGATGAATGCTTTAATTTACCTTCTTATTTTCTGGAACAGTTCCTGTCAGGTTAAGGACATATTTCTTTTAGTGAAATATCAAAGCAAGCTGATTCTTTATGGCTTGCCTCGTTGTTTTATTTTCTATGTGATGTTAACAATATGACCCAGTGAAGGTTGGTAAAATTGTAACTGCACGTTGCATAATAATACCACAATCTGAGGCATTGCCACTGACTTGGATGAGGAACAGCAACAAGCCATGGAAAAACATGTGGCTAAAGTGCCACAGTGAACAGAAAGCTACAGCAGCAAGGGAGCTAGGTGCCTGATGTTTTTTAAAATGAGATCAATACAGAAGCGGATGTAGTCCATTATACTGATCCAATACTGATAAATCAATACTCCTTCATGTTGAACAGCACTTGAAAGAAACACAGAAGGTAGCAAGATATGAATGCTGGGTGGGGGGTTTCAAGACATGACTACAAACCGAGCTGGTTGAGTCCTAAAGGACATGGCTGCTACACTGGGTCTGTGGCAGGAGATCAGGAAACCAACAAGAGGGAAGAAAACGTACTTGGCTTCATCCTCACCAAACTGCCTGCTGCAGATCCATCTGTCTGTGACAGTGTCAGTAGAAGTGACCACCACACAGTCCTTGTGGAGATGAAGTTCTGTCTTCACATTGTGCTTGCACTTATGTCAATCTCTGTCGCACTCCCTACTGTTGCCGTCAGTATGTTGCACATACTTTTTCTTTGATTGCATCTTACCTCTAATCGCAACTCTGGAACAAGATTTCATGCATAGGTGTGCCCAATGCCCTTTTACACCAAATACCTTACAAAGATCTTGGAATGCAGGACAACTTTGCAGTGAGTGCAGCACAACCCACTTCCATGTGACTTGCTGCTTTCCGTGTCCTATCTACTGTGCGGTACTGGTTGTTGCTCATACCCTTGCATGACTCTATGTCCAGCGACAATGGCTTCTTATTTTTCGGCATCTTTGAGTCAACATCATGGGCTTTATTTTTCTCAATAAGATCGTTTTGGAAAGCTTCAATTAGTGTTGAAGCTATAACCAGCTCCAATATTTAGTTGGACACTTAGCTTCTGAGAAATCACAGTGCTTGCACTTGTCATGGCATTTGCTGACAACCTGATCGATTGATTCTTGTGATGTGGTTTTTAAGCCATCAGCTCCAATTTGTGTTTTGTAAAGTTCACCTTTACACGAAGCTGATCCCCCAGCATGTTACACAGCGTGGCAGAATCCTTCTGAGCCTCTACAGACAGGCCCAAAGTGTTGACTCTGTGCAACCCATCGTTTCCAATGGCTATCTTTATTTTTACCATTTGTTTATCCGGTTGTGTGAGTAAATCTAAAAAACCACAGCTCCAACCTTTGTTTAAAAAGCCAGAATTTGGACAGGACATCTGTGGCCTTCAGTTCACGCTGGGGAATTTGGTGGTCACCTTCCTGATATGCAGTCGATATCCAAGACATTTTCAGCATCTCTACCCTGAGGAGATGGAACAATGCAGCAGTTGAGTGTTTTCTTTTTCACCTCCTTTTTCTTTGGCTGGAGCTCAGGATTGTTTCTGTTTCCCAAGCTTTCTGTCTTTTGCATAGAATGGCCCGCAAAGACACTGTGATGGCCCTGCAGCTTGTACTGTCCAACTCAAAACCGACTCAAAATGAACTGCCTGATTCACCATCAATCTAACTATCACACAAATCAAGCATTCTCTGCTCAAACCAGGGAACGTGAAGAGTGTAGAAAAACTCTGAAGTCTCACATCCACATCTCAGTTTGTAAACAAAACCAATTTGAAAGACACACCTACTTGAATCTGTCCTCACCAATCTATTAATCACACATACTCATAGGCAGATACTGCCGATGACAGTAATAGTAAGAGAGATTACTGCACAGTCCTTGTGGAGATAGGGTATCATTTTCACACAGGAGGTCACCCTCCATGATGTTATATGACACTATCATCCAGTGCCAAATGGGATAGATTCAGAACATATCTAGCAGCACAAATGTGCATCCATAAAGGGCTGTGGGGCTTGTGGGAACAGATTCTGTCCCTCATTCTATCATTACCATCAAGCCAAGGAACCACTCCCTGGTTTAATTAGGGATGTAGATGAGCATGCCAGGAGCAGCACTTTCTGTACCCACCAATGATGAAACTACAACATGGGGTTACGTGCTTGTCAAACTATGAAAGCAGCCCACTACAAAGAGAGCGAAGCAATTTCACATAGATCAGATCAAAGCTCTGCAGTCCTACCATATCCGGTTATGGATGGCGGTCATCTTCAGTCAATTTGAATCATTCCATGTGATATCAAGCAATGGCTGAATGCACTGGAAACAGCAAAGGTTATGAGTCCCTACAGCATACCGGCTGCAATGCTTCAGAAGTAATTGCATCTCTAGCCAAGCTATCAGAGTACAGCTTCAGCACAGCAACAAGCAGCAAAGTAGAAATTTGCCCAGGTATTTCCTGTCCATAACATGCAGGACAAATCAGTCCAGTCAGTTACCACTTCATCAGTCTATTTTCAATCATCAACGAAGAGTTGGAAGGTGTTGTTGATAGTACTGGTAAGTATATACTCAAAAATAACCTTCTCACCAGTGGTGGGTTTGATCCAATCGGCTCCTGACCTCATTGCAGCCTTGGTGCAAATCTGGACATCACAGCTCAACTCAAGAGGTGAGGTGAAAGTGATTGTGCTTCACATCAAAGCTATACGTGAGTGAATGTGGCATCAAGGAGTCTGAATAAATTCCAGAAAAATGTGAGGTAATGCATTTGGAAGGTTTAGTACAGATAGGAAATATACAGTAAATGGCAGAATCCTTATGAGTATTGATAGGCAGAGGGATCTGGGTGTACAGGTACACAGGTCATTGGAAGTGGCAACGCAGGTGGAGAAGGCACATGGCATGCTTGCCTTCATCAGCTGGGTCATTGAGTTTAAAAATTGGCAAGTCATGTTGCAGCGTTATAGAACCATGTTTAGGCCGCACTTGGAATGGAGTGTTCAATTCTGGTCGGCACACTACTAGAAGGATGTGGAGGCTTTGGAGAGAGTACAGAAAAGATTTACCAGGGTGTTTCCTGGCATGGAGGGCATTAGCTATGAGGAATGGTTGGAGAAAGTTGGTTTGTTCTCAGTGGAACGACGAAGGTTGCAGGACGACCTGATAGAAATCTATAAGATTATGAGGGGCAGAGTAGATAGTAAGAAGCTTTTTCCCAGGCTGGAAGAGTCAATTACTAGGGGGCATAGGCTTAAGGTGCGAGGGGCAAGGTTTAAAGCAGATGTACAAGGCAGTTTTTTAAACAGAGGGTGGTAGGTGCCTGGAACTCACTGCCAGGGGAGGTAGTGGAAGCGGATACGATAGTGACTTTTAAGGGGCATCTTGACAAATACAATAATAGGATGGGAATAGAGGGATATGGTCCTTGGAAGGGTAGGGGATTTTAGTTCAGACAAGCAGCATGGTCGGTGCAGGTTTGGAGGGCTGAAGGGCCTGTTCCAACAAAGAACAAAGAACAAAGAAAATTACAGCACAGGAACAGGCCCTTTGGCCCTCCAAGCCTGCACCGACCATGCTGCCCGACTTAACTAAAACTCCTACCCTTCCGGGGACCATATTCTTCTATTCCTATCCTATTCATGTATTTATCAAGACGCCCCTTAAAAGTTACTACCGTATCTGCTTCCACTACCTCCCCCGGCAACGTGTTCCAGGCACCCACTACTCTGTGTGTAAAAAATCTTCCTCGTACATCTCCTTTAAACTTTGCCCCTCGCACCTTAAACCTGTGCCCCCTAGTAATTGACTCTTCCACCCTGGGAAAAAACTTCTGACTATCCACTCTGTCCATGCCTCTCATAATCTTGTAGACTTCTATCAGGTTGCCCCTCAACCTCCATCGTTCCAGTGAGAACAAACCAAGTTTCTCCAACCTCTCCTCATAGCTAATGCCCTCCATACCAGGCAACATCCTGGTAAATCTTTTCTGTACCCTCTCCAAAGCCTCCACATCCTTCTGGTAGTGTGGTGACCAGAATTGAACACTATATTCCAAGTGCGGCCTAACTAAGGTTCTATAAAGCTGCAACATGACTTGCCAATTTTTAAACTCAATGCCCCGGCCAATGAAGGCAAGCATGCCGTATGCCTTCTTGACTACCTTCTCCACCTGCATTGCCACTTTCAGTGACCTGTGTACCTGTACACCAGATCCCTTTGCCTATCAATACTTTTAAGGGTTCTGCTATTTACTGTATATTTCCTATCTGTATTAGACATTCCAAAATGCATTACCTCACATTTGTCCAGATTAAACTCCATCTGCCACCTCTCCGCCCAAGTCTCCAACCGATCTATATCCTGCTGTATCCTCTGATGGTCCTCATCGCTATCCGCAAATCCACCAACCTTTGTGTCGTCCGCAAATTTACTAATCAAACCAATGCTGTATTTCTTTTGGGTCTCTTTGTCCTTTATTCTAAAGATAATGGGATTCAAGGGTAAATCTCTCCACTGGTTGGAGTCATACCCAGCACAAGTGAAGGTGGTTGTGTTTTTTGTAGACCAATCATCTCAGCCTCAAGTTACAGTTGCAGCAGTTCATCAGGGTAGTGTCCGAGGCCCAACCATCTTCGGCTTCTTCATAAATGACATTCCTTCCATCATAAAGTCAGAAGTGAGGATGTTTGCTGATGATTGCACAATATTGAGCACCATTCACAAGTCTTTAGATACTGAAGCCGTCCTTGGTTGCATGTAACAAGACCTGGATAACATTCAAGCTTGTCTGATAAGTGGCAAGAAACATTTGTAATGCACAAGTGTCAGGGAATGACCATCTTCAACAAGGCTGGGTCTAACCACCTACCCTTGACATTCAATGACATTATGTTCATTGAATCCCCAACATCAAGATCCTGAGGGTCACTGTTACCCAGAAATTTAATTGGGTCTGCCACATAAATCCTATGGCTACAAGAGCAGGTCAGAGGCTTGGAATCCTACAGCGAGTAACTCACCTACTGACTCCCCAAAACCTGTCCACCATCAATAAGGCACATGTCACAGCTCCAACAACACAAAAGAAGCACAACACCATCCAGAACAAAGCAGCCTGCATGATCAATATCCCATTCGCTACCTTTGTCTCATTCCTCCACCACCAGTGCACCATGGCAGAAAGGTCTGCTATTTACAAAATGCACTGCAGCAACTCATCAACGCTTTTTCGGCAGACATTCCAAACCCATGACAAGGCCAGCAGGTGCATGGGGAAACCATCACCACAGCTTCTAAGCCAACTGACTTGGAAATATATCATCGGCTGGGTCAAAACTCCCGCACCACAGGGACTTCAGTGGCTCAGCCACCCCCTGTCTAAGGGCAATTAAGGGTGGATAAGAAATGCTGGTCTTGCAAAACAAAAAAAACACCCGGGCCTTGGAACTGTACTCTTGACATTGCCTGCCACTGCTGTCTGCTCCCACTGCCTTCTCAAAATTTGTCTGGAGGCCAATTCAATTCTGCTTCACGTACCACAGGCTAGCTTTAAGTGGTGCTAACCTCCCACAATTTTGTAGCCCCTGCGCAGGCTTGTCGTCACTCATCAATTAGTGCCAGCTGTACAAAACAATCATTTAAAACGAGTAGGCAGGATGTCAAGAGTACAGACAGCTCCTAGGCCCCAGTTTTCACTTTTCTTTTGCAAGACCAACATTTGTTGTCCATCCCTAATTGCCCTTAAACAGGAGGTAGTTGAGCCATTGACGTCCCTGTGGTGCAGGAAGGGCATTCCCAGGGTTTTGACCCAGCCGACGATATATTTCCGAGTCAAGGTGGCTTAGAAGCAAACTTGCTGGTGATGGTGTTCCCACGTGCCTGCTGCCCTTACCATGGATTTGGCATGCTATATGCATCGGGTGCAATGGACATAGGGTAGTTGTGCATCACGATACTCATGCTTGTTTTTCTAAGTCTCATGCCCATTTTAGGCCTTATTCAATTTTATGCTAATTAGTGGTAATAGTGAATTTGCATGGATGATTTTATTGTGACTTGTTGCCTTTTGTGCCACGTCCACTTCTGGTTTGGCCAAACTCCTGAATTACACATATAAAACTTATTCCAAAAGGCTCCACCTTCTCAATCTTGCCCCTCACCTGAGGTGTGGTGATCCTCAGGTTAAATCACCACCAGTCAGCTCTCTCTCTCTCAAAGGGGAGAGCAGCCTATGGTCATCTGGGACTATGGCAACTTCACTTTTTACTTATTAACTCACTTAATGAGCTCAACTTATTTGATTTCTCCTTAAACTACAATGCTAACTAATTGCTCTTAAGATATCCTTCGAAACATTAACACTCTGGTGTGCACTAATTATTTGCGATAGCTGGTGGAGCTGCGATAGGCACTAATTTTCGAGCTTCTGCATTCAGCCTGTTAGTGCAGCTGCTTTTTGAACTTTTTCAGCTGTTGTGCCATCTGCTGTTGTGAATGTTTGCGTTGGTGCAATTTGGCTAGAGTCTTCATAGCCATCAGTAACATCTGGGGAAACAACATTACCAAACTCCTATCCACAGCCACTCTCTGGCATTGATTACATCAAAGGATTAGCTAGAGTTGTGTTTGGACAGCTGTTCTCACTTCAGAAATAAACACTGGGTCTTAAATCTTAAGAAATGACAAGGTTTAAATTAATAGTAAGTGCTGTATCATTAAAGTCTTCCAGTGCACTACATTTATCAACTTCCAGTTTATCTATCTGTTATATCTTAGATTATTTGACTAGTACAACTAATATGACAAAAGATGATAAGATGCCACACTCTGGGTTTTGAACCTTCTCACTGCAGATTTATTTACAAGGTGTTGCCTGATTGGAGTTCAAGATGGAAGCGAGATAAAAACCCGCGATTGCCTCTGGTGATACCACAGCACACCATGAGACTAAACACACAGAGATGCAATTATTTTACAATGCATACCATCCCTCCCCCTTTACTTCAGTAATACGACAACAAACATTAGACATGATTGATTACCCACTATGAAGATTAGGTACATTACCAAGTATTATTATCTACATATATACAATTAATACAAGAGTGATTTTGGTGGATGTCAGTTTCATTTCAGTAAGATATGATGTTCCGGAGTCTGATCTTTGACATCCTTGGTAGACTGTTCCTCATGAATATCTAGTTCTTCATCTTGTAAAGTTGTTACATTGTCAGCTTCCAGGGATGTTGGTTGTTCTACTGGAGTAGACTCTGAACTTGGTTCTGTAGTAATCTTTTTCTCAGGGATTTCAAAACCTTGGGTGTCTGACATAAGCCTTTCTGATACTGTCTTCGCTGATTCACTTCTTGAAGTGAGGATTTTGTCCGTGTGTTTCCACCATATTCTCTTGTCATCAAGTTGCAGTGTATAAGTAATTGGCCCTGTCTTAGCTAGAATGGTTGCAGGTACCCACTTCTCACTTATAGGGTAGTTTCTCGCTGAAACCCTTTCTCCTTGTATAAAACTCCTCAGCGTCAATGTTTGTTCATGGTGAGTAACTTGTGCTTGTTGTTCTGTTGTATTAGTGTCAGGTGGTGTGAGTGGATTGAATTTAGTTCTCAGTTTCCTTCTCAGAAACAACATTGCCGGTGAATTTTGTGTGCTGGCATGAGTCATGTTCCGATAGGACCTGAGAAAGTTGTTTACCATCCTGGATATAGAACCTTCAGCTATTGACACTTTGATGGCATGTTTCAGTGACTGCAGTAGCCTCTCGGCCAATCCATTAGTGGACAAATGATATGGGGCAGTCCTTATGTGTTGTATGCCATTGTTCTTAAAGGTTATCTGCAAATTCCTGGGATATGAATTGTAACCCATTATAACTGACTAGTTGTTCAGGCTGTCCAAATCTTGCGAACAACTCATCCAACTCCTGTATGTTTCTTTCCGTCGTGGTGCACTTCATCATCCTGACTTCAGGCCACTTTGAATGTCCATTCACTAGGACAAGAAACGTGTTGCCTTCAACAGGTCCCTCAAAATCGACATGTATCCTCTGCCAGGGTTATCTTGGCCAATCCTATGGGTGAAGTTGTTGTAGAGGTGGAGTATTCCTTATTCTCGCGCATGACGGACATTACTCCATGTTTTTCCTATGTGTGAGTCAGGTCCCGGCCATTAAAATAGCTTCATGCAAGCTCTTTTATCTGCATTGCCCTTGGATGATCTTCGTGCAGTTGATCCAGGATTTGGCTTTGTATGCATGATGGGATGATCACCCTGACTTCCCAGAGCAATACTCCATTTTGGACAGTTAATTCAAGTTCCCTCATTATATAAGATCTGAATTCAGGATTTTTCTTTTGTTTTTCCAATGATGTTCCTATTAAAACACTGTCCATGACCCTACCAATTACCGAATCATTCCTTGTGTACATTTGCACCTGAGACGATGTTATTGGGACATTCTCTATCCGGGAAAAATATGCTGGGCGAGATTCTCCGGCCTCCCAGCTACGTGTTTCCTGGCGGTGGAAAGCGATGTGCTGTTCGCTGGCAGTGGGATTCTCTGGTCCTGCTGCTGTCGATGGGATTTCTCATTGATGTCACCCTATACCACCGCAAAACCCACAGGCACTGCTGGTGCCAGCGTGAACAGCGATAGAATTCCGGGCAATATGTTGATGTAGCTGTTTTGTGATTCGGTTTTGTCCTGAAGTGGCAACTTCGATAAGATATTTGTACCAGCATGTAGTTTTGATCTCTGATACTTGATTTCATAATTATCCGTTGAGAATATTGGCACCCATCTTTGTAAACGACTTGTAGCTAATGATGGAGTACCCTGGTATGGACCAAAAATGGTTGTCAACGGACTGTGTTCAGTCAAAAAAGTAAATCGTCTGCCACACAGATATTGGTGAAATAATTTAATGCCAAAAATCATGCTGAGTGCTTCTTTCTCAAGTTGTTCAAAATTTTGTTCTGCGCTTGATAATATTCATGATATGAATGCTATTGGTCACTCTTCCCCTGTTGCCATAATGTGAGATACAGCACCCACCCCAGAGAGCGATGCATCACCTGCTAGTTAGATTCTCAACTCTGGGTTAAAGTGGACCAATATCTCAGATTGCTTGAGTCTTTAACTCCTTTGGATCCACAAGGATCAGTGCTGGGGCCTCTGTTGTTTGAAATATATATAAATGATTTGGAGGAAAATGTAGGTGGTCTGATTAGTAAATTTGCAGATGATACAAAAATTGGGGGAGTAGTGGAAAGTGAGGAGGATTGCCAGAGGATACAGCAGGATATAAATTGGTTGGAGACCTGAGCCGAAAGATGGCCAATGGAATTTAACTCGGACAAATGTGAGGTGATGCGATTTGGAAGGTCTACTGCAGAAGGAAAATATACAGTAAATAGTAGAGCCCTTAGAAATATTAGCATACAGAGGGATGCAGATCCACTGTTCCCTGAAGGTGGCAACTCAGATGGACAAGGTGGTCAAGAAGGCGTATGGCATGCTGGCTTTCATCGGTCGGGGCTTTGAGTATAGGAATTGGAAAATCATGTTGCAGCTATCTCAGACTTTAGTTAGGCCGCATTTGGAGTATTGTGTATAATTATGGTTGCCACATTACTGGATGGATATCGATGTATTGGAAAGGGTGCAGAAGAAATTCACCAGGATGTTGCCTGGTTTTGAGGATATGGATTATGAAGAAAGGTTGAACAAACTTGAATTGATTTCATTGGCGCATTGGAGGATGAGGGGAGACCTAATAGAGGTTTAGAACATTATGCCAGGCTTGGATCGAGTCGATAGTCAGAGTCTTTTTCCCAGGGTTAATGGGTCAATTACTCGGGGGCATAGGTTGAAAGTAAGAGGTGGAAAGTTTAAAAGAGATGTAAGGGGCAAGATTTTCTCACAGAGGGTGATGAATGCCTGGAACGCACTGCTGGAGGAGGTGATGGAAGCAGATTCTATAACAACGTTCAAGAGGCATCTGAATAGATATCATGAATGGGCAGGGAATAGAGGGATATGGACCACATAGAGGCAAGAAAATATTAAATTAGAGAAGCATCAGTGTCGACACAGACTTTGTGGGCTGAAGGGCCTGTTCCTGTGCCTGTATTCTTTGTTCTTTGTATGCCTTTCCCACTCCTTCATCCAATTCCATTGTTAGTTAGCACAAATAAGGTATTAAGTCGCTTTGGTAGTGTTGTAAGATTTGGGATGAACTTCCTGTAATAATTAATTGATCCTAAAAATGATCGTAACTGTGGTCTCAGCACAAATAGAATCACTGTATTTTTCTTAGGATCTTTGTGGAGGCCATCCTTGTCTACGTGACCTAGATAACTGATAGATGATTTGAAAAATTCACATTTTTCTTTCTTCATGCCAAGGTTGTACTTCTCTCGACGCTCCAGTGTTTCCTTTAAGTTGTGTAAATGTTCCGGTTCAGTTCTGCCTGCGATTAGAATGTCATCCAAATAACACAGGACACTGTGGAGGCCACTTAAGATTTGGTCCAGTAATTTCTGGAAAATGGCCAATGCCGATGTTATTCTGAACGATAGGTGCTTATATCGGAACAATCCCCTGTGGGTAACAATTGTTAGCAAAGGTTGTGACTCAGTTGCCTTCCTCATCTGGAGGTATGCTTGGAGCAAATCTATCTTGCTGACCATCAGCCACTCCAGCAAATAGGTCCTCAATTAGTGATAAGGGGTACTGGTCGACACACAATATTGGATTTATCGTTGTCTTAAAGTCCTCACGGATACATACAGAACCATCAGATTTAATAACTTCGCTGATTGGGGTTGCCCAATTGCTCATTGTTGCAGGTTCAATCACTCCTTACTTGACTAATTTCTCTCGTTCCACTTCTAACTTCGGTTTAATTGCACAAGACATAATTCTTGCCTTGAAGCATTTAGGGTTGCTTTCAGGTTTGATCTTGAGCTTTGTTTCCACACCACTCATAGATCCTAGGGTATTCTTGAACACTATTCTTGAACACCTTCCTAAACTTCTCCAGACGTTTTGGTAGCATGTTCTTGCTCCCCAGTTTAGCTTGATTTTGTGTAACCAGGTTCTTCCAAAGAGTGCAGAAAAATTTCCCTTTACAATGTGTGGAGGCAATTCTGCTTATTGACCATTAGCTTCTTCTTGGACCTCGATGTATCCTTTCAGTGGAATTACCTCCTCGGTATAAGTTTGCAGGATTACGCTTGAAGGTTTTAGAGGTAAGTGTATCAGCTTCAGATTTCACATGTTTTCCGGAAGAAGTGATACAGCAGCTCTTTTATCTACTTCCATCTTTACATCTTGTCTGTCTAACTTTAGATAAACCCAGAACTTTTAGATACCCCCTTTCATGGATAGGACACCTAGTTTTCGTTCTTGGATCTTTCCTAGTCCGGTATCATTTTGGAAATTTTCGTCCTCATCAGATATTTTTTCGACACCTTTTCTAGATCTTGACATGCTTTTACATACCTTTGGTGTGTAACACAAAGGTGTTTACATACCTTTGGGGTTGGAGAAGTTTGTTGTGCCCAAGATGCTTTAGTTGTGTGACCTTCCTTGCCAGAGCTTGGCTTCTACATTCATTTTCTCTGCTCCAAAATTCATGTGGAGAGTGCCTCACCTGAGCACACCAATGGCATGCTTGAATTTTGATAGATTACTTCCTGTCCATTCCCATCTTGTGTATTCTGGCTCCGCTCCAATTTGAGAAGCTTCTTTTGTGGCCAATGCCATGGACACCACAATCTCAGCAACAAGCTATAGTGTTAAAGAACTTTCGATGAGTAATTGTCCTTGAATTTTTTTTAAATTCATTCATGGAACATGGGTGTCGCTGGCTGGCCAGCATTTATTGCCCATCCCTAGTTGCCCTTGGAGGGCAGCTGAGAGTCGACCACATTGCTGTGGTTGTAGAGTCACATGTGGGCCAGACCGGGTAAGGACGGCAGATTTCCTTCCCTAAAGGACATTAGTGAACCAGATGGGTTTTTCCGACATTCGACAATGGTTCCATGGTCATCAGTAGATTCTTAATTCTAGATTTTTTTTCATTAATTCAAATTCCACCATCTGCCACGGCCGGATTTGAACTCGGGTGCCCAGAACATTAGTTGAGTTTCTGGAATAATAGTCTACCAATAATACCACTAGGCCATCACCTCCCCCACAATTTTGAATTGCTTCATTTTGAAGCCCACAGACAAGACTGTCTTGCTGAGTTCTTAATTTTCTCAGTGTTGCAACAAATTGGGATATATTTTTGCCCTCTTCTTGGTTCCATCGATAAAATAGGAATCTCTCAGCAATTATTAACGGTTTGGGCAAAAAATTATCTTGATGTCCAACAGCATCACCATCACGGAATTCTCGACCATTAATATCTGGGGGTGGGGGTGGGGTTGTCGCTGTGACCATGAGCCCATCAAGTGCCCCTCCAGTTTCCTTTTGAATTCATTCATTGTCTCCACTTTCAATACTGTTGCAGGCAGGGAGCTTCAGGTCGTTTCCATTTACTGCTAAAGTTTTTCCTCTCATCGCCCCCCGCATCTCTTGCCCAAAGCCTTAAGTTACTGCCCCCTAGTTCTTGCACCATCAACTAATAGGAACAGCTTTTCTTTATTTACCTTATCTAAACTTGTCATAATCTGATATACCCCATCAAATCTCCTCTCAATTTCCTATTATCCAAGAAGAACAATCCCAGCTTCTCCAACCTAACTTTGTAGCTATCATCCCTCATCACAGCAACCAATCTGGTAACTTTTCACTGCATTCTCTCAAGGATTCTCCTACCCTTCCTTGTGGTGACCAGAACTGAATGCAATACTCTTGGTTGTGGCCTAATCAAAGCTTTATCCAAGTTCAGCATAACTTCCCTGCTTTTTTACTCATTACCAAGATCCCATATGCTTTGTCAACTGCTTTTTCAACATGTCCTGCCACCTTCAAAGAGCTATACATATGAACTCCCAGTCCCTCTGTCTCTGTATAATTTTTAGAACTGTACCATTAAGTCTATATTGCCTCTCATTCCTTCTGTCAAAGTACATCATCTTACACTTCTTTCTATTAAATTCCATTGCCTCTTGTCTGTCCATTCTGCGAGCCTATCTATGTCATGTCGCAACTGATTGGCATCATTTTCACTGCCAGCCACACCTCCAAGTTTGGTATCATTGGCAAATTTGAAATTTTACTTTGAATTTCATTATACAAGTCATTCATATATATCAAAACACACTGACCCTTCCTCCAGTCTGAAAAATAACCATTTACTATGAATCAGTGTTTTCTGTCCTTTAGCCTATTTCTTTTATCCAGACACTGATCCTCCTATTCTATGAACCTCACTTTGGTCAACCAGCCTTTTATGTGATACTTTGCCAAAGGCTTTCTTCAAATCCATATAGAGAACATCAAATACTGTCCCTTCATCAATGTTCTTTGTTACTTCAGTAAAAATTTCAATTGGCTTGGTCAAGCACCATCTGTCTTTCGCAAATCTGTGCTGGCTCTTAGTGCCTCTCCAAGTGCCTGTTGATTTTTTTCCTGATTATTGTTTCCAAAACATTATACACCACCAATGTTAAACTGAGCAGCCTGTAGTTACAAGGAATATCCTTGCCCCATTTCTGGAATAAGGATGACACATTTGCCATGCTCCGATCCTCTGACACCCTCCTCCACCACCCTGTGCCTTGGGAAGATTGGAAGACTAAGGCAAGCCTTCTCGCTATCTCCACTTCCCTTCCTTTAACAACCTAGAATGCAAGCCATCTGGACCTGGTGACTTATCCACTCTAAACAGTCAGCCTTTCTAGTTCTTCCTACCAATTTTCACCTCATCCATTACGTCTACCATCTCTGCTTCTACTGATACTTTATGAGTATCCTTTTCCTTGGTAAATTTCAATACAACATACTTTAAATATTCTAGCCTTTGTCCTGTTCCTCTGAGCTATATTGTCCTCTGTGCCAGTAATAGACCCCACTCCAACCCTTACTACCTGCTTACTACTTACATACTTGTAGAAGATTTTGGGGTTGAATTTTATGTTTACTGCCTTTTTTTCTTATACTCTCTCTTTAGCAGCTGTATTTTCCTCTTCATTTCCCCTCTCAACTTATTGTATTTATGCTAGTTCTTGCTTGAATAATTTATCTGACTTACATAATGTAGCGTTTTTGTTTTATCACATTCTCTATTTCGCTCAGCATCCAAGGAGTTCTGGTTTTAGTTCCCTTAACATTTGCACTTGTTGGATTGTACCTAGCCAACGCCTGAAATTTGCCAGAGCTCCTTCACCAGCACCTTCCAAATATATACCTCTACCACCTGGAAGAACAAGGGTGGCAGACACAAAGGTACTCACCACCTGCAAGTTCCCCTCTAAATCAAACATCAAAGCTGTCTTGGAATTATATTGCCATTATTTCACTGTTGCTGGGTGAAAATCCTGGAACACCCTTCCTAAAATGGGTGTTCCAGGATTTTCACCCTTCCTAAAAACACTGTTGGTGCACCTACACCATGGACTGTAGTGGTTTATGAAAGCAGCTCACCACCGCCTTCTCAAGGGCAATTAGGGTTAGGCAATGTAGTTGAGAATTTTGATTAATTCTAAATACCCAACATGAGGATAATTAGCAGCTATGTGGTTTGAGAATAATGCAAAATATGTAAGTAACATCTTAATGTCTCTCAGAAATGTTTTTAACATGCCATTAAAATGAAAGATGTATTCATGAAAGATATCAGCACAAATCAGGCACAAATAATGCAACAAAGTAAATTACCAATGCATATCTAAGCCGGGGAAAGTAAGTCCAATAGATAAAGGTGCCTTCAATAGAACTGGTTTAAATTGGTTAGCGAAATGCTGAATCATAAGAAGCCACTTTTTGGGAGAGAACTTCCGTAAAACAGACTGACTAATAACAGAGTTATATTTGAAGGTGTCAGAGAATTATTGATTGAAAGACATGTCATCAGTAGATTGACAGATCAGTGAATGAATAAGATTGCTGTTAATTAAGTGCTGGGCAGATTAATCTGATAAAAAAAGATCGGAGATCTTTTGTGAAAGCCTGCTAGCGCATTAGCTGTGTTGGTGGGACCACTGATGTCCCATTTTGGCCAAAATTGTATTTTTGTCTGAATATTGTTAATGTGTAATGTTTTTGATTCTAACATTTCAATGTTTTAATAAAACTAGCTTAAGTGAAGAATTTCATTGAACTGAATAAACGTTCTTTTGCCTTTGTGAAATGAAATGTTTAATAAAAAGATTCAGTCTTTAAATTAATCAGGCCACCTAAAAGAATTTCCCACAACAGGCAATAAATGCTGATATTGCCAGTAGCACAGAGATTTGATGAATTAATAAGAAATTAATTAGTCTCACAATCTCTCCAGAAGTTTCAAGAAATTACAGGACTCACAGAAAATAGGGCTGGTATTTAATGATGTAAGGATCATTTGAATGACAAGGCCTATGTTTTTGTAAGGACACTCAGCCCTGGAGATCCAAAGGAGACATGTTTGAAACTATGGTGGGTCACTCTTGCAGGTGCTTAATTGCTCTGAAAGGTTTTTCCCCTAGCTTTACTTTTATTCTTTTCTCTCTCTTTCTCTGTTCTTTCTTTCCCTCTCTTTACTTATCTTTCAGTGTCTAATTTTACTTTAACTCACATTATTTCCTTTTCTTCCGTCCCCATTTTATGCGTATCTTTAAATTTCATTTGGTAAAATGGATAGGTTATCTTGTTCACCAAGATTCCGAATGGTCCATTTACTTTACCATTAACTTACATTTCTCGCAACGTGTGTTGGGAAAATGTTTCAATCTGATTGCTGAGGAAAATCTCACCTTGTAGGACCTGCCATAAAATGCCACATTCCAGCAAATTCTGGGCCGTTTTCTTACCCGACACATTTAAAACTATTGCTTCCAGTTTACAGGAAACAAATTATAAATTGTATCACATTAGATTTCAATATCTATTCCCAGGGAATATTACAGTAGAATCATGGAATCCTTATAATGCAGAAGGTTTTCTGCTGTTCCTTCTCCATTCTGAGAAAGAACTTATTGAAAATGTAAACATTTTTGTTCTCTTCATGCTGCTGACCAGCTTACCAATTGTTTCCAGCATCTTCTGTTCAGATTTCCAGGATTTGAAGCATGTGCATGTTAGGTTGATTGGCCATGTTCAATTGCCCCTTAGCGTCAGCAGGATTAGCAGGATAAATACGTGGAGTTACAGGGATAGGGCCTGGATGGGATTATTGTCAGTGCAGGCTCATAATTATAATATTTCACATCGAGAGCACATTATTACTAATTATCAAAAAATTGATTAGAGACAATTGTGCAAATAAACACTTAATAAACATTGAAAATCATTTACTTATTTGCAGTATGTGCATATATTTAGACACAAAAAATAGCTGTTTTACCTTTCAGACAAGGACAGTGTCGCACAGTAATGTTACCTCAAAAGAACTGAATAAGAATTGATGCAGTTTTGACAAATTATCAAACATCAGAGGGGAGACTTAATAGAGGTTTATAAAATGATGAAGGGGATAGATAGAGTGAACGTTCAAAGACTATTTCCTCGGGTGGATGGAGCTATTACAAGGGGGCATAGCTATAGGGTTCGTGGTGGGAGATACAGGAAGGATATCAGAGGTAGGTTCTTTACGCAGAGAGTGGTTGGGGTGTGGAATGGACTGCCTGCGGTGATAGTGGAGTCAGACACTTTAGGAACATTTAAGCGGTTATTGGATAGGCACATGGAGCACACCAGGATGATAGGGAGTGGGATAGCTTGATCTTGGTTTCAGATAAAGCTCGGCACAACATCGTGGGCTGAAGGGCCTGTTCTGTGCTGTACTGTTCTATGTTCTATGTATCAATCGCTGAAGCATCAAAAATTCAAGCATTAAACTGTGAATCAAGTAAGATGAAAGATGTCCATTAGTATTTCTATTTATTTTGTCCCAGGCAAAGATAATGGGCGGGATTTTATGGCCTCACATGACCCGAGACCGGAAAATCTCACCTGAGGTCAACGGACCTTCCCATTGTCCGCCCCTCACCCGCTCCGATTCCTGTGGCGGGCGGGCTGGTAAAATTCTGGCGAGTAAGTCCACAAGAAGTGTTGCCATTGTCATATTGCAGCAAGGGGCACAAAATGTAATTTTGCAAATTTACATATTGGCAGAGAGCTATGGATGCTTACAGGACCAGATTGTCGAACTATTAATATCACAATCCTGATTCAATAGAGATTGTACATGGGTGTGCCAAAAGCAGCACCATAATTCTCTAAAACATTAGGGCTGGGCCACGTATGCTGAATTCATTTACATCCCATGAAAGAATTTTTAAAAATCAGATATCAACTAAGTGCAGCTACAACTTAGGGCTACCTGTATGCTAAACACACAAAAACGTTATTGACAGGGCAAATTATGTCACGACATACAAGTGCGAAAAAAGCTCTCCAGCCCTACCTCATCCAGACAAGAATAGGAATGGATTGCCAAGTAATCAGTGGGGGAGGAATCTATGTCAATATTCCCTGACTCAAACATAATAGTGCCGAGGTTGAAATGTTTGCAAACATCATCAGAGAAAGTATGATGGATAAATGTTTTCAGTCACTTCTTGAGGTCCCATGGATCATATATGTCAGCATCCTATAATTTTGTTCATTAAGATGTAGTTGTGTGTATTGGAGATGCTAGTTTGTAGTGCTAAAGGCCTGGGCATCCCTGTTCAGCAAATATTACAGTCAAAAACTGGCAGGGACCTGACGATATGGGAGAATGTGCAGCATTGCAGCATCCAGTTCAAATACAGCTCCCCATTGGGCGCCATGGCTGCCGTGAGTCTCCAGCGTTGTCAGCTGTATAATTTATGCAAATGCTAATTTTAATGTAATTAGTGGGCCCAGGAATGAAGTCTCTGAGTCAGCTAGAATCTCTCCCACGCCTGGCAAGGAATGTTTCACTCCAGCAGGGTTTACAATAGCTCCCCACTTCCGGGGAGCTGGTGGCCCGAGCCCGATGGAGTGAAGGGGGGCAATCGAGGCCTCCCCAGGAGGTTAGGGGTGAGGGGGGTTCCCCCTGGGCATTGCCAGCTTGGCAGTGCCAGCCTGTCCCCTGGCACTGCCCAAGGGGCAAAGTGGCAATGCCCAGCGGGCATGTCTGCATTGCCCACTGGGTATTAGCCAGTACACAAGGGGGCATGGCCGGAGGAGGACAGGGCCTAATGGGGTAGGGCCTCTGTGGTGGCAATCAGTGGGGGTGGCGGTCCCGCTGTCACTCTGCACTGGGATCAGTGATAGAGGAAGGGAGGCCACCGATCATGGCTGGGCATGGGGGCGTGGGGGTGTTGGCCTGCTGATAGGGTCAGGGCTGTGATGGGGGAAGAGGTCGGGATTGCGGGGGTAGGAGGGGAGATCGGGACTGTGGAGGGGAGGGAGATCAAGGCAACCGGGCACGGGAGGGGGTGGTTGGCTCGGACATGTCTGGGGGCCAGCAATCAGGCCATGGAGGGGTCAGAGGGGCAGCTATGCAGGATTGCGGGGCTGGCCAGTGAACAGGCTGGACAGTGCGGGGCTACTGCGCATGCGCCGATCTCGGCACTGACAGATTGGCGCTATGCTGCCGGCCTCTCCTGCAGGAATAGGCCCCGCGCACTGATTTTCAGCGTGATTCACGCTCGTGCACTCTGCAGTGCTCAGAGTGAGGGAGATTCATTTTGAAACTCCCGCTGAAAAAACCAATGGGATTTACTCCAATTTTTATGTGAATTCGACACTTAGCATTTTTTTTGGGAGAATTGACGCCTACATCTCTACCATACTCCTCCTAATCAGTAAAATAATGATGAAAGGTCATCAAATGCGAAACCTGTTTCTCTCTCCACAGATTCTGTTTTTGTTAGAGCTTTGATCTCAGATTTGAATTCCCTCTATTCCTTTTTGTGGATAAGGTCAAAACAAAATCTAGCTCCTGGTGTAACTTGTAAGTGACAGTATGAGCATAGCTTCTTTCTAATATAACCAGAAAATGCTAACTAACTTTGGTAACTCTGATAAGTGTGAGGTTTCCTCATTATGAATGTTTTTACAGGCTTTTTAAAAAATTCTTCCATGAGTGTCACTCGTAAGCTCAGCATGTCTTGCCCTTGAGAAGATGAAGAAATGGATGGGAATTACTGGATTAATATTGAGCTTTACTAGCTTAAGGCAGGTCCAACATTTTTGGCTCACAACTACCCATTAGCTGCAGCGCAATTGGCCAGAATTATTTTCAATTCTAAAATTGTATTGTACTAAAAATGAATTAATGTTGTTGTATTTGTTAACACAGAGACATGGTTTAAATAATTTGTATTTGTAACGTATGTATTAGAAGTAAGATACCATTTTAAGTTTAAGCATAATTTGTGTATCAGCATGTTTGTGCTAAGAAGGGTTAATACATTCAGTTTGGTTCAATTTTATTTTCATTTTAAACTTTGCTTGCATTGTAATAAGGTTTTATGACCCTTAAAACAAACATAGGGTCAAAAAAACTTAGTTGTTGCTTAGCAACCAGAGGCCCACACTGAACAAGCAGAAGCAGTTAAGAGTCAGTTTGGAACCAGGTAACCCGGAGGCAAAGAGCATTCAAGGCAGGAAGGACAATATAGTGTGACAGAAAGCAAGTCCCAGAAGCTAAAGAATAGAAATTCCCAGAAACCAGGGAGTGGGATAGAAGAGAGTTTGAAGACACTAAAGGAACAAAGAACAGAAATCTTGAAAAAAGGTTATGTTCAGTGAAGTCATGAGCAGAGACAGAGCCTCCCAGTTAAAGACGCAGCTGCAAACCTGGAGATGTCAGATAGTGAGAAGCCAGATATTTAGGGGTAACCAAAAGGTTAGTGACACCTTAATACAGCCTGTGAAACAGTGGTATACTCTTGGTGTGGCTGGAACCTAAGAGATTGAGTGGAAGCTTGAATGCACATGGTGATCCAGAAGAAAGGAATACTGAAAGGAAAGGTTGAAATCGTGGATGCAATTCCTTGGTGAAGACATCCAAGAGAAAGCATTGTTTACCACAAGATTCCAATCCATGTTCTTTGAGAGTGGGGATTAAAAAGCTTGGCTGGTATTTTATGACCTTGTTCGGGTGAGGCTTGTAAAATCCTGCCTGAGGCCAACAGAGAATTCCCTTCTACGAGCCGTGCCCGCCCCAATTCCAGGGCGGGCGTGCCAGTACAATTCCAGTGACACCAGTGAATTCATAGTGTGACAAGCCTCTGTGAGGAATTGATGAGAAGTCTGCAGAAGTTGCATTGAGTGCCATCTGTCACATGTTGTCAGAGGGTGGGGTGTCTGACCACATTTCGCCTACTGTTTTACATGGACTGTGTACTTACTGTGATCATGACAGCATAAGATAAATTTTATAACTTGTGTTATCCTTGCAAATCTGTATATATCTGTAAAGGCACAGTTGGGGTGAAGAAGTATTGGTTGGAATTCTCTGACCATTTATGCCCCACCGCAACTGCAAGCAAGGATGGAGAATTTGGGGCTCAGCCAAACATTCATTCACTGCAGCGGGACCGGAGAATCTCGCTGCCGTCAATGGCCAGAGAATTCTGGCCATTGTATTATAATTAATCTTTTCTTGTTTAATGTTTTATTCTTTGATTAAAAGTTCATTGGCAGTCTTGTGACCCTGTTCATCGATGTATTTAAACAGAAAATAAAAGTCAGGATTTATCAAGCCAGGTTCCATCCTGGGATCTGACTTGTCCAGGAGTAACAGCTGGGGTCGTGACAGTTAAAAAAGAATACATAGGTTATTTGTGTTAAAAAATAAGTAATCACTGTAGAACATCTCTCATGCAGCATTAAAACTAATTTCGACAACAGAGGTGAATATTTGTTGCCATTCAAAGGATCTTCTACGTATTTTAATAATTGCTTATTTTTTTCATTTGTACATTCTCTCTTATCTTCATATCTTCATAGTCAAAGTAACAACATGGCTATTTACTTGCTGTTGTATTTTCTTTCTGACTACAACTAGATTTTTAGTATTTAGTACTTGAAAGAGACAATTAAAAGGCAAATGGACAGGAGAATGGGATTTAAGTACGTAGTCTCAGAGAGATTTAGAAACGACGTCTCCATCTGTGTGGTAAAAGTTCATGATTCTATGAGGGGAATTTTCATGTCACCAATCACTGGTGTATAATAGTAATCAGCAAGTTCACACTGAACATAACTATAATTGGAACAAAATTGGAAAATTGCCCAGGTATATCCTGTAGACAAAAAGCAGGACAAATCCAACCTGGCCAATTACCACCCAATCAGTCTATTCCGATCATCAGTAAAGTGATGGAAGGGGTCATCAACAGTGCTATCAAGTGGCACCTACTCAGCAATAACCTGCTCAGTGATGCCCAATTTGGGTTTCGCAAGGGTCACTGAGCTCCTGACCTCATTACAGCCTTGGTTCAAACATGGACAAAAGAGCTGAATTCCAGAGGTGAGGTGAGAGTGACAGCCCTTGACATCAAGGCCACATTCGACCGAGTGTGGCATCCAGGAGCCCTAGCAAAACTGGAATCAAAGGATATCAGGGGGCAAACTCTCCGCTGGTTGGAGTCATACCTGGTACATAGGAAGATGGATGTGGTTGTTGAGGGTCTGTCACCTCAGAACCAGAACATCACTGCAGGAGTCCCTCAGGATAGTGTCCTAGGCCCAACCATCTTCAGCTGCTTCCGTCCATCAAGAGGTCAAAAGTGGGGATGTTCACTGATGATTGCACAATGTTCAGCACCATTCACGACTCCTCAGATACTGAAGCAGTCCATGTTCAAATGCAACAAGATCAGGACAATATCCAGGCTTGGGCTGACATGTGGCAAGTAACATTCACGCCACACAAATGCCAGGCAATGACCATCACCAATAAGAGACACTCTAACCACCACCTCTTGACATGCATTGGTGTTACCGTAACTCAATCCCCCACTGTCAACATTCTTGGGGTTCCCATTGACCAAAAACCCAACTGGACTCGTCACATAAACACAGTGGCTACAAGAGCACATCAGAGGCTAGGAATACTGTAGCGAGTAACTCACCTCCTAAATCCCCAAAGCCTATCCATCATCTACAAGGCACAATCATGAGTGTGATGGAATACTCCCCACTTGCCTGGATGGGTGCAGCTCCAACAACACTCAAGAAGCTTGACACCATCCAGGACAAAGCAGCCTGCTTGATTGACACCCCGTCCACAAACATCCAGTCCCTCCACCACCGACACTCAGTAGCAGCAGTGTGTACTATCTATAGGATGCACTGCAGCAATCCACCAAAGATCCTTAGACAGCACCTTCCAAACCCACGATCACTTTCATCTAGAAGGACAAGGGCAGCAGATACATGGCAACACCACCACTGCAGGTTTCCCTCCAAGCTACTCACCATCCTGACTTGGAAATATATCGCCTTTCTTTAGCAGTTGTTGGGTCAAAATCTGGAATTCCCTCCCTAGCGGCATTGTGGGTTAACCCACAACAAATGGACTGCAGCGATTCAAGGAGGCAGCTCAACACCACTTTCTCAAGGGCAACTAGAGATGGGCAATAAATGCTGGCCAGCCAACGCTGCCCATGTCCCACAAATGAATATAAAAGAAAAATCAATAAGTGCTGGAAAAACAGCTGATCTGACATCTGTGCAGAGAGAGAAACAGAGTTAACATTTCAAGTCCAATATGACTCCTCTTTGGAATTGAAGAAAAGTTGGAATGTGAGGGGTTTTTTGCTGTTGAAAATGGGAGGAGTGGCAGGTGGAGCAAAAGAGACCAAGGATAGGTTAGAGGGTGGGGGATTAAATGACAAGGATGTCATGGAACACAAGATAAAGGGAGTGGTAATGATAGCATTAAAGATACAAATCATTGGTCCAGAGTCAATATCAATACTAGAATAAAGGTTAGCAGTGTCTGAAAGCAAAACAGCAGAATGTATTATGTGCAGAAGGAAGGTTGCCTAAAAGCAAAATGTGAAAACAAGATAGAGACTGGAACTTGGTGGAAAAATTTCAAAATGGAAGATTGAGTTCATGGTCTGAAGTTGTTAACTCAATGTTGAGTCCAGAAGGCTGTAAAATACCTAATCAGAAGATGGGCTGCTGCTCCTCCAACTTACGTTGGTTTTCACTAGAACACTGTGGCAGGCCAAGGGCAGAAATGTGAACATAAGAGCAAGATGATGAACTGGCAAGTGACTGGAAGGTCAGGGTTATGCTAGTGGATTGAGTGAAAGTGTTCTGCAAAGGGGTCACCCAATCTGCAGTCTGCATTTGGTCTCTCCAGTATTGAAGACTCCAGAGTTACTGTGCTGCACATTTCTCACCAGGACCGGATGGGAAATGTGCTGCTCCAGACTTGGCTATGTAAAAAAGGAGAGAAGTGGCAATCCAACAGTGATTGCCCCTCCATGGAAGTTCTGGGCCAATTGTTATCTTTAATATTTAGAGTCCATTGCCTTGCATCCCCTGATGGTGTTGGCCTTCCTGATTCCTGCTCATATGCCACAGTTGGCACGTTAGCAACATTCAATGTGTATCTTGGTAAATCTATGAACAGGAGGCAAACAGAGAGATAGAAACCGCATACCGGCGCAGGCTTGGTGGGCCAAAGGGCCTGTTCCTGCACTGTATTGTTCTTTGTTCTCTTGTTCTTAAAATGTTGTTCTTCAGAGTAAATGTAGGGATTGCAGAGAAAGAGGCTATTTGGCCCACCATGCCTGTGCTAGATATGGGAACAGGCAAGCTGAATGTGATTAGAACTATTTGCTCTCATCGCAGGTAAACACCGACACAAACTGGTTCTATATTGTAACCTCAATACATGACTTTGCTGGAAAATAATGAGGCTTTGATTGGTCAGATAGTGACCTCCAGAGGTAGAATAAAAAACTACACTGCAAAACAAAGCATACCGCAGTTTAAATACGTTCTCCACAGAGATTTAATATCTATTTGAATATCTAACCACAAAATGCAACCAGGCTTATGAAACAAACTATGTTAAAAAATTGTTGGAAATACATAGCATATGAAACAAAAAGACAGCTTACTATTTTCGTTTGACCCTTCTGCAGAACTGTATGATCAGGAAAAACCTATGTGGGAGAACATAAATGGATGTTAACTAGTGAAGAATTGAAACTTATTCTTTAACATGATTTATATTCTTGGAGTGAACCTTACTCAACTGCTTTTCTTTAATCAAAGTGTGAATCATAGCGGGCGGGACATGGACCATGCAAAGGATTGTTGACCTCGGGTGGAATTTTTGGTCTTGGGGCAAGCGTGGTGAGAAAATCCCGCCTAGGATCTTTCAAAAAAGATAAAATACAGAACACCTAAGGACAGAGAATATAATAAAAATAGAATAGATTTCTAACAAGAGGGCCATTTGTAACCAAGTTTATTGAATACAGTGAATATGATTTACATGTGAATGCATACCCATGTGAATATACAAGTGAATGTGGTGGACATGAACTTTCAAATGACATTTGAGAAGATGCCACATGAATGACTTGAGACAAAGGTGTTTGCAGTCAGGGCCCAGAATGCAGAATGGATTGAAACATCAATAGTTGAGTGAAGGAAGAGTAAATAAAGGGATGATAGAATCACACAGCACATAAAAAGCAGAAAACTGAGGGTAGAAATTAAGGAAGTTTCCTCGGTCTGACAGAAAGTGAGGAGTGGTGTCCTGCAGAGTTGTTTTTTATTAGAGGACAGAAATGTATAGCTAATGAATTGGAGAACTGCACCAAAATATGGGAAAGCAGCGTAGGAAGATAAATGGCAAAAATATAGCAAAGGGTACAACGATTCACTTTGGTGTGAGAAATAAGGAGGCCACTTATTCCTCAGATATTAGGAAATTACCTGATTTTTCCCTATTTCCCTTCTTGAATAATTGATGGGGGGTAGTATAGAATTCTTTGCATGAGGCCCTTCATTTTAGTTTTACTATAATAAGCAAGCTAGGTTAAGGTAATTATAAAGTGCCTTATATATATAGTGAGAATTCATAATGTACCTAGAACAACATATGCAAAGGTATTTGAAGTCGGGAATGGGTTAATGAACTTTGTCACACTTAAGCATTAAGACCCAAACTCTGATTTTGTTGAGAACACTGCAGAGTCCATGTTTTTGTCAGAGTTCGGTGTTTTTCATGTCTGTGCCAGATAAAAGGAACAGCTATTCCTCTGTCTCCATTTGTTATCAAGAAATACGATTAACCCAGCTCGAAATAAGCTAAACAGTCTCCATTTTCATGTACCTTTGTTTAACACGATGAAGTTGACATGTATGCCTTCTGTCTTTGAATCACCATAGATTCATATATATATATTCATCATATGTTATTCATCTTATCCTGATATAAAGTATTATACAAACCTGCATGCAGATTAGTTAACTTGTTTGTGCAAAACCTGTGATGTTGTTTCAAGGATATAAATGACAAACAATCGTGGCCTTGGAGATCGAACAAACTACGCAGAGGAAGTTACTGCTAATACAACAAGAATCTCACCATGAACAATGACAGACATCTTAGAGAATTGCAATGTAATGAGGGCGGGGCCCGGGACATATATAAACTCTGTTCTTACTTGTGTTCGATGAGAAGGCTGGGGGTCCACTGTTAGGAACCTCACTTCTCCCACAATTGTGAAAATAAACACTGCATTTTGAACCACTAATAGTGTCAGAGGTTTTTTTACCTACAACAGTATTATAAACTGCAAAGATATTATAAAGTGTATAACCACAAATTAACCAAGTATTATAAGCTTAAACTGTATTTTCAATATATATATGTGTTGTGCGCGTTGGCCAATTTCGTTCTGAATGCAGCATGATGGGAAACAGTGGTAGACGGGCCAAATTCTTTTAATACAATGGAGCACAGAAAAGCAGCTTCTGTTATCTGTTTTTGGATATGCGAAAGGCAAGCTTAATAGGCCTGCTATTTAAGGGAGTAAATTCATTCCTGGGTAGCGAGGCTGGAGAGTCTCTCAAGCTGATAAAGGAGGCCCTGGTTCCAGCGAAAGAGTGACTCCTTCCACCAGTTAAAAAGCACAGATGTTAACTATAACCTTGGTTACTGGTAATGATGTGGGTTAGGTTTCCTAGGTAAAGGGGAAAGAACCTACATGGGCAATAAGCTAATAATCTCTATTCCTGTTGATAGGTGAAACGTTATTGGCTGAGGTAATAATGTGTAATATTGTGATTGGACTCTCCAGTCTGATTGATGAGACTAGACAGGATATTGAAACGTTCAGGATAATATAATAATGTTACCTTGCAATATTAGGTCAGAGAGGACAGTCAACCCTCATTGACTGTGTCTCTCTCCTGATGCATGCATTAGCAAATAAATTCCTTTTCGTCCTTTAACTATATGCTGTCTTTTGCAGTCTATGTATTGGTTGAGTGAAGTTCAACAATTATAGGGCACCCCAGGGGAAAACCTCAGAAAATTCCTCTTACAGGCATCAAGTTAGCTGTCCTCCAGTCCTCTGGCTCACCTGTGGCCAGAGAGGATTTGAAAATTAACATCAGAGCACCCAGCAATCTTCTCTCTTGCCTCACACAGCAACCTAGGATACGACTCATCTGGGACTGGGGATTTATCCACTTTTAACCCACCTAAAACCGCTAACACCTCCTCCCTCTCAATGCTAATCTGTTCAATTATATCACAATCCCCTCCCTGTTTTCTATACCTGCATCGTCCTACTCCAGTGAGCACAGGTGCAAATTACTCATTTAATACCTCACCCAAGTCTTTAGGCTCCACACACAGATTGCCACTTTGGTCCCTAATGAGCCCTACTCTTTCCCTAGTTATCTGCTTGCCCTTAATATACTTATAAAACACCTTGGGATTTTCCTTTATTTTGCCTGCCAGGGTTTTTTCATGCCCCCTCTTCACTCCCCTGATTTAAGTACCTCCCTGAACTTTCTATGCTCCAAGGCATCCAGTGTTTTCAGTCCCCTCTATTTGCCATAAGCTTCCTTCCATACCTTATCCAATCCTGTATTTCCCTTGGCACAGTAAGAAGTTTAACAACACCAGGTTAAAGTCCAACAGGTTTATTTGGTAGCAAAAGCCACACAAGCTTTCGGAGCTGCAAGCCCCTGAAGGCTCCGAAAGCTTGTGTGGCTTTTGCTACCAAATAAACCTGTTGGACTTTAACCTGGTGTTGTTAAACTTCTTACTGTGTTTACCCCAGTCCAACGCTGGCATCTCCACATCATTTCCCTTGGCATCCAGGGCTCTCTGGACTTTTTGGTCCCACCCTTTACCTTCATGGGAACATGATGGCTTTGTACTGTCTCTATTTCCTTTTTAATGACTTCTACAAGTAGCTGCTCCCAGTCTGCTTTGGTCAGATCCTGTCTTATGCTATTAAAATCGCCTTCCCCCAATTTGGAACCTTTATTCCCAGTTCATCTTTGTCCTTTTCCATATCTACCTTAAATCTTACCGAGTTATGGGCACCATCACCAAAATGCTCCCCAAATGACACTTCCACCACCTGCTTGGCTTCATTCTCTAAAATTATGTGCAGTATCACCCCTCACTTGTAGGGCTTTCTATGTGCTGGTTCAAAAATCTCTCCCGGGTGCACTTTAAGTATGCTGCTACCGCCCCCCCCCCCCCCCCCTCCCCCGCCCCGCCCCCCGAGCCTTTTGCACTTTGCCTATCCCAATTAATATTGGGAGAGTTGAAATACCCTACTATTATTACCGTATTATTTTTATACTTCTCTGACATTTGCCTACATATATGCTCTTCTATCTCACCCTAACTGTTTGGTGGCCTATAGTGCACATTCAGCAATGTGATTGCCTGCTTTTTGTTTTTAAGTTCCACCCATAGGGCCTCAATCGAGGAGCCTACTAAGATATCATCCCTCAATGCAGTAATTGATTCCTTAATCAATATTCCAATCCCACCTTCTTTTTGCACCTCACTACCTCGCCTGAAGATTCTATACCCCGGAATATTGAGCTGCCAGCACTGCCCCTCCCTCAATAATATCATACTCCGATGTGTTAATCAACGCCCTCCTGTAAGACTCCTTGCATTAACATCCAGCCTTGCCAAATTCCCTTATAGCTCATGGAATAAAAGAAACAATAGCAACATGTGTACAAAGTTGGCTGGAATGTTACCACCATTCACTTCAGAGTGATTTTCCCACCCCGCTGCAGTGAACGGATATTTGGCTGGGTGCCAAATTCTCTGACCTCGTTACAGCAGATGCATGACGTGAATGGCCAGTAAGATCACGCCCATTGTGGTTAATGGATGTTTTTAGGACTGGAGTAAGTAAAGTTCCCCAAAGGTTGGTAGTAATCTTGCTGTTCTTTATATATATAACTATAGGACCTTGATGTACTGGGTACAATTTCAAAATTTGCAGATGATACGAAATTTGGAAGTATTGTGGACCGTGAGGAAGTGCTGCAGAACTTCAAAAGGATATAAACAATGGAATGGGCAGACAGGTGGCAGATGGAATTCAATGTTGAGAAGTGTGAAGTGATTCACTTTGGTTCGAAGAGTGCAGACAGACAATATAAAAAAGAAGATACAATTCCAAAGTGGGAGCAGGAGCAGATGGACTTGGGTGTATATGTGCATAAGTTATTGAAAGTGACAGGAGAGGGTGAGAGGGTAGTTAAAAAGCATACAGCATCTTAGTCTTTGTTAATAGGGGCATAGAGAATAAATGCAAGAAGTTATATTAAACTTGTGTAAAACATTGGTTTGGCCTCAGCTGGAATATTGTGTCTAGTTCTGGGCGCTACACTTTAGGAAAAGTGAGAAGGCATTAGAGTGTAGAAAAGATTCATGAGAATAGTTTCAGGAATGAGGGGCTTAGTTACACAGATAAATTGTTGAAGTTGGGAGTCTTCATTTGAGAAGAGAAGGCTGGGAGTAGGTTTAATAAAGGTTTCATGAAGGGTCTATTGGTGGAAGGATTGAGAAGATTCAAAAGAAGAAATGGAGACATGAGAAACATTTTCATGCAGTAAGTGGTTGGGATCTGGAATGCACTGCCTGAGAGTGTGGTGGAGGTATGTTCAATTGAAGGATTTAAGAGGGAATTGTATTATTATCTATAAGGAAGAATTTTCAGGATTCTAGGGAGAAGACAAGGGAGGAGCATCAGGTGAATTGCTCTTTCAGAGAGCCAACACAGATATGATAGGCCGGGTGGCCTCTTTCTCTGCTTTAATCATTCTGTGATTCTGTGACTGTTTTGTGTTCACCAAGTAAAATTCTGATGGAAAATAGTTCTCTGTTCAAAGAAGTAGGACTTATGGAGATTTAAGGACCAAGGTATCACCAGACTGGGCCTTGCTACTGGAAATCAGCTCATGGATACTCAGAAGACTGGGTGAAGTGACTTTGAAAGGACACTAGAAGACTTGATCTAGTCTTCTAGTGGCGGGGAGAAAGGAGCTGGGAGGACAGTGGGACTTAATCTATAAGGCTACACATCTGCTGAAAGTAAGGTGTAACCTAAAAATGATGGTATTTTCAGTTGCATTAGTTATTGGGAAGTGTCTTTTTTGCAGTTTGGTATATTAGTTGCCTATTAAGTAATAGAAAATAATAAACAAAAAGGAATTTTAACATTCTCCCATCAGGAAACTGACAGGGTGATGTGGAACCCCAGTTTTACACTGTGCCCAACATTACCCCCATTGGTCCTATCAGTTTCTCAATGGAATGACGAGTTTAACATTGCCCCCACAATATATCTCCATATATTGTCTTTTGAATGCTCTATATTAAGTCAATAGAGTATAATTTATTGATCAATTGGGCCAGTGGGCTGACGAATGGCAGATGGAGTTTAATTTAGATAAATGCGAGGTGATGCATTTTGGTAGATTGAACCAGGGCAGGACTTACTCTGTCAATGGTAGGGCTTTGGGAAGAGTTACAGAACAAAGAGATCTAGAGGTGCATGTTCATAGCTCCTTGAAAGTGGAGTCACAGGTGGACAGAGTGGTGAAGAAGGCATTCGGCATGCTTTGTTTCATCAGTCAGAACTTTGACTACAGGAGTTGGGACGTCTTGTTGAAGTTGTACAAGACATTGGTACGGCCACACTTGGAATACTGTGTGCAGTCCTGGTCATCCTATTATAGAAAGGATATTATTAAACTAGAAAGAGTGCAGAAAAGATTTACTAGGATGCTACCGGGACTTGATGGTTGAGTTATAAGGAGAGGCTGGATAGACTGGGACTTTTTTCCCCTGGAGCGTAGGAGGCTGAGGGTGATCTTATAATGAGGGGCACAGATCAGCTAGATAGTTAATATCCTTTCCCAAAAGTAGGGCAGTCTAAAACTAGAGGGCATAGGTTTAAGGTGAGAGGGGAGAGATACAAAAGTGTCCAGAGGGGCAATTTTTTCACACACAGGGTGGTGAGTGTCTGGAACAAGCTGCCAGAAGTAGTAGTGGAGGCGGGTACAATTTTATCTTTTAAAAAGCATTTAGATAGTTACATGGGTACGATGGGTATAGAGAGATATGGGCCAAATGCGGGCAATTGGGATTAGCTTAGGGGTTTTAAAAAAATAAGGGCGGCATGGACAAGTTGGGCTGAAGGGCTTGTTTCCATGCTGTAAACCTCTATGACTCTAAAAAAAAATTTAGCCTATGTTGATTTTAGTTTGTTTGTTACAGTAGAAGTTTTCAAACCATGAAATCTTGAGGGAGGGGGGAATTTTCTGGCCTCCCCACGGTGTGTTTCTCGTGGTGGAAGGCGATGTACTTTTGCTGCCGGTGGGATCTTTTGGTCCCTGTACCCTGTGCTGCTGGGAAACCCATGGCGAGGATGCACTGTCATTGGGAACAGAAGATCCCACTATTATGAACAGTCAGAAAGTTCCAGTCCTTATCTTATCATTCTTTCTGACAGTCATTGGGAAATACATGTCACTTTTTAGGAGTTATCAGTCTCGATGGGGATCACAAGAAATTGGAGGCTCTTGTGGGATTCAAATCCGGAGCCTGTAAAATGGGTGCGCTGGAATTTTCCAGAGCTTAAATAAACAAGATTTCACATTTACTTTTGTTGTAATCAATGAAAAGTCAACATGGCTATGTTCAATACTCAGGAATTTCTGGAATGTGAAAACTGGGGTCTTGGTGCCTTGTAACAGTTAGCAAAGATCAACTTGAAAGTTGTGTCAGAGGAAGTAGGAGTCAACTTGAAAGCATGGATTAAAAACACAAACTGTTGAATACCTCAGCACTTGAACCTTGAGGGAAAAAAATGATCTCAATAAGCACTCAAATTGAGTTAGCTAGATTTCAATTGAATGAAAAAAACTTGAAGGGGAGTCAGAAAGAATAAAATGTGAATTGGAAAGAGATAGAAAAAGGCAAAGATTTGACCAGAAAGAGAAATGAGAAAAGCTTGAATTAGAAAAGAGAAAGAAGGGGAAATGCAGAATTTGAGAGCAGGTGGAGCAAGAAAATTTGAACTCAAAAGAAAAAAGCTTTGATTACGTAAACAAGGGGTGACTGGAAAACTTGAGCATGACTCAGATTTAAGTCATGGTTTTGATTCAGTGCTTAAATTCATTGAGGAAGGAGTTGAAATGTACTTTGTGCCATTTGAAAAAAATGCTGTGCTGGCCAAAAGGTGATGATGCAATGAAAACTGCAGTTCTCAATGTCTATGAGTTGGTGCTGGAGGCTGGCAGGTAGAAATTAACAGAAAGAACAGAGTCCGACTTTTGTGCAATTTTCAAGAGAAGAAATGATATGTGATAGATGGTATAGGTCTATGAATGTTAAACAAGGGAAGTGGAAAAATTTAAAAATAGTGCCCCTTTGGGAATAAAGTCGCACCTAGCACACCATGAAGTTTCTAAGATAAATTAAGCTGCAGTAATGTCAGACAATTATGACACAAAAACAGATTTGATTTATTATTGTCACATGTATTTGCATACAGTGAAAAGTATTGTTTCTTGCGCACTATACAGACAAAGTATACCATTCATAAAGAAGGAAAGGAGAGAGTGCAGAATGTAGTGTTACAGTCATAGCTAGGGTGTAGAGAAAGATCAACTTAATATGAGGTAGGGCCATTCAAAAGTCTGATGGTAGCAGGGAAGAAGCTGTTCTTGAGTCAGTTGGTACGTGACCTCAGATTTTTGTATCTTTTTCCCAACGGACGAAGGTAGAAGAGAAAATGTCCGGGGTCTGTGGGGTCCTTCATTATGCTGGTTGCTTTTCTGAGGCAGAGGGAAGTGTAGACTGTGTCAATGGATGGGAGGCTGGTTTGTGTGATGGATTGGGCTTTGTTCACGACTCTTCGTAGTTTCTATCGGTCTTGGGCAGAGCAGGAGCCATACCAAGCTGTGATACAAGCAGAAACAATGCTTTCTATGGTGCATCTGTAAAAATTAGTGAGAGTTGTAGCGGACATGCCAGATTTCATGAGCCTCCTGTAAAGATAGAGGTGTTGGTGGGCTTTCTTAACGATGGCGTCAGCGTGGAGTGACCATGACAGTTTGTTGGTGATCTGGACACCTCTGAACCTGAAGCTCTCGACCATTTCCACTTCATCACCATTGTTGTACCTGTAATTCTCAGATACTTTCCATCAGTTTGCTTACTCAAAGGTTTTACCCTAGTGCCCTTATTTGCAAGATGGACAAAGGACAAACACGAGTAAAGGTTCAATAAGTTTATTGATAATAACACTATTAACCCGTAAATTACCCACATAAAACAAGGGGATAACCCAGATTCAAGAATACTACCTGCAAAAGATGGCTTGGTTAAACTGCAGGGTCGATTTTCTGAGTCCCTCTGGTCCATCGTCACGAAGGTGAGTCTCGATGGCAGCTTCTTCCTTCCTTCCTTTCTGGTCAGTCTTCTGGATGGTCAAAATCGCCTCCCTCATTGAGGCTTCGCTGCTGGTATGACTGAGATGTGTACCTTTATCCCCCTCCCTCCCCGCCTTTCCAGAAACTTCTCTGGCTTCCGATCAATGAGGTCTCGGGAGGGGGTCCCTATATCCAGTGGGTTTCTTGATGTCTGCCTGACAGGACACCGGGGCCCACCCCCAGGTGTCCATCTCCATGGTGTTGCTTACATGCAACCTGTTGCCAGATAAGATAACTGCAGGAACTCTCGGTGACAGAAAGTCTGGCCCGATCTGGGTTTCTAACAATAGGGCGGTGCATTTCAATGGGGTGCGATGATCTCCTGCTGGGTCTCAGTAGAGTGCAATGATCCTTGATGAGTGATTGATGGGCCAGGCCCAGACACGTGTCTTTGTATGTTTGATTTTCGTCAAGTCTGGCCTGCCCGAGGTTTGACTGTGTTTGATTTTAATATGCCCAATTCTTGAATTTAGGATATCCAATTTAATCAGCCTTAAAACTAAGCCCTGATTATATTACCACACCATTGATGTAGACAGGTGTATATCCTCCACTACACTTCCTGAAGTCGATGACTATCTCCTTCGTTTTACTGACATTGAGGGATAGGTTATTGTTGTTGCATCATTTCACCAGATTCTCTATCTCTTTCCTGTACTCCCTCTCGTCATTGCTTGAGATCCGACCCATCACGGTGGTGCCATCAGCAAACTTAAAAATCAAGTTGGGGGGGAATTTGGCCATACAGTCATAGGTGTATAATGAGTACACCTAATGAGTACAGCGTGGGCAGCATGGTGGGTGGCACAGTGGTTATGTGAGAAACGAAGCTCACTTTGCAAATAATTTACTCCAAGTCAAATTCTGAAGTAGCAAACACTTTTATTTAACTGTCTTGCAAGAACGGGTGGCTAGCAAATAGGCACACACTGGAGTATCTCTCCTATACTTTTATACAATTTCTTTGTGTCTCTCAATCCCTCCCCTTCTCCACAGTTAGTGTTCGTGTTATCGGATATCACCTATCATAAGCCCTAGGTTTACTCCGCCTTTGTTTACTGCCCTTGCTATCCAATTTGGCAGTCCCCGTCCATGTTTACTTTTGTCCCTTATTTGGCTGTTCCCTCCCATCCTTATCTCCCATTTTCACGGCACTTTTTGTGTGAACGCCCACAGTGTACGTGACAAGCTGCAGTACTGGCTTTCCTTTGTTCCAGCCAGTTTAACCCTATCCATACCTTATCAGTCGTCTTGTGATTCTCCTGCAGAAGCAACATTCTTATCTGTTTTTCAGTTAGAACTGCTACCTCACAGTGCCAGGGACCCGGGTTTGATTCCTGTCTGAGTGGAGTTTGCACATTCTCCCTGTGTCTGCGTGGGATTCCTCCGGGTGCTCCGGTTTCCTTCCACAGTTCAAAGATGTGCGGGCTAGGTGGATTGGCCATGCTAAATTGCCCTGTAGTGTCAGGGGGGACTAGCTAGCGTAAATGCATGCGGTTATGCGGATAGGGCCTGTGGTCAGTGCAGACTCAATGGGCCAAATGGCCTCCTTCTGCACTGTAGAAATTCTGTAAATTCTAAATTCTATACAACTATAGTTAGGGGCTGAGGACACAGCCTTGCAGGGCACAGGTGTTGAGGACTGAATTATGAGTCAAGTGACAATACCACTTTGCCACTCGCCTCCCCTGCCTCTTGGGAACCTGCTTTTCCTTCCATCGATGATGCTCGTCCAGCAACTGGGACATTTAATTGGATAGTTGTCTCCATAAGGATTTGCACAGTAAGAAGTCTCATAACATCAAGTTAAAGTCCAACAGGTTTATTTGGAATCACGAGCTTTCGGAGTGCTGCTCCTTCATTAGGTGAGTGGAGAGTTGGGTTCACAAACAGTATATATAGACACCGACTCAATTAGAAGATAATGGTTGAAATGTGAGTCTTAACAGGTAATCAAGTCTTGACAGATATAGACAATGCGAGTGGAAAGTGTTAAGCACAGGTTAAAGAGATGTGAATTGTCTCAAGCCAAGATAGTTAGAAGGATTTTGCAAGCCCAGGCAAGTTGTGGGGGCTTGATGTAGACATTGCTTTGACAAAGGGTCGTCTGGACTCAAAAGGTCAGCTCTTTTCTCCCCTTACGGATGCTGCCAGACCTGCTGAGATTTTCCAGCATTTTCTCTTTTGGGATCTTGTCTGTGTCTATGTATGCCCTGTTTGTGAACCCAACTCTCCATTCACTTAATGAAGGGGCAGCGCTACCAAATAAACCTGTTGGACTTTAACCTGGTGTTGTGAGACTTCTTACTGTGCCCCACCCAATCCAACCGGCATCTCCACATTAAGGATTTGCATTGGAGTGTTGTCTCAATGCAGATTTTCACTGACCCTGTGAGGACTTTCATTGGATAGTTCTATTTATCTTTGTGTGGATGTTGATTGGATAAGGCAGTCTCAATGTGGATGTTGATTGGATAATTCAGTCTCAATGTGGATGTTGATTGGATAATTCAGTCTCAATGTGGGTTTTGATTGGATAATTCAGTCTCAATGTGGGTTTTGATTGGATAATTCAGTCTCAATGTGAGTTTTGATTGGATAATTCAGTCTCAATCTGGGATTCCATTGGACAGTCCAATCTCTGTGTGAGCGCCGCTCCCTCCCGTCCCCGCCCCACCCCCCCCCCCCCCCGAGAAAGATGGCGGCGCCCAGCCGGTGGCGGTTGGTGCGCACGGTGGGTTTGAATGGTGGCTGGCGGTTGGGAGCGGGGCGCGCGGGACTGAGCACCGAGCCGGCGGTGAGCCCGGGGCCCCGGTACCCGCCTGTCCTGCCCTCCAGAACCGCCAAGAGCAAGTCGGCTCAGCGGCGGCGGCTGCAGGAGTTTTACCAGCGGGTTCACGACTCCCCCTCGGCGGCCGAGAAGATCGCGCTGCTGACCCGCCTCCAGCGGCTCAAGTACGTGGTGTGTCCGCAGACGCTGTCCATCGAGGCGGACCGCTGGTACCAGAGCTTCACCAAGACCGCCTTCGTGCCGGGACTGCCCGGTCGCCTCAGCACCGCCGGCCCGGAGCTCGGCCAGCTCAAGTCGCTGGTCTGCGAGTCTCTTTTGCAGGAGAATTTCTACGTGAAGCGGCGGCGGCCCTTCCTGTACCGGGAGAGGGAGCAGACGGTGCTGCCGCTGCTCGGCAACCTGGTGCCGCGGCTCATCAGCGCCCTGGCAGCGGAGAACCCGCTGCTCAGAGCCTCCTCCCTGGGTAAGGAATCGACCTCTGCCTCGAAGACTTTCCAGCGTCTGCTATTCCTCCTCACCGGCCTGAGAGGTGTACAATAATCCCATACCAGCCAGTCTGCACCGTTACCCGGGGCCACACTTTGTCAACACAACTCTTTAAAAACATTTTACTCCATTCTTAAAGTTACAAAGTCAATGCTCAGTGTGACCGGGCAGACCTGAATCCATTTCTTGCTTGCTCCAAAAACTGAACTAGGTTCTGGGTCCCCACAAGAGAGGCAAGCAAGATCCAAGCTGGCAAGGCATTGCACCCCGGGTTTGATCCAACACTTGATCTTAGCCAAAAAGGTCGACAACACAACCCTCCCTCGGCTGACAGCAAAGGCGTTTAGCAAAGCCATAGTTCAATCTGTTTGGTCTATGTCAGGGGTGGTGGTAGGAGAACTGAATCATGAACAGCGAATACCCTATTAAATTGAAATGTACAAGTAGATTGCTGTTTGGAAGGAGTATTTGGAGCCCTGGCTGGTGAGAAGGAGAGGAAAGGACAGGTGTCCAACAAGCTTCTAATCCATGTACAACCTTATGTACTCAACATCAAGTTTAACAATTTTGGATCACGATCACAGCTCCCATTTTTTCTGACATGCTGGTAATGATTATGTTGTTCATTTAATTGCTGCTGCCTTCCACTCTGTGTTAGATCTTCCCTTATGTTCTGATACAAAAGCAAAATACTCCAGATGCTGGAAGTCAGTGATAAAACAGAAAATGTTGTTCTGCTGGGAGATCACTCACCTGAAATGTTAAATATGTTTCTTCACAGATGCTCTCTCATCAGTGGAGCATTTATCATTTTGTGATTTTTTAAAAAAAAACAAGTTATTAGTCTAGAAGTTCCAACAGCTGTCAAAACATCTGAACTTGTTTTTTGGAGATATTCTAGCTGGTATGTTTTTGCATAACCATGTACAGGAACAATGTTGCCAACAATAACTTCGAACTGATCATTCCCAGCCATGCACCCTAAATTGCAAATTGTCCATTTTGTTGTTGATGCAACTCAGTGGCAATATCAGTAGCAGCTATGTTCTAATGCCAGCATGATCATAGTGCCTAACACTGACTAAATTTCATTGTTAATGCACACTGCTCCCATATGTGTATGCAACTATACAGCCTCTTAAAATAAATGCAAGATGAGTACTGAAATAAAAACATTAAATGCTCAGAACACTTAACACGTCATTCTTGACATTCAATGGCATCACCATTGCTGAATTTCCCCCACTATCAACATCCTAGGGGTTATCATTGACCAGAAATTGAACTGGAAAAGACATATAAATACAATAGTTACAAGAGCAGGTTAGAGGCTGTGTGTTTCTGGTTAGGGCAGCATTTAATGCTCATCTCCAATTGCCTTTCAGAAGGTGATGGTGAGCTGCCTTCTTGAACTGTTGCAGTGCATGTAGTGTAGGTACAACCACCATGTTGTTAGGGGGGAAGTTACACAATATTGACACTGTGACGGTGAAGGAATGGCAATATATTTCCAAGTCAGTATGTGAGTGGCTTGGAGGGGAACTTCCAGGTGGTACTGTTCCCATATTTCTGCTGCCCTTGTCCTTCCAGCGGTTGCTTGCTTGGAAGGTGCTGTCTAAGGATCTTTGGTGAGTTCCTGCAGTGCATCTTGTAGATAGTACACACTGCTGTCAATGTGCATCAGTTGTGGACGGCGTCAATGTTTGCGGATAGGGTACCAAACAAGTGGGCTGCTTTGTCTTGGATGGTGCTGAACTTCTTAAGTGTTGTTGGAGGTGCACTCGTTGAGGCAAGTGGAGAGTATTCTATCACACTCCTGACTTGTGCCTTGTAGATGGTGGATTGGCTTTGGGAAGGCAGGAGGTGAGCTACCCACTTCAGGATTCCGAGTTTCTGACCTGTACTTGTAGCCACAGTATTTATATGGCTAGTCCAGTTCAGTTTCTGGTTAATAGTAACCTCCAGACAGTGGGGGATTCGGTGATGATAATGCCTTGAATGTCAAGGGGCAATGGTTAGATTATCTCTTGTTGGAGATGGTCATTGCTTGATGTGAATGTTACTTGTCAGCCCAAGCTTGGATATTGTCTGGGGCTATTTGGACATGGACTGCTTCAGTATCTGAAGAGTTGTAAATGGTGCTGAACATTGTGCAATCATCAGCAAACATCCCAACTCTGATATGATGGAAAGAAGGTCATTGATGAAGCAATTGAAGATAGTTGGGCCTAAGATATTACCCTGAGGAACTCCTACAGTGATGTCTTGGAAGTGAATAATTAACCTCCAACCAGTACAAGTATCTTCATTTGTGTTAGGCACAACTCCAACCATTGGAGGGTTTTCCCTCAATTCCCATTGATTCCAATTTTGCTGGGGCTCCTTAATGCCACACTAGGTCAAATGCTGCCTTGAGTCAAGGGTAATCACTCTTGCCTCACCTCTGGGATTCAGGTCTTTTGTCCATGTTTGAACCAAGGCTGTAATGAGGTCAGAAGCAGAGTGGCTCTGGCGGAACTGAAACTGAGCGTCAGTGAGCAGGTTCTTGCTGCTTGCTAGCACTTGACCTGTTCCACCTCTTGACTGATGATCAAGATTTGACTGGTGGGGCGGTAATTTGCCGGATTGGATTTGTTCTGCTTTTAGTGTACAGGACATACCTGAGCAATTTTCCACATTGCCCGGTGGAGCCAGTCTTTTACTTGTGCTGGAATAGCTTTAACATTTAACACGAGTAACTAGATACAGCTAAAGAATTAAACCTTGAGCATTTTGCATTGCTTTAAAGAATATCTTCCTTCTTGTTTCAGATTATGAACCAGAAGTTAACTTTTACTGGTTGCGGGGTGAACGAACTGTTCCTAGAGGGCATCGGAAAGGGCGAGTAGATCCTATTCGTTTCCAGATTGATGACAAACCTTACTGCCAAATTCGGATTCCTGAACAGCTCCCTGAGGTAATAGCTCAATAAAGACAGCTGAAGGATTTAAAGGCATTTTCTGTGTCCAGAAGTTTCCTGCATTTAGTCAGCTGATGCTAGCATCAACCTCTTTTGGTCATGTTACCTGTGTTTGCTGCAGCATTATATTAGGACATTGTAGGCTATTTCATTTTCCTACAAAAGCTTATTTTTGTAAAACATATACTGTAATACAACTCTGTTCTAATTCAATGATTCACATAGACCATAGAATCATTCAGTGCAGAAGAGGCCCGTTGGTCCATCAAGTCTGCACTGACACATGAGAAACGCCTAACCTCCCACCTAATCCCATTAAACAGCACGTGGCCCATAGCCTTCAATGTTATAATGTGCTAATTGCTCGTCCAGGTACTTTTTAAAGGATGTGAGGCAACTCGCCTCTACTACCCTCCCAGGCAGCACATTCAAGACCATCACCACCCTGTGGGTAAATAAGTTTTTCCTTGTATCCCCCTTAAACCTCCTGCTCCTTACCTTGTGACTGACCCTTAAAATAAGAGGAACAGTTACACCTTATCCACTCTGTCCCTCATAATCTTGTACACCTCAATCAGGTCGCCCGTCTGCTCCAATGAAAGCAACCCAAGCCTATCCAACTTCTCTTCATGGCTGAAATGTTCCATCCCAGGCAGCATCCCAGTGCAGCTCCTCCAGTGCAATCACATCCTTCCTATAATGTGGTGACCAGAACTGCTCACAGTACTCCAGCTGTGGCCTCACCAAAGTCCTATACAACTCAAATATGACTTTCTGCTTTTAAAATGCCTCGATTGCTAAAGTCAAGTGTCCCATATGCCTTTTTCACCACCCTACTAACATGCCCTTCTGCTTTAAGAGATCTATGGACAAATCATGCCATTCATTGAATATTTCCTTGTCAAATTACTCCTTCCAAAGTGTATCACCTTTCAGTTTTCAGGATTAAATTCCATCTGCCACTTCTCTGCCCATTTCACCATCCTATCTATATCTTGTAGCCCAAGACACTCAACCTCCCTGTTAACCACCTGGCCAATCTTTGTCATCCGCAAACTTGCTAATCCAAACCCCCCCCCTTCACCCACACACACACACACACACACACACACACACACACACACAGGCTTCCAGTCACTAAAGCAGCCTTCTGTCATCACCCTCTATCTCCTACAACTGAGCCAATTTTGAACCTACTTTATCAAATACCCTGCATCCCATGTGCATTTCCCTCCTTTATGTCTCCTATGTGGAACCTTGTCAAAGGCTTTGCTGAAATCCATATAAACTACATCAATTGCACTGCCCTCATTTACACACCTCGTCACCTCAAAAAATTCAGTCAAATTTGTTAGGCATAATTTCCCTCTGATGATGCTCACTATCCCTAATCAAACCTTGCCTCTCCATGTGGCGATAAATGCTGTCCTTCAGAATTTTTTCCAATAGTTTCCCTACACTGATCTGTAGTTCCCTGGCTTATCTTAAATAGCGGAACCACATTAGCTGTTCTCCAGTCCTCTGGCACCTTATTCATGTAAATTGAGTCTGTGTCTTTATATGCCCTGTTTGTGAACAGAATTCCCATTCACCTGAAGAAGGGGCTTGGAGCTCCGAAAGCTTGTGTGGCTTTTGCTACCAAATAAACCTGTTGGACTTTAACCTGGTGTTGTTAAACTTCTTACTGTGTTTACCCCAGTCCAACGCCGGCATCTCCACGTCATGACCTCCCTTGTGACCAAAGAGGAAATAAAAATTTGGGTCAGAGCCCTTGCAATCTCCTCTCTGCCTCCCACAACAGCCTGAAACACAGTTCATCCGGACCTGGGGATTTGTCCACTTTTAAGCCTGGCAATACTGCTTCTCCCTCTCCCTATATCAATTTGCTCAAGAACTTTGCAGTCTCTCTCCCTGAATTCCTACCTCCTTCCTCATTCTCTTGGATGAAGACAGATGTGAAGTATTGGTTCAACACTACCAATGTCCTCTGGCTCCACTCTCAGATTGTCCCCTTAATCCCTAATTACCCTATTCTTTTCCTGGTTATCCTCTTCCCATTGACATACTTATAGAATATCTTGGGATTTTCCCTACTTTTACCAGCCAGAACTTTCTTATATCCCGACTTTGCTTTCCTAATTGCTTTTTAAGATCCATCCTGCACTTTCTGTATTTCAATGTGATTTACTTTGATGTCTGCAACTTTGAAGAGAGCTTGTTATTTAAAGTGTGCTGTGTATAAACACACTCTGTTGGGGAAAGAAAGCAAGCTTGCATTTATGTAGCACATTTGAAAACCCCTCAGGCATCCTAAAGCAGTTTACACCCAAGTACAGTCACTATTATCGCATAGGAATCACAGTTAATTTGCACACAGACAGCAATGTGATAATGAGATAATCTGTCTCTGCTTGTACAGTTAAAGAGCATTAAATATTGGCCAGAATTCTATGCGATTTCCTTTGCCATGGGCTTCTTTTTACATTTAACGAGAGGGCAGAAATGTATCATTTGAAGGATGGCTTCTTTGATAGTGTTGAATGCAGAGCCTGCGTGATCACGTGCCCTAGTTTCTGGAGGAGGGGTGCCTTGAATTTCCAACCTTCCAACTCTTCTGAAAATGCTACCCTGGGCCAATACAAATTCCTCTTTTAGGACCATAGAATCCTTACAATGCTGAAAGAGGCCATTCTGCCCATTGAGTCTGCACCGACCTTCTGAAAAGCACCCCACCCAGGCCCACTCCTGTGCATTTACCATAGCTAATCCACCTAACCTGCACATCTTTGGACTGTGGGAGCAAACTGGAGCACCCAAGGCCGGAATCAAACCTAGGTCCCTGGCTCTATGAGGCAGCACTGCTAACCACTGTGCTGCGCTTGACTCCTTAATTATGTTCGTCTTGTAGGAAGTAACCTATTTCACACCTATGTGTGGCATAATTATCTTTAGAGTAGCACATCAGACTTTCAGCATGTTTAGTTAAAGATAACTTTTTCTTGCAGTTGCATTTAGTCAGGTAAGACCAGCTGATTGGTCTTTTGGATCTTACTAACTTTAGAATTCAATATTTTATTTTCTGCATGGCACTTGTTTTTTTTCTGTTTGCAAGGTGATTTTCCTTTCAAAAAGTCAGGTTTGCCATTCTCTTTTGGCTCATTTTCCCCCTACTTTGGCCAACATGAATCAATTTGCATGAGACTAGAGTCAATTTATAAGCTAAAGGAAGGGGAAGGCAAGTTTGCTCTGAAGCACCTGTATGAGATTTTGTAATTAATTGAACATGGAATATGGAATCTTTAGATATGGTATGTTAGGAGCTGCTACTCTGACCATGTGAATATCCTAGCAGTTCTTTTAAAATAATATTCAGCATGGTTTCTTCAATTTTTCTGTTCAAATTCTGAAAGCGCAAACTTTTCATCGTTAGTGCTTCTTTTGGTTTAGCTGTATACTTCTTTTGGTTCTTTCTATGTTTATTGATTGTACCGTTATACTCTTATTGGTTAATAATTTATCAACCTTTAAAGCCTCATCTTCATTCACTGTTAAGATGCAAACTTTTAGCATTATTAAACACTGAAATGGTTGATTGCTTCAGTGCTTTAACCTCACCCTCTGGATTAGCAGATTGTATGAGAGAATTGATTTCTATAACGTGGTAACTGGTTGATGCAGAATTTTTAATTAACCCTTAAAAGTTAGCTGTTAACTTGAAAAAGAGGCATTTTTAAAATTCGGCCTGTTTGTCTTCCTAGTTTGTGCCCTTAGAACATTCAATTCCTGAAAATGTTCCAGTTATTCAAATTGAACCAAGTCGGCTTCCATTATTTCAACGGCAGTATGACAACAATATTTTCATCGGTAAGATGGGAAACGGATTTGTGGATGAGTATTTACATTTTAATTTTTCACCATTACGATTTGCATAATTGAATATTTTATGAAAGTAAATGTTGTACCACAGCTTGTTTTTGATGGGTATGGGAAGTAGAATTCAGCTGAATTACTGTATTGTATTTCATTTTACTATGACCTAGTAGAAGACCATACTTGTATGTCTTCTCTTTACAGGATCAAAGATTGCCGATTCTTCTTGCTATGGGCATACCCAGTTTCACTTTGCTTCTGATAAATTGAGACGAGAAAAACTAATAAAAGACAACCTATCTGACCAGATTGAAGTGCGTTTGCGTGCCAGTGGCATTGCAAGTTTGTTTGCTTGGACTGGAGCACAGGCAATGTATCAAGGTTAGGCAGTGTAATTCATCAAAGCTTAAAGGGCTTGTTTTTATAATATGTGCTCTTATTTTTTTTCCCTTGTGAACCCTGCTTTGCTTATTTTCCTTTTTTTTGTGAATCCTTGAGTTATGTATCTCATTCAGTTAAGCAAACTAGTTGCTACAAATCTTTGCTGATTTAACTGATGAAGCTTAACATACAAAGCAACACTTCAATTCTTTCACTGACAAATATGATGACTAAATAATCACTAAATGACTGAATCATTTTGCATGAGACTAGAGGAGTCAATTTACAAGCTAAAGGAAGTGGAAGCCAAGTTTGTGCTTAAAAGCATTCAAGAGATTTTATAATTTAATTGAATATGGAATCTTTAGATATGGTATGTTGGAGCTGCTATTCTGAACATGTGAATGTCCTAGAAGTTCTTTTAAAATCTTTTTTCTGTTCAGATTCTGAAGGCACAAACTTGCTTTCGTCAGTGCTTCTTTTGGTTTAGCTGTGTACTTTTGATTCTTTCTATGGCTAGGATTGTACCATTACACTATTTACTGGTTAATAATTAGCAGTGCTAACCACTGCCACCAAGGTTTTGGAACAAACCTTAAATTTACCATCAAAAATGTTGAATCAATAACAGGAAGCTACAGTTAAATTATACTACCAATTTCACAATGATCATTGAGGATTTCTAAATTATCCAAACATCTGGGAAATAACTGCAAAAGAATATACAAGGCAGTTTGATCTGTTCATATAAAAAGTCCGTGACAAGTCAGTTTATAAATAGTGGTAGGATTCCCATTAAATGGTTGCATAATGTGAGGAATAAAAGAATGACCAGGGTGAGGTTAGGGCCGGTCAAGGACAGTAGTGGGAACTTGTGTATGGAGTCAGTAGAGATAGATGAGGTGATGAATGAATACTTTTCTTCAGTGTTCACCAAGGAGAGGGGCCATGTTTTTGAGGAAGAGCAGGTGTTACAGGCTAATAGGCTGGAGGAAATAGATGTTCGGAGGGAGGATGTCCTGGCAGTTTTGAATAAACTGAAGGTCGATAAGTCCCCTGGGCCTGATGAAATATATCCTAGGATTCTTTGGGAGGCAAGGGATGAGATTGCAGAGCCTTTGGCTTTGATCTTTGGGTCCTCGGGGATGGTGCCAGAGGACTGGAGAGTGGCGAATGTTGTTCCTCTGTTTAAGAAAGGGAATAGAAATGACCCTGGTAATTATAGACTGGTTAGTCTTACTTCGGTGGTTGGTAAATTGATGGAAAAGGTCCTTGGGGATGGGATTTACGACCATTTAGAAAGATGCGGATTAATCCGGGATAGTCAGCACGGATTCGTGAAGGGCAAGTCGTGCCTCACAAATTTGATTGAATTTTTTGAGGAGGTAACTAAGTGTGTTGATGAAGGTAGGGCAGTTGATGTCATATACATGGATTTTAGTGAGGCATTCGATAAGGTCCCTCATGGTCGGCTTATGATGAAAGTAAGGAGGTGTGGGATAGAGGGAAAGTTGGCCGATTGGATAGGTAACTGGCTATCTGATCGAAGACAGAGGGTGGTGGTGGATGGAAAATTTTCGGACTGGAGGCAGGTTGCTAGCGGAGTGCCACAGGAATCAGTGCTTGGTCCTCTGCTCTTTGTGATTTTTATTAATGACTGAGAGGAGGGGGCTGAAGGGTGTAAATCAGTAAATTTGTTGATGACACCAAGATTGGTGGAGTAGTGGATGAGGTGGAGGGCTGTTGTAGGCTGCAAAGAGACATAGATCGGATGCAAAGCTGGGCTGAAAAATGGCAAATGGAGTTTAACCCTGATAAATGTGAGGTGATTCATTTTGAGAGGACTAATTTAAATGTGGATTACAGGGTCAAAGGTAGCGTTCTGAAGACTGTGGAGGAACAGAGGGACCTTGGGGTCCATATCCACAGATCTCTGAAGGTTGCCACTCAAGTGGATAGAGCTGTGAAGAAGGCCTATAGTGTGTTAGCTTTTATTAACAGGGGGTTTGAGTTTAAGAGCCGTGGGGTTATGCTGCAACTGTACAGGACCTTGGTGAGACCATATTTGGAATATTGTGTGCAGTTCTGGTCACCTCACTATAAGAAGGATGTGGAAGCGCTGGAAAGAGTGCAGAGGAGATTTACCAGGATGCTGCCTGGTTTGGAGGGTAGGTCTTATGAGGAAAGGTTGAGGGAGCTAGGGCTGTTCTCTCTGGAGCGGAGGAGGCTATGGGGAGACTTAATAGAGGTTTATTAAATGATGAAGGGGATAGATAGAGTGAACGTTCAAAGACTATTTCCTCGGGTGGATGGAGCTATTACAAGGGGACATGACTATAGGGTTCATGGTGGGAGATACAGGAAGGATATCAGAGGTGGGTTCTTTACGCAGAGAGTGGTTGGGGTGTGGAATGGACTGCCTGCAGTGATCGTGGAGTCAGACACTTTAGGAACATTTAAGCGGTTATTGGATAGGCACATGGAGCACACCAGGATGATAGGGAGTGGGATAGCTTGATCTTGGTTTCAGATAAAGCTCGGCACAACATCGTGGGCCGAAGGGCCTGTTCTGTGCTGTACTGTTCTATGTTCTATAACTATCTCCAAATGAACTGATCTGTGGATACAGCTGATCCATGTGAGCAATTTCGCATTTAAAAAAATTCTTTCATGGGATGCCAACATTGCTGGCAAGGCCAGCACTTGTTGCCATCCCGAATGGCTCTTGAGCCGAGTAACTTGCCAAACAGCAATAATGCACCACTTCCACCCTTGGAAGAATTTTCTTGGACTTTTTTGGGGCTTTGAGAGCATAATTGCCCATTGTGTATTTTGTGTATTGTGTATGTTTTCTCAAGCTGATAATCTAATTCTTTTGTTATTTCAGGTTTCTGGAGTGAGGCAGATGTAACCCGACCATTCGTCTCCCAAGCTGTAATTACAGATGGAATTTTTTTCTCTTTCTTTTGCTATCAGTTAAACACTCTAGCTCTGTCTTCTGGGGCAGACCAGCATAACCACCGCAAGAACATTTGTTGGGGGACAGAAAGTATGCGCCTATATGAGGATATTGAAGGAGACAATGTGAGAGGGTTCAATGATGATGTCCTGAGTCTACTTGTTCACTTTCTGCTCAACAGACCAGAATCAATGAAAAATAGCATAAGCTGAATTCAAATCTCTTATAAATTTGAAAGTAATTTAAATGTTGTAACATATATTTGAGTACACATATTACATATATATGTATGGGTTTCAAAAACTAATATGTTCAGTTTAAACTGCCTCAAATACATTCTTCTGAAATTTCCCCCGCATTGCTTAGATGGAATTTTTTTAGGTGAAGGGTGTTTTCTCTTTGTCAACAGGAAGTTCAACACCATCCAAAACAAAGCAGCCCATCTGATTGGCACCCCATCCACTCCCCCACTACTGATGCAAAGTGGGAGCACTGTGCACCATCTACAAGATGCACTGCTGCAACTCCATATAGCTTCTTTGACAGAACCTTCCAAACCCATGATCTCTACCACCTAGAAGGACAAAGGCGGCTGACATATGGGAACACTGTCCCTGGGTCAAAATCCTGGAACCCCTTTCCTAACAATGCTGTGGATCTTTCGCCATTACATGGACTGTAGGGGTCCAAGAAGGCAGCTCATCATGACTTTCTCAAGGACAATTAGAGACGAGTAAATAACATACCCACCTTGTTTTGAACCATGAGCAAATTTGGATCCATTACCCTTGTCTTCTTCATCTAAGCCCTTAATGCAGATTATAAATAGTTCACACCCCATAACTGATCCTTTGCACCCCTGCCATCTTGAAAATGGCAATTTATCTCTTGTTATCCTTTTGTTTTGTGAAGACCACCAACTTAAAGAAAACACAAATAGAAACTCCCAGTTATCTGCTGAAAAATGAAGCCACAATATTTCATGTTTTAAATAAAAACCGTTACTGTACAAGGGCTAAAGCAATTTCTCCTGACTACTTTATTTCATAAACACTTGCTCTTTAAGGCTGAAAATCTCAATGGATCACTTCCCGTTCTATTTTTATTTCCACCCAAGAGCTCCTCTGTAGTTTTCATGATCTTGAGTGTTCTTTTGTTTCTCATGGGACTAAACCAAGGTGTGCTACAACTTCCAGGAATTCACTTTGACGTTATTCAGTCTTTCTGCAATTCTCCAAGGTATGAGGTTTCTTGTGGATCTTTCACTAACATCAGGCTAGGCAGCTTCCAATTCTCTCCTTCAATAGCTCAAGCCCAGGCCACACTGCATTCTTAGTGACTCCAAATTCAGAGCACTCCTGATTTCTTATAGCCCGCTCTGCTCATGGTCTATGGCTGCTTTGCAGCACTGGACTCAGTCTTCAATTGCCTGTCTCAAAGCTGCTTCCTAGCTGGCTGACTGCTTCTGTGAAAATTCACACACAAAAACCCAAAACAGAAAAAAAAACTCCCTGCAGTTTATCCCCACAGCAATGTGGTACCCCTGGGATGTCCGGGATAGAGATTGAAACTAATTAATTTGAGCTTCAAAATACTTTGATTCTGGGACTCACGTGAATAATTTAAATCCCTTATGGAGGCAACTGTAGACATCTAGGACGGAATTTTATGGCCTTGCTTGCCAGGAAACTGTAAAATCCCGCCCGAGGAAAACTGACAGCTGTCCACTGGGCCCCTCGCCCATTCTGATTCCCGTGGTGGGCGGGCCGGCAAAATTCCAGCCCTAGCCTCCACCAAGACTCAGAAAGGAGTCACCCATTACAGTGTTTGTCCACTTCATCTGACTTTATTAAGTAAACCTTTGAATTGCAATTACTTTTGGCTTTATCAGCTTCTCAACCCTGAAGTTTTAATTTCTTGTATTTAAACATTTCAATCCACAAACTAAGTTGTATTCCTAAAACTTGTATATCACAAAATTATGTATTCATAACACTACTCTGATTTCTGTCCATTAACAAGTCCTCCATCCATGCTAATATATTACCCTCAGTGTTGTGCACCTTTGTTGACCTTTTTCTGTGGCACCCATTAAATGCCTTTTAGAAATCCAAGTGTACCACACTCTTGGGCCCTCCTTTGCGCTACTCGAAACATCCTCAAAAAAGTCTTGTTGAGACTTCCTTAATAATAGATTCCAGCATTTTCCTAATGACTGATGGCTAACTGGCCCATAGTTCTGTTTTCTGTCTCTCTCCTTTCATCAAGGACAGTTCCATTTACTCATTTCCAATCTACTGGGATTGTTCAGAATCTAAAGAATTTTGGAATGTTATAGCCAGTGCCTCTACTATCTCTTTACCCCTATTTTCCCAACTAATTATTCAGATTCACTGATTTTTTAATGGGATGAAATATATCCACTGTTGGAAGCCTTAAAAGGCCTATAAGTGATATAATTTTAAGACAGAATTTGTTTTTTGGTCATGTTAAATTAACTCCACTCCCCTTCTGTCACTGCAGACAGTGGCCCTCCCTAAAGCCTAAGGATTTGCACTTAGTGAGGTCAGAGTTAATTGCTTGCAGTTCCTTTACAGATCTGCAATCTGATGGGGCAGCTGCACAAGTACCAATACCAAGTTTCTATGGGTGTTCTTCATTTGAGGGGGTGCATCCAGCAGAATAGCCAGAAAATAACAAAGTTATTAGTTTACTCCTTTTGTATTTAAGCGTTTGCACCCGCTCATCGAAGCAGATACAGGTTTCAGGTCAAGTTCTTCATAATGCCCCAGGAAGTGGTGCACATAGGACATAAAGTAGAGTCATGGACTTGTAATTGAGGAGCTGCAATCAATAAAGCAATCAATGCTCAGCTATCTTGCCATATTAAGAGTATAAATCTGAAGACACGTGCTTTGCTCAGGCCATTTCTTGAGCACTATATTAAGTTGTCACCAATGGTAAGGAAACGAGAAGATCTGGATGCAGAATAGAGAACAGTACAAGTGCCAGAGTCGTGTAATTTGAAGAAAGATTTTTTTTAAAGTTTCAGACTCTTCAACCTTAAAAGCAGGCTCATAATGTGAGGTCTCTTATAGATACGTCATACTGAAATGGAAAATTAGTCAACAGCAAACATTTGTAATCATATAGCACTTTTAATATAGTAACCTGTCTAGAAATGCTATGCGGGAGCATTGTCAGACTAAACTGAATACCCCGTTGACCTATATTTTTGATGAATCTCATTTTCTCTGAGAGATGAATTAAACATTGCTACTGGTAACAGAATGACAACTGTTGCAGTTGACAGTTATGATAAAAATTCTTTCTGGCTGACAAACCTCCAATGATGGTGAACACAGCTTCAATAGCCCGATGTTTTAGCAAGTTGATTGTGACACTTATGGCATATGTAATAATTGAGAGGCTCTACAATTACTCAGGTTAAAGTAATTATTTATTTGAAGCAAACTATGTACAAGGGAGGACAACAAAGACCTTCTTGCTCTTCAATTCCCGAGGGTTAAATGTCAGAACTAACCGCTGCTTTCTAACTGCCACAACATGTGTTTGTACTCACGTTCAATTACTGTTCCACATTCTTGGACCTGCACTCTACCATTACTGCATGCTCGCGACTTCATGCTCAATAGCTGCATATCGTGTTGTGCTATGCTGCCGCTTCTGCCTCCCCCTTTAAGTTCATTATAAACAAATTCTGAACAGACAGCTATTTACAAAAATTGTTCAGTAATAGAGTACAGTCTCAAACTTTCCATGTATCAGGAGGCTTTGGAACTCTTTGATAACGTTTCAGCTCTCTGGCCAGTTCTGCCTCAGCTGAAGTTACGATGTCTTGAGTCAGGTGGTTTGCAGTTTCAGGAGGTTCACTAGTGCAGACATCTCCATTTTCCGTGGGAACAAAATGAGGGCCATCCTCTGAAATAAGCGGTGCCATTAAACTTGGAACTATTGGAAGAATGTTGATTGGTGTTTCTGGATTCTCTATTGTGTTAGTTTCTCTTTTCCTTATGTGGTCTACCTTGGAGGTTAATCAGATAAGATACAGGCCTGTTTTTGTTATGAATTTCCCAGGAACCCAGCCTGGGCTAAACTTAGAAGTTCCTGACGAGTACTAATTCATTTACTTCGAATGACCTATCACCCTTAACAGAATCGTGGTATCCTTTTGTCTACCTTGTTTCATTTCCACCCTCCTCGCTAAATTTGGAAACACAGGTCAATTCTTGTGTGGAACTGCCTCCCCATTAGCTCTGTGGCGGATACTCCTGTAGTGACGTGTGGTGTTGTCCTGTAAGTGAGAAGGAATATAGCAAGATTGAACCGTAATGGTGCGCCTGACTGATTTTTCACCACTGACTAGAACACCTGAACAGCTGTTTCTGTTAAACAATTCAAGTGTGCCATGGACACATGTTCTATTCCATTATTTTTCATAAAGTACTGAAACTCTTCTGCAAAGGCAGTGCCATTATCGGAGACCAAAACTGGCAGGCTACTTGTAGCAAAAGTTTGTCATAGCTTTTCAATCATTGCAGATAACATTTTCATTTTATGAATAAGAAGCAAGTTGGAATGGGCAGTAACAATTATTAGGAACACAGTGCCCATAAAATGACCTGTGCAATCCACATGTAACAGCGCTCAAGGTCAGCTATGCCACTCCCACGGGTGCAAGTAAGCTGAAGGAGGCAGTGCTATTGCGATTGGCATTGATCACTGCCTTACTAGTTTAGGTATCTTTATCAATGCTTGACCACAATAACTTCTTGTGAGCACTTTCATTTTAGTCTGACCTGAGTGAGCATTGTGTAATGCCTGCAGTAACGTTCCTCTTGCTGGGCCAGGAACCACTCTTCTAGACTCCCACAGTAACACACCGTTCTCACCGCTCAGTTTGTTTTTGCAGAGCTGGAAATGTTTGAATTGGTCTGACATGGCGAAGTGCCATCCATGGAAAATCATCCGCTTTACTCTGAACAGGATTTGGGTCTCTTGAGTAATTCAGAATTTGCTTTGACAATACCGGCACAAGAAGTTGAGAGCTAACACTATTTCTTGTACTGTTGGTGGTAATTTTGATTGAGGCAGTGGAAGGTAACTCAGGGTATCTGCATTCAATATTATGGTACCTGGTTTGTGTGGGATGCTGCTGGAAATAAAGCCCATCGTTGGACTCGGGCTGATGCAATAAGGAATAGGCTTGTTTTTGCAAAACGTATAAGTGATTTGTGATCGGTGATGATCACAAAGTGATTCTTGTAAACATGCTGGTGGAATTTTTGAACTCCGTAAATGATGGCTAGCCCTTTCTCAATTTGGGAGTATTCTCTTGGCATCAGTTAAGGTTTTTGATATAAAAGCATTGGGCCGTTCTACACCATCTTCCATTCTGAGATAGAACTGCCCCTATGCCAACTGGTGAAGCATCACACATTAGGATTTTTTTAGGGGTCAAAATGGACTAGCAAATCTGAAGATTGTAAAGCAAATTTAACATTCTCAAAAGCTTTTTATGATTCCCTCCAATATCAGTGTTGATATATTTTTAAAAGTAGGTTTAATGGTGCCAGTAATGTTGATAGATTTGGTATAAAGCAGCCAAAATAATTAACCATCCCCAAAAAAGATTTCAATTCTGACAAATTTCTAGGCGCTGGTGCTTCCTTTATAACTTTTAGTTTTTCTTCAAGAGGGTGTAGCCCCTTGTCATCGACTTTAAGTCCAAGGTAAGTGACCTTGTGGTCCTGAAAGATGCACTTCTCTCTTTTAAGTTGCACCCCTGCCTCTTTGAATCTCTTGAGCACCTCTTCGAGGTTTGCCAAATGCTCTTCTGGGGAAGCCCCTGTTATTAAATCATCATCTTAAATCATCCAACTATTTTGGATATGTCATACAATAAACTTTTCATGGTGTGTTTAAAAAATAGCGCACGCTGAAGACACCAAAATGTTTGATTTGATTTATTATTGTCACATATATTAGTATACAGTGAAAATTATTGTTTCTTGCTACACAGACAAAGCATACCGTACATAGAGAAGGAAAGGAGAGAGTTCAGAATGTAGTGTTACAGACATAGCAAGGGTGTAGAGAAAGATCAATTTAATACGAGGTAGGTCCATTCAAAAGTCTGATGGTTGCAGGGAAGAAGCTGTTCTTGAGTCAATGGTACATGTCCTCAGACTTTTGTATCTTTTTCCTGATGGAAGAAGGTGGACAACAGTATGTTTGGGGTGCGTGGAGTCCTTGATTATGCTGGCTGCTTTTCCAAGGCAGCAGGAAATGTAAAAAGAGTCAATAGATGGGAGGCTGGTTTGTGTGATGGACAGCTTCGTTCACAATCCTTTGTAGTTTATTGTGGTCTTGGACAGAGCAGGAGCCTTACCGAGCTGTGATACAACCAGAAAGAATGCTTTCTGTGCTGCATCTGTAAAAGTTGGTGAGAGTTGTAGTGGACATGCCAAATTTCCTTAGCCTCCTGAGAAAGTAGAGGTGTTGGTTGGCTTTCTTAACTATAGCGTCGGCGTGGAGGGACCAGGACAGGCTGTTGGTGATCTGGACACCTAGAAATGTGAAGCTCTCCACCATTTCCACTTCACCCCTGTTGATGTAGACAGGGGCATTTCCTCCACTACGCTCCCTGAAGCCGATGACTATTTCCTCTCATTTTGTTGACATTGAGAGAGTGATTATTGTCGTCACACCAGTTCACCAGATTCTCTATCTCTTTCCTGTACTCCGTCACATCATTGTTTGAGATCTGACCCACTACGATGGTATCATCAGCAAACTTGAAAATCAAGTTGAAGGGTATTTGACCACACAGTCATAGGTGTATAAGGGCCTGAGGACACAGCCTTACGGGGCACCAGTGATTGTGGAAGAGGTGTCACCTATCCTTACTGATTGCGGTCTGTGAATTAGGAAGTCTAGGATCCAGTCGCAGAGGGAGAAGCCGAGCCCCAGGGCATGGAATTTGGAGGTGAATTTTGTAGGAATAATGGTGTTGAAGGCTGAACTGTAGTCAATAAATAGGAGTCTGACATAGGTGTCTTTGTTATCTAGGTGCTCCAGGATTGAGTGTAGGGCCAGGGAGATGGCGTCTGGTATGGACCTGTTGCAGTGATTGGTGAACTGTAGTGGATCCAGGCAATCTAGGAGACCAGAATTGTTTGATTTGTGACTAACCTTTCGAAGCACTTCATAATGATGGATGTCAGAGCCACCGGACGATCGTTGTTAGGGCACGCTGCTTGGCTTTTCTTTGGTACCGGAATGATTGTCGTCGTCTTGAAGCAGATAGGAATCTCAGATTGGTGTAATGAGAGGTTAAAGATGTCTGTGAATACCCCCGCCAGCTGGTCTGAGCAGGATATGAGTGCTTGTCCGGGTACCCCATTCGGTCTAGTCGCTTTCCATGGGTTGACTTTTGAGAAGGCTGCTCTGGCGTCTGCAATAGTGACCTCAGATACAGGTTCATCCGAGACTTCTGGGGTGGAATGCGTGCTCTCGCTGACCTCTTGCTCAAAGCGGGCATAGAATGCATCGAACTCATCGTGGAGTAAATGCTTTCTTGGAGATTGCTAGCAAGATAGTGACATAGTCCAGTTAAGAACATTTGAAACTGAAATGGTTTTTCTTCCATTCGATATAGATTGTAAATAAGTTGATGCATGAAACTTGCCAAGATTTGCAGGGTGCAGCTTTTGTGTTCTTTTGTAAAACATTAAAAGCAGTCATTTTTAAAATCAAAAATGTATTAGTTTGTATTCCACTTATGAAAAGGTGACTATAAATAAATTATTGCTAAAATTGTTTGATGTGCAACTGTAAATATTGGTTTAGTTTGATAATTGAGCAATAAGTAAGTAAGCAGCTGCAAGAATATGAACTTGCAAAAACAATGAATGTGCCAGCTAGTATCTTGGAAAATACAGGTATCACCTGCCTTTAATGACGCACTAAGTACTTTGTGTTTATGCTGCAAGAATATAACATCAAGCTGCGATCTGATGACTATATTCAGTAACACGTTGTGCCTGGTTCTGCTTTCTGTCTATGTTTGTGTTTTTGAAACACAAGGTAATATCTTACTAGCAATTGCACTGCTGGCACCAACATTGCAAATTACATTTATGTAACACAAAATTATATATTCATTTTTTGGTTTATCAAAATTTGTGATAAAATATTGTTTCTGGTTAAGTGTATGTTATTGAGAACTTTTCATTTTTGATGTTTGGCAGAAACTGGGCACTTAAGCTAGGAAATGTTGATGCTTTTAGTCTTTGATTTCAAATTCACAGCTTATTCTGGTTACCAGCCTTAATCTAATCTATATCCCCCTTTTTATTTGTCATTTTATTTTTGGCTGTAAATCACAGTGCACTAACTCCCATTCTACAACAGCTGAATAAAATGGGTGAAAATATTTTTGCTGTATTTATACTGCAGAGTGTGCCAGTCACCTTTTTCCTTTTCCAGGGGATGCAGTGATCCAAATACAGTACCAAAACTGCTTAATACATTTCTATAGATTTTGAGGTTTCTTTCCAGTCGCCTCTAAACTGACGGTTTGTTACTTACTCATTAGCCATTTTCTCTGAGAGAAAAAGAATGATCTGTACAGACCAATGACCTTTCATCAGTTGATATCGCTTGACGAAAGCAATAAGAGGAACTAGTAAATATCCAATTAAAGTTCTGGTCTACTTAAAAAAGTGTATGTTTTTGAGGATGCTAAAGTGATTTATGGCCTCTCTTGTAACTCTTATACTTATTCAAGTGAATAGTGTAAACCACAACTTTCTGCTTAAATCCCACTGCAGATGCTGTTGTGGGATTTATCTTTCAGTGCAGTATTTGGCATTCTGAAAATAACAAGTAAAAGACTGATTTATAAATTTTGTGTGTTTAGAATTATTTCTCATTTTAATTGTCTCCGCGGCCTGGCCTTCAGTAGAGCAACCATCTGAGTCAGATGATAGGCCTATTTAGAATGCAAATGTACATAGGCTCCGTTTGCAATTTTAGGACAGTTCAGGGTACATTTTGCTCAAGAAGAGCCCATGGGTATTTTTGTAGGCTCCTCCAGCCACCTCAAATTAACCTGGGCTGTTGCTGCTCTGGGTCCCATGCCTGACCCTGAGATCAGATCCTTCCCTGCTTTACTAGTTTCTTCTGCCTGAACCGCCCAGTATTGCAATTCCCCGGATCAAGTTGCTTGTTTCCAACAACTGCAGGGCTGATCGAGAAGCAGTAGACCATTCTTCATGATCCTAACTAAATTCAGTGATTAAAATAGAACTTGCAATGGGATAATCTGTTTTGACTTCCCAGTAACCTTTGGTAATGATGACACCACAAGTTGACTGATATATAGGGTGGGATTTTACCACCTCGCTCGAGCGAGACCGGAAATTCCTGCCAAGGTCAATGGAGATTTCTGTTGTCGGACCCGCACTCGCTCTGATTCTGTGGCGGGCGAAGTGGTAGAGTACTGGTCATAATGTTGTGCTACAGATTACCAGTATGTTTTCATAAGGACTTGGGCATCTCCTAATCTACTGTTTAAAAAGCAAGTTACTGAAAGCTGGAAATCGGAAATAAAAACAGATATTTCAAGACAGGCAGCAGCTGGAATTTTCTGGCTGATTATGCCCCACTGCCGCTACAAGCGAGGACGGAGAATTTGGCGCTTAGCCAAATCTCTGTTCACTGCAGCAGGATTAGAGAATCCCGACTAGCATTTCTGAGAGAAAAAGAATGATCTGTACAGATCAATGACTTTCATCAGTTAACATCGTGCGGTGGCACGGTGGCACAGTGGTTAGCACTGCTGCCTCACAGCGCCAGAGACACAGGTTCAATTCCGGCATCGGGTCACTGTCTGTGTGGAGTTTGCACTTTCTCCCTGTGTCTGCATGCGTTTTCTCCGGGTGCTCTGGTTCTCCCACAGTCCAAAGATGTGTGGGTTAGGTTGATTGGCCATGCTAAATTGTCCCTTAGTGTCAGAGGGATTAGCACAGTAAATGTGTGGAGTTATGGGAATAGGGCCTGGATGGGATTGTAGTTGGTGCACACTTGATGGGCTGAATGGCCTCCTTCTGTACTGTAGGGATTCTATCTCTTGGCAAAAGCAATAAGAGGAACTAGCAAATATCCAATGAAAGTTCTGGTCCACTTAAAAAGGTGTATGTTTCTGAGGATGCTAAAGTGACTTACGACCTCTCCAACTTTTATAGTTATTCAAGTGAATAGAGTAAACCACAAGTTTCTGCTTGTATCCCACTGCTGATGCTGTTGCAAACTTTATTTTTCAGTGCAGTATTTGGCATTCTGAAGCTAAAAAGTAAAAGACTGATTTTTAAATTTTGTGTGTTTAAAATCATTTCTCGTTTCAATTGTCTCCCTGATCTGAACTCGAGGTGTGGGGAGAGTAACTGCCCTTGACATCAAGGCAGCATTTTGACAAAGCATGGCATCGAGGAGCCCTTGCAAAACTGGAATCAATGGGAATTGGGGTGAAAACTCTCCAATGGTTGGAGTCATACAGTATATAGGAAAGTGGCAGATGTTCCTCAGGGTTGTGTCCTAGGCCCAACTGTCTTCAGATGCTTCATCAAGAGCTACTTCTAACATAAGGTCAGAAGTTGCGATGTGCAGTTATCAGCAAGTAATATTCACCATTCGTGACTTCTCAGATACTGAGAAGCAGTCCATGTCCAAATGCAGAAAGAACTTGTCAGTGCCCAAGCTTGGGCTGATAAGCGGCAGCAACATTTCGGCCACACAAGTCCCAGGCAATGACCATCTCAGACAAGAGAGAATTTAACCTTAATCCTTGACATTCAATGGCATTACCATCACTGAATCTCCCACTATCAACATGCTGAAGGTTACCATTGTTCAGAAACTGAGCTGGTCTAGCCATATAAATACTGTGGCTAAAAGAGCAGGTTAGAGACTGGGAATCCTGTGGTGAGTAACTGACCTCCTGACTCCCCCAAGCCTGTCACCATCTACAAGTCAGGAGTGTGATGGAATATGCTTCACTAAACTTGATGGGTACAGCTACAACAACACTCAAGAAACTTGACGCCATCCAGGACAAAGCAACCTGCTTGATTAGCACCCCATTTACAAAAATATTCACTCCCTCCTCCAATGACGCACAGTGACAGCAGTGAGTACCGTCTACGAAGCACACTGCAACAACTCACCAAGGCTCTTTTGATAGTGTCTTCCGAACATGCAACGTCTACCATCTCGAAGAACAAGGGCAGCAGGCACATGGAAACGACACCACTTGGAATTTTCTCTCCAAACCTCTCACTATCCTGATATTTGGAAATATATCGCCATTCCTTCGCTGTCACTGGGTCAAAATCCTGGAAATCCCTAACAGCACTGTGGGTGGTGCACCTACACCACATGGACAGCAGCAGTTCAAGACAGCTCACCACCACCTCCTCCAAGGCAATTAGGGATGGGCAATAATTGCTGGCCTAGTCAACGATGCTCACATTCCATGAATGAATAAAAAAAACATTGTAGCAATAAGTCACGAATCCTGCTGCTGTTTCTGTTCACAGCAGTCAAACTGCGGAAGTAACTGATCTAATAGCTGCTGTTCTAATATGATTACCACTTTAGTCAAAGTTTCAATCATCTATTTAATTATATAAAGTAATGGAAAATATGCTGACATGAAATAGTGCCCTGGAGTTGTTAAATCATTGGAGGAGTACTTGAAATCTCAAATTGCTTGTGATTCATTTGCGGACTATTGTGGTTTTCACTTTGTAGGCTGTTACACTCTGACTTATCACACCAGATGTGCTGGACTCACGCTGGGCACTGTGCTGCTCATGTGCCAGTAAATGACTAGTTATGTTAATTGCTGAAACGCAGATGATCAAGGGGTACAATTCTACCAACAATCCTGAAATATGATGCAGAAAAATAATGATTGCCATTGCAAAACAGGTTCCCAAAACAGTTCTGCAAAGCTGGTTCTAACTGCAACTAGAAACAAAATGCCTATTTAGCGTGGGCAGTTTCCACAACAACTTGGTCTCCATTCAAACTACACGCCCAGTCATATGAATATGGTTATTTAGCTTTAAAGTCTGAAAAGAAAAACATTAAAAGATCTCAAGGAACTGGTGATGTAGGCAGAAAACTGTCAAAGGAACTCAACCCAGAAAACTGTAGGGTGTGCAAATCATAGAAATCATCATAGAAACCCTACAGTACAGAAAGAGGCCATTCGGCCCATCAAGGGCGGCACGGTAGCACAGTGGTTAGCACTGCTGCTTCACAGCTCCAGGGTCCCGGGTTCGATTCCCGGCTCGGGTCACTGTCTGTGTGGAGTTTGCACATTCTCCTCGTGTCTGCGTGGGTTTCCTCCGGGTGCTCCGGTTTCCTCCCACAGTCCAAAGATGTGCGGGTTAGGTTGATTGGCCAGGTTAAAAATTGCCCCTTAGAGTCCTGGGATGTGTAGGTTAGAGGGATTAGCGGGTAAATATGTGGGGGTAGAGCCTGGGTGGAATTGTGGTCGGTGCAGACTCGATGGGCCGAATGGCCTCCTTCTGCACTGTAGGGTTTCTATGATTCTAAGTCTGCACTGACCACAGTCCCACCCAGGCCCTACCCCCATATCCCTACATATTTTACCCTCTAATCCACACATCCCAGGACACTAAGGGGCAATTTTAGCATGGCCAATCAACCTAACCCGCACATCTTTGGACTGTGGGAGGAAACCTGAGCACCCGGAGGAAACCCACGCAGACACGAGGAGAATGTGCAAACTCCACACAGACAGTGACCCAAGCGGGAATCGAACCCAGGTCCCTAGAGCTGTGAAGCTGCAGTGCTAACCACTGTGCTACCGTGCCGCCCTATGGGGAGGTCAGACAAGGCAAAGGTATACACAATAAATGGGAGAATACTGTGAGGAATTGAGAGACCTTGGAGTAATGTCCACAGATTCCTGAAGGTAGCAGGACTCGCTGAAAAGGGAAAAATGGAACTTATTAGTTGAACATAGAATATAAGAGCAGGGAGGTTATGTTGGAACTATACATAACATTAGTTAGGCCACAACCTGAGTAGTGTGTGCAGTTCAGTCATCTCATTACAGAAAGGATGTCATTGCATCAGAAAGGGTACAGAGGAGATTTACGCGGATGTTGCCAGGACTGGAAAATTGCAGCTATGAGGAAAGATTGGATAGGAAACAGAGCAGGCTGAAGGGAGATTTGATTGAGATGTGCAAAATAGAGGAGTCTAGATAGAGTGGATGGGAAGAACCTATTTACTTTGGCAGAGAGGTCAGTGACTAGGAGGTGGAGACTTAGTAATCCTTAGAAAGATAAGAGGGGAAATGAAAAGAAAATCACAGACTTGTAGCCTTCTGGAACTCAGCCTGGAAGGTTGGTAGAGGCAGAAACCCTCAACTCAGTTAAAAGGTGTCTCGATATGCACAGCAAATGTGCAACCTACAGGAAATGCTTAGAAAGTGGGACTAGGCTGGGTGCCTCGCTTTTCACTAACACTGATTTAGTGGGACAAGTGACCTCTTTCTGTGTCGTAAACTTTCTACGATTCTAAGTTGATTAAAATTGGGTATAGAAAATTAGCTGCTCCTTAGACCAAGAACTGACAGTTGCAAAGAAATTGGCAAATAATCAAAATAAAAATTTATCAGAGAAAAACTTGCGAAAAATGCATTAGTAATCAGAATTCTGCTGATCATGATGGATGGTATCATCAAAAATTTCTATCACCAATACAATTACAAGCACAACTTGTTTCTTTGAAAATCTCTTGTGACTACACAACATGAATATAAGGTTATTTGACCCGTTAAAGCTTATTCTTTTAAAACCTCAACTTGCTGATCAAAACATCTTATTCTATATTGAATAGCACCAAGATGTTTGACTTCATTATTTAGCTCTGCTAACGAGAAAGTTTTGAAGTTATTGGGGGTAATAAGAACAAAAAACACATTAGAAGTAGGAGTCAAATGGGATGAAGGAGTACAATATAAAGGGAAAGACTCTTAGTACTGCAGAGGATCAGAAGGACCTTGGGGTCCGGGTCCATAGGACTCTAAAATCGGCCCTGCAGGTGGAGGAGGTGGTTAAGAAGGCGTATGGTGTGCTGGCCTTTATCAATCGAGGGATTGAGTTCAGGAGTCGGGAGATAATGATGCAGCTATATAAGACCCTCGTCAGACCCCACTTGGAGTACTGTGCTCAGTTCTGGTCGCCTCATTACAGGAAGGATGTGGAAATGATTGAAAGGGTGCAGAGGAGATTTACAAGGATGTTGTCTGGATTGAGTGGCATGCCTTATGAAGATAGGCTGAGGGAGCTCGGTCTTTTCTCCTTGGAGAGACGTAGGATGAGAGGAGACCTAATAGAGGTATATAAGATGTTGAGAGGCATAGATCGGATGGATTCTCAGAGGCTTTTTCCCTGGGTGGAAATGGCTGCTACGAGAGGACACAGATTTAAGATGCTGCGGGGTAGGTACAGTGGAGATGTTCCGGGGAAGTTTTTCACACAGAGAGTGGTGGCCGAGTGGAATTGGCTGCTGTCAGTGGTGGTGGAGGCAAACTCAATAGGGTCTTTTAAGAGACTCCTGGATGAGTACATGGGACTTAATAGGATGGAGGGTTATAGGTAGGCCTAAAAGGTAGGGATATGTTTGGCACAACTTGTGGGGCCGAAGGGCCTATTTTGTGCTGTAGTTTTTCTATGTTTTTATATGGCCCCTTGAGTCTGTGCTGCCATCCACTTACCCGCCCGCTCCCCGTATCCTTTGATTCCAGGAAAGACCAAAAATCTGATTATTCTCGCCTTAAATGTAAACAATAGAGAATCCACAACCCTCCAGGGCAGAGAATGCCAAAGATTCACAGCCCTTTGAGAAACAAAATGTAGAGGGACAGGTAGTATTGAGGAAGCAGTGGGATTGCTGAGGGACTTGGACAGGTTAAAAGAGTGGGCAGATGGAATACAATGTGGAAAAGTGTGAGGTTATGCACTTTGGAAAGAGGAATGGAGGCATAGACTATTTTCTAAATGGGAAAATGCTTAGGAAATCAGAAACACAAAGGGACTTGGGAGTCATGGTTCAAGATTCTCTTAAGGTTAATGTGCAAGTTCAGTCGGCAGTTAGGAAGGCAAATGCAATGTTAGCATTCATGTCGAGGCGGCTAGAATACAAGAGCAGGGATGTACTTCTGAGGCTGTATAAGGCTCTGGTCAAACTCCATTTGGAGTATTGTGAGCAATTTTGGGCCCCATATCTAAGGAAGGATGTGCTGGCCTTGGAAAGGGTCCAGAGAAGGTTCACAAGAATGATCCCTGGAATGAAGAGCTTGTCATATGAGGAACAGTTGTCTGTACTCATTGGCGCTTAGAAGGATGAAGGGGGATCTTATTGAAACTTACAGGATACTGTGGGGCCTAGATAGAGTGGATGTGGAGAGGATGTTTCCGCTAGTAGGAAAGACTAGAACCAGAGGGCAGAACCTCAGGCTAAAGGGATGATCCTTTAAAATAGAGATGAGGAGGAATTTCTTCAGCCAGAGAGTGGTGAATCTGTGGAACTCTTTGCCGCATAAGGCTGTGGAGGCCAGGTCATTGAGTGTCTTTAAGACAGAGATAGATAGGTTCTTGATTGATAAGGGGATCAGGGGTTATGGGGAAAAGGCAGGAGAATGGGGATGTGAAAAATATCAGCCATGATTGAATGGCAGAGCAGACTCGATGGGCCAAGTGGCCTAATTCTGCTCCTATGTCTTATGGTCTTTATGGTCTTCTTATCTAATTCCTAAATGATGAGCCCCTTATTGTGAGACTGTGTATCTATGTTCCAGATTCCCTAATCAAGAATCTCTCACAGGCCCAATCACTGTTCCCAATCTGATCGGACCCTCCCTGCTGCAACTCCCCCCATCCCAAATTAATGAACCTAACTGACAATCAAACATGAACAGGTGAAGTTTCCTCATGGGGCCCTTCCCACCTCCAATTTAATTGCGTGAGGTTTTTCCAGGAGACTGATGTGCAGCCTCTCATGGAATTAAGTGGGCTCACCCGAATACAGGTGTATTCATTGCCTTCAAAAGGCACCTGGATAAATACCTGAAAGAGGAAATATTGCAGGGATATGGAAAAAGAACAGGGGCATCGAACAGTGGATAAAAGCAAATTACTGCGGATGCTGGAATCTGAAACCAAAAGAAAAAACGCTGGAAAATCTCAGCAGGTCTGGCAGCATCTGTAAAGGGTCAACTGGACTTGAAACGTCAGCTCTTTTCTCTCCTTACAGATTTTCCAGCATTTTCTCATTTGGGGGTGTTGAACAAACTTGATTGCTCTTTGAAAAAGCCAATGCAATTTCGAAGGGCTGAATGCCTACTACTGTGCTGTGCTTTCAACGAATAGCTCAAGGGGACATTCGACTGTATGGCTGACTCTTGCTCCTATTTCATGTGTTATGTTTTTTAAAAAATATGTATGTGGTTATTCTCACCAGGATGATGAGAACAATGACAACTGGATCTTTGCTGCTGAATTGTGTTAATTTACAGCAGTGTGGGAACCATTGACCAAAAGCTGCTGGATAAGCTGCAAAGCCTTTAATAAGCTGAAACTGCTGTTTCTCTTCATGCCTCCCATTTCTCAACAGAGCTTTACGAATTACCGCTTCATTGTAAGGTGAAATGTTTTGTAAAAGCCACAGTTGGAATGCTTTACTGATGGTGGGATGCTGGTGCACTGAAATGATTTACTGTTAGTGATGCTGGAGCAACAGAACGTCAGCTTGTGCTGTCCTCTGCAGTCAGGTGTCTAGAGTCTAGTCACATCCGAAGGGCACAACCAATTGAGTGTGCACGCTCAGAAGGACTCTTAAAAGTCATGAGTTTTAACAGGCCTCTCTTGGGATCACGAGTAAGGCTGCACTTGACAGAAATTATGTTTCTCATGACCAATTCACCAGAACTGGTAGGTATGACAAGATCATAGTCAAGCATCACTTGGAATGTTGGCCTAAATATTAGATAGGGCCATTATTTAAGCGGTTATTGGATAGGCACATGGAGCACACCAGGATGATAGGGAGTGGGATAGCTTGATCTTGGTTTCAGATAAAGCTCGGCACAACATCGTGGGCCGAAGGGCCTGTTCTGTGCTGTACTGTTCTATGTTCTATTATCTGGGCGTTGGGTTTCAATCAGTGACCTGCCCACACTGGTTCATGTGTAAGTGGGCAGCATGCAAACTTGCCTGGACCGAGCTATTGTGCTACTGGCTGCCTCTGTGCACAGCAGGAACAAAAGCAGCTTTATACTGACAGCACCCTGGTGTAGCTAGCTTTCTGTTCTTAAAGACAATCTGTCCCTCTTAAAGAGAAGCAGCACTGAATGACAGGAGGCATTTCACTTTCCTGAAAATTGGTGAAAAGCTATGAAGAGTATTGTGCTATGAGCTGCTGCCCACTAGGAACTGAACTGGGGCTGTTCAAAATCATTTTAAATTATGACATTCACAGCCAACAACAGGGAGATATTTTGTTCATTATTCTAGGCTGAAGTTGAAGTCAGGTTATAGAGTTGAAACAACAAGGATTTAACCTGGGGCAGAATTTTTCATTCTGCATATGATGTGCTGTGGCGTTTGTTCAAAATTATTTTTGTGCTGTATTGTACGTTTCTGAGCTAATTAAATATGCATATGTGGAAACACATGTATTGCTGTTGGGTGGGCTCAGATTTCTTTGCCACGCTGTGCCCTCACTGCTGCACCAGCCTGTGTATCATTTTTAAATCAACCCGCACACATCTATGCTGTTTAATGCAACCCAGAACTGTTGCGCAGCAACAAGATGGCCCCAAAAGCTAAGAAGACTCCTCCCTGAAGTTCAGAGATGCTTCCTGGACTAACTGCTGCTACAGTTGTGGCCTGCCTCAATGTTCTCTACCCCAAACCAGCTGCAGGCCTACCAACCGCATCACTCTGGCCTGGGAGGCAGTTGCAATGGTGGTCAGTACTCAAGAGGTCAGCCATCCAATACAGAAAGAGGATGAATTATCACAGTGCCTTGCCTGGTAACCCCCATATGATGTGGTGCCGGCAGTGAGGCTTTGCGCTAAACCTGAGATGCCACGAGCAATAGACGATGCAAAGTAGGTGCAAAAACCTTGAAATCCTGAGTGAAAGTGCATGTTGCCGGGTGCATGTTGGTTATGTACCACTGTGAAACACATTGGCCTAATTGCACGCCAACGTGCAATTGATTCAGTGGGTTGTGGAGGGGGGGGGGGGCGGGGAGTGGTGGAATGATTCCAGTGAGCAACCCTTTCAATGAGTGTGCAAGACATTAAAATCTATCCAAAGGCATTTCTGACATTGCATGGTGGGAAAAGTGCCCTGTCAAAAACTGATCTTTGTGCTCTTGTGATTTTTTCCACTCCCACCCGCCATTGACGGGAACGGAAAGTCCTGGCTCGGCTGTGCAGTTCAGTCCACATGATTCTTTTCTCTTTCTTGATAGTTTTATACTTCTTTATTATTGCATGATCTGTTTCTGTCGGAGTCAGTGATGAGAAGCTGGAATAGTGCTGACAGAAATAAACTTGCAGGGCCATGAGGATAGGCTGTGGGAATGGGACTGACTGAATTTCTCTCCAGGGAGATGGCAGGCACTCAATGAGCTAAATTGCCTTGTTCTGTGCTGTTATGACTCTGTGACTCTATGAGATGTATTGTCCCATCATATTGCTGAACAGCCAGTTTGCCTTCTGTCATAATGATTATTTCTAACTTTTAGTAAGTCTTTCTGATGTCCTGACATGTGTGCATTTGCATTTTTCAAATGAGGTTTTAGTTAGGTATATTTTAACAGTTCCCTAGTTTTGTTCAGTGCATCAATCATGATGCTATTCAACGGGTGGAACACCCATCACCCCTGCCCCCCGCCTATACCATTTTGTGTGGCTGGCCTGTTTCATTGCTGAGGAAGCCACCATGGAGGGTCACGTTTCTGAGGGGAAGGGCCAGAAAATCCTGGCCAATATCCTCAAGGAGTTAAATTGTCCTAATGTTCATGACACATTACAGACGAGCACACAAGCATGCAAACAATGAGCAGGGAGAAGGCCATTCAATCCGTCTAGCCTGCCGCACCATTTAATAAGATCATGGCTGATTTGATGGAAACCTCAAATCTATTCTCCACCTACACCCAATAACCTATCACCCCCTTGCTTACCAAAAATTTATTCACCTCTGCCTTAAAAATATTCTAAAAAATACCTTTTCAGGAAAAGAGTTCCAAAGACACTCAACCCTGTGCGTGAAAATATTTCAGCTCATCTGGATGACCGACTCGAAACATTGGCTCTATTCTCCATCCACAGATTTTTAAATTTATTTTTGATTTTGATTTATTATCGTCACATGTATTAGCATACAGTGTAAAGTATTGTTTCTTGCGCGCTATACAGACAAAGCATACCGTACATAGAGAAGAAAAGGAGAGAGTGCAGAATGTCGTGTTACAGTCATAGCTAGGCTGTAGAGAAAGATCAACATAATGCGAGTTGGTCCATTCAAAAGTCTGTCAGACTGTCAGTCTGTTCTCAACTTGCTGAGATTTTCCAGCATTTTCTGTTTTTATTTCAGATACAAGCATCCGCAATAATTTGCTTTTATCTTCAGGTTATTGACTCCAGCTCATTTTTAATTCATGCAAATTTTGTTGGAACAGTGTATCTTGGGGCACGCCCATTAGACATTTACCTGCACCTTCCAACTTGAAATGTCTTTCTAGTTGCAAATTGTTGCAAGAATGAGCTGATAATGACATGGTGAGGACAACGGGGTATCCTGGACCTTAGTGAATCGCATGATCAGCAGAATATTTTCTTAATTAATTAAATTTAAGGATTGAGAAAGAAACAGAAACACTGGGTAAGAAAGCAGAATTGGAGTCAATTACTGAAATAGGAACAGAGAGGCAGATTGGATGCTGAGCCAGCATTTGTTGCTCATGCCCTTGTTAGTCCATTCCACTTAAGAGTCAACCACATTGCTTTGGATCTAGCGTCACATGTAGGCCAGATCAGATAAGGATTTATTTTGCCAAATGGTGGCATGGTGGTTAGCACTGCTGTCTCACAGCGCCATGGACTTGGATTCGATTCCTGGCTTGGGTCACTGTCTGTGCTGAGTCTGCACATTCTCCCCGTGTCTGCATGGGTTTCTTCCGGGTGCTCCTGTTTCCTCCCACAGTCCAAAAAACATGCTGGTTAGGTGCATCAGTCATGCTAAATTCTCCCTCAGTGTACCCGAACAGGTGCCGGAGTGTGGCGACTAGGGGATTTTCACAATAGCTTCATTGCAGTGTTAATGTAAGCCAACTTGTGACACTAAGAAATGACCTTCAAATTTAAAGGGCATTAATGAACCGGATGAATTTTGTGACAATCGATAATGGATTTCATGGTCATCACTAATTCCAGTTTTTAAAAAAATTGAATTCAAATGGCTGGATTTGAACCCAGGCTACCAGATCATTACTCTGGAGTGCAGGTCTAGTGACAATACCACTGTATTGTCACCTCCCCTAAGAGGTGATTAAGAGAGTGAAAGGGACAGAGATGAATAAGGAGAGATTTTGTCAATTATATTACTTAGAAATGAAGTGAATGGGATTCATTAATATCTCATTATAAATTGACCAGATGTCAATAGTTTCTTTATAATTTAAATATGGAGATTTTCACCATTGATTAATTTGGGAGGTATTTACATTGAGTTATTGGGTTTAAATAAAATAACCCAGCAGTTAGCAGCAGAGGGCAGTGTGTACTTTGGAAGCTTCATAAAGGCAATACTGAATTGCAAGACAGTCACGTGTACAGTTATCAGCATCATTGAATCTTTGCAGTCAGCAAAAAGGCTTGAACATTTCCCACGTAATAGTAGGGACACCAGTGCAAAAGATAGATTTGAATTTCTGTGCATCATTAGTGACCTCAGGATGTCACAAATCATTTTACAGTCAAAGTATTTTTGAAGTGTGGTCAGACTTACACACACACACTACCCACACACATACACACTACCCACATGCTCTCGCTCAAGCTAATTGATGTTCCTGACAAACACTTTGATAAAAAAGGTCAAATTCAGTGGTTTTCAAGTTTTGATCAGGCTGAGCCCCAGCAAAAACTCTTCTTTCAATTCCCCTTGTAGTTCAGAAGTGGCAATTCTGCAAAAAAAATCTTTTTACTCCTTCGCAGTTTTCTTCCCTTCACCTGTGTGTATCCCACGTTCCCCTGTTCCTGCCTTTCTCCTTCTCCTCATTTTCTTTTGCTTTCTTTCTATTTTGCACCCTCTGTCAAAAAAAATTAACCTGTTATTTCTTGACAACATTTACTGTCAAACTAGGTTGCTTGAGCGAGTTACAAAATGAAGATTGGTTTAAAAGTTGTTTTCTCAAGAGCTTCGGAATTTTCCTTCAAAGAAGTTGCGGTGAGTACATTCAACCTAGTCCCTTTGGTATCCATAACTTAATTCTGCTTGCTCTCCTCTGGAATCCTCAGCCTTAAAACATTTTTGCAGTCTCTTACCTATGCGACCAGATGCTTTTGATTCCGAGCACGGGAGCTGACTCCCCAGCACTCAGCTACTTTCTCTCAGGACTTCTTCACTCAGGAGACTCCAGTTCCCCAGTCCACTGCTTCAGTGTTCCCACAACCCAGCCCTACCCAGTGACCTGATCCCCAGCATTTCCACAACCCATATTTCAGTCCCTCCCCACCCACTGTGCGTTAATCCCACCTCTCCCCATTGACCAAATAATGATTTTCCCTAATCAGGAACTTCTGAATTTTCTGAAATTCTTGAATCCACAACGTTATGGGAGAGGGTTAATGAACCTATCCGCCTTTCTTTGTCTCCCGTGTTTTGCTATGTTATTACGTTTCTCATAGAGTGGTTTTATTCCGTTCCTGTTCTGTTGGGGGCTCATTGACAATGATTACATCCAGTGAACATTGTGGACCCACCCATCATATTGTTTATCCCTTGCAAAGATACTCTGCAAATGCTTTGTACATTCATTAATCAACCATTTAACTGCATTTAGCTTCATTTATGGGTGGCTTTAGGGGAGTTGCAGTTTGGATAGTGCAGTGCATCAATGTGAGACTCAAGGAGTTGGCTGGGAGGGGGTTTAAACTGGATTGCCTCTGAAAGCAGGACTGGAGCTTGTGATGCGTGATTAGTTCATATTTGTTAGAACCATAGGTTATGGCACAGAAGGAGGCCATTCAGCCATTGGGTCTGCACCAGCTGAAAAATAAATAAGAAAAACCTAGCTGCCCATTTTAATCCTGCATTCCAGTACCGGGTCCATAGTTTTGCAGGTTACAGCACTTCAGATGCAGATCCAGGATATCTTTTAAATGAGTTAAAGGTTTCTTCCGCCACCACCAAACCAGATAGTAAATTCCAGGCATCCACAACCCTCTGCGTGAAGAAGTTTCTCTTCATATCCCCTCTAATCCTTCTACTAGTCAACTTAAATCTGTGCCCCCTGGAAATTGATCTCACAGCTAGAAAAAACAGTGCATTCTTGTCTACTCTATCTAGGCCCCTCGCAACCTCCTCATCCAGTTTAGATTCTGGTCAATGGTAACCCCTAGGATGTTGACAGTACAGTCCGAGCAGTCTGGCTGCCCTGTTATGAATCTGATCTCAACCCATATGGCCTCATTTGATGCTTCATTCAGTATGTTGTTCCTCCTCAAGTTGTAATTGATTCTTTAACCAATAATGCCACATCCCACCTTTTTTATCCCCCTCTCTATCCTGCTTATAAACCCTATATCCAGGGATATCGAGCTGCCATTTCTGCCCCTCTTTAAGCCAGGTTTCTGTGATAGCAATGATATTATGCTACCATGTGTCTATCTGCCCTCAGCTAATCACCTTTGTTTGCTTTACTCCTGGAATTTAAGTAATTGTCACATTGTCAAATTCATGTGCTGTGAACCTTTTAATCTTCGTTTCTTTTGTCATTCAGTCACTAATTTTCTGTTTCTTGCTGTCTGCTCTGAATTTGTCCTATCTGAATCTGTCCTCAGGTTCCCATCCCTCTGCTTATCCACTTCATACCATCTCCTACAATACTAGCAAATTTCCCTGCAAGGATATTCGTCCTGATCCTGTTCGGGTGCAGACCGTCTAGCATGTACAGATCCCACCTTGTTCAGAACCGGTCCCAATGCCCCAGAAATCAGAAGCTCTCCCTCCTGCAAGCATTCAGCTGGTGTATTCTCCTATTTCTATACTCACTAGCAGGTGGCCTTGGGAGTACTCCAGAGAGTACTACCTTTGAGGCCCTGTTCGCTAATGTCTTTCCTAACTCCCTAACTTTAGCCTGCCGGATCTTATCCCTTTTTCTACCTGTGCTGTTAGGTACCAATGTGAAGCATGAACTCTGGCTGTGTATCCTCACCTTCCAGAATGTTCCATAGCTGCTCAGTGATATCCAAGACCCTTGCACTTTGGAGATAACATGTCATCCTGGAATCGTGTCTGCAACCACAGAAGTGCCTGTCTATTCCCTTAACCTCTATTGCTCTTCTGCAGAGGTAGGATCTGCATGGAATGAGACACTCAACACAAGTGCAGTATAGCCAGGACAGGAGGAAGGAGTAGTCAGATTGGTGGGGGGCAAGTTCACAAGGAATTCTGCTGCAGAGGGAGGCGGATGGCCTAGTGGTATTATTGCTAAACTACTAATTCAGAAATTCAGCTAATGCTCTGAGGACCCGGGTTCGAATCCTGTCACAGCAGATGGTGGAATTTGAATTCAATTAAAAATACGTGGAATTAAGAATCTACTGACGACCATGAAACCATTGTCGATTGTTGGAAAAGTCCATCTGGGTCACTAATGTCCTTTAGGGAAGGAAATCTGCCATCCTTACCTGGTCTGGCCTACATGTGACCTTTCTGGTTGTATCACAGCTTGGTATGGCTCCTGCTCTGCCCAAGACCGCAAGAAACTACAAAAGGTTGTGAATGTAGCCCAATCCATCACGCAAACCAGCCTCCCATCCATTCACTCTGTGTACACTTCCTGCTGCCTCGGCAAAGCAACCAGCATAATTAAGGACACCACGCACCCCGGACATTCTCTCTTCCACCTTCTTCCATCAGGAAAAAGATACAAAAGTCTGAGGTCACGTACCAACTGACTCAAGAACAGCTTCTTCCCTGCTACCATCAGACTTTTGAATGGATTTACCTTGCATTTAGTTGATCTTTTTCTACACCTTAGCTATAACTGTAACATAGCATTCTGCACTTTCTCGTTTCCTTCTCTATGAACAGTATGCTTTGTCTGTATAGTGCGTAAGAAACAAAACTTTTCACAATAATACATAATAATACATGTGACAATAATAAATCAAATCAAAATCAAAGAGACACAGCAATGTGATTGAGTCTCAACAGCCCTCGGGCAATTAGGGATGGGCTATAAATGCTGGCCAGCCAGCGATGCCCATATCCCACAAATGATTTTAAAAAAAGACTCCGAGGAGGTTATCAATGGGCCAGGCTGCGGAAAGACATGATGAGCAGGTAAAACAAAATAACAATACTGCTGTCAAGTCAGCAATGTCGCTTTTTGATGTCATGATCTGTCTGCCGACTTTGCATACTTTCAGCAGACATTAACTGTGACATGCCAGTGTCTTCACAAAGATAGTGTTCAGCCAGCTTTGTGTTTGAAGTTGGTGCATGCACCAGATGCCTTTTTGGATTTCTAACAGCATTCGTAATGTTCAAAAAAATGGGCTGTCTCCCTCATTTTCTCACCCATAGTCTCCAGCCTGAGATGTGTCCAGAAGACCAAATTAGGCGCAGAAGATGTCCATCTGATTTATTCATGTGTGGTATTGTGTTATTCAAAGAAAATGATGGTGATGATAATTCGTTCAGGTGTATTAGCCTACAGATGTACCGAATTCCATTTGAAACATCATAATTCTGTGATAGATGAAGTGAGACACATGAATCATGCAATTTGTGCTGTCATTTTAGAGAGAATAATCTTTGTCATTCATATTTTTAGCACACCCACATTTGTTATATAACAAAACAAAGATATGAAAGCAAAATTTGGCAGATGCTGAAACTTGGAAATAAGAACTGAAAATGCGAGAAATATTTAACAGATCACAAACAGCAGCAACTTGTATTTATATAGCACTTTTAAAGTAATATGTCCCAAGGGGCCTTGTGGGAGTGTTACACAGCAAAAATAAACACTGAGCAATGTAAGGCATCATGAGGGCCATTGATCTGAAAGTTGGTCAAAGAGGTGGGTTTTAAGAAGTGATTTAAACACCCACCAATGTTGGAGCAATTAAATCAAAGATACTCAAGAGGCCACAGTTCGAGGAGTAAGGTATCTTGGAGGGTCATGTGATTGAAGGAGATTACAGAGATAAGGAGGGTGGAGGCCATTAAGGGACTTGAGAAAAGGGTGAGATTTTTAAAATCAAGGCATTGCTTAACAGGGAGCCAGTGTAGTTCAGTATAAGCACAGGGGTGATGGGTGAACATGAGTTTGTATGAATAAGGACATGGGCAGCAGAGCTTTGAATGACCTCAAGTTTAAGGAGGATAAGATGTGGGAGGCTGGCCGGAAATGCATTGGAATAGTCAAGTCGAGAGATAAGAAGGGTTTCAGCAGTAGATGAGTTGAGGAAGGGACAGAGTGGGTTTTGCAATGGAGATAGAAGTAAGTGGTCTTAGTGATGGTACATATATGTAGTTGGATGTCTTCCCAATCTTGTTTAGTCTCAAAGAGGAGTCAGAGAGGGGGATGAAGTCAATAGCTCAGGCATGAAGTTTGTAATGGGAAGCCTGACTTCAGTCTCCCCAATGTTTAGTTGGAGGAAATCTCTGTTCCAGTACTGGAGATCAGGCAGGCAGTCTGATAATTCAATACAGTGGAGAATTCGAGAGAGGCGACAACGAGGCGGAGGTGAATCTCATCAGCATTCATATGAAACCTAACATGATGCTTTTGGATGTGTGACTAAGGGCCTGCCTACAGATGGGTAATGGGAGATGGCGATTCTTAACGGACACCAGAGGTAGTGGTGGAGGAATGGGAAGAGAAGCCAATGCAAGCGATTCTCTGGCTACCGTTAAAGAAATCAGACTGGAACCAGATGAGTACAGTCACAACCAACAGTGGAGAGGCATTAGAGGAGGATGGTCTGATCAACATTGTCAAAGGCAATGGTCGGGGAGGATGAGGGGGGAAATGTTTATCTTTGTCACAGTCACATAGGATATAATTTGTGACTTTGATAAGAACTGCTTTGGTACAATGACAGGCTGGAAACCTGATTGGAGGGATTTAAACATGGAGTTCTGGGAAAGGCGAGTGCGGATCTATGAGGCAATGACACATTCAAGGACTTTGGAGAAAAAAATGGGTGGGAGTTTGCAAGGGCAGCGGGGGTCAAGGGTGGATTTTTTTGAGGAGAAGGGTGATGACAGCAGATTTAAATGACAGAGGGACAGTATTTTAAGAAAGAGAACTGCTAACAAGGTGGGCCATCATGGGGATCAGCATCTGTGGAAAGGGAAACAAAGGTAAAGGGTGGTATTTTCCAGCTGCGCTTGCCCCAATGCTGGAAAATCCCACCCGAGGTCAACAGACCTTTCCATGGTCCATGTCCTGCCCGCTACAGTTCCTGTGGCAGGCGGAATGGGAAAATTCCGCCCAATGTTTCTGGTTGATGACCTCTTGTCGAAACTGGAAATAAAAGGAATGCAGCAAATTTTAATCAAGTACGGAAGCTGAAAAAGAGAGATAGAGACAAACAAACAGTATGATTGGGTAGAAGGCAGGGGAGATTATGTGACAAATGGGATGATGCTGAAAGGCAAAAGGAGATGTTAATGAGACAAATAAGGAAACAAAAGATGGGAGGAGGTGTAAAAGGGAAAAGCAGAATCATTGCCAACAGCTCCAACCTGAAAAGAAAAGTAATAGCAGAGGTTATGATCTAAAATTGTTGATTCCAGTGTTGAGTCCAAAAGGCTGTAACGTATCTAATCAAAAGGTGAGGTTCCTCAAGTTTACACTAACCTTCATTGGAACAGGGTCGGAGGCCAAGGCCAGTGTGGGTGTGGAGTGGAGAATTGCAATGTCAGGTGACTATAGAGCAGGGTCAGGCCTGCAGTCTGAATGGAGGCTTTCCACAAAGTGCTCGGCCAATCCGCATTTGGCCTTTCCACTATAAAGGGGACCACATTGTGAGCAGTGAATGCAGTACACAAAATTGAAAAACTTATGAATAAATTGTTGTTATACCTGGAAGAATTGTTTGTGGCCTTGGATGGTGAGAAGGGAGGGGTGAAAAAAAGGCAGGTGTTACATCTCCAATGCTGGCACGGAATAGTGGCATGGGAAGGGAAGGGATTTTGGGGGTGATTGAGGAGTGGATCAGGGGTTTGAGAGTGGAATGGTCGCTTCAAAATGCTGAAAGGAGAGAGGAAGATGTGCCTAGTAGTGGCATCACACTGGAGGTGGTGGAAATGGTGGAGGATGATCATTGAAGATAAAAAATAGAGGGGTGGAAGGTGAGGATAAGGGGAATCTGATTGTAGCTCTGGAAGGGAAAGGGGTGAGAGCAGTATTGCACGAAATAGATGGATATATTCACTAAATATCAAGAACCCCACTCCCATTGTGACCTCTCTGTCATCAGCCTCTTACCTGTTCCAATTAAGTTCAATATAATCTCAAGTAACAGAACATTATATTTTGATTAGGCAGTTTACATCCTCAACATTGACTTTAACAATTTCATATAATAAATTCTGTCCTATCTTTTCAAACAGTAGCTGCTGGTATTCTGTTATTCCCATTTATACCAACTCTAGACCCATTTTTGTTTCTTTACTTGTTCCAATTCGATCTCACTTTGCTTTACACCATCTTGTCATTTAATCACTCCTGCCTTCCTCCATCACACATCTTTTCTTCTTCTCCCCTCACATCTTTCCCTGTCTCTGAACTTGCTCGAAGCCGATTACATCTCTTCAACCTCCTTCAGCCTGAATTTGGGCAGGTTTTAGCTCTAGGTGGACGGGCTTTTGAATGATTTAAAACCTTACTCTATCTCTGTTTCTCTGTCCACATCTGGTACCTGACCTACTGAGTATTTCCAGCATTTACTGTTTTTGTTCTAAAAGTTGTGGTTTTGTATAGTCAGCAACATCAGTGCCAACGTACCTGTGCAAACTGTAACATCAGCTGCTTAGATCACTGGAAAACAGATTACAGGCAAGATATAATGTGACCTTATTTCCTCTTTGAAAGAGAATGGAAGTTTTAGTAGGTTGCAAGCTTCAAGCATTAAAAATGGGCTGGGGAAAAGACTAATCGGGATACCACAAGGCCTTTATCTTACAGTAACTATTCGGCATGGTTTGGACTACAAACTGAACTTGATTAATTAATGATATATAAAGAGACAATCCATTTTTTAATTCCTTTCACCAGTGAGGAAGACCTCATAACTCACAATTGACAAAGTCACTGCCACGAGTAGAATAAGGTCCCTGCATATGTCACATAAATGTTGCAAAAACTGGGCAAGGAGCAGAACATTACCAAAGTTTGAAAAGAGAAAGTAAGAATTTTAATTTACATCGTTTTTTTGTGCATTCGTATGACATGGGCATCGCTAGCTGGCCAGCATTTATTGTCCATCCCTAGTTTTTCAAGGTTAGTTGAGAGTCAAGCACATTGCTCTGGAGTCACATGTAGGCCAGACCAGGTAAGGACAACAGATTTCCTTCCCTCATGGACATTAAGTGAACCAGATGGGTTTTTCTGACAATCGACAATGGTTTTATGGTCTGCAGTAGATTCCTAATTCCAGATATTTTTGTTGAATTCAAATTCCACCACCTACCATGGCAGGATTTGAACCCAGGTCCCCAAAACATTAGCTGAGTTTCTGGATTAATAGTCTAGCGATAATACCATTAGGCCATCGTCTCTCTGCATATTTTGTGTTTCAATGGCCTGTAATGTTTCAGAGCCAATAAAGTGTCATCACTAAAATAAAAGCAAAATACTGTGGATGCTGAAAGTCTGAAATAAAAACAGAAAGTGTTGGACAAACTCGACAGGTCTGGCAGCATCAGTGGGGAGAGAGACAGAATTTTTCGAATGTGTATAACTCATCTTCAGAGAGTCGAACGGACTTAAAACGTTAACCACTGCCAGAACTGCTGAGCTTCTCCAGCCTTTTCTGTTTTTATTTTATGAAGGATGATCACTGTTATACCGAAGGGAAATGTGCTGATTCCCTTAGGCAGCAATGAGACTATTTCATCTGTTTTAGTGAGAAGAAGGATCGAGGGTTAAATATTGACCAGGCCAGCAGGCAAAACTCCTCAACTCTCATTTTTCATGTCCATCTGAGAAAACAGACAGGACCTCAGTTTAACATTTCACTCAAAACACAACATTTCCATCATACTCTTTGTACAGCACTGGAATGCCATCAAAACATTAGAATAGGCACAAAATTCTAAACTGAAATTTGAATGACTTTGCCTTAATTTCCTGCCTAACGTGAGTGTTAATTCCTGTTGTACTGAGACTTCTCCTCAATAACTACTTCACAATTAGTCATCAGGGAACACAGCTCTTTATTTGGTCTAGTCCCTCCAAACGTAGACTGCCTACTCTGGGCAAATCCCAACAGCTCACCCCATGCCCAAGGTCACATGACCCATTCCCTTAAAGGGACTATGCCCCAACATACATAACAGTGAGGTTTAGGGTTTTGATGTACAAAACCCTTCTAATTAAATAAACTCTAAGGTCCAAATTCTTAATTTCTAATATGAGGGTCCTCGATTCTGCTAGACCTTCAAGGTACAAATAGTTAGAGTTTATGAATCAAGTAGAATTTATTAATCAAGATTTTACATACACTTGACAAGAAGCAATGAAGACAACATAGATGTTTGACATCTCTCAAGATCCCAGGAACTCCTGGTGTTGTCAGCACAGGTGATGGACTTCTTTGTCTTTGAAATGAAATTTTGAACTGTGTCCGGAAGAGTCATAGCCCAGAAGTATCACATAGGAACATAGGAATAAGAAGAAACATTTGGCTTACGTTTACCTTATCAATCCCTTTTAAAATTTTATATACCTCGATCAGATCCCTCTCATCCTTCTAAACTCCAACAAGTAAAAGCCCAAACTGTTTAATCTCTCCTCATACGTCAACCCATTCATCGCTGGAATCAATCTGGTGAACCTCCTCTGAACTGCCTCCAATGCCACTGCATCCTTTCTCAAATAAGGAGGCCAAAACTGGATACAATACTCCAGATGTGGTCTCACCAACACTCTATACAATTGCAACAACACTTCTCTACTTTTATACTCCAGTCCTTTTGCAATAAATGCCAACATCCCGTTTGCCTTTCTTATTACGTGATGCACCTGTATAAGAACATAAGAACTAGGAGCAGGAGTAAGCCATCTGGCCCCTCGAGCCTGCTCCGCCATTCAATAAGATCATGGCTGATCTTTTTGTGGACTCAGCTCCACTTACCCGTCCGCTCATCATAACCCTTTACTGTTCAAAAATTTATCTATCCTTGCCTCAAAAACATTCAACAAGGTAGCCTCAATTGCTTCACTGGGCAGGGAATTCCACAGATTCACTGTTCCTCCTCAACGCAGTCCTAAATCTGCTCCCCCTTATTTTGGGACTATGCCCCCTAGTTCTGGTTTCACCCACTAGTGCAAACAACCTCCCTGCTTCTAACTTATCTATTCCCTTCATAATTTTATATGTTTCTATAAGATCTCCCCTCATTCTTTTGAATTCCAATGAGTATAGTCCCAGTCTACTCGGTCTCTCCTCATAAGCCAACTCTCTCAACTCCGGAATCAACCGAGTGAATCTCCTCTGCAGCCCCTCCAATGCCAGTATATACTTTCTCAAGTAAGGAGACCAAAACTGTACACAGTACTCCAAGTGTGACCTCACCAGAATGTTATTACACCTTATACTTTCTGAACATAGACACCCAGATCCCTCTGCCAGGACGCATTTTGAATCTCCTTTCCATTAGGTAATAATTTGCCTTTCTATTTTTTCTGCCAAAATGGATAGCCTCACACTTATCCCCATTAAACTCCATCTGCCAAATTTTGGACCATTCTCCGAGCCTATCGATATCCGTTTGTAGAATTTTTATATTCTTTTCATTGCCTGCTTTCTTTGATTTGATTTGATTTATTATTGTCACATGTATTGGTACACAGTGAAAGGTATAGTTTCTGGTGCACCATATAGATAGAGCATACTGTTCATAGAGAAGGAAAGGAGAGAGCGCAGTCATAGCTGGGGTGCAGAGAAAGATTAATTTATTGTGAGGTAAGTCCATTCAAAAGTCTGATGGCAGCAGGGAAGGAGCTGTTCTTGAGTCGGTTGGTACGTGTCCTCAGACTTTTGTATCTTTTTCCCAATGGAAGAAGGTGGAAGAGAATATGTCCAGGGTGCGTGGGATCCTTAATTATGCTGGCTGCTTTTCCAAGTTAGCGGGAAGTGTAGATAGAGTCAATGGGTGGGAGGCTGGTTTGAGTGATGGACTGAGTTTTGTTACGACCCTTTGTAGTTTCTTGCAGTCTTGGACAGATCAGGAGCCATACCAAGCTGTGATACAACCAGAAAGGATGCTTTCTATGGTGCATCTGTAAAGCTTGGTGAGAGTTGTCGTGGACATACCAAATTTTCTTAGTCTTCTGAGAAAGTAGAGGCATTAGTGAGCTTTCTTAACTATAGTGTTGGCATGGAGGGACCAGGACAGGTTATTGGTGATCTAGACACCCAGAAACTTGAAGCTCTCGACCATTTCTACTTCATCCCCATTGATGTAGACAGGGGCATGTCTTCCACTACGCTTCCTGAAGTCGATGACTGTCTCTTTCATTTTGTTGACATTGAGGGAGAGATTATTGTCATCGCACCAGTTCATAGAAATAATAGAAACCCTACAGTGCAGAAGGAGGCCATTTGGCCCATCGAGTCTGCACCGACCACAATCCCACCCAGGCTCTACCCCCACATATTTACCCGCTAATCCCTCTAACCTACACATCCCAGGACTCTAAGGGGCAATTTTTAACCTGGCCAATCAACCTAACCCGCACATCTTTGGACTGTGGGAGGAAACCGGAGCACCCGGAGGAAACCCACGCAGACACGAGGAGAATGTGCAAACTCTACACAGACAGTGACCCGAGCCGGGAATCGAACCCGGGACCCTGGAGCTGTGAAGCAGCAGTGCTAACCACTGTGCTACCGTGCCGCCCAGTTCACCAGGTTCTCTATCTCTTTCCTGTACTCTGTCTTGATATTGTTTGAGATCCGACACACTACAGTGGTATCATCAGCAAACTTGAAAATTGAGTTGGAGGGGATTTGACCAGACAGTCATAGGTGTGTAAAGAGTATAGTAGGGGTCTGAGAACACAGCCTTTTGGGCACCGGTGTTGAGGATGATCGTGGAGGAGGTGTTGTTGCCTATCCTTACTGATTGTGGTCTGTGGGTTGGGAAGTTCAGGATCCAGTCGCAGAGGGAAGAGCCGAGCCCCAGGCCATGGAGTTTGGAGATGAATTTCGTAGGAATAACGGTGTTGAAGGCTGAGCTGTAGTCAATAAATAGGAGTCTGACGTAGGTGGCTTTGTTATCTACGTGTTCCAGTATCATCTGCAAATTTAGGTATGTTACAATCTGTCCTGGCTTGCAGATCATTTAAATAGATCACTGAGCCAACAAAGACCACAATGTTCCAACTTTTATCCCTCAGTCTCTCATTACTCATTTCTCTTTTGGAGATGGTCCAAATTCATCCCTCCTATTGGTTATAGGATGCAAATCCTTTTGTATGCCCCAGCTCTGTACTATGGCCATACAGACTAAATACAAATATTTTATCCCTTTTCCCCGGGCCCCTCAGAGTTTACATGCCATTACGAGCAAATGCACATTTCCTTCCAGATACAGAGAAGCCATAGAGTCACATTTGCTTGTCAATTCAAACTCCACAGATATCAGAAAATAAAGGTTTCCTCTGGTACAGATCAATTAGAGTCATAGAGGTTTACAGCATGGAAACAGGCCCTTCGGCCCAACTTGTCCATGCTGCCCTTTTTAAAAAAAAACCCTAAACTAATCCTAGTTGCCCTCATTTGGCCCATATCCATCTATACCCATCGTACCCATGTAACTATCTAAATGCTTTTTAAAAGATAAAATTGTACCCGTCTCTACTACTACCTCTGGCAGCTTGTTCCAGACACTCACCACCCTCTGTGTGAAAAATTGCCCCTCTGGACACTTTTGTATCTCTCCCCTCTCATCTTAAACCTATGCCCTCTAGTTTTAGACTCCCCTACCTTTGGGAAAAGATATGGACTATCTACTTTGTCTATGCCCCTCATTATTTTATAGACCTCTATAAGGTCATCCCTCAGCCTCCCACGCTCCAGAGAAAAAAGTCCCAGTCTATTCAGCCTCTCCTTATAACTCAATCCATCAAGTCCTGGTAGCATCCTAGTAAATCTTTTCTGCACTCTTTCTAGTTTAATAATATCCTTTCTATAATAGGGTGACCAGAATTGCAAACAGTATTCCAAGTGTAGCCTTACCAATGTCTTGTACAACTTTAACAAGACGTCCCAACTCCTGTATTCAATGTTCTGACCGATGAAACCAAGCATGCCGAATGCCTTCTTCACCACTCAGTCCACCTGTGACTCCACTTTCAAGGAGCTATGAACATGTACCCTTTGATCTCTTTGTTCTGTAACTCTCCCCAACGCCCTACCATTAACTGAGTAAGTCCTTCCCTGGTTCAATCTACCCTGAGTAAGTCCTTCCCTGGTTCAATTGGTTTGTTTTAACATCGTGTCATCTTAAGTTCAGGCTATTTTTAGCCATTCCCTCAAACTGATTTTTAAAAAAACACCTAATTGTATTGTGGGCAATTAAGATACATACAGCTGCTCAGTTCAAGAAACTTAATCAGAAAACAATAAAATAATTTTGTTTCTTCACAAGCAACTCCTTCCTGTTCTCCAATTACCTTGACTGTTAACTGTCCAACAGAAATTCAAACTGACTCTTTTAAAAATGGTTAAAGGAATAAATTCCAAATATGTTACCGATTCTAAAAAGTAGTAGAGTTATGAAATACTTGGTCGCAATACAGACAACCTAATTGATCTTGTTTCTGTCTTATCACTTTTGGAGAGGAACTGGGTAGTTTAATCCTTGCTCTATCCCTGATCATGGTAGGCCTTTCAATTTAATCAACTATCTTCCCAAGATGCACTTCATAGAATCATAGAATTCCTACAGGGCAGAAGGAGGCCATTCAGTCCATTGATTCTGACTCTCCGACAGAGCATCTTACCTGCCCCATTCTCTTAACCCCACACATTTATCCCGCTAATCTTTCTAACCTACACGCCTTGGGCAATTTAGCATGGCCAATCCACCTAACCTCTACATATTTGGACTGTGGCAGGAAACTGCAGGAAACCTACGCAGACATGGGGAGACAGTGCAAACTCCATACTGACAGTCACCCAAGACCGGAATTGAACTTGGGTCCCTGATGCTGTGAGACAGCAGTGCTAACCACTATGCCACCATGCTACCCTAATTTCGACCAGATAACGCGATGCTGTTCACATAGCTTCTCGCACTGCCTCATGCAAATATCTGCTTGAAACATTGGGAAATAAGATGAGGAACACCCTATTGTCCCTGAGTGTTATGGGCAACAGTTTTAATAACAGGATCATAATTGTCTTTTATTAAGATATAAATCCCCTGTTTGTGCTAGTGGCATCAGTCTATCATTCTCTGTCAAAATGACAAAAGATGGGGACCTCTGATGATTAAGCCTTAAGTCCTGCACCAACTCAAGCTGGAAATCTCTGCTACCATGTAACAGTTTATCCTAGTTGTGGCATAGGTGCTATGTCACAGGGAGTGTAATGGTTTAACATTTCAATTCCTATTTCAATGGCAGGCAAAAGGAATGTCTGGGTCACTGCCAGAAACAAAAGTGGACCATTGTTAGCCCATGCAGCTAAATAGAGGTCTATTGTTATTTGATGTCAACTGGCTTAATCAATAATCCTTAAACTGAACATTGCTGGTTACTCCAAGCAAAATGGATTTATTGTGGAGCAAAGAGGAGCATTACTGGAGGATCCTATAAAACTCCATTCGCCCAATGTACAGGCTGAGGTGCATCACCTTTATGGGAACAGGCACCACGGTGGCACAATGGTTAGCACTGCTGCCTCACCAGCACCAGGGACCCGGGTTCAATTCCCAGCTTGGTAAGTGGCGGATTAACTACCACCCGGACCCCTAGGCCCCCTGACCTTGCCCCCTACCCCCTGTCCCACCCTTTGTTGAATAGAATTAAGTGACGTTAGATAACTTATATCGTTGTACTATGTATAATGTACTACATGTATAATATCATAAAGTTATATGAATCAATTACAACCCTTTTATTCATTTATTTTTCATTTTCTTTACATTTCTACTTTAAAAAGCTTCCGTGTTTTTTGGTTTACAAAAGTGTCGATAACAGCATGTAAATCAACAGATCAAAGCATGTCTGATTCATTGTGCATGAGTGCCAGATGACTTAAGTTTCTCATCGCTCATTGTTGAGCGCAAATAGATTTTGATCCTCTTCAGAGCCGAAAATGAACACTCACCTGAACAGTTAGTGTTTTTTTTGCTCTCGGGCCCCCTCCCTTCCAGGCCCCTAGGTTTAAGCCTACTCAGCCTAATGGTTAATCCGCCACTGCAGCTTGGGTCACTGTGCGGAGTCTGCACGTTCTCCCTGTGTTTGCGTGGGTTTTCTCCCACAGTCTGAAATACGTGCTGGTTAGGTGCATTGGCCATGCTAAATTCTCTCTCAGTGTACCCAAACCGGTGCTCGAGTGTGGCAACTCAGGGATTTTCACAGTAACTTCATTGCAGTGTTAATGTAAGCCTACTTGTGACACTAATAAATGAACTAAAATGCAAATTTGGGAATGGCCAATGCCAGCAGTCGCCAGTAGATGGATCCCTTCACGTACACTAGGACTTGCAGGTTATCAGCCCCTTTATATTACACATGTTGGCTGGAATTTTACCGCCCCGCGCTGCTGCCACAGGAATTGGAGTGGGCGATTGGTGGACAATGGGAAGGTCCGTTGACCGCGGGTGGGATTTTACGGTTTTGGGATGAGCAAGGCTGTAAAATCCTGCCCATAAAGTAAATATCCTGCATTGTTGAACATGGAGGTCTGAGAGCTGTACCTTGTGCCAACATTACCCAAAGCAATCAACCATTGTGAAAATCGGCCCATATTCTTTAATGTTATTTGGAATGGGTGCTGAAGAAGAGGCTTTAATAAATAAATTAATAATACAAATAAATTGACTTGCCAGTTCCTTTCCACTCCTGTTTGGCGAACACTAACTTGCCCAGTGGTTGACCAGTTGACATGCACGTAATAGTTTAACATTGCAATTCCTGTTAGAATGCCAGACAAAGCTAATATTAACTGGGATAAATTCAATATAAAAGATACAGAGGACACAGAATTCATAAAACACATTCAGGAGAATCTTTCTAGCTAGTACTCAACAAAACCAACAGAAGTTAGTATAGAGGATGGCTGAATTTCATTGAAATCAGGGATATTTTCACAAAGCCTCAAGGCCCAGGCAGGAAGGTTTGAATGGCTTCCTTCTGTACTGTCTTCATTTATGGGATGTGGGCTTCGCTGGCTGGACCACCATTTATTGCCCATTCTAGTTGTCCTTGAGAAGGTAATGGTGAGCTGCCTTTTTGAAGCTTTGCATCCCTGAGGTGTAGGTATATCCACAATGCGATATTGTCCTGGTCTTGCTGTATTTGGACATGGACTGCTTTAGTGCCTGAGGAGCTGCAAATGGTGCTGAAATGGTCATCATCAAACATCCCCACTTCTGACCTTATGATGGAGGGAAGATCATTGATGGAGCAGTTCAAGATGGTTGGGCTGAGGACACTACCCTGAGGGACTCCTGCAGTGATGTCCTGGAGCCGAGATGATTGATCTCCAACCACCATAACCATCTTCCTTTGTGCCAGGTATGACTCCAACCAGCAGAGAGTTTTCACCCTGATTACCATTGATTCCAATGTTGCTAGGACTTCTTCATGCCACATTTCTTAAAATGCTGCCTTGTGGTCTAGGGTGGTCACTGTTACCTCATCTCTGGAGATCAGCTCTGTTGTCCATCTTTGAGTCAAGGTTATAATAATGTCAGGAGCTGAACGATTCTGGAGGAACCCAAACTGAAGATCAGAGAGCAGATTATTGCTAAGCAAGTGCTGCTTGATGGCACTGTTGATCACCCCTTCCATCTTTTTACTGATGTTCGATGTTGTTCAGGCAGCATCTGACCACAGAGTTCACCATTGACCTATATCCAGGAAGCAGCAAGTCCGCAGTGTCTGTATTATTTAAAATAGAATGAATAATGAGTGGAAGGCTCCTAGCTGATTAGGATTATTCTCTATTCTTGGCTGCTGACCCTAATGTGAAACCAATCAAGAGTGGAATGGAACTTAAACCTACGTGCTCCTGTATCAGCATGTTGTTCCTCAGATGCACCTTCATGCAGACACATTCAAAGAGTGTGTACCAAGGGGCAATAGTTATGTGCACTACTTCAAATTGTAACCTGTGGAGGATTTCCCAAATTTAGCCTGTGCCATGGTTGATAGGTCTCACAAAAGCTAAGGAGAATTGAGGAGCCCCTTCAACTCCCTCCTGATGCCAAGAGACCCTTTCTACAATTTCAGCTGCATGTAAGGAACTCAGGTGATTTGAAGGATCAGCCAATAACCTCCTCCTATTCTACTAGCATTTGCACATTTACTGGAGGATAGTCCTCAGTTCTAAATTGAGCCACATATTTTTTGCTGGACCTCCACTGTAGCACTGTGAACAATTAATCTTGTTCACACCACAATCACCTATCACAATCACCTATCACCACAACATTTTCCCTCATGGAAAGCTGCAACCCTTTCAGAACAACTAATGATTTCGGAATGCATGTTCTCCCTCTGTTAGGGGCACTCCATAGTGCGAATCCCATCGTGCAGTGAATACACAGCATCGTTGACTCAGAAAATTGTGGCAGAGAGCGAGTGAGAGAGGAAAAGAAAGAAATTGCATTTGTGTGACTGATATGTGTGACTTGTATTTCGAAGAATTGCACGACCTGTGAATTATATTTGAAATGTGGTCACTGTTGTAAAATGCTGGAAAATGCAGCAGTTAAATAGCAATGTCTCTCAAAACAGCTCTGATTTTTAGTATTCCAAGATGTTGTGTCACCTTTTCATGAGAAAAGGGACTTAAATTTAATGTGCCTATGACTTCCTTTGAGAGTCGACGTTCTTGTCATTGTGTTTTCCCATTTGTCACTGCGTGCTTCATTTATTGACCAATTGCAAGTTATTCTGGAGTCATTTTATTTTGCAGTAGGTACAGTTGCAGTTCCAGATCCTGTAAGAATGTGATGGATGAGTTTCAATTAAAACAATCCTGCATAGAACACTTTGCTTGCTGAGATTGATTTTTTTTGACAAGATAGTAAATCTTCAGTAAATGCTGTCAAAGCCAAGTCCCGACCTGATACGTAATGTGTTATACTATTAAAAATGTATTTTTAGAAAAATGGCCTTGTGGAATAACCAATATAATCTCCAGACTGTGTAGTTTAGCACATGCATTTTTAGATCTATGGGAGCACATTTCAGCTTTGATGGTTCTGAAGAAGAGTCATATTGGACTTGAAACGTTAACTAAGTTTCTCCCTCCACGTGTGCTTCCAGACCTGTTGAGCCTTTCCTGTACTTTCTGTTTTTCCTTGAACTTTGACAGGGCTGTCAAAAAGATAGCAGTGGATTGGTGACCGATTATCAAAGTCCTGAATTTCCTCTCTACTGGAAAAGAAACAAGGGGCGGAATTTTCTTCGCAGTGTGCAGAGTGCTGGCTGAGGCGAGAAAACCGGAGCGTAGCTCTCCAGTTGCACAGCCGTGCTTTCTCTCTAGATTTTAGTGCATTTATGCAAAAGAAATCTGGGGCTATGGCTTTTACCCTGGTGGAGTGATAGAGCCGGCAACACCCTGATCTGCAAGAAAAATAAACTCACCCCACCCCCCCCATGGATGTAGCATGCTACCCCCCACTCCCTCCGATCCTTCCCATGAGCATCGGGGCAATGCCACCCCACCCCTCCCCACCTCACAAGCATCGGGGCACCCCCCACAAGTATTAAGACACCCCACAACCATTGAGGCCATCCCCTAACCCCAGCACACAAAAAGGGAACCATCCCAATGGGGCTCCCCAGATGGTCTGCCCCTGGCACTGTCACCCAATTTGGCAGTGCCAGGGTACCAGGGGGCAGTGCCAGCACATTGCCGGCTATGTCCCTCTTCCACCCCTGGGGCTATACTTACCTTGGCATCCCCAGCAGATTCCCCTCAACTGCTTCAAGTTTTTAAAAACCAGTTGTGAACCTTGGCAACATCACACTACATCGGCGAGGTATGAATATTTAGTTAGGGGGCATTCCCACTGCTCTTCCCACCCAAGATCGAAAATGTTCACTTTTTCTATTCGGCACCTTGATCCAAATGAAACAGATATCCACTCCATCTGACGAAGGAGCTGTGCTCCGAAAGCTTATGGTATTTGCTACCAAACAAACCTGTTGGACTTTAACCTGGTGTTGTGAGACTTCTTACAAATGAAACCAGCCAGCCTTGAAATTGAGGCTGGATGGGAAAAGGCCCTTGAGTAGCCATTAAGTGTAAAATTCTAACCAATATATTTTTCTATAAATTCTACAGTTAATTTTGTTTTTATCTATTCTTTTTCCCTTTACTTCTCTCCTGCAGGTATTTATTTGGGTACAGTTTCATGGGCCATTCAATATCTTGTACATTCTTCGCATATAAGCTGAGATGGCTGATGGACCATTCAACTATGTGAGTGTTGTCTTGAACCCTATCCCATGAAATTTAACTGCTTTTTCTCCACTTAGTCCAGGGGCAGAGAGGTCAATTGTAATCCCTGAACTGCTGCCCTGACCGAGATCAGATAACTCAACACCAATTGGGAATCAAAAGCGTGGTCAAAGAGGAATGGGAGGTAGAAAGATGGAGAAGTACAGGGCGCGCATTCCAGAGTTTGGGACCTTGACAACTGAAGGCATGGCCATCAGCGTCAAAGGATTAGAATCATCACTGCACAAAAGGCCAAAGTTTGCGGAGCGCAGATTGCTGAGGCTTATGGGGCTGGAGGGGATGGCAGAGATTGTAGAAGCTATAGCATTGAAGGATTTGAAAAGAAAGCTGAGAATTTTAAAATCAAGGGAGTGCTTAACTGGTAAACAACAAGCCAGAAAGCACAAGTGTGCAGGATGAATTGGGTAAATTATTCAGTAAATTGAAGTTATGAAAAAATTGTAAATAAAAAAAAGATTTAGATTTCTCAATAAAAAAATAGGAGTACAAGTCATCAGATTACAATTGAGTTTATTACCAAATGATAAAATTAATGATTACAAATGCAAAGGAATAATGTAGTCAAACGCAGGCAACTGGGACTAGCTTAGGGGTTAAAAAAAAGGGGCCGCATGGAGAAGTTGGGCCGAAGGACATGTTTCCATGCTGTAAACCTCTATGACTCTCTGACTCTAGTCATAGCAGAAAAGGTTTAAGCTATGGTTTGTCATTTGGTACTCAAATTCAATGGTTTTGCCTCTGATCTGTACCATGCATGAATTCCAAATGTGGATGCAAGTAATATTGACATTCAATTTAATTAATTTACTAAAAATAAAAGCATAAGTTTTTTAAAAACCTAAATCCTCTAGGTTCTGTAAGTTAAGTGAATTTCTCCCAAACACTAATTCTTGTCATACTACACTGGAAAACAGTCAAGTAAGTTATGATTTTGCCAAATAATTTTATTCACTTGACCGTTCTATTCTTTTATGTGTTTTAAATGTAGCCGTTATCAAGTTTGGCATGAAGCTAAGATTAGACTGCAAACTGGATTGTAATTACAGTGCCGCAAAATGTGGTACACGGTTTTTAGAGAAATGAAAATGTATTTATGTTGGTTGCTCTCAATGCAGCAAATCTTTATAAGAGGCTGCGGTATGCCAAACTGCTTAGCAATTTCACTCTGGGCAGCTGAGAAACATGCGGCATAGTCAGCGTTGCAATTACTTTGATGTTTTAAGATGTTACTTTGATGTTACTTTGATGTTTTAAGATGTTACTTTGATGTTACTTTGATGTTTTAAGATGTTGGAAAAAATTATAAGGGATAGGATTTATAGTTATTTGGAGAGTAATGAATTGATAGGTGATAGTCAGCATGGTTTTGTGGCAGGTAGGTCGTGCCTTACTAACCTTATTGAGTTTTTTGAGAAAGTGACCAAGGAGGTGGATGGGGGCAAGGCAGTGGACGTGGTATATATGGATTTTAGTAAGGCGTTTGATAAGGTTCACCATGGTAGGCTTCTGCAGAAAATGCAGATGTATGGGATTGGGGGTGATCTAGGAAATTGGATCAGGAATTGGCTAGCGGATAGGAAACAGAGGGTGGTGGTTGATAGTAAATATTCATCATGGAGTGCGGTTACAAGTGGTGTACCTCAGGGATCTGTTTTGGGGCCACTGCTGTTTGTAATATTTATTAATGATCTGGATGAGGGTATAGTTGGGTGGATTAGCAAATTTGCTGATGACACCAAAGTCGGTGGTGTGGTAGACAGTGAGGAAGGGTGTCGTAGTTTGCAGGAAGACTTAGACAGGTTGCAAAGTTGGGCCGAGAGGTGGCGGATGGAGTTTAATGCGGAGAAGTGTGAGGTAATTCACTTTGGTAGGAATAACAGATGTGTTGAGTATAGGGCTAACGGGAGGACTTTGAATAGTGTGGAGGAGCAGAGGGATCTAGGTGTATGTGTGCATAGATCCCTGAAAGTTGGGAATCAAGTAGATAAGGTTGTTAAGAAGGCATATGGTGTCTTGGCGTTTATTGGTAGGGGGATTGAATTTAGGAGTCGTAGCGTTATGTTGCAACTGTACACAACTCTGGTGCGGCCGCACTTGGAGTACTGTGTGCAGTTCTGGTCCCCACATTACAGGAAGGATGTGGAGGCTTTGGAGAGGGTGCAGAGGAGGTTTACCAGGATGTTGCCTGGTATGGAGGGGAGATCCTATGAGGAGAGGCTGAGGGATTTGGGATTGTTTTCGCTGGAAAGGCGGCGGCTAAGAGGGGATCTTATTGAAACATATAAGATGATTAGAGGTTTAGATAGGGTGGATAGTGATAGCCTTTTTCCTCTGATGGAGAAATCCAGCACGAGGGGGCATGGCTTTAAATTGAGGGGGGGTAGTTATAGAACCGATGTCAGGGGTAGGTTCTTTACCCAGAGGGTGGTGAGGGATTGGAATGCCCTGCCAGCATCAGTAGTAAATGCGCCTAGTTTGGGGGCGTTTAAGAGATCCGTAGATAGGTTCATGGACGAAAAGAAATTGGTTTAGGTTGGAGGGTCACAGTTTTTTTTTTTAACTGGTCGGTGCAACATCGTGGGCCGAAGGGCCTGTTCTGCGCTGTAATGTTCTATGTTCTATGTTCTATGTACTTTCATCTGCTTTAGAGCCAGCATTTCCATTGGTCACGGAGAGTCAAAGTTCCCACCAGTTTGTTGTCAAAGAGCTAAAACATGGGCATCCGAAATTTTAAACATTGCCATGTGATTTACACACCTGGAACTGAAGAGCCTGTTTCATTGATTGGCAAAACACATTGATTGACAAACACAGCTTTAGTAAGGCAAGGCAACATTTAAACAGATAAATCCAGGCTTTCAAAATGATTTAAGCAATTTATCCATTTAACAGGGAGTGCAATCATTGGAAAAGGTAGAAAGGGGATTCATGCTTGGGGATTTCATTCTCTTAAACATTGTATTCCTTTAGTTACTTATATAATTGGGTTTGACCGCAGTACTAAAATACTTGCTCATAATTTGAGCTTTCTCTTCTTTGCTTAAGTAAAGGGTAAGAAGTTTAACAACACCAGGTTAAAGTCCAACAGGTTTATTTGGTAGCAAAAGCCACACAAGCTACCAAATAAACCTGTTGGACTTTAACCTGGTGTTGTTAAACTTCTTACTGTGTTTACCCCAGTCCAACGCCGGCATCTCCACATCATAAGTAAAGGGTGACATGGTGACGCAGTGGTTAGCCTTGCTGCCTCACAGCGCCTGGGTTCGATTCCCAGTGTGTGTCACTGTCTGTGCGGAGTCTGCTCATTCTCCCTGTGTCTCTCAACTTGTTGAGACTCTGAATTGGACTTGATTTGATTGAATTGGAAAAGTATATTTTTTTAAAATCTGCATGGATTTCCTCCCACAGTCTGAAAGACGTGCTGCTTAGGTGCATTGGCTTTGCTAAATTCTCCCTCAGTGTATCCGAACAAGGGCCGAAGTGTGGAGACTAGGGGATTTTCACAGTAACTTCATTGCAGTGTGAATGTAAGCCTACTTGTGACACAAATAAATTTTTTTAAAAAGCTCCAATGTGATTAGCTTTATATAAAGTATTCAGGGAATTCATGAATATTTGGGTTGCAGAATCACAACCTGGGAAGGGGCAGTGAAGTCCAACCGATTTGTGTTGTACACCTTTGTGGTTTTGATTGAAGGATAAATTCTGATTTGGACACCAGGAATAACTACCCTGCTTCAAAATTGTGCCACTTTTTATGTCTACCTGAGGGGGTAGAATTTTATTTTATTTATTATTGTCGTATGTATTTGGAAACAGTGAAAAATATCGATTCGTGTGCGCTATACTGACAAAACATACCATTCATAGAGTACATAGGGGAGAAAGAAATGACAGGGTTACTGTCATAACCAGGGCGGAGAGAAAGATCAACTTAATATAAGGTAGGTCCATTCAAAAGCCTGATGGCAGCTGGAAAGAAGCTGTAAGTCGGTTGGTAAGTGATCTCAGACAGGTCTCCGTTAAACATCTTATCTAAAACACATTGGCTGGAATTATACTCTTCCGCCCACCATGGGAATCGAAGCAGGTGAGCGACAGACCATGAAAAGATCCATTGACCTGGGGCGAGATTTTACGGTTTCCGGATGAGCATAAAATCCTGCCCAATGCCTCTGACAGTGCAGCATTCTCTCAATAGTGCACTATTGTTCACATTTATTATGTGCTCAAGCCTTTAGAGTAGGGCTTGAAGCCCTAACTTTCTTATTCAGGGAGTCCATGGGTTATGGCTAAAACAAACCCTGATCAAATCTGCCTTCCCTTTTCCCATAACCTTGAACTTCTCTTTCTTACAGCATAGTGTGGTACATTGGGATCTAATAGAAGTCCCATGCTGGAGACCTGGCCAACAAAGTTATTTTCCTGGAGGCAGTCTCCTAACTGCCACCTCTGTGCTCACCACCCTATTAAGGATGGCAAGCAGGCTGCTAAGTCTGGGGAAGGACAGGAGGGGGGGGTGCATCCATTCCCAGTGACCACAGATAGGGGATAAAGGGAGAACCAATAGGGTAAGGGCCGTCAGATAGGATAGGGAAAACCCCCAACAATAACGGTCACTGCTGGTATTGTAGATATTTAATAGGGTGGTGCCTTCACCATTGATTGGAGCCTCTGGGTCAAATGTAGCCCCCCCTACTTCCAGCCCCACACCCACCCCTGCCCCCCAAGCCCCTTTCCCCAGACCACTGTTTGAAAACTAGTGAGCTGGCAACCTCCAGATGTGGCAACAAGTGTTTTTTGAAAAGCAACATATCTCAGTTGTTTTTTCAATTCATTCATGGGATGTGTACATCGTTGCTCGACCAGCATTTATTATCCATCCTTTATTGCCAATTAGAAGGTGGTGGTGAGTTGCCTTCTTGAACTCCTGCAATTCCTGTGGTGTAGGTAAACCCACAGTGCTGTCAGGGAGAGAGTTCCAGGATTTTGACCCAGCGACAATGAAAGAGCAGTCATATATTTCCTAAGTCAGGAAATAGGTGGTGTTGTTTCCATGTATTTACTGCTCTCGTGCTTCAAGATGCTAGTGGTCCTGGGTTTGGAAGGAGCTGTCTAAGGAGCCTTGGTGAGTAACTGCAATGCATCTTGTGGATGACACACACTAATTTGCGTTCGTGGTTGGAGGAGTGAATGTTTGTGGATGGAGTGTCAATCAAGTGGGCTACTTTGTCCTGAATGGGGCCAAGCTTCTTGAGTGTTGTTGGAGCTGCATTCATCTCGGCAAGTGGAGATTATTGCCTTGTAGATGGTGGACAGACTTTAGGGAGTGTTACTTGCTACAGGATTCCTAGACTCTGATAAAGGCAAAATACTGTGGATGCTGGAATTTGAAACAAAAACAGAAAATGCTGGAACATCTCAGCAGGTCTGACAGCCTCTGTGGAGAGAGAATGGAGCTAACTGCTCTGACAAAGGGTCTTCCAGACTCACAATGTTGGCTGTATTTTCTCTCCACAAATGCTGTCAGACCTGCTGAAATTTTCAAGCATTTTCTATTTTTGTGCCTGAACTCTGACCTGCTCTCATAGTGCTGTCGTTATATAACTTGCCCAGTTCCGCTTCTGGTTAATGATAAGCCCCAGGATGTTGGCAGTGAGGGATTCAGTGATGGGAGTGTTATTGAATGTCAAAGTTTGTCCTGTGCTTTCTTGGCTTTATTTATATTTGGCTCCAATTATTAGTCGAATGGTCTAATCTTGCTCAAGCATACCTCTGTAGCCAGTTCTACATTCCTTTGCTGTCACAAACTGAGAAAGAACAGCTGTTTGATGTCCCTTCTCTACACATTTAAGGAAAACTGAATCAGGTTATTAATGCAGTACTGCCTAATTAATGTTACTGCTGTTTGCAGTTGTAGTAAATGTTGTGAAACCATTCTTTATATTCAAAAAATGATTTTTTGAATTTACTGACTGGAAAGCCCGAATTGAATATTCTGATCAATGTCGAAGATGGTTGTACATTTACATTACTGTACGTTCTGCATTCCAAAATCATTGAAATGGAGACAACCTGTCTGTAAAATGGCACCAGGAACAATGACCATTGAAAGAGGATGAATGGGGACATCTCCTACCCCACTAAGAAAGTGTCCAAACAATCAGCTGGGTGCTCAATGGGGTACAGACAAACCATTACACATTATCACCTGGAAAGCATCAAGACCACTGCATTCAGCCTGACTGAGAGAAGAATTCCCAGCTATGATCTAATCAAATTACAATAGGAATGCAATACCCATGACCCTATTTGTATCACTGGGCAGTCAGAGAGTGAAGGTCATGTGACAAACCAACCCCTTCTGTTTTAAACACCGGCGCATTCTGCAAAACAGGATAAACAGCTGAACAATCAATACCCTGAGTGTTCCTTTTCTCTCTCTCACTCTCGCTCTCTCCTTCCCTTCAATGTTCAAGATTTTCACACCCCATCTGCTGATTTTGATTATCCAAATTCTAACCAGTCTTATCATGTCTTTATGGTAACAGTTAACCATTCATAGAATTCGCAAGCATATTTGTTTAAAGAACAGCCTGTTGTGGTCAACTGAGGAGAGGAAAAAGGGAAGAGCCATTTTATCTCTTCTCAGCTGATGATGATGTCAATTATGCTAGCTCTTTTTCAGTAGCCTTCTATTTTGGGTAGCTTGTTTAACAGTACCCCAGTGTATTTGCTCAGAATCTAAAACCTCACCTGTTTATACTTGGAAATCTACCAGTTATGTCTTTGATCGAATCAGCAGTATCAGGAGGCAGGTTTAGATGGTGTTCAGGACAATACTGGTTGAGCGGCACAGTGGTTAGCACTGCTATCTCACAGCGCTAGGGACCGGGTTCAATTTCTGGCTTGGGTCACCGTCTGTGGAGATTGGACACTCTCCCCATGCCTGTGTGGGTTTCCTCCCACAGTCCAAAGATGTGCAGCTTAGGTGAATTGGCCATGCTAAATTCTCCGGGTACACCCGAACATGCACCGGAGTGTGGCGACTCGGGGATTTTCACAGTAACTTCATTGCAGTGCTAATGTAAGTCTTACTTGTGACTAATAAATAAACTTTACTTTACTTTGAGAGGCGATAGATTTAAAATTGAGGTGAGGAGGAACTACTTCTCGCAGAGGGTGAATGAATTTGTGGAACTTGCTGCCTCATGGCGAGTCTGAATCATTGAATGGTTTCAAGAAGGACCAAGGTGTATTTGTAATTAAAAAGGGATATGGGGAACAGGTGGGGAGGTGGATTTGAGATCAAGGAGAGATCAGCCATGATCTGATTGAATGGCGGAGCAGGCTCGAAGAACTGAATTTACCTACTTCTGCTCCTAATTCCTATGTTCCTATGTAATACTGGAGCCCCCAAAAGATCACCTATCATAAAAATCAATTCTGAAGAGACTCATAACGGTATCTCGAGATGATGGAATCTCAATTTTTTTCTGATATGAAGAGAGGGCCCAGAGAATCAATCTCTTTCACAATTTGTATTTTCAGTGTTTGAGGAGAAGGTGGAAGAATGACACATCGTGAATTGTGCATTTGGAGAGCCAGTGCAAACACAATGGGCTGAATGACCGCCTCCTGTGCTGTAACAATTCTGTGTGGTTTTGCAAGCTTTGACCTTTTTACATCAAAGCACCTTGTAGCTCGCAGACTGAGGAACCACATGATATTCTGTTGTAACTCTGAGCCATGCCATCTGGTACTCCTCACCTGCTGGATTTTATGTGATTTCCTGAGATTTAAATTCAATTGGGACAAATTAAACCCATATCCATTCATTGCTTCCTGACAAATTATTCTGCATTACATTTCAATGAAGGACTTAAAATATCCGAGTACTCAGGTACCTACACTCTTTACGGAATTATGGATTTTAATCTTGTTCCTCTTTTGCAGAAAGCTAGCTTTGTTGTCATAGTCTTTACCTTTCTTTAGCAGATGGAAATAAATAGTGATTTGTTCATTGTTATTTTTTTTCTCAAATACGACATACCTTAAAAAACTTTTTAAACAGATGGAAATGTGGGAAAGCACAAGTTTAATCCAGGTCTTTGAAGGTGCAGGAATCTCAGAATTTTCCTGATTTGAACCGATGAACCAAAGGATCAAACCTTTACAAAATTTTTTAAAATGCCAATTCAGATATTTTCTCTCAAATGTTTATTCATCACCTCTCAATATTATAGTGATTTCACTAAACTTTTTCCAAGGATTGATGTTTCTGGGTGCTCCGTGTCCTCCCACACTCCAAAGATGTCTGGGTTAAAAACATAGAAAGAAGTCTCACAACACCAGGTTAGTGAGACTTCTTACTGTGTTCACCCCAGTCCAACGCCGGCATCTCCACATCTTAAAAACATAGAAACATAAAAACTAGAAGCAGGAATAAGCCATTCAGCCCTTCGAGCCTGCTCCGCCATTTTGATCATGGCTGATTATCGAATTCAATATCCTGATCCCCCCCTTCCTCCCATATTCCTTGATCCTTTTAGCCCCAAGAACTATATCTAATTTCGTCTTGAAATCAGACAATGTTTTCACCTCAACTGTAGAAATATAGGGGCGATTCTCCCAAAAGTGCTGAATTGGTGAGAAAACTGGTCTGGATCACGACTGTTTTTTCAGTGCAACTTCAGATCTGAATCTCCCCACTCTGTGCAATGCAGAGGTCACAATCATGAATATCATTAAAAGCTCGGGGGGTGGGGCCTTTTCGCGCCGGAGGCTGACCACTCTGGAACTCTGCGAATGCGCAGTGGCCTCGATCTGTCAGTCTCCCCGTTTGCTGGCCAGCTCGATCGCTGGCTAGCCCAGGACCATTGCAGTGCTGCCCCTCCAGTCCTCCGAACAGCTCGATCGCGGCTCCCTCGACAATTCCCGGGCCAGCCCCGATGCCCCCATCCTGGAGTGCCCCAATGTCCAGCCCACCCCCCGCCCCCCTCAGAAGTGGCGAATCTCCTCACCACAGCATAACCCACACCGCTGACCCCCCAGCAGACCAACTGATCTCCCCCCAGCTGATCACGCCCCCCAGCCTGCCCCAGTTGCTGGCCTCCCTCGGCATGGGCAGTGCCAAGGGGTACAAGCTGGCACTGCCAGGGTGCCCATGCCCAGGGGCACCACCACCCCCGCCACCTGACCCCCTGGGGGGCCCTGATTGCCCCCTTCACTCCGGCGGGGTCTTCAGCTAGTTTCCCGAACGTGGGGAGCTATTCTAAACCCTGCCGGAGTGTAGTACTCCTGGCGGGGTGGGAGATAATGACATTTAAACTACATTCAAAGTATATTTAAAACAGATTAAAATTACTTACCTCTCTTCCTGCCGGTTTCCAGCATGGCCCCGACTGCGCCCGTTCCTTGGCTCTGGGAAACATGCATGCATCGGGAACGCATGCGCGAATTCCGCGAAATGTCCGACACGTGATTCTCCCGATCGGACCTGAAAATTTGCGGGTCACGATGGGAGAATCGCCCCCATAGATTGTGTGGTGGGCTGGTGTAGGGGGAATTTTCACCTGCCTGCTGTCTGCATCTCACCTGAAAAACAGATGGCTGGCGGTCAAAGTTCAAGGGAGGCTGGGAAATTTCAGCCACCCCACTGACACCCAAGGCCTGTCTGATAACATTTCAAGCTTGGCTTGCTCTGAGTGGACAAGTAGCACACATACCGTTTCTGGTGGAAGGCTGTTTAAATATACAAATGGAAGTCCAACCTGTTTGCAATCTTCAAGTGGATGCAGCATGCACTGCACTCTCTCCGTCAATTTATACCAGTGATCGAGAAGCCGAACTGGGGATCCTTAAATAGACTCCTGATAGCCACACCAAAAAGGCCACAAACTTTCATTTATTTTTATTTTTCTACAGCCAGGCTGAACAGGAGTGCTTCTCCTGTTTTCACAGAAATACTGCCAGTCAACTCCCTCCTAGGTCAAACCTGCCAGTCGGCTCAGTCTGAACAGACCAGTTTCCTGAACTTCCACAATCGGTGAGATTCATTTGGAGACCACGGCTCAGTTGTTTAAATGAGGTCCAAACCCAAAACTAGTTTAAATCCCTTGATGCTTGCCCGGGTGGGCAGTTGGTCACCCGTCTGACTTTGCATCTGTTTTGGACAGAACCCTAAAATTCCCATTTTCTTGTTTGCTTTTTCTTCATTTCTGCTTTCTACAAAACTGGAAAATAAAGAGGTAAATACATTCTAATTTAGATAACTGGTAGGCAGTAAATAATTGCACTTAGGTGATATCTTAAAGCACTTTTGAATTGAAAGGATTGGTCATTCTTATATAGACAAAGATGGGAACCATTCTCTCCACAACAAAATTCCATAAACAACCATAAGAAGAATAAACAGGTAATCCCTTTCTGTGGCATTAATTGGGAGAGAATTCCCTACTTTTCTTTAAAAGTTAGGTCAGGATTTTCTTGTCCATGTTGGAACGAAGAGAAAAGGGTGATAAAAATGGCAAGTGTGACCTACCTTTCCTATTTCTAGCAATTTTTGCCAGCATGGAGTAAGGGTATGGGTAATGAGTCTCCACATAGCACTCCAGCCCTTGCCGACTCCATTGTGAAAGTGGGCATTTTGGACATCCTCTTGGCCTGCAATTTACATGATGTTAGGCCAGAATTTGCAGAAGATGTGGTTCATTGTTCCTCCGAGGAGTCGTGAAGCATAGGGGAGCCCTAGTCTGGAGTCAGGAACCAACAAAACAATAGGTATTCAACATTCCTTGTGAAAAACATTGTCCCTCTTAACTTCTCATAAAGTTTTCCATCAAATACAGGCATTGAAAGTCCCAGTCAGAAAACCTTTAATCCACTTCACACTTCTTACTTTTGTCCAAATAAACACACAAGCATTGAAAAAGGTTGAAAGAAAGATCAGGTCATTATTAAGTAATACAAATGTCAATCAAGCAAAGCTAGCATCCCTCTTTGTAGTTAGGTAAATAGTCCCGCCACAGGCCTGAGTCCATTGGTCTTGGAGCTCAGAAAAGCTTTCATAATGATGCTACCTGGCAGTTGTATCAACAGAAACAGGTTGAGCAGATGGCCAGACATCAGTCTTTCCACAAGGCCTCATCTGGCTATCAACATGGAGGGGAATGCAGGAAGGTTGCCAGGTGATGACCAGCAAGTTGGTAGAGGGGAGATGGGTATCCATAGTGGAGAGGCTCAATGCAAACTCAAATACATACACTAAGGGGGTGTGGTGCACTCCATTATTTCCAATACCTTACCAAAGACTCATCTGCTTTGGGAAGCCTCAGTACTGCACAGACTTCTGCCCTCCAAGGCTAGTTCTCATGCTCTCTTCTTGTCTCTCCCACAGTTTTTGATATCTAGGAGCAACAAATAATTCCTGCACCATCACTGTGTCAAGTGCAACCAGAGGGGTAGAAAAGTAATAATTAGGGTGAGTGATTTGTTGTGGCAGTGATGCATTATCACTCATATCCATTCAAAAATTGCATTTTTATGGCTTTCAGTTCATTGCTATGCTAGGCGGTCTATCTCAGGCACAGAATTACATTTGAAGTGAAAAGTGTAAAAACGTACATACTTTTCGCTGCCTAGCTGCATCAAATTACTTCCCTAATAAAAGTAAATTATGTGAAAGGTCATTCTCCCTCTTCTATTCTGAGGGTGAGTGTCCAAGCCCATCATTGAAGTGAAAATCTTATTAATCCCAGCTTTCTGGATATTGGAGCCATTTATAACTTGAACACAATTGCACCTCATTTTGTCTCAAGGCTGTGATTTAAACACAAAATATATTTTGAAGGTAACATGGTGGGATGAGAACTGAGACAGGCTTGTATGGGGATATCTCGGGAGGCTTGAAAATACCGTTTGTCCAATGTTTTCTTGAGATACAGGTTGAAAAATGGAAATTTGCTGTATCTTTTAAATGTGTTGCAAATGTGGGATATAACTTGCACGAGAGGAACTTACTGAAATGCTACTGTGATTCTGTGCAGAAAAATTGCAACAGACATTTAATATATGTAAGCTCCAATGTAACAATATTTGAGCAAACAATATTTTTCCGAAGCTAATGTACACTGTGTTCCTCTCATAACCCATAGAAGAGTTTGTGCTTCAGGATTTGCAATTATGAATACAAATGACCTCCCAGTGCTGTAAAAAATAAACAATTTTTGCTTGTTACTGTTACACAAAATGACACTCTTTATATGCTACACATTTCTCTTATAAATGAATACATTTCATTCAAATTTCAAATCAACAAAATTAAATTCTAGTTCCCGGGAGAGGTCCCTTGAATTTATGATTCCGGATGAGGTACCCCCATTTTGTTGTGGGGTGAGGAAGGATGAACTGGCTCCCCCCTCTTTAATTCAATCCCCTCAGTTGGTCACAACAAGGTTAATTTTAAAAAGGAACCTTTTCCCTCTGGGATGCATTTTCCCGGTCCAAATGTATTTTTTTAAAGAAGTCAATCTGATCAGACTTCCTTGAGTTCAAGAAAGAATGAGCTTATTGGTTACTAAAACACGAGAAAAATAATAAAATGCAGCGCACATACATGCAGATTAGAAATGAGAAGTTAAAAAAAGATACACAAATCTGCCTTTGGCTTGTCCATGGGGAGTAGATGGTGAAATGTTGTAGCGTTAAGTTGGGTGTTTCTTTGGCAGTTGAGCAATTAGTTTGAAGATTCTTGGTTCTGCAGATTAGCTGGAAGGAGTTGTCCTTTTCCTTTTTTGACTGTGGTTTTGCTGCCTTGCGACTTGCTCCCAGCAATCGCAAAGAGAGATAGGGATGCCTCGTGGATGTTCTTCAGCTATGTCCTTCACAGAACTAGAATACCAGTTTAACACATGGAGACCAGGATTGCAGTTGGTTTTTAACCCATACCCTTGTGTATTCTTGGAAGGGAAAAAATACAAAACATGTCTTTTGTCCAGAACTGCTTTCTTTCAACTCACATTATGTCCACAGTCTGGGATATAACTCGCAGGAGGTGGTTTCTTCTGAGTTGGTAATCAGATTCCATTATCATTACATGAGAATTATAGTTCAGTTTTTGCATTGCATCGCTTACTTTTGCATTATATCTCTTCCTTCGAAGTATCTCTGCCTGAAAAAGGTGTTAGTCATGATGTGGCGATGCTGGCGTTGGACTGGGGTAAACACAGTAAGAAGTCTAACAACAGGTAGCTTATTTGGTAGCTACCAAATAAACCTGTTGGACTTTAACCTGGTGTTGTTAGACATCTTACTGAAAAAGGTGTGACATTCTGTTCTCCTTGGACAAGTTGGTCTAGTGCAATCCACATAGGAATTCCAGCGAGTGGTTATTTTACAGTCTTGGCCAAGTTTTGCTTGTATGTCCTTTCTAAAAAAATCACGTCTTGGTTAAAAGTTCTTTATGTCGGTAAATAATTCCAGGGCTATGATCTGTTGTCATGACAATAGTCAAGATCAAACTTGTAAAACAATAAACTTTTTTTTCATATAAGAACACGAGAAAATAAACTAATGGAACAAAACAGTGAAAAAACTACCATGGAAAAAGCATGGAATGATCTTTTATGCTGATTTTCCAACTAACACTGACATAGTAAGATTTTTTGAATATTGGCGAGTCAGGTATTTTAAAGCACTTTATTCAGACATGTGGTACTAACTCTGTACATTCCCTGTTAAGCTGCCAACAGTAATCTTTCCGAATGTCACTGATTTGTAAATTAAACCATTCAATAGGATGTTAATTGAGATTATTCAAATTCACTCATTCACTTGACTAACGTTAATCTATGTGACTCTTAATAATAGGGTAGAAAATGGGAATAGGTAAACAGTTTGGGGTGGGGAGATTTTAAAACCCAAGAACAGATGGGTTTGGTTCAGGTGGAGAGTAAAAATTGAAGAAAAATTAAGGGTGACAGCAAGCCTGCTGCAACTTAGGGCGGCACAGTGGTTAGCACTGCTGTCTCATAGTGCCAGGGACCCGGGTTCGATTGTCTGTGCAGAGTCTGCACATTCACCTCATGTCTGCGTGGGTTTCCTTCGGGTGAACAAAAGAACAAAGAACAATACAGCACAAGAACAGGCCCTTCGGCCCCCCAAGCCCACACCGTTCCCTGGTCCAAACTAGACCATTCTTTTGTATCCCTCCATTCCCACTCCATTCATGTGGCTATCTAGATAAGTCTTAAACGTTCCCAGTGTGTCCGCCTCCACCACCTTGCCCGGCAGCACATTCCAGGCCCCCACCACCCTCTGTGTAAAATACGTCCTTCTGATATCCGTGTTAAACCTCCCACCCCTCCCTCACCTTGAACCTATGACCCCTCGTGAATGTCACCACCGACCTGGGAAAATGCTTCCCACCGTTCACCCTATCTATGCCTTTCATAATTTTACACACCTCTATTAGGTCACCCCTCATCCTCCGTCTTTCCAGTGAGAACAACCCCAGTTTACCCAATCTCTCCTCATAACTAAGCCCTTCCGTATCAGGCAACATCCTGATAAACCTCCTCTGCACTCTCTCTAAAGCCTCCACGTCCTTCTGGTAGTGTGGCGACCAGAACTGGGCGCAGTATTCCAAATGCGGCCGAACCAACGTTCTATACAACTGCAACATCAGACCCCAACTTTTATACTCTATGCCCTGTCCTATAAAGGCAAGCATGCCATATGCCTTATTCACTACCTTCTCCACCTGTGACATCACCTTCAAGGATCTGTGGACTTGCACACCGAGGTCCCTCTGCGTATCTACACCCTTTATGGTTCTGCCATTTATCGTATAGCTCCCCCCTACGTTAGTTCTACCAAAATGCATCACTTCGCATTTATCTGGATTGAACTCCATCTGCCATTTCTTTGCTCAAATTTCCAGCCTATCTATATCTTTCTGTAGCCTCTGACAATGTTCCTCACTATCTGCAAGTCCAGCCATTTTCGTGTCGTCCGCAAACTTACTGATCACCCCAGTTACACCTTCTTCCAGATCATTTATATAAATCGCAAACAGCAGAGGTCCCAATACAGAGCCCTGCGGAACACCACTAGTCACAGGCCTCCAGCCGGAAAAAGACCCTTCCACTACCACCCTCTGTCTTCTGTGACCAAGCCAGTTCTCCACCCATCTAGCCACCTCCCCCTTTATCCCATGAGATCCAACCTTTTGCACCAACCTACCATGAGGGACTTTGTCAAACGCTTTACTAAAGTCCATATAGACGACATCCACGGCCCTTCCTCGGCAACCATTCTAGTCACTTCTTCAAAAAACTCCACCAGGTTAGTGAGGCATGACCTCCCTCTCACAAAACCATGCTGACTATCGTTAATGAGTTTATTCCTTTCTAAATGCGCATACATCCTATCTCTAAGAATCCTCTCCAACAACTTCCCTACCACGGACGTCAAGCTCACCGACCTATAATTGCCCGGGTTATCCTTCCTACCCTTCTTAAATAACGGACCACATTAGCTATCCTCCAATCCTCTGGGACCTCACCTGTGTCCAGTGACGAGACAAAGATTTGCGTCAGAGGCCCAGCGATTTCATCTCTCGTCTCCCTGAGCAGCCTTGGATAGATTCCATCAGGCCCTGGGGATTTGTCAGTCTTTATATTCCCTAAAAAACCTAACACTTCCTCCCTTGTAATGGAGATTTTCTCTAACGGGTCAACACTCCCCTCCGAGACACTCCGAGTCAACACATCCCTCTCCTTTGTGAATACCGACGCAAAGTATTCATTTAGGATCTCCCCTACTTCTTTGAGCTCTAAGCATAATTCCCCACTTTTGTCCCTGAGAAGTCCGATTTTTTTCCCTGACAACACTTTTGTTCCTAACATATGAATAAAATGCCTTGGGATTCTCTTTAATCCTGTCTGCCTAGGACATTTCGTGACCTCTTTTTGCCCTTCTAATTCCTCATTTGAGTTCTTTCCTACTTTCTTTGTATTCCTCCAGAGCTCCCTCCGTTTTTAGCTGCCTGGACCTAACGTACGCCTCTCTTTTCTTTTTGACCAATCCCTCAATTTCCCTGGTTATCCACGGTTCTCGAATCCTACCCTTCCTATCCTTTTTTACGGGCACATGCCTATCCTGCAGCCCTAACAACTGTTCCTTAAAAGACACCCACATGCCAGATGTGGATTTACCCTCAAACAACCTCTCCCAATCAACAGCTGCCAATTTTTGCCTAATCCCACTAAAGTTAGCCTTCCCCCAATCCAACACTTTGCCCTTGGGACACCACCCCTCCTTTTCCATTACTATCCTAAAGCTAACAGAATTGTGGTCACTATTTGCCACATGTTCCCCTACCGAAACTTTGAAGACCTGACCGGGCTCATTCCCCAGTACTAGGTCCAGTATAGCCCCCTCTCTAGTCGGGCTATCTACATATTGTTCCAAAGAACCTTCCTGTACACATTTTACAAATTCCTCCCCATTCAGACTCCCAGCCCTACGCGATTTCCAGTCTATACCAGGGAAATTGAAGTCTCCCACTACAACAACCCTATTTTTCCTGCACCTATCTGCTCTGGTTTCCTTCCACAATCCAAAAGACGTGCTGGTTAAGTGCATTGGCTATGCAAAATTCTCCCTTAGTATATCCAAACAGGCGCCGGAGTGTGGTGACAAGGGGATTTTCATGGTAACTTCATTGCAGTGTTAATGTAAACCTACGTATGACACGAATAAATAAAAAAGCTCATCTACTTCCAGGTTTAACTGATGCTGGGTGCATGTGAGTACCTTGCTCACGGGAGTCAGTGCAATCATTAGCACAAATAACTCAGCAGTTAACAAAGTATTTAATATCATAATTCCATGGAAATAAAGGGATTTTCAATGGATTGAAGCATTTCTTTTGAATTTAACACCTACAGCACAGATTTTCCAAGACTGGGTGAAGATCAATGGCATGCTAAAAGGTCCTGGATAATGTATCTGTCCTTTGTAAAATGACAGGCACTTTGATGTCCAAAGTTTGGAGCATGTCATCATGTTCCAAACAGATTATCAAGATGCGTTGACCCAGCCAGTGAGTCCACGGCCAACAATCTTCACCAGTGCCCTACTTTTGAATTGAGCTACTCCATGCTAGCCATTGTTGTGGAAATTGTGAATGGCAACCTGGTTAAAGTCACTCCATCAGTCTCCTTCTCAATGATAGTCTCCAGGGTCCAGTATCTGTATGGGGAGGATTGAAGGTCCTTGGAGTGGATTGCACAGTCCAATGTGGAATCTTCACAGATCTCACTATCAGCACTTGTGTTCATTTGAGGATTCTGAATCATCCAGTGAAAAACCAACAAACTCTCAAGCTAAATCCTCCGAAGTGCGAGTATTTACTTTGGTGCAGGACTGTATATGGTTTGACAGTACTTCCCCCAGGAAGAATGATTTCTGAGGAATCATCAGCATTCATCTCCAGCTGCTCTTGTTCTATGTGTGAAGGTCCCACAAGACAAAAGAAAGGGATATGACAAAATATCATGACACAATAATGACCTTTTCAATCACCATAATCATTGATGAAGTATAGATTATGAATGGGATTTTACAGCCTGGCTCGGGTGAGACCAGAAATTCCCGTCCAAAGTCAACGGAGATTTCCATTGTTGGACTCTCGCCCGTGCCGATTCCATGGTGGTGAGGTGATAGAGTTCCGGCCTAGGTGTCAGGGATGTTTTTGATAGGTCACCCAACCACCTGTGAGTTTCCAGTGTTTCGAACTCTGATTGGAAGACACCAATATATAATTTTTATCACTAGAATTTTCTCATCTGCATCCGCTGCACAATTTACTGGAAGCCACTTCAGTTTTAGGCAAAAACAAGTGATAAAGGGAAATAAACAGTGAACTGCCTGACTGAGTAAGTTTGAAAGCCATAGATGGCGAAGAGCAACATTTGGGGAGCATTTTCTCCACGGCTTGAATAAAGAAATCAACGTACCATTTGGACACTTTTGTGTTAAAGGGGAGCTTCTAAAGAACAATTGTGCTAATAATCAACCAACTCCAAAGATGTGTAGGTTAGGTTGATTGGCTATGCTAAGTTGCCCCTTAGTGTCAGGGGGATTACTGGGGTAAATTTGTGGGTTGGGGGATAAGGCCTGGGTGGAATTGTTGATGGTGCAGACTCGATGGGCTGAATGGCCTCCTTCTGCACTGTAGGAATACTATGATTCTAACCCCTGGTTCATCCATGCAAAACGGTATAAAGGAAAAGATTTTGAAAGGTTCCGGTTCAATTGGTGGCGGTTGGAAAGCTCTCAATTGTGGATCCAGGCTAACTTTTACCTAACATTTTGATTAGTTCAAGGAAAACTTTGAGAAGTAGCAAGGAACTGAAAAGAGGAAAAGTAGAGTTGTTTATGCTTGTCAGCTGCACTACTCATCCTGGACTACTACTTGTTTCCTACTACAGTCATAGTTTCTTTGTTTTATATCTAGTGTGTTATCTCCATCTTAATCTCTGAGTAAACTCACCATGTCCCACATATTGATTGCACTCAATCCTGGTTGATTGATTGGATTGATTGATCACATCACTTTGCATTAGCATTCGGGTGAGAAGCAGCATTGGTTGAATAAAAGATGAAGTGAGGAAATGCAGAAAAAGTAAAGTGTGATGAATTCACTTGACAAGACAGCGTGGGAGTTGGGGGTGGGGTTTGTACCACAGGATATTTGTGAATCATAAAGGCTACTTTTTTCCAGACTTGGTTAGGTTATTAACCTGCTTCCTGCATTGCCTTCAAGATTGGAGCATAATGCACTAGCCACTCACTTCCCCAACTGCATCTTCTTGATGAGAGCCTTGGTTTTAAATATCCATTCCTGGGGAAAAGGATATCCCTTCTGCTCCTGATAGCACCTACTAATCATTCAAAGGAAGCATAGAAATCATAGAAACCCCCTAGTGCAGAAGGAGGCCATTCGGCCCATCATAAGAACATAAGAACATAAGAAATAGGAGCAGGAGTAGGCCATCTAGCCCCTCGAGCCTGCCCCACCATTCAATAAGATCATGGCTGATCTGAAGTGAATCAGTTCCACTTACCCGCCTGCTCCCCATAACCCTTAATTCCCTTATCGATCAGAAATCTATCTACCCATGACTTAAACATATTCAACGAGGTAGCCTCCACCACTTCAGTGGGCAGAGAATTCCAGAGATTCACCACCCTCTGAGAGAAGAAGTTCCTCCTCAACTCTGTCCTAAACTGACCCCCCTTTATTTTGAGGCTGTGCCCTCTAGTTCTGGTTTCCTTTCTAAGTGGAAAGAATCTCTCCACTTCTACCCTATCCAGCCCCTTTATTATCTTATATGCCTCTTTAAGATCACCCCTCAGCCTTCTAAACTCCAACGAGTACAAACCTAATCTGCTCAATCTCTCCTCATAATCTACACCCCTCATCTCCGGTATCAACCTGGTGAACCTTCTCTGCACTCCCTCCAAGGCCAATATATCCTTTCGCAAGTAAGGGGACCAAAACTGCACACAGTATTCCAGCTGCGGTCTTACCAATGCCCTGTACAGATGCAGCAAGACTTCTCTGCTTTTATATTCTATCCCCCTCGCGATAAATGCCAACATCCCATTTGCCTTCTTGATCACCTGTTGGACTTGCAGACTGAGTTTTTGCGACTCATGCACAAGGACCCCCAGGTCCCTTTGCACAGTAGCATGTTGTAATTTTTTTCAATTTAAATAATAATCCAATTTGCTATTATTTCTTCCAAAGTGAATAACCTCGCATTTGCCAACGTTATACTCCATCTGCCAGATCATCGCCCACTCACTCAGCCTATTCAAATTTCTCTGCAGACCTTCTGCTTCCTCCACGCAATTCAATTTCCCACTTATCTTCGTGTCGTCAGCAAACTTTGTTACCCTACACTCAGTCCCCTCCTCCAGATCATCGATGTAAATAGTAAACAGTTGAGGCCCCAGTACCGATCCCTGCGGCACGCCACTAGTCACCATCTGCCAACCAGAAAAGAACCCATTTATTCCAACTCTCTGCTTCCTGTTGGATAGCCAATCCCCAATCCACGCCAACACCCTACCCTCAACTCCGTGTGCCCCAATCTTCTGCAGCAACCTTTTGTGAGGCACCTTATCGAATGCCTTTTGGAAATCCAAAAACACCACATCTACCGGTTCCCCTCTGTCAACCGCACTAGTCACATCTTCATAAAAATCCAGTAAGTTCGTCAAACACGACTTTCCTCTCACGAATCCATGCTGCGTCTGCTTGATCGAACCATTCTTATCCAGATGGCCTGCTATTTCTGCTTTAATGATGGATTCCAGCATTTTCCCAACTACAGACGTTAAGCTAACCAGCCTGTAGTTACCCGCCTTTGTCTACTTCCTTTTTTAAACAGCGGCGTAACAGTAGCCGTTTTCCAATCAGCTGGCACTACTCCAGAGTCCAGTGAATTTTGATAAATAACCACTAACGCATCCGCTATTACCTCTGACATTTCTTTCAGTACCCTGGGATGCAATCAAGTCTGCATTGACCACAATCCCACCCAGGCCCTATCTCCCCACATATTTACCCTGCTAATCCCTCTAATTTACACATCCCGGGACACTAAGGGGCAATTTAGCATGGCCAATCAACCTAATCTGCACATCTTTGGACTGTGGGAGGAAACCGGGGCACCCGGAGGAAACCCACACTGACACAGGGAGAATATGCAAACTGCACACAGACAGTGACCCGAGGCCGGAATTGAACCTTGGTCCCTGGAGCTGTGAGGCACCAGTGCTAACCACTGTGCCACCGTGCTGCCCCTAATTGAATCATCATTGAATCTAGGTGATATCCAGCCCTGAATTTATCCTTGACAAGTCCTGAATCACCCAAAATCTATTTCTGCATTAGCCTTTGAAATAATAGACTGCAAATTGTGTCTTACATACGCATATCACACTTGTTGCACAGCTGGAGATACACAACCTAGGAGGGAAAATAATAATGAAAACACTACTATTGGGCAAGCTGACCAATCACAAAGGGCATAACTGCTAGACTCGGTCTGTGGCAAGTGGTGAGTGAACTAACAAGAGGGAAAAAACCACCTTGACCTTGTTTTCACCAATCCACAAAATACATCTGTCCACAAAAGTATCAGTAGGAGTGACCACTGTACAATTTTTATGGAGACGAAATCTCCTTTCAGGGTGCGAGATGATGCACTTTGGAAGACGTAACAGGACAAAGAAGTATTTATTGAATAGCAGGACATTAGGAAGTTCAGAGGAACAGATGAGATCTTGAGGTACTTATTCACAGATGCCTGAAGACGGCAGAGCAGGTCAATAGGGTAGTTAAGAAGGAATATGAGACACTTGCCTTTATCAGTCATGGTATAGAATATAAGAGCAAGGAAGTAATGTTGGAGCTATACAGAATGTTGGTTAGGGCCACAGCTGGAGTACTGTGTGCTGTTCAGGTCACCTCACTATAGGAAGGATGAGGGGACACAGTTTCAGGGTGAGAGACAAGAGGTTCGGAGAGGACTTGTGCTCCGAGGGAAGCTGTTCCAGTGCAGCTATAGACATTGGCATCTTCCCGTCAATGTGGAAAATTGCCCAGCTATGTCCTGTACACAAAAAGTAGGACAAATCCAAGCAGGCCAATTACCGTCCCATCAGTTTACTCTCAATCATCATCAAAATGATGGGAAGGGGTTGTTGACAGTGCAATTAAGTGACACTTAGCAATAACCTGGTCACTAACCTCAGTTTTGGTTCTGCATGAGCCACTCAGTAACTGTCCTCATTACAGTTGAACTCATGATATGGGGTGGGGGTGGTTGCCATTGATATCATTACAACATTTGAGTGAGTGTGTTATCAAGGTGCCCTAGCAAAACTGGAGTCAATGGGAATTGGGGGAAAACTCTACACTCGTTGGGGTCATATCTCGGACAAAGAGAGATGGTTGTTGGATGTTAATCATCTCAATCCCTCGACATCACTGCAGCAGTTCCTTAGCATAGTGTCCTGAGCCCAATAAACAGCTGCTTCAATGACCTTCCCTCCATCTAAGGTCAGAAGTGGGGATGTTTGCTGATAATTGCTCAATGTTCAGTACCATTCACAACTCCTCAGATATGGAAGATGTCCATGTGCAGCAAGACCTGGACAACATTCACACTTGGGATGACAATCTGTAAATAACAAGTGGCAGGCAATGACCATCTCCATCAGGGGAGAATCTAAACATCTCCCCATAACATTCCATGGCAATATTGTTGCAGAATCCCCCACTATCAACATCCTGGGGGGTTACCTGAAACTGAACTGGACTAGCTATATAAGTACTGTGGCTATAAGAGTAGGTCAGAGACTGGGAATTCTGCAGTGAGTAATTCACCTAACTCACCTCCCGACTCTCCAAAGCCTGTCCACCATCTATAGGGTGCACTACTGGACAGATGGAGTACTTTCCACTTGTCTGGGTGAGTGCAGCTCCAACAACTCTAAAGAAGCTCAACATCATCCAGGACAAAGCAGCCTAATTGATTGGCAGACCATCGACCACCTTTACTTTTACTCCCTCCCCCACTGACGCACAGTGGCAGCAGTGTGTGTCATCTACAAGATGCACTGCATCAACTCACTAAGGTTCTTTTGACAGCATCTTCCAAACCTGCAACCTCTACCACCTGGAAAGTCAACAGTATGCAGAAGCATTCCACAACCTGGAAGATCCCCTCCAAGCTGCACAGCATTCTGACTTGGAACTATATTGCCATTTCTTCACTGTAGTTGGATCAAAATCCTAGCACCAGAACAGCACAGTGAGTGCCCACCGCATGGACTGCAATAGCTCAAGTAGGCAGCTCGCCACCACCATTTCATGGCCAATTAGGGATGGCAATACATGCTGGCTTCACCTCCATTCCATGAAATAATAAATGAATAATTAAAATTTTGAATCAAAATTGAAGAATTTGGTCTGCTAACTTGGTTTCTGAAATTCAAGCATGCAAATCTCTCTTCTACTTGCACCCCAACCAGCTCCCAGCTCAGGATTTGCCTTTAGATGCCCACCTTAGTTGGTTTCCTTGGGATTTTTCATGAGGGTGGGGGAGGGAGAGACTCAGGAACCCACCCACTCCTACAAAAGAGGCGATTAACAGCACTGTAGGCGGTCATGGAGGTGACCAGACTTTAGCAGCTATCAGGTTTTACACCAGCTGCATGGAGGCATGAACCTTGGATTGGGAATGGAAAGCGTAAGTAAAATGGTTTTGCCTCCTTCACAGTTCATCATTTGCATGTAGTCTTCAGCAAGATGAGTTATGACACCGCTGTGATTGGATGAAGTAACTACACCTTAAACAATGTGCTTGCCAGGTTATTAATTCAGCCAACTGGCAAACTGTCAAGAAAAAGATCTTGATGTGGAGATGCTGGCGTTGGACTGGGGTAAACACAGTAAGGAGTTTAACAACACCAGGTTAAAGTCCAACAGGTTTATTTGGTAGCAAAAGCCACACAAGCTTTCGGAGCTCCAAGCCCCTTCTTCAGGTGAGTGGGCATTCTGTTCACAAACAGAGCATATAAAGACACAGATTCAATTTACATGAATAATGGTTGGAATGCGAATACTTACAGCTAATCAAGTCTTTAAGATACAAACAACGTGAGTGAGAGAAAAAGATCAACATGTAAACGTGAAAATCTCTTCAGATGAGTTAACAAAGCAAATTTGATGGGTAAAAAAATACATTTCACAATTTTGAAAGTGTGATAATAATTTATAAATGTTTAGTCTTTCATGTATTTGGTCTAGACATATTTTGAGATAGCAGTTCTGGAGTGTGTTTGTTTGCCTAGTTTATGGGCTCCTGGATGCAATCCAACTGCCGAATTGGTTTCAAGTGATTGATTTTGATTGTGCAATTAGTTTGAAGAATCTGGGGTGAGATTTTCCAACCGCACTCGTCCCAAAACTGGAAAATCCCGCCTGAGGTCGATGGACCTTTGTGTGGTCCGCATCCCACCCGCTACGATTCCCATGGTGGTCGGGACTGGAGAATCCCCCCTGTTGTTTACTAAGGGCATGGTATGGGCTATTCAAAAGCTTCCTGCTATTATAATGGTACTTGTGACATCTGCTAGTAAAATGGATAGCAGGTGATGGATGGGTTAGAGGTTTGGGGTGAGACTTTCAGGATGAGCATAAGGGGTGAGCATGAAGGTGAGTGGGTGACAGGATTGATGAAGAGAAGGGGTGATAGGGAGAGGGTGAGAGTGGTGAGGATATGGTACTGAGGGAGAGTGCAGTGGGCATCACACCACAGATTCTTCAAACTAACTACACAATCAAAGTCAATCACTTGAAGAAACCAATTAGGCAGTTGGATTGCATCCAGGAGCCCATAAAACTCACGAAGCAAACAAGTGAGAACGTGAGAGGTTTTTCAGAGGTTAGAATGTTCAGATGTATATAGTTGAGCCACTGATTGCATGGAAGTGCCAGGCGGAAACCTTTGGGAATGTGGCTGGGTCTTTAACTTGCCTGCTCTTGATTCGTTCTGTCTCCATTGCTACCTTCAGGCCTCTTAGTTGCTAAAAATCATTCCCTCCACTGCCCCCCCCCTCCCCCCCCCTCCGCCCCACCCCCCGGGCACGAGGCTGTAAATTTACGGCCGGTACCATCGTGAGAGGCCAGAAACCAGGTGCAAACCTGATTTTTCACTCCTCTCGCAACCTTGCCGGCTTGCCACGCTGATCGACTGGCGTGATGAGCTGGTAAGGTCATCCCGTTACTCTATCTTAACTCAAGAAAGCCTGGTTAAATTGGGTGGAAACACTCTCCATGTTGTTCTATAAGAACAAGCCAGCCTGATCCTTTGAATTCTCCGATTGCGACAGCTCTTGCTAATTATCCGGCGTGTTGAACTGCAGTACTCTAATACTGCAAGTAACACTGAGCCATAGACAGCAGCCACATTTGAATGCCAGACAAAACTGCATTTTGGATGCAGGACCAGCTCTGAAATCCAGTTTCCTATTCTTCCTTGCGTCAAGGTCTTTGGTAACATTTTCCATCTGCCTGGAACAGAAAATTCTTTTCTTTAGGTCATGTTTCAACAAGCAGCGAAAAGCATGGCGGTGTCAGCAGTTTAATTCATCAGCACTGGATTGCCTTCTCAGGAGGATAAAGCACCTGCTAATTATTTGTCACGCTGGTCTCAGATGCTAACTGCAGAACGTATCTGAAGCTGACAGCAGCCAGTTGTGAAATCTAAATTTATCTATTGTGTTTCAAATGATAAATGAGCAACAAATCACAAAAGGTGATGTCAAGCAATGAAATCTGTAATGCTGACGAATCCCACTCTTGGTATTTTGCTGCATTATCCGGTGAATTTAATGATCGGTTTAAAATGCATCAACACTAACAGAGGCCTGTGAAGGATTTTGCCCTAGTGACTTGATGGGGGCGATTTTACCATTTTTTTCCGAAGTGCTGGGTGGACTTGAAACTGGAGAGTTTCAGATCCATCTTTTGAGCGTGTTTTCAAACCGCCCCCCCCCCCCGATACGCATTCTGCCTGCAAGCCTGTTGGTCGCTGTAGCAGCCTGTGGGTGGGGTTTAACACGCTCGAAAGCCTGCAGAGGGAGCTATTGCGCATGATGCTGCACATGCACATTAGCAGTAGCAGGGGTCTGACAGACAAAGAGAGAACTGTCGGGGCCCTGTTAGTGCAGGCTGCCTGAAGCAACTTTCGCCTCTGCAATTGCGAAGACCCATGGCCTGAGATAAAACCCCCGCTGACCATCCCCCCCCCCCACTGCCGCCCAGACCAGTCAAGAACCCCCTCCCCCACCAATCGCGGACCTGCCGCCCGCCCCTCACTAATCGCGAACCCGCTGCCCACCACACATTGATCACTGCAGAGTGGCAGCAGGCCCCCTCTCCCTCCCTCCCCCCACCGATCACTGCAGAGTGGCAGTGGGCCCCCTCTCCCTCCCACCTCCCATTAGCCCTCCCCCATTAGCCCCTCCCCCACTGGCTCTGCCTGGTTAGCCCCACCCCACTGGTCTCACCTGCATTGGCCCCTCACCCACTGGCCCCTATCCCATTTGTCGCGCCCCCACTGGTCCCTCCCCCCATTATCCCCACCCCATTGCCCGGTGGGCATTGCCTAGGCGCCAGTCTGGCACTGCCCAAGGAGCACCCCCTTGCCCTTGGCCTCCCTGGGGGTCTCAATGGCCTCTGGTTCCACCGGTGAGGCCAAGTCAACTGCTCCCCATTCATGGGGAGCATGTCTATTCCTCGCTGGCGATAACCTTTCCGGGCGAGTTCATAAAGGGGTGGCGAGCCTGGACGATTGAGCGCCGGGCTTGCTAAACAGATTTAAAACAGCATTAAAATAAATTCAAATACATTAACCTATCTCTCGCTCATTTCCGGCGAGAAGCTGACTGTGCCGGAAATCTGGCGCTCGTAAAATGGCGCCAGCCGCGAAAACCGGTGCCAATCGCACTAACCCGGAGCAACGCGATTATAAAATCGCCACCGATGTTTGCAATGTTTCCCTCTATAAATGCATCACAGAAATCTATTCCACATATCCATAATCATGGTAAAGAACTGCATACATTGTAGAAAATTCAAAACGCTTGAAACTCTGAGATTTTTGTGCGAGCTTAAGTTTAGTTTATCTATTAGTACAAGTAACCTTACGTTAACACTGAAATGAAGTTACTGTGAAAATCCCCCAGTTGCCACACTCCGATGCCTGTTCGGGTACAGTGAGGGAGAATTTAGCATGGCCAATGCACCTAACCAGCACGTCTTTTGGACTGTGGTCGGAAACTGGAGCACCGGAGGAAACCCACGCAGACATGAAGAGAACGTGCAAACTTCACACAGGCAGTGACCCAAGCCGGGAATCGAACCCGGGCCCCTGGTGCTGTGAGGTAGCAGTGCTAACCACTGTGCCAATGCTTTGGTCTGGTTTTGGCATTAGACACTGGATTTTGGGGCATGTTAGACATCCCAGCAGTTATGGCATGATCTAATTGAACACTGGAGCAAGTATGAGGAGCTGAATGTCTTCAGAACAAAATTCCTGTAGAATTGGCTGTGAGCAAGCAATGAGGCCATTCCATCCCAAGTTGACAATCTATCAACATGACAGGACAATGAAGGCAATAGCAGAATTTATTCCATTTACACCTGTAAAAACAAGGGATAAATTACCTACACTCATGTCAAACCAGGAACTGATAATTAAAAATCAAATCTGGCTCTGTGGTTGATGCTGACAATGCTGCATTTATTTTTATCCGTATTTACTCTGACAATTAGTCAAGGACCAGGAATTCCATTAGTGCTCAGCTATGCTGCGGTTTTAGTCTCTTGGGACCAAGGTGGCATTGAGTCAGTGCTTCTGAATCCTGGGAGGAATTGACTGCAAGCTGTGTTAACAAACATGGGCTGTCCTGTCTTGTATCCGGGCATTTTAAGGGGAATGGCTTGAAAGGTTTCATGTCAGCATAGGATCATCCTGACTAGAAACGTTGGCTCTATTCTCTCTCCACAGATGTTGTCAGATCTGTTGAGCTTTTCCAGCATTTTCTGTTTTTGTTCCTCATTCCTCATATCCGCATTAGGAGCTTCACGGGGGTTGGTTCCCTGACATTTGTTATTTGTTACTTTGACTTAGCTGCCATTCTTCTTTCCAACCTTACCACCAATGCTTTGAATATCATGGTGCTACTGCAGGGCTTTGATTTTCAATCACCCATGGGGGTGAGAATGGGATAGGGCACGTTTTGAAATTCATGCTCCTGGCTGGTGTGTTAGTGCCTCAATGCCTCTGGGATATGGTGCTACTTTCAAAGCAAGAATGTGGGGGGCTGGTGGATTGGACACTTGCTTGCCTTCAAATCACAGATTATCAAACCTGAACAGTCTAGTGCAGCATTTTCCAAACTTTTTCTCTGATGACCCACTTTTACCAAATGGCCGTCCCTCGTGATCCACACCATGTTCAGTCACTGCTTGTCTCTGGCCCTCTCTTTTGTTTAGCAGAACAATCCATTCTACAAATGGCTTACTAGAAAGAGCAAGAAAATTGGTGCCAAGTTGAATTGGCAGCAAGTGCACGTGTGTACAGGACATTTGGCACCAAGTGCAAGTACAGGGCATACTGACCTGCTCATTCTTGTCTCATGTGGTCATATGCTGTACTGCACGTCTATTATCCACTGTGCGGAGAGCCATTCAGCAGTGTTTCCTCTGCAAAACATAATTTGCTAATGAGGATTGTTGTCTCAGATCGGGAGTGATGCCTCTTGTGTGCGGGGGTGCCCATTGCGGACCCTTACGGCATGGTCATGGGTGCTATCACTGCATTGCCTTGCAGGTACGAGTTGCAGTTCAACCAGACGGAGGAGGGCGGGGGGGCAGTCTCCTGACTATTGGGAGATAGATTCCCATTCAATGAAGCACTGCAGAGTCCATGCAGTGTGAGGGGCTGTGTTAACACCTGGTAACCTCCTTTGCTTGGGGCAGCAGCTGCTATACCTGCTGCCTGTTAGTGTTAGTGGGGCTTGGGGTGCAAGGTCTGGAATCAGCCATAGTGCCTGTCCAGCAGACAGATAGCATGGCAAGCAAGTCGAGATTCGTGGAGTTGGTGGTGGACCTCATGTGGCACCCCTCGGGGGTCCTTCTGGAGCCAGGGACAATGCGTGCATCATGAGCTTGCAGCCTGCAGCAATCCCTGACCTGTGGACCCCTGGACCAACACATGCCCCCCCCAAACCCCAGCAGCCATCCAAGACCCCACCTCACCCAGCAACTCTGTAGCGCCTGGGTACCGCCGCTACAGTCCGGGGCTGTTGCTCATTGGAACTTACCTCCTTGCTCCCCTTCACTGCTGCTGCGCCTGGCCCAGACTTTTATAGACCATCTGTAAATGATACTGGCGCGACGTCAGGCTGGAGAGGGGGAAAGGTACGCGAGGGGGGAAGGGCCGTGGCAAACTCGATAATGAGATGGAAATGAATTCAAAAATATTTAAATTGACATCACGTTCAATGGCCTGGGAAGATCGTGGGAGGCTCGACGCTGGGCGCAATTAACATTTTTCGGCTTCCGCTCATTTTTTCTGCCCCGCTACGCTACTCAACCAGTGCAGCGGGGTGGGATAATCCAGCCCTTTGTCTCAGAGGAGAGAGATTTGTTCCATTGGAGATGAAGTTTAGGCATGACTGGTTAAGGATGGGTTTTAGACAGACATATATGGAACTGTATTTACTGTATCCAACAATCTGAGCAGTGCATTTAGATTCAAGGACGTATTTGGATGGATACAGTGAGTATGTTTGTGAGGCGAGTGTGAAACTGCATGTAAATAACTTTTAAAGGCAAGGGGAATATCGTGAGGGGACATAAATTCTGAAAGTATTTTCGAAGGCTCAGAAAGCAGTTTTGTCAAAGCTGATGTGAGCTAGCAGAGCTCTGCACCTGTCTCCCTGCTGACTCAGATCCTGTGAAAACATTTTCCCATGGTCATTTCCAGGTAGGCTGTGAAGGGAAGTTGGTAGCATCTTAGCTATTATTGCTAATTAAAGTGCGCAGCTGGCTGAAAGTCTAATGCTTTCTTTAATGCAGAGATGCCATTATTGGAACATACTGTTACTGGAATGTTCCTAACTTACAGCTAGTTAGACATTCACAAATCTGAGACTCTGCCTTTTCAGTATTCTCACCTCTCGGCCAACATTACAACATAGAAAAGCTACAGCACAAACAGGCCCTTCGGCTCACAAGTTGCGCCGAACATGTCCCTACCTACTAGGCTTACCTATAACCCTCTATCTTACTAACTTCCGTAAACTTATCCAAAAGTCTCTTAAAAGACCATTGGTATGAGGATCTTCAGCAGATGGGTATAGTGAACTTCTCATGCATCTTGACCTGCCTGGCATTCTTCCATAAGGTTTCTTCCTCAAGATATCTCAGACAGGTGAATTCCTATTGCAAAATGTTTGATGCTGATAATGGCACTAGGGCAGAAATAAAATTGAACAACTGGAAAATAATGAATGTGTTATGAACCTTTGGTTTGCTTGGGGGTTCCTGACAGTCCCATCTGGTTCTTGATCCTCACTTCAAGCAATTTTTCCCTTTTACTTGTTGAGGCTCTACATGATTTTAAATATCTTTGTCACAGTGGTTAGCACTGCTACCTCACAGCACCAGGGATTCGGGTTCAATTCCAACTTTGGGTGACTGTGTGGGATTCCTCCGGGTGCTCCAGTTTCTTCCCACAGTGCAGATTAGGTGAAGTGGCCATGGTAAATTCTCCTTTAGTGTCCCAAGATCTGTGGGTTAGATGGATTTGTGGAGTTATGGGGATAGGGCGGGGTGGGCCTGGATAAGATACTCTACCAAGAGTTGGTGTAGACTTGATGGGCCGAATGTCCTCCGTCTGCACTGTCTTTGAACCCTCTCTCTAATGTTTTCACATCCTTCCTTAAGTGTAGTGCAAAGAACTTGACAAAACTCCAATTGAGTCCAAGCGAAAGTTTAATACAGGTTTATCATAACTTCCTTGCTCTTGTACTCTATTCCCCAATTTGTAAAGCCCAGGATCCCATAGGTTTCATTAGTCACGCTCTCAACCGGTCCTGCCAACTTCAATGATTGTGCACGTGTATACCAAGATTCCTCTGTTCCTGCACTTTCTAAAGAGTTGCCAGCCTTTATGTGTTTAATCATGTGCAAATCCTGCTGATTCCTCTATATCTTGGAGAGTGTCAGTATCAGTGCTGGTGGTGTCATGCGGCTCCTCCATCCTTTGCTCACTGCCTGAACAGGTTGCAGTTTTGGAGGAAAGGAGAAAGGCACAAGGGTAGAGTAGTAATGCTGGAAATGAGAGCTGCAGGCTTACCCCATCTATCTGCAGCTTCTAAATCAGAAGAGACTGTAGGATGAGGGGGATGAGAAAGAGGATTATGTATGAGGAACTGTTTTTCTCAATGATTTTGGCCCTGCCACTGGCCACCATTTCATCCATCCTTTCCACAATAGGTGCTGTCATTGTTAACGTTCATCATGAAACAGCTGAAAGAGTGAGCAGGCACTTGTGGAACAATAATGGACAAATCAAATCAAAAACCGTCATGTGTCATTATAAGAAAAGGTAAATTAGCAATATAGTATTTTGACAAACAACCCATGCGCAAGCCATTGGTGAATTCCATTTCCTGAACTTAAGCTTTCTACCCCCAGATGTGGTTCTCGTCTGGTAGATTTAGCAGGAGTAGAGATGGGCAACTCAAATCACTGCACTAACTGCTGAGGGCTGGGAAGGGGTATGATGGGAGTGGTGATTGCAATACTGGGGAGAGAGAGATGCAGTGATAGGCAGAGAGAAGACTGAAGTCTTCCTTGAAGGGTTATTGGCTGGTGGAGGGAGTCCTGTGAGGAAAATGTTCTGTTCCTCCTAGCGCAAAAGAGTGCTATAAAATACATTATTTGGAGCTGATAGTTCCTGCTTTCACTGTTGAAATACTATTGACTTACATACACGCTTTAGGTTTTGAAGTGATTCCTAACCCCTGTAAGATTAAAGTTTAAGTTTAAAGCTTATTTATTAGTGTCACAAGTAGGCTTACATTAACATTGCAATGAAGTTACGGTGAAAATCCCCTAGTTGCCACACTCCAGCGCCTATTTGGGTACACTGAGGGAGAATTTAGCATGGCAATGCACCGAACCGGCACATCTTTCGGACAGTGGGAGGAAACCAGAGCACCCAGAGGAAACCCACGCAGACACGGGGAGAACGTGCAAACTCCATACAGTCAGTGATCCAAGCCGGGAAGTGATCCCAAGTTCCAGGCGCTGTGAGGCAGCAGTGCTAACCACTGTTTCACCATGCCGCCCAATTTGGCTGTGAACTGCGTTGTAAGAGTCCAGTTTAAATATGTTAATGAAGTCCATGTCCTCTCTGCAGCAAAACACTCCACCACCTTGATTGGAAAAATGGTAATGGGAGCCATTACCATTTGGGGCTGTGATCCCCACTTTTTCATTTTTAAATACTTCCAAATCCTCTCCCAACTGTTGTAGCAATATTAGTGTCATGACAATAGATCCAGCAAATCACCCTCATTTTACTTCTAAGACGATGAATGGTATTTTTAAAGAAAACAAACAATAAAAGACACGAAAACCTGTTATTAATAACGGCGGAAGTAAGCACCATATGGTGAGCTATTTCAGGTAGCATGATTTGATGGATGATGGAGATGACTATAATGCAATTGGAGATCCATTCATCCATCTCTCCGCTGGGAAAATACATAAGCACTACAGGACAGTTCTTTTATTTAACTGCAGAACTGAGTATTTGCTTTTGGATGAAATGTGATCAAGTAGACCTCCTCACCCAGAATGCTTAGTGAACGTTTTGCAGCTGCATCATCAGGATGAATGGCAAGTATACCATCATTCTTTACAGGCTTTTTAGTTAATGGAGAGGCTTTGGGGTGTCAGAAAGTGAACCATTTGCCATAGAATACACAGCCTCTGACTTCCTCTGAAAGAGTTCACAATTGTGTGTCTGGTCCAGTAATTTTTGGTAAATATGATTTCCAAGGTGTTGATGAAGTTAGCAATGCTAATGCCACTGAATGTCAAGTGGAGATGGTTAGACACTCGGTTGTTGGAGATGGTCATTGTCTGGTACTTTTGCAAATATCTCATGCCTCTTATCAGCCCAAGCCTGGATGTTGTCCAGGGCCAGAATTTTACATATAAAGTCCAAACCGGAAGTGCGTAAAATCATACAGAAGATGTTGGGCACATGTCCCAACATCATCGCACCCTCATGTGATATTTCAGTCGCTGGGCATGCACATGATACAGAAGCATGCCCACCCACAATCAGGAAGCCAATTTAAATTAGCAATTAGTTTTACATTGCCCATCTGCCTTAATGGCTGCCAAGCCAGCCTTTACACACAAGCTGAAACTTACTGGCCTGCTGTTCTGGTTCCCATCCCCCTGCCACACTTGTTTAAACCATCCCAAACAGCACTAACTAACCTCCTGCCCAGGATATTGGGGTGCCCCTCCAGTTCAGGTGCAACCTGTCCTTCTTGTACGAGACCCACCTTCCCCAGAAGACATCCCAGTGATCCATATATCTAAAGCCTATATATCTATAGGGGATCCTATACATCTATAGGGGGATCCTATATATCTATAGGGGGTGGCACGGTAGCACAGTGGTTAGCACTGCTGCTTCACAGCTCCAGGGACCTGGGTTCGATTCCCGGCTTGGGTCACTGTCTGTGTGGAATTTGCACATTCTCCTCGTGTCTGCGTGGGTTTCCTCCGGGTGCTCCAGTTTCCTCCCACAGTCCAAAGATGTGCGGGTTAGGTTGATTGGCCATGCTAAAAAAAATTTCCCCTTAGTGTCCTGGGATGCGTAGATTAGAGGGATTAGCAGGTAAAATATGTGGGGATATGGGAGTAGGGCCTGGGTGGGATTGTGGTCGGTGTAGACTCGATGGGCCGAATGGCCTCTTTCTGTACTGTAGGGTTTCTATGGTCTATTTCTAAAGCCCTCCCTCCTACACCAGCTGTTTAGCCAAGTGTTCAACTGTACAATTCCCCTGTTCCAAGCCTCACTAGCAGGTGGCACAGGGAATAATCCTGAGATTGCTATCCTACAGGTCCTGCTTTTCAGCTCCTTACCTAACTCCCTGAATTGTCTTCGCAGGAACCTCTTCCTTCTTCCTGCCTATGTCATTAGTGCCAATGTGGACAATGACATCTGTCTATTTACCCTCCCGTTTCAGGATGCCCTGTACCCGCTTAGAGACATCCAGGACCCTGGCACCAGGGAGGTAACACACCATCCTAGAGTCTCATTCACGGCCACAGGAACGCTGTCTGTGCCCCTGACTATCAAGTCTCCTACTACTATCACTCGCTTGGATTTAGCTTGATCCTGCTCTACAGCAGAAGCAGTTGTGCTGCCACAGGCCTGGCTGCTGTGGGTATTTTCCTTTCAGAGGCTATTCTCCCCAACAGTATCCCAAATGATATACCTATTTGAGAGGGGAATAGCCACAGCAGACTCCTGCCCTATCTGCCTGCCTCTCCTGGCAGTTACCCATCTACCTGTCTGGACCTGTGGTATGACCACCTCCCTGAAGCTAGTATCTATCACATTCTCTGTCCCCTGTATACTCCGCAGTGTGTCCAGCTACTGCTCCAACCAAACCATGTGGTCTGGGTGGAGCTGCAGCTGGTCACACTTCCCGCAGACATAGTTGGCCATAGGTGGCCATAGACAGAAACTTCATGGATATAGTTACTCCAGGAAAGGAAAATAGATGGGTGACAGTAAGAGGGGCTGGGAGGAAGCAGTCAGTGCAGGGATCCCCTGTGGTCGTTCCCTTTAGCAACAAGTATTCCGCTTTGGATCCAGTTGAGGGGGATGACATACCAGTGGTGAGCCGCAGTGAGCGGATCTCCAGCACTGAGTCCGTCCCTGTGGCTCGGGAGGGTAAGGGGGAGAGTGGGAGGGCAATAGTTATTGGGGACTCGTTAGTTAGAGGGATAGATAGGAGGTTCTGTGGCAGCAAAAGAGACTCACGGATGGTATGTTGCCTACTGGATGCCAGGGTCTGTGACGTCTTGGACCGTGTTTTCCGGATTCTTAAGGGGCAGGGGGAACAGTCACAAGTTGTGGTACACATTGGTACCAACGACATAGGTAAGAGAAGGGACGGGGATTTAGAACAGGAATTTCGGGAGCTGGGCTGGAAGCTGAGAGCCAAGACAAAACATGTGGTCATCTCTGGAACGTTGCCAGTGCCACGTGATAGCGAGTTGAGGATCAGGGAGAGAGTGCAGTTAAACATGTGGTTGCAGGGATGGTGTAGGAGGGAGGGTTTCAGCTACGTGGATAATTGGAACACATTCTGGGGAAGGTGGGACGTGTACAAACAGGACGGGGTGCACCTGAACCAGAGGGGCACCAATATCCTGGGAGGGAAATTTTCTACGGCTCTTCAGGGGGGTTTAAACTAATTTGTCAGGGGGGTAGGAAAAGGAGTTGTAGTCCAGAAGTCAGTGTTGAGGGGAGTGAGGTATTGGGGAAGGTATCAAGGTCAAGGGTGGGTGCCAGTCGACAGGAAGGTGGGTTGAAGTGTGTCTACTTCAATGCAAGGAGCATTCAGAACAAGGTAGATGAACTTGGGGCTTGGATTGGTACTTGGGACTACGATGTTGTGGCCATTACGGAGACATGAGTAGAACAAGGACAGGAATGGTTGTTGGACGTTCCGGGGTATAGATGTTTCAGTAAGTGTGGGGAAGCTGGTAAAAGAGGTGGAGGAGTAGCATTGTTAATCAAGGATAGTTTAACGGCTGCGGAAAGGCACTTCGAGGGGGATCTGCACACTGAGGTAATATGGGCTGAAGTTAGAAATAGGAAAGGAGCGGTCACGTTGTTAGGAGTTTACTATAGGCCCCCAAATAGTAATAGAGATGCGGAGGAAGAAATTGCTAAGCAGATTATGGATAGGTGTGGGGGTCGCAGGGTCGTTGTCATAGGGGACTTCAACTTTCCAAATATTGATTGGAACCTTTGTAGGTCAAATAGTTCGGATGGGGCAGTTTTTGTGCAGTGTGTGCAGGAGGGTTTCCTGACACAATATCTGGATAGGCCGACAAGAAGTGGGGCCACATTGGATTTGGTACTGGGAAATGAACCGGGCCAACTGTTAGATTTGGTTGTGGGAGAGCACTTTGGAGATAGTGACCACAATTCGGTGTCTTTTGTTATTGCAATGGAGAGGGATCGGGCCATACGGCAGGGCAAGGTTTATAATTGCAGGAGAGGTAATTATGATGCGATTAGGCAAGAATTAAGGGGCATAAGATGGGAACAGAAACTGTCAGGGAAAGGCCCTAATGAAAAGTGGAACTTTTTCAAGGAACAAAGACTGTCTGTCCTTGATAGGTATGTCCCTGTCAGACAGGGAGGAAATGGCCGACTGAGGGAACCATGGTTCACAAAAGAGGTGGAATGTCTTGCAAAAAGGAAGAGGGAAGCTTATGTAGGGGTGAGGAAACAAGGTTCAGATGGCTCAACTGAGGGTTACAAGTTAGCAAGGAATGAGCTGAAAAAGGGGCTTAGGAGAGCTAGGAGGGGGCATGAGAAGTCCTTGGCGGGTCGGATCAAGGAAAACCCAAGGCTTTTTACTCTTATGTGAGGAATAAAAGAATGACCAGGGTGAGGTTAGGGCCGGTCAAGGACAGCAGTGGGAACTTGTGTATGGAGTCAGTAGAGATAGGAGAGGTGATGAATGAATACTTTCCTTCAGTGTTCACCAAAGAGAGGGGCCATGTTTTTGAGGAAGAGAAGGTGTTACAGGCTAATAGGCTGGAGGAAATCGATGTTCGGAGGGAGGATGTACTAGCAGTTTTGAATAAACTGAAGGTCGATAAGTCCCCTGGGCCTGATGAAATATATCCTAGGATTCTTTGGGAGGCAAGGGATGAGATTGCAGAGCCTTTGGCTTTGATCTTTGGGTCCTCACTGTCCACGGGGATGGTGCCAGAGGACTGGAGAGTGGCGAATGTTGTTCCTCTGTTTAAGAAAGGGAATAGAAATGACCCTGGTAATTATAGGCCGGTTAGTCTTACTTCGGTGGTTGGTAAGTTGATGGAAAAGGTCCTTAGGGATGGGATTTACGACCATTTAGAAAGATACGGATTAATCCGGGATAGTCAGCACAGATTCGTGAAGGGCAAGTCGCGCCTCACAAATTTGATTGAATTTTTTGAGGAGGTAACTAAGTGTGTTGATGAAGGTAGGGCAGTTGATGTCATATACATGGATTTTAGTAAGGCGTTTGATAAGGTCCCCCATGGTCGGCTTATGATGAAAGTAAGGAGGTGTGGGATAGAGAGAAAGTTGGTCGATTGGATAGGTAACTGGCTATCTGATCGAAGACAGAAGGTGGTGGTGGATGGAAAATTTTCGGACTGGAGGCAGGTTACTAGCGGAGTGCCACAGGGATCAGTGCTTGGTCCTCTGCTCTTTGTGATTTTTATTAATGACCTCGAGGAGGGGGCTGAAGGGTGGATCAGTAAATTTGCTGATGACACCAAGATTGGTGGAGTAGTGGATGAGGTGGAGGGCTGTTGTAGACTGCAAAGAGACATAGATCGGATGCAAAGCTGGGCTGAAAAATGGCAGATGGAGTTTAACCCTGATAAATGTGAGGTGATTCATTTTGATAGGACAAATTTAAATGTGGACTACAGGGTCAAAGGTAGGGTTCTGACGACTGTGGAGGAACAGAGAGATCTTGGGGTCCATATCCACAGATCTCTGAAGGTTGCCACTCAAGTGGATAGAGCTGTGAAGAAGGCCTATAATGTGTTCGCTTTTATTAACAGGGGGTTGGAGTTCAAGAGCGGTGGGGTTATGCTGCAACTGTACAGGCCCTTGGTAAGACCACATTTGGAATATTGTGTGCAGTTCTGGTCACCTCACTATAAGAAGGATGTGGAAGCGCTGGAAAGAGTGCAGAGGAGATTTACCAGGATGCTGCCTGGTTTGGAGGGTAGGTCTTATGAGGAAAGGTTGAGGGAGCTAGGGCTGTTCTCTCTGGAGCGGAGGAGGTTGAGGGGAGACTTCATAGAATCATAGAAACCCTACAGTACAGAAGGAGGCCATTCGGCCCATCGAGTATGCACCGACCACAATCCCACCCAGGCCCTATCCCCATATCCTACCTGCTAATCCCTCTAATCTCCGCATCCCAGGACACTAAGGGGCAATTTTTTTTAGCATGGCCAATGAACCTAACCCACACATCTTTGGACTGTGGGAGGAAACTGGAGCACCTGGAAGAAACCCACGCAGACACGAGGAGAATGTGCAAACTCCACACAGACAGTGACCCAAGCTGGGAATCGAACCCAGGTCCCTGGAGCTGTGAAGCAGCAGTGCTAACCTCTGTGCTACCGTGCCGCCCCTTAATAGAGGTTTATAAAATGATGAAGGAGATAGATAGAGTGAACGTTCAAAGACTATTTCCTCGGGTGGATGGAGCTATTACAAGGGGGCATAACTATAGGGTTCATGGTGGGAGATATAGGAAGGATGTCCGAGGTAGGTTCTTTACTCAGAGAGTGGTTGGGATGTGGAATGAACTGCCTGCAGTGGTAGTGGAGTGGGAGACTTTGGGAACATTTAAGCGGTTATTGGATAGGCACATGGAGCACACCAGGATGATAGGGAGTGGGATAGCTTGATCTTGGTTTCAGATAAAGCTCGGGCCTGTTCTGTGCTGTACTGTTCTATGTTCTATAGTCATCAGAGAGCTAGAAAACTCCTTGATCTCCCACAACTGGCAGGAGGAGCATATCACTGCCCTGACTGCCAGCTCTGCCCTTGTATACTTAGGAAAGATATAAGAATAAGAACCTTACCTTGCTTTTACTTTGCTTGACAGTAAGAGTTTCTGTAGATGTTTAAGTACAAAAAGAGGTAACTGAATGAGTACTGGTCCCATAGAAAGTGAGGAATTCATAATGGACAATAAGGAGATAGTGGATTAATTGAACAGCTATTTTGCATTGGTCTTCACTAAAGAGGGTACAGTAACATCACAGAAGTAGCTGTAAGTCAGGAAATGGAAGGGAGGGAGGAACTCAGGAAAATTACAATCGCCGGGTAATTGCTGCTGAGCAAATTGTTGGAGCTGTGGGCTGTCAAATCCCCAAGTCCCAATAGGCTTCATCCTATGACCTTGAAAAAAGTGGCTAGTGAGGTCACTGATGCATTGCTTTTAATTTTCCAAAGTTCCCTAGATTCAGAGAAAGTTGCATTGGATTGGAAATGAAGGGTTTGCCATATGAGGAGCAGTTGAGGAGTCTGGGCCTATACTCGGGAGTTTAGATGGATGAGGAGATATCTAATTGAAATTTATAGAGAGGCCTAGATAGAGTGGACATGGAGAGGATGTTTCCACCAGTGGAAGAGACTAGAACTGGAGGGCACAACCTCAGAGTGAAGGAACACTCCTTTAAAACTGAGATGAGAAGGAGTTTCTTCAGCCAAAGGTGGTGAATCGGTGGATCTCATTGCCACAGAGGACTGTGGAGGCCAGATCATTGAACGTCTTTAAGACAGAGATAGATAGGTTCTTGATCAATAAGGGGATCAAGGGTTACAGGGAGAAGGCAGTAGAATGGGGATGAGAATCATATCAGCCATGACTGAATAGCACAGCAGACTCGATGGGCCGAATGGCCTAATTCTGCTCCTATATCGTATGATCTTATGGAAAGTAACAAATGTAACTCCTTTATTCAAAAAGGGAGAGAGGCAGCAAACAGGAAACTACAGGCCTGTTAGCTGAATATCTGTCATAGGGAAAATGTTCGAAGCTATTAGTAAAGATGTTTCAGCAAAGCACTTAGAAAATTTTAAGGCAATCAGGCAGAGTCAAAATGTTTTTTTTGACTGGGTGCATTTCTGAAATATTGAACTTTTTGCAAAGATGTTTTGTTCCCGAGAGCCAAAGTTTTGCGCAATCATTTTTTTGCAATGTTCCATTTTTATTTAAAGCAGCAAATAGCTAAGTGAAAAAAGTAACATTCAAGAAGTATTGTGGGGAAGCAGTGAGGTGCTTAGAACTACTCAGTTTCGGGAACACACTATTGGGCACTGAACCAATCACGCCATTACTTACACTGCCCTGGTGCTGTTGAATGGCAAGTCTATCCTAACTGTTTGCTGCATACTATATGATATTGCCCATCACAGTATGATGAGCATGTAGCTCCAGAAGCCAGTGCCACTACAGGTTCACATGACGAGGCAATATGGCAGGAATAGTGGCCTAAAGTCCGATCACAAAGAGATACTTCGCAGAACTGACATCTATTCATAACTTTTATCAATCTATGATAACTTGCACGTAAGAAGCTCTGCAAGTAATACATTATCAGCACTCATGTTAATCTAATAGTTTTCCCGTTGTTCCTAGTAGTTATAGCCGTACCTTTACTCCACCCCCCTCCCCATCCCCCATAGCCCTGAAATAGCAAACAAAATGGCAATAAGGTTTCTAATTTTTGCAATACTTACACTGCCCCCTGGGCACCATGTATGGAGTCTTTAATGTACTTCTCACGTGGCTACAAATACTGAGTGTGGCAGATGCTAAGGGTGAAGCTAATGGTTTGCATTGCATCAACTTACACCTGAAGACAACTGAGCAGGATAACAAACACTTGCTTATGCACGGAGCTGCTTGGATCTGTCTCCTTCCTCCCCTGCTTCCTCCATTTCCTGCTAGTCAGTTGTGAACAACATTTCATCCAGTGCCTCTTTTTCAAGCTTGCCTACTCATGCAGTGACTGAACATGTTAGGAGGCAGTGCTGAAAACCCAGTGAAGGTGTCACACTGACACCCAAAGATCAGCTGTTATACAAGTAAAATACTGCGTATGTTGGCAATATGAAATAAAAACAAAGTGCTGGAAAAATTCAGCAAGTCTGACAGCATCTGTGGAGAGAGAAACAGAGTTAACTTTTTGAGTCCAATATGCCTCTACTTCAGAACTGAAGAGAGCTGAGAGTGTGGTGGATAAAAACAAATTATTGCGGATGCTGGAATCTGAAACCAAAAGAGAAAATGCTGGAAAATCTCAGCAGGTCTGGCAGCATCTGTAACCCTGGTTGTCTGGACTCGAAACGTCAGCTCTTTTCTCTCCTTACAGATGCTGCCAGACCTGCTGAGATTTTCCAGCATTTTCTCTACTGAGAGTGTGGTGGGTTTTATGCTGTTGTGAAAGGGAGGAGGATAGGTCAGAGTGTGGAAGAGATTGAATGACAAAGATTTCATGGATCAAAAGGCAAAGGAAGTGGTAATCACAGAATCATAGAATACTACAGTGCTGAAGAGGCCCTTTGGCACATGGAGTCTGTACCGATGCATGAAAGGTCTTGACCTGCCCATCTAATCCCACTTGCCAGCAGTTGGCCCATAGCCTTGAATGTTATGGCGTGCCAAGTACGCATCCAGGTACTTGTTAAAGGAAGTGAGACATCCACCACCCTCCCAGGCAGCACATTCCAGACCGTCGCCACCCTCTGGGTAAAAACGTTTTTCCTCAAATCCCCCCTAAACCTTCCACCCCTCCCTTTTGTGTAGTAATGGTAGTGGTAAAGGAACAAAATCAGCTATAAATGCCCCTTCCTCAACAGAGGAATCATTTAGGCTCAGCACTGGGTGAGCAGATGGAAGATATGCACTGTACAATTTAATGCAAAGTACAGAACCCGCTTAACCCAGAGAGTCACTCAGGGTCAGCTGCAGACTTTCCTGGCAGATACTTGGAATAATTGCAGAAATTACAGACCCACAGCTGTTCAGGGACATTTCTTTACATGCTGCTCTCTGCAATTGTTTGATTTTTTTTCAGATAGGATTCTTATAGTTCATTTAAAGTATGGTAAGATCAGACATCAGCAGGGTAGTAAAGGCCAGGAGATGAGTTGGCCCAGTGATGGGGGTAGTTGGGGTGAGGAGGGTAGTCGGGTGGTTGGGAGGATAAGTTGGGGATCCGGGGGTAGGCGGGGGAGTGGCAGATGATTGGGGGTATAGTTAGATGGTGGGGAGGTCTAGTGTTGGGGGTTGGAGTAGAGACAGGGGGAATGGGGATAATTGGGGAGCCAGGAGGGTAGTCAGTGGCATGCTGGGTAGGTGGGCAGAAGGTGGGAGAGTAGTTGGGGGGTCCTATGGGGGATCTGGTGGGTAGTTGGGGTGGGGCAGATAGTTGGGGAGTGGGGGTGGTGGTCGGCATCCAGTGGGAGAGCTGGGGGTCGGGCAGAACAGTACTATAAGGGCTATGGGGAGAGAGCGGGTAAATGGAGTTGAAATCAACCATGATTGAATGGTGGAGTGGACTCGATGGGCCGAATGGCCTTACTTCCGCTCCTATGTCTTATGGTCTATAGTTACCCAGGAGGTAGAAGTGGTTTCAATTCTTCTAACGTTTCCTGAGTAACTATTCCTGTAAGATAGTCAGAACCATCTGAAGAACCATAGAATCCCTACAGGGAAGGAGATCATTTGGCCCATCAAATCTGCACCAACTCTTCAAAAGAGCATCTTACCCAGGCCCAGCCCCTCCACCCTGTCCCTTTAACTCTGTGCATTTACCACGGTTAATCGAAGCTACACATCTTTGGGATGTGGGAGGTAACCGGAGCACCTGGAGGTAATCCACGCAGACATGGGGAGAGCGTACAAACTCCACACAGACTGTCAACTGAAGCCGGAATCAAACCCGGGTCCTTGGTGCTGTGAGGCAGCAGTGCTAACCACTATGCCACTGTGCTGGCTGCGATTGGAATTGGACTATCAGATGTTTCCCAGTGTAGGGAAATTGCCCAATGGATGTTTGAACTTCCTGGGCAATTGATGTGCAATCCAATCTTTGGGGCACGCCCCCCCTAGGTACGACAGCCCAGATTCAGATTAGAGGTTGTGGGGCCTACAACTTATTTATTGCGTTGTTCATTTTTTGGAAATTTAAGGTTGTTGATGTTTTTAGGAAATAAAAGCTGTGTGGCAGAAGTAGTGTCACAACAAATGATTCTCCTAACAGAACACTATCATTAAAGGGGATGGAAACTGAGGGGAAGACTCATCTTGATTTCATTTCTCTGTCTGAGACAGCTATAGACTTACAAAAGGGATGACCCATGGTGCTTACTTGCATTAGATGTTGCAATGGTGAGAAAAACAGATAAGTATTTTAATGCGAAGAATAAATATAAAAGCAATTCATTGTGCATGACACTCAAATGCTACAGATCCACAGTTTAAGAGGCAACGTACGTAATTAGGCATCACGGTGGCACAGTGGTTAGCACTGCTGCCTCACAGTGCCAGGGACCCGGGTTTGATTTTCAGCTTGGGTCACTGTCTGTGCAGAGTCTGCATGTCTGTGTGGGTTTCCTCCGGATGCTCTGATTTCCTCCCAAGGTCTGAAAGACCTGCTTGATAGGCGCATTGGCCATTTTAAATTCTCTCTCAGTATACCTGAACAGGTGCCAGAGTGTGGCGACTCGGGGATTTTCACAGTAACTTCATTGCAGTGTTAATATAAGCCTACTTGTGACACTAATAAATAAATGTATACTTAACATTAAAAATACAAGGTGGAATTCTCTGGAGTGTTGGGATCATTTCCTGGTCCTCACTCCACTCTCATCCGCAGTGAACGCTCTGGTCTGAACCTACAGGAGGCACTGTTGCAAATGTTTGAGATTGTATTGGTTGGGGATTATGCCATTAATTTTGGGTAAGATGGAGGAATGAAGGGGGGTCATATGACACATGCAAAATTCTGCTCTCAACAAGCTTGGGGTGCTTGGTTGCTAACTATTAAAAGTGATGGGGAATGTGTTGCTTTAACAGGAAGAACATGTCCGATATTCACACCTGTAAATAATGATCAGGGTAGCTATTTTGATGTTGGATAGATCTTTACACTCCAAGTCCCAGGGAGATGTGAGGAATACAGGGTGGAATTTTCCTGTCCCGCTTGCCACGGAAATTGTAACAAGCGAGACACGATGCATGCAAGTTCCACTGACCTCGGGTGGGACTTCCCAATCTTGGGGCAAGTGCGGCCAGAAAATCCTGCCCATAAGGTTTTGCAAATGGTTACACTTTAAACTGTCTATTTAATTCCAAGATATAATGGAGTTGCGGGGGTGGGTATGGGTGGAAGGGGGTTGGGACCAGGGATTACCTGATCAGCATTTCAATCGAGATACAAGGCCCGTGTGATATACATCACATGCTTTTATATTTATTTTTTCAAATTAAAATACTTATCTATTTTTCTCACCATTGCGACAAGTACCATGGAGATGAGTTTTGAAAGGGGAAGAGTCCATTGGAAGCTATTGTAGGATTAGGTTGCATGTCTTCCTGAAGATATCCCTGAATCTCACAGACAGGTTAATCTGCAGGAACCTGAAAGTAAGAGAGAGAGAGAGACAGCAAGTCTCTATTGTTCACCATGAAAAATGCATGTGGGAGCTTGTGTTTGGACTAAAGAGGTCAAGATTGTAACATTTTAAAAGAAGCTGGAGGATTTGCCTAGCTTTGGCTGGAGTGAAGGATCTCCAGGGTAACTCATACTGTGAAAGTCAATTCGGGAATTAGAAGTTATTCAGCTGGAAAAGGGAAAAAGAATTAAGAATCACTGTGAACTGTTTCATGGAGAATAAAGGGACACAGTCAATGGCAAGGCTGTGAGATGGGAAAACATGATGTGGAGATGCCGGCGTTGGACTGGGGTGAACACAGTAAGAAGTCTCACAACACTATGTTAAAGTCCAACAGGTTTATTTAGATGGGAAAACAGCAGCCTTGCTATTTACTGTCAGTATCAGTTAAATCTCAATCATATGTAATGTAGCCTCCAACAACCACTGTGCAGTTAACCCTTACTCACTGGGAAGTGACCACAATAGGTGGCCCACGTCATGTTGGCCGAAATGCAGGACACTCATGAGTTGTCTCACTAATTGGCTTACCTGCTCCCTGCCCACTGTCGCCCAAGGTGTCGCCATTGCTGATGTACTTCCATCTCCGGGGAATGCTTGAGAAGGTGGGAACAGATCCAAGACCTGACACATTTTTCACATCCCCAGCCCTCCGAGGCTGAGAAAATTTCACAATTACTGCAGTTTGCCATTGAATTCAATTCTGAGGAAATTGAGATGAATCTGACCAACCCCTGACCTCGTGCTGGGACTCTGCAAAATAATACATTTGCAGCAGACCAAACATTTACTTTTAAGGAATCAAAGCCTTTTATTAATTAAAATTTGTCCATTAATCCCAATAGACTGGACTATTACATCAAAATTGTCCATTTATAGCATGTACTAACAGGAAACACTACAAAAGATAAATGAAAGAGTGTATGCTTGTATTAAGTGTATGTTTTGCCTTGATCATTCCTCATAGAATCTCCTGTATCTGTACAGAAATGGTGAAACTAATTAGGATGATGCAGTGAGTGCAGGACAACCTCTAACTACTCTCATTATTCAAACCACTGAACAGTTGCATATAATTAGAATTTTACAGCGCAGGAACAGGCCTTTCTGCCTATACCAGTCCTTATAATCCACACAAGCCTCTTATCACCTTCCTTTATCTCATCCATATCCTTTATCTCTTCATATCTTCCTAATACTTTCCTCCTGATGTACTTAGAACAAAGAGCAAAGAAAATTACAGCACAGCAACAGGCCCTTTGGCCCTCCAAGCCTGCACCAACCATGCTGCCCGACTGAACTAAAACCCCCTACACTTCCCGGGACCATATCCCTCTATTCCCATCCTATTGATGTATTTGTCAAAACGCCTCTGAAAAAAGTCACTATCATATCTGCTTCCATTACCTCTCCCGGCAGCGAGTTCCAGGCACCTACCACCCTCTGTGTTAAAAGACGTGCCTTGTACATCTCCCTTAAACCTTGCCCCTCGCACCTTAAATCTATGCCCCCTAGTAATTGACTCTTCCACCCTGGGAAAAAGCTTCTGACTATCCACTTTGACCATGCCTCTCATAATCTTGTAGACTTCTATCAGGTCGCCCCTCAACCTCCATCGTTCCAATGAGAGAAAAACCAAGTTTTTCCAATCCCTCCTCATAGCTAATGCCCTCTATACCAGGCAACATCCTGGTAAATCTTTTCTGTAACCTCTTCAAAGTCTCCACATCCTTCTGGTAGTGTGGTGACCAGAATTGAACACTATATTCCAAATGCGGCCAAACTAAGGTTCTATAAAGCTGCAACATGACTTGCCAATTTTTAAACTCAATGCCCTGGCCGATAAAGGCAAGCATGCCGTATGCCGCCTTGACTACCTTCTCCACCTGCGTTGCCATTTTCAGTGACCTGTGTACCTGTGCACCCAGATCCCTCTGCCTATCAATACTTTTTAGGGTTCTGCCACTTACTGTATATTTCCCATCTGTATTAGGCCTTCCAAATGCATGACCTCAGATTTGTCCGGATTAAACTCCATCTGCCATCTCTCTGCCCAAGTCTCCAACTGATCTATATCCTACTGTATCCTCTGACGGTCCTCATCGCTATCCGCAATTCCACCAACCTTTGTGTCATCCGCAAACGTACTAATCAAACCAGTTACATTTTCCTCCAAATCATTTATATATATTACAAACAGCAAAGGTCCCAACACTGATCCCTGAGGAACGCCACTTGTCACAGCCCTCCAGTCAGAAACGCACCCTTCCACTGCTGCTCTTTGTTTCTATGACCAAGCCAGTTCTGTATCCATCTTGCCAGCTCACCTCTGATCCTGTGTGACTTCACCTTCTGTACCAGGCTGCCATGAAGGACCTTGTCAAAGGCCTTACTGAAGTCCATGTAGACAACATCTACTGCCCTACCTTCATCAATCATCCTTGTCTCTTCCTCAAAATTCCATCAAGTTAGTGAGAAACGACCTCCCCTTCACAAAACATGTTGCCTCTCGTTAATACATCCACTTATTTCCAAGTGGGAGTAAATCCTGTCTCGAAGATTCCTCTCCAATAATTTCCTCTGGCTCCATGCATAGATTCCCTCCCCTGTCCTTGAGTGGGCCAACCCTATCCCTGGCTACTGTCTTGCTCTTTATATACGTATAAAAAGCCTTGGGATTTTTCTTAATCCTGCTGGCCAATGACTTTTCGTGATCCCTTTTAGCCCTCACGTCTTGCTTAAATTTATTTCCAGTTTCCTTTATTCCACACTTGCTTTGTGTATTCCCAGCCTCCCAGCCTTGACAAATGCTTCCTTTTTCTCTTTGACTAAACTCACAATAAATCTTGTTATCCAAGGTTCCCTAAACTTGCCATACTTATCCTTCATCCTTACAGGAATGTGCCAGTCCAGAATCCCTATCAACTTACACTTGAAAGCCTCCCACATGCCAGATGTTGATTTGCCCTCAAATATCTGCCCCCAATCAACATTCTTCAGTTCCTGCCTAATATTTTGTAATTAGCCTTCCCCCAATTTAGCATCTTTCACTTGAGGACACACTTATCTCTATCCATCAGTACCTTAAAGCTTATTGAATTGTGGTCACTTTTCCCGAACTGCTCCCCGACTGAAACATTGACCACCTGGCCAGGCTCATTCCCCAATACCAGTCCAGTATGGCCCCTTCCCTAGTTGGACTATCTACATCTATCAAGAATACTGGATACTTCTTACAAACTCTCCCCCATTCACACCCCTAGCACTAAGTGAGTCCCAGTCAATATAGGGGAAACTAAAATCTCCCACCACAACAACCCTGCTACTTTTACACCTTGCCAAAATCTGCCTACATATCTGTTCCTCTTCCTCCCGCTGGCTGGAAGGCCTATACTAAATCCCCAACATTGTAACTACACCCTTCCTATTCCTGAGCTCTACCCATATTGTCTCGCTGTATGAACCCTCCGAGGTGTCCTCCCGGAGTAGAGCTGTGATATTCTCCTTAACCAGTAGTGCAACTCCCCCACCCCTTTTACATCCCCCTCTATCCCACCTGAAACTTCTGTATCCTGGAACGTTAAGCTGTCAATCCTGCCCTTCCCTTAACCAAGTCTCTGTAATGGCAACAACATCATAGTTCCTAGCTCTAATCCAAGCTCTAAGTTCATCTGCCTTACCTGTGACACTTCTCACATTGAAACAAATGCACTTCATTCCACCAGACCCTCTCTGTTTAGCAACCACACCCCTGCCTACTCTTCATCTGAGTCTTACTGGCCCTACCCTCTAGTTCCCCTTCAGTTAATTATTAAGTTTTCCTTTAAATTGCCCATGCTTTGCAGAGAAAGGGGAGGTTGGGGATGGGATACTAATTTGCAAGGGCGGTGGGGTCAAGGGTTTTTTTTTCAAGGAGTGGAAGTTTAAAGGAGGTTTAAAGGAGAGTGGGACAAGTTCCTGAAGAGACAGAACCATTTATAATATCAGCTCATGTGGGGACTGGACGGGGAAGTTGGGTGGTCTTCGGTTTGGTGAGAATAGGGCCAAAGGAAAAGGAGAGTGGTCTCAGGGACAAGATGAGCTTGGAGGGATCTCCATCTCGACCAGCCCAACCCTTGCGACACTGTATTACTGTATTACCTACAGCCTTTACCCTTGGTGAAGACAGATGGCCTTCATCCTGTATGATCATCACTCGCCCCCAGCTGTTCCTTTTCACCGAATTTGTGTGAGCAGATGATCAAATAAATCTCCGCAGCTAAAATCTGTCAGACAGATGTCTTACCCGGCAGGGCTGAAACCCTGATTATCCGGCAAGGGTGAAACCCTGGTTACCCCGCAGGGGTGCACCTCTTGGCCTTTTGGGTAAGCTGGAGTGTCGTCTTGGATCTTGTATGTTTTCTTACGGGGACCATGAATTGGAATGAATTTGAATTGTTTTTTGGAGCAAGCAAGGAGATCATAGAATCATAGAAACCCTAGGTGCAGAAGGAGGCCATTCAACCCATCGAGTCTGCACCGACCACAATCCCACCCAGGCCCTATCCCCATAACCCCACATACTTACCCTGCTCGTCCTCCTGACACTAAGGGGCAATTTAACATGGCCAATCCACCTAACACACACATCTTTGGAGTGTGGGGGGAAACTGGAGCACCTGGAGGAAACCCATGCAGACTTGGGAAGAATGTGCAGACTCCACTCAGACAGTGACCCAAGCCGGGAATTGAACCCGGGTCCCTGGCGCTGTGAGGCAGCAGTGCTAACCACTGTGCCACTGCGCTGCCCTAGATGGATTAAGAGCTCACCAGGCCCTCTCCGCACATTGGCTTTGTAACTTTAAGAATGGAGTAAAAATTAAATATCTGTCAGACTCAGGTACCTGACAGATGATGCTGTCCTTGAATACCGTCAGCCTTCATTTTTCGAGGTATATCTTTAACAGAATGAGGGGATTTGTCGAAGTTCGTACATGTGTTAATTATTTCTTCAGGCATAATTATTTCACTTATCAGTTTTTAAAATCCTGTTTAATAAATATGATGAACAGGGCTCAGTACTGGGGAACTAATTGAACTTGAGGCAACTAAGGTTATGGGACTGTTGCAATACATTCCTCTTTCACATGTTCTCATTGGATCGTAGGTGTAAATATTAACACCCGAAATTGGATGTCTTGGGGTCAAGTCAAATGTGAACATGTTTAATTGGTATCAACTTCAAAATGCCTTCAAACAAACCATTTCCATGCTTAAGAAAATGGGACAGAAGTGGGCACTACACCACTTCCAGGAGGTGGGTTGGCAATTTTGATATTTTAATAAGGATTGCACCCACGGATTTAACCTGCTTAAATTGTGGCCAACCAGATTTCTCAGACCTCAGAAAACCCAGCTGAGAGAAGATGCCGACAACTTCAGAGAAAACACTTCACAATAGTGCTGGCCAGGAAAGCTTTACCCTGAGCACCAACCCCACCCATTACCAAGCTGCTCCCTACAATTTACCCTACAAACAAAGTCATTAAGGATTAAATCCCATTGCCAGGAATATACTCCGATAGTTCAGAAACACCTCCTGTACTTCAGTGGCAAGCATTGGATTTACCTGCTTTTGCAGCCCACTCTGGAGTCCTCCTCACTCCTGATTGGAAGCCACTAGGCAGGGATTTAAGTCAAAAGACACACACTGTAGTTTTAAATCTCCACAACATGTGGGGGAACATGGACTTCTTCGTTCAACCACCCAAAATTTACAACTTGCCCTTCCCTTGCACAACGGGCATTTCTAACCTGACTGCATTAATATCCAAAAAATAAACTGAGTTTTAAGTTTATTTATTAATGTCACAAGTAAGCTTACATTAACACTGCAATGAAGTTACTGTCAATATCCCCTAGTCGCCATACTCTGGCACCTGTTCGGGTACATTGAGGGAGAATTTAACATGGCCAATGCACCTAACCAGCGCGTCTTTCAGGCTGTGGGAGGAAACCAGAGCACCCGGAGGAAACCCACGCAGACACAGGGAGAATGTGCAGACTCCGCACAGACAGTGACCCAAGCCAGGAATCAAACCCGGGTCCCTAGCGCTGTGAGGCAAAAGTGTTAGCAACTGTGCCACCATGCCACCCAAACTTAGAGTCCTCTAGCAGAGGAGAAGGCCATTTGGGCCATCGTGCCTGTGCCAGTTCTTAAAAAGAGCAGTCTAATTAGTCCCAATCCCCAGGCCTGCAATTTTAAAAATCAATTTCAATTCTCTTTTGTGAGTTACCATCACAACTTGCTGACTCAGGAAGGTCTGGCATGAGGTTCCACTTTCTGCATCTGTTTTTAAAGCTGTGTGAAGTTTAGGTTTGATATTTAACAATGTTTTTAGGTTTCATGACATTTCTTTAACATGTACAAATATCTGCACTACCTGCACTGGCCACTTATTCTTACCTCTGACATACTTCTAATACAACCTCTGTTCATTACCAGTCCACATGGTATATTACTTGTTTATGTGACGATCTAAATGTATCGATGTTTCATTTTGCTTCTTCTTGACTTTCCTACTTCTATGTTCTGAACTAGGGAAGGTTTTGGTTGAAGCACAGCTTCACCAAACAATAAAGGAAACAGTTAATCGAGTGAGGGAAGCAACACAGTGAAACCACAAGCTGCAGTGACCTTGAATTATCCCAATCTAGTTACGTGCAGATTATATAAATCCAGATGATTTAAATCCCAATCTTATTTTAGTTTTACATTGCAACATTGATGAAAGCTTTGCAAAACACCAACAAACGGAAGCAGCAAGCAATGGAAATATGTTTCAATTTATAGATCAATCAATGGATGGCTTTTAAAAAGAATTCTACTTGCTTATCATGTGTGCTGCAACTCGGATTGATTAAAAAGGGTTTACCACCAGATGAAAACGAACTGACCGCTCTAAGGTTATAATTTGTGACAATTAAATTTCAATGTGACTTCCACAGCAGTGTTTGCAGTGTCCACATGTACTCTTCAGATTGTTGGGCTGGATTTTACATGAAGACAGTGGCACTGCCTACTGCTGAAGAGTAGGGAACAGGCACATCTCCACCGGGCTGGGAAGCCATGACCAGGCTTTACTGGTGTCAGGTAGTTCACTAAGTGGGAGGATGCCCTGCCTCCAAGAGCTGCCAACTAATCAGAGGTTGGTAGCACCTCGGTCTCAGCAGTGCCACCTGGAGAGGTGGCCACTCCTGGAATTGCAGTCAGTTCCTGCTGAGATATCTCTGGACTGGAGGGTAAGTGGAACAGCCTCATCAGGGCTAGTCAGGTGGGCCCTGGTGAGGCCAAAGGTGAACAATGGCAATTCAGAGGATGGGGCAAGCGATCAAGAATGGATTGTCTTTTCCTTTGGGGGGGGTACTCCTCTGTTGGGCATAATATGCCTGAACAGGAGGAACCATCTCCCCACCCCACTGCCCAACACATACATACCCACACACACAACTCCTCTGAACCTATAGCCAGAGTATAACCTCACAGTCTTTCCATGTGGCCTGGGCACACCTGGTACTTGTAAAATAGCAGTGATGACGGGAGGAGACCCAAGGGGGGCAGGCCATGAACACCTAACTCGCCACTGGTAAAATGCAGCAGAGGCTAGTAGGCGATGAACACTGGGCCTCGCCATGCTACTCAATATTAAGCCCCTCACCCTTCCCACCTACCAGCCCACTCCCACAGTGTGTGAGCGGGAGAATGCCAGCCATTATCTTTGTAGCTTTTGGTGCCATTCTGACAGCATGCCATCATGGACGGATTTTTTGATGGTGGTCTGATGGTGATTCTGATGTATGGTCTTGATAATTATATAAATTATAATAATGAGGTTCCCAACATTGAATGTCAGGAAGTGCGGCCAACCACTGATGGGGGTGGGGAGGAGGGGTTGTGACCACCTCACAATATTTTCCAGTCCCATCGCCAGATGCGCCTGACATGAAATGGGGCAGGAAATCCCGGTGTTAGAGTGGAAGTTCTCATCAATTCATGAAATTTCTCATTGATTGCACTCTGGAGGAACCTCAAGCATGCATATCTGGCAAAAAAAAGCCACTGACAGCAGCTTCTGGATCTGTGCGTTTAGCTGCTCGCCATACAGACTCCAGAAGGAGCTGTCGGTATCAGTGGAGAAATGATGTCGAATGCTAACAGCTTCGCCATTATTGCCATCATAAAGTTGAGGTCAATGTCTGTTACATTTCTCCGGCGAAAGATTGCTGTACGGTTGGGCTGAGAGGTGACAGGTCTGTGTTGCCCCTCTTCAATGTACTCAACTGGGTTCTGGCTCTGTTTATTCTTCAGCGTGGTATGGTGGTGTGTGGCTGCTTGTAGCTGGCAAAAGATCAGGGATGAAAATTGAATCTTGCCAACTTTCTGTTGATTTAATTTGAATGAGTGTGTGATTTTTCTCACACTAGGCTATCTTTTCACACAATTACACCTACGTAGTGAGGAAGTAAAGGGATTTGTTTCTATTGGCGTATCGCAGTGTTTGGATGAATGGAAGATTTTAATTTAATTTATGAAAACAAATGCTAAAAAATAGGTGAGGGTGGATGCACGAGAGATAACCTTTGTATCTCAATTTGATACATGTGGAGAGTCTCAAGACTGATCTTAACTATCCGGTGTCAGCAGTGTGAGTCCTCCCAAAACAGACAAAGTAGCAGCCGGCATCCGCAAGAAAAACCAAAAAGCCTCAGGCTTCTCTGCTGCTGGTTGTTCATAGGCCTGTTAGCTTGCTGCAGTGGGAAAACCACAACTGCTTCCCTCTCAGTCCTGCAGTTAAAATAGCAGTCGGGACCAAAGTAACGTCATTGGAGCTCAGTCTGCATATTTAAAGAAGAACTCCACCATTTTCCGTCAGGCGGCCTGCTCACAAACACAGGGGAGCAGTTTCAAATCATAGCCTATGGGACAAACGTGGGACATTGCTGGCAGTTAGGGATGGACGATAAATGTTGGCCTAGCCAGCGACACCCACATCCCAAACTGAGTGAAACACAAAGTGGATGATTCTTCCTTGGATGGACGTGGTGAAAATCGTAACTTCCCACACGTTGGGATAAATGTTATCTTTTGCACAGGCTACTTGCCCGTTCAGGCAGTGAACAATTTTGCAAGCTGGACCACATTCAAATTAAAGCTGCTTGCTATAGGAAACAAATGGTCTGATGGATTCAGGCTGGTATCAGACCAGGCAGAAGGGAAATAACCGGCTGACAGCAAATTAAGTCCGTGTGACTGAGGAGGTTGTGGGGCGGTAGGGTGGGGGGTGGTGGTTACGTGGTGCTGCCCAGCGTGGCAGTGGTCCAGATTATTTTTGAGGATCACAGAGGAGCTGTCGGGGTAACTACTGAACTGGTACAGGAGCTGCAGGGTGATTGCTGCACTCACATATTAGCAGTGACCACTGTCCTAGTATAGTAGCTGTGCGGATGACTGCCTCCCTGGAATAGTAGCTGTGAATATAGCATTGGGGATAATTGCTATCATGGTATACAGAGCTCGGGTAAACTACCATTCTGATTTGGTATCTCTGAGGATGAATGCAATGATTTTACTACTTTCTAATTTATTGACAAAAAAAATGAGTGTAAGAATAGGGCAGAATTTCCAATCTGGCATTCATGTTGACATCTTATTAAAATAATTGATTGGAAGCACTTACATTATTCCAGCTTTCCTGGTAAACTTTGATAGCCATCTGTTCATTTGCCTACCTTTTCCGAAGTACCAGGAAAACTCGATAGACAGATTCTGATGGACAAGAACTTATTTTTTTGTAGATTTTAATAATCAGATAATCTGAATATCAAGGGATTTGGCTGTGGAGTCCAAAATAAAATGTCTCTGAAATAATCCAAACGCTTATGCCCAGTTACGAGATTAATTTGTCTTATTTCCGTGTTACATGGTGAGAACAGCAGCTGGTGAGAGCAGATATGCGGTAAGTAGGTGCAAAAATACTACTAATTCTAATTTGATGAATGCAAACATAATGAGGAAAGGAATTGGATTAGGCCCGTTTTTGGCACAAGGACGACGATATGTGATTACCCCGCACCCGGTTGAGTTGAGGCAGGCAGCATACAAACTTTGTCTGCCTATTCAGCTACATGATTGGAGCATGCCGCTCCCTTGTGGGAGAGACTAGGACCAGAGGGCATAATCTTAGAGTAAAGGGTAGCCCATTTAAGACAGAGATGAGGAGGGCTTTCTTCCCTCAGAGGGTAATGGCACGGTGACACAGTGGTTATCACTACTGTCTCAGCAGCGCCAGGTACCAGGTTCAATTCCCGGCTTGGGTCACTGTCTGTGCGGAGTCTGCACGTTCTCCCCGTGTCTGCGTGTGTTTCGTCTGGGTGCTCCAGTTTCCTCCTACAGTCCGAAAGACATGCTGGTTAGGTACATTGGCCATGCTAAATTCTCCCTCAGCATACCTGAACAGGTGCTGGAGTGTGACGACGAGGGGATTTTCATAGTAACTTCATTGCAGCATTAATGTAGGCCTACTTGTGACTAATAAATAAACTTTAATGAATCTGAGGAATTCTTTACCTCAGAGAGTTGTAGAGGTTGGGCCGTTAAGTATGTTCAAGGCTGAGGTGGACAGATTTTTAATCAGTAAGGGAATCAAAGGTTATGGGGATAAAGCAAGAAAGTGAAGTTGAAGATTATCATATCAGATCAGTCATGATCTCATTGAATGGTGGAACAGACTCGATGGGCTGAATGGCCTGATTTTGCTCCTGCGTCTTATGGTCTTAACCCAATGCAAAATATGCTGCAGGATCAGAAGGGAACTAAACTGTGCATAGCTAGCACAGCCTACAGCTAGTCTACACTGCTTAAAGGCAGACTGCGCTTCTTAAAGGGGAGCTGCATTTATGGCACAGGATCTGCTTGATAAATCTCAAGCAGGCTTTGGGGGAAGGTCAAGGATGGCAAATGAAAGCCAGAGAGAGAACTCCCAGGTTTTCAGATGTGACTCTGGAGGTCCTGATGATGGATGTTGAAAGAAGGAGAGATGCCATTTTTCCACAGGGGGAGTCAGAATGTTCTCAGGCACGGCCTGCAAAGGAATGGAAGCAGGTGGCCAGGGAGGTCGATTACTGGGGTCTGGCCCTGAGGATCTGGCTGCATTGCTGGAAAAAAAATCCATGATCTCACACAGAGTCAAGGCCAGTGAATACATCACAGTGAATACATCACTTCATCACTAATCTCTCACACTGCCGAATGCACCATGACCCCATCACTCACCCATCAGCACTCAGGACTTATATCAAACATTCAGGTGCTCCATCTCATTCACATACACATAGCAGGATGCCAGTCTCACACCCATCTCTTGCAATTCACACATTCTTCCAGCTGTTCAGCTCTGGCAGACATGTCAGCCAAATATAGTGCTGAGAATCCTGCTTTAGACACCATGTAGTCTTTGTAGACTTTGCAGTTTGTAGTCTTTGTAGTCCTGAGTATATTAACAGCAAGTCTTTATTAACAACTCTTAACTATTTACAGTAGAGGGTACAGGTATGGAGCTGACTCCATCCTAGATCTTTGTACATTTCTGCCATCTCTGGACTGTCCCAGGCCCTGAGCCTTTTTACATCACTGTGTGGGAAATATTGTACTCAGGACCACCTTAGTCCTGTCTGTACCAGATCCCCCTACCACACCTCTCACCTGCCGCACTGGCCCCCCAGAAGTCTTCATTCCGTGGATATAGAATTACTTCAGTGTACAGTGGGGACGGCATGGTGGCACAATGGTTTGCACTGCTGTCTCACAGCACCAGGGACCCGGGTTCAATTCCAGCCACGGGCCATTGTCTGTGTGGAGTTTGCACATTCTCCCTGTGTCTGCATGGGTTTCCTCTGGGTGCTCCAGTTTCCTCCCACATTCCAAAGATGTGTAGGTTAGGTTGATTGACCATGCTAAATTGATCCTTAGTGTCAGTGGATTAGAATGATAAATACATGGGATTGCAGGAATAGGGCCTGGGTGGGATTATTGTCGGGGCAGACTCGATGGGCCAAATGGCCTCTTCTGCACTGTAGGGATTCTATGATACTTTAAGGGGGCGATATTCTAGCCCTACTCGGTGCAGATGTAAACCCTGTTATGGCCGGAATCTCTTGCAGGAGAGGCAGAATGGGATTTGCGACAGTGAGCTCTCAGAGATCTTCCCTCGCCCCCTGCCGGCGACCTCACAATGATGGCGAGAACCTGATTTCCATTCAGTTAACTATATTTAAATATTCAAAACCACATTAATGCTGTAACTTCTGGGAACGTCAACTGTTCCCGCCCTCCGGAGTGACATCACACTAGTGGCAATCATAACTGGGACCTATCACACCAGGAATCCTGCACCAATCTCCACAGTTACCATTCCCACACTGGCAAAGGTATTCCACTGCATTAGATGAGTGCACATGAGGTGTGATGGCTATACTGCGTAGATGCAGGTGCCAGAATATCTGTCTTGATGTTTGCTAAAGTGGTGCTTTTATTAGGCACTGTGCAGTGCATGCTGTCACTCCAGATGGTGCATGCTCATCTATAAATAACAAAAGGCTTACAGACATTAACAGTGTACATAGGGATCCACACTAACTCATTGGCAAACAATAAAATTAATTTACTAGCTAGAAGTAATGTATGATTTGAGGATTTTCCCTTTACATTAATGTTGCTGATTGTTGGCAGGGGGAGAGGAAATGCAGAGGGGGGGGGGGGGGGGTGAATATCTTGCTGAGGTGGGGGTGGGGGGAGGTGATCTCTGAAGGGCACAATGCCTGGAAAGGTGCCATTCCCCAGCCTGGCCATGAGGCTGCAGGGCAGCTTGGCATTTTGCTTGGCCACGCAATAGAAGGAAGAGGCGCTTAAGTTACCATTAATCATTAACTGTCCAGAATCTTTGCCTTTGCAAGACCCACAAAAGCTGATCATTCACTCAGTGAACATTTTTCCAATTAATGAAACTGAGGGCTTGTTGTATGAGGATTTCAATGTCATATGCAGTGCCTGTCTCAGGGGTATCACACTACTGCTCACGCAGGCTCTTAAATTGTGGCAGTTCTCTGGAGACTGGGCTAGGGTTTGGCGATGGGGGGAATTGCCATGTGAACATGAGCCACATCTAACTTTCCTGGCAGGCGGCAACTTTGGCACGCCTGGTGAAAAATTTCAACAGTTATTTTACACCTCAGCTGCCTAAAAAAAAGACTTTTCCACATACAAAATTGAGATTTTCACTTTTGTACTTTCCCTTAATGCCTACCGTGCTGGTGCCCTTGTCTGTCCTAATGCTCCTGCTCAGTGTTACATACCCAGTGGCTGTACCATGACTGATGGAAGGCTGCTGACTTTCACTGCGAAAGACTGCAGGTGTCCTTCCAGATGCCCTCAGGCAACTCTGCCTCTTCAGTGTTCAGTTTTGGATTGCACTACCTTGGCATGGACAACCCCAGCCATAGATAGGGACTGGCTGACAGGCAATAGCAAAGATACTAATTGAATGGCGTCATATGAGCACAAAAGCTGTCATCCTGAGAGAGTGATGTGGAGATGCCGGATTTGGATTGGGGTGGGCACAATAAGAAGTCTCACAACACCAGGTTAAAGTCCAACAGGTTTATTTGGCAGCATGAGTGTTTGGAGCGCTGCCCCTTCATCAGGTGAGTGAAGAGTTCAGTTCACAAACAGAGCATGTATAGACACAGACTCAATTACAAGATAATGGTTGGAATGCGAGTCTAAACAGGTCATCAAGTCTTTACAGGTGCAGACAATGTGAGTGGAGAGAGGGTTAAGCACAGGTTAAAGAGGTGTGAATTGTCTCCAGCCAGGACAGTTAGTGAGATTTTGCAAGCCCAGGCAAGTCGTGGGGGTTACAGATAGTGTGACATAAACCCAAGGTTGCGGTTGAGGCCGTCCTCATGTGTGCGGAACTTGGCTATCAGTTTCTGCTTGGTGATTCTGCATTGTTGTGTGTCTTGAAAACCGCCTTGGAGAATGCTTACCCGAAGATCAGAGGCTGAATACCCGTGACTGTTGAAGTGTTCTCCTGCCTGGTGATTCGAGTGGTGTTCATTAATCCATTGTCCTAGCGTCTGCATGGTCTCCCCAATGTACCATGCCTCAGGACATCCTTTCCTGTAGCGTATCAGGTAGACAACGTTGGCTGAGTTGCAAGTGTATGTACCGTGTACCTGGTGGATGGTGTTCTCATGTGAGATGATGGCATCCGTGTCGATGATCCGGCACGTCTTGCAGAGGTTGCTGTAGCAGGGTTGCGTCGTGTCGTGTCACTGTTCTCCTGAAGGCTGGGTAGTTTGCTGCGGACAATGGTCTGTTTGAGGTTGCGCGGTTGTTTGAAGGCAGTTATATTCACAGTTATATATACAGCAGCAGGATTATGAAGAGAGCAATAGCCAGGGTTTTACGGCCTCTGCTGCCCAGCTGGATATGACGGTCTTACCGAAGTAAACGGCAATGTAAATGGACAGCCGCATTTGCCGCCGGGGGACATGCCATGGTGCCGCCGTAAAATCCTGGCCAATCAGGATGCTCAAACAAATATTATGGGCGGAATTTTTCCCCCCAAAATTCTAAATGTCACAAAAATCTGTAAGCTGGGAGTTTCACTCTGGTTTTTCCAGCGAGATACCCCGCGCCATTTTTCCACACTCAGTCGATCGGGGGGCTGGGTCCATGGTGGGGGGGGTGGAGCCTCAGCTCACCGGGGAAGCTGTGTGCAGACTGCTAGGCATGTGCCCTCATGTCCCTTTTACTGTGTACAAGTGCACACAGTATATGGGAGATCTGGCAACACAGCCCCCCACAATGGACATTGTTTCCTCTCCTCTCCACAGACGCCCACACAGAACCTCCCACAGACCCCCCGCCCCCCCCACCCGCACACAGACACCCCCCACAGAACCACCCCCACAGATCCCCCCCCACACAGACATCCTCTACAGACACACTGCTCAGACTACCCCCCCCCCCGCCCCCCCCCCCCCCCCCCCCCCCGATTGCCAGCCTCCTACCTGGCGGCCCCGCCTCTGACCATCGGCCACACCATCAGCCCCATCCCTGATGCAGAATTCCCTCCTTCCCTTCCCTCCTACCGACCTCCCTTTTCTGTCTGGCTGCGCTCCCATGAGACCCTGTCCCCTCAGGCCCGGTGCCTGGTGGACAGTGCCAGGGTGCCCGGTGGACTGCCCAGGGGTACTGCCCCCCCTGCCCCTGAGCACCTGAAGGGCCTCAATGGCCTCCAGTCACACCGACGAGGCTATCACATCTGGTCCCTGTTGCTGGGGACCAAGTGTGATCCTCGCTGGTGAGGACCTCCACTGGTGAGGTCAGAAAGTTGAGTGAGCCCGGATAAGTGTGCCCCGGGCTCACTGATAGCATTTAAATAGGTTTATAAATATTTAAATCAGCCTCGTGCCCCTCACAGGCGTGTGGCTGATTATGTCAATAAAAATAGCTTGAGATAATTGTGACTGGCCGGACACCAGATGTGGTTCCCATTTTCTGCCTCCTGCTGATATTTCCTGTCCTGCTATGCTACTCGACCAGTACAGCGGGGCAGAAAAGTTGTGCCAGATAGGTTGCCAATGTGGCATTTCTTGGAACTTAGTGAGTTGTTGCAGTCCATGTAGATGGTACATAGTGCTGCCACTGTGCATCAGTAGTAGAGCAAGTGGAGGTTGAAGGTGATGGATGGGGTGCTAAACAAGTGGGCTGCTTTGAACTTCATAGAAATCATAGAAACCCTACAGTGCAGAAGGAGGCCATTCGGCCCATCGAGTCTGCACCGACCACAATCCCACCCAGGCCCTACCCCCACATATTTACCTGCTAATCCCTCTAACCTACACATCCCAGGACTCTAAGGGGCAATTTTTTTTTAACCTGGCCAATCAACCTAACCCGCACATCTTTGGACTGTGGGAGGAAACCGGAGCACCCGGAGGAAACCCACGCAGACACGAGGAGAATGTGCAAACTCCACACAGACAGTGACCCGAGCCGGGAATCGAACCCGGGACCCTGGAGCCGTGAAGCAGCAGTGCTCACCACTGTGCTACCGTGCCGCCCCATGGTCAACTTAATGGTGTCAAGCTTCTTGCGTGTTGTTGGAACCTCACTCATCCAGGCAAGTGGCAGGAGAAGAGTTACTCTCCTTAGGATTTCCGGCCTCTGACCCACACTTGTAGTCATAGCATTTATGTAGCTGGATCAGTTCATTTTCTGGTCAGTGGTAAGTCCAAGATGGTAATAATTGGGGATTCAGTGGTGGTATTGCCTTTGAGTGTCATGGGAAAGAACTGTGGGGTGACATGTTGGCACAGTGGGTAGCACTGCTGCCGGGGACCCAGGCTTCATTCCTGGCTTGGGTGGAGTTTGCACATTCTCCTCGTGTCTGCGTGGGTTTCCTCCGGGTGCTCTGATTTCCTACCACAGTCCAAAGATGTGTGGGTTAGGTGGATTGGCCATGCTAAATTGCCCCTTAGTGTCAAGGGGACTAGCTAGGGTAAATGCAAAGGGTTATGGGGATAGAGCCTGGGTGGGACTGTGGTTGGTGCAAACTCGATGCGCTGAATGGCCTCCTTCTGCACTGTAGGGACTCTATGATATACTTTTAACCAGTTTCAGTTTCCGCAGAAGGTTTGGCTTCCAATCTCAGTTTCAGCCTTGGTTTCTTTACAAACTAGAAGGGTCCCTTTCCTTTCTCAGTTTGTTTCTTCAGTTATGGTCTGTCTCAAAAAATACAAGCTTTGGAACCATGGATTCCATCACACAAGAAATTGTTTTAGCAAATTGGCAGCTTCTTCTATATTGTGCCAGATTTGTCTTTCTCTTTGGTGTTTGTGTGGTGTATAAACACACTGGGGGTGAGTTTGAGCCCCTGTTAGCCGTCAGTGTAAATGGCAACGCAGGTCCAAAATCTTGCCAAAGTCGAGAAGTGAGTTCTCGTCAGCGAAATCTCTTTTCCTGATTTTCCAAGCCTTTCTGGGCGGGAACCATATTTCAACAAATTTTAATAAATCTATATCCTCCATATAGGGTGTTCCCGTAATATGTCCCCCCTCCCCACTCCACCCCACACATTCTGAATATACAACAGCTGTGGCAGTGCCAGGTTGGCACTGCCAGGGGCAGACCTTCTGGGGAACCCCATTGAGGGGTTTCCCCTCATGTGTGAGGGAGGGGGTACCTCGATGCTTGTGGGGGTGGGCGGCCCGATGCCTGTGGGATGGGGTGGGCATGTGGGGGTTGTGGGGGGGGGGGGGTGGGGGGGGTGCGGGTTAATGCGTTAGGGTTATCTTGGGTAACAGCCATCTAAAGACACACTCAGTCAACTCTTTACACAAATAGCGCTGGACACCATGCATCCAATGCAAGATCTTTAATTACTTGTGCACAAGGAGAACTCTCTAGGGCCAAATGGGATTGACCGGAATAGTTCTGAGGTGACAGAGAAACAGCTCAGCCGTTATAGTCAATTACAGCAAATCAGGAACAAGAGATTTTTCACATCTTTCATTGACATACATATTTGCCAATTAAATCTCGGTCTTTCACCCTTTCTCATTCGATAAAAAATCGACTTCTGCTAATCCTTCATTTGCACAGCATATCCTCACATCTTGCCTTTGGTATTTGTTATGGAAAAAGCCTGGTCTTGTTCACCCTCTGGTGAAGTCCGAAAAAGGAAAGATAAGAACATAAGAAATAGGAGCAGGAGTAGGCCATCTAGCCCCTGAAGCTGCTCCGCCATTCAATAAGATCATGGCTGATCTGATGTTATGGGGGCCTGTGAAGAAGTAGCAGAGACTGACTCCTTTTGAAGGTCAGTGAACTGATAAACATTTTCCACTACTGTACAGAGAAAACATGAGTTTTTAAAATTTGAACACTTTAACTTCTGCACAATTTAACTTCCAAACTATGAAACTTCAATCTGAATATTTTAACTTCCACAAAAGACTGTGTGGTGGGGGAAGATTGCGGGGCGGGGAGGGGCGGGGGGGGGGGGGGGGGAGGGGGGTGGTGCGGCTCAATTACTGTGTGGTGGGGGAGGGTGCTCCAATGTCTGTGTCAGGGGGAGGTGTGGTCTCCTGTGTCCATGGGGGGAGTTTCATTTTAGCCCGGATCGGGGCGCCCTTTAAAGTTGGCTCTACCAGTCCTCGCCAGAGTGATGGTGAAAACCAAACTCTCTACACTGAGTTCCGGAGAATTGGAAGAGAAAACTCGACTGTACAGCTGGAGAGTCACATGCTGGTTTTCTCACTGAATCTGACACACTCTGACAAATGTGGGAAGATTATCAGTGGGCAGAATGGCCTCTATCTGTAGTATAGATTGTAAATAATTCTAGCTTTGATTGATACCAGACTAACACTGCATGTGGCATCAAACTGCAGTGATGTGCATGGGCTCCCTCCAGTGAATCTATCATTGAATGTCTCAAACACAAAAAACGCTGGAAAAACTCAGCAAGTATAATTTTCCCAAGCTTGTATCTCTGTTCAAATAACTGGAAGTTTCTGGACTTTAACCTATTGGGTTCGGAGACACCAATCTGAGCTTGTAGTTAAATAGATTTGAGCTAAAATAACTGGAAAGCAATAAGGGTGAAAAAAACCAGGAACTTTACAGAAATCAAACTGCAGGATCATGGAATCCCTACAGTGCAGAAGGAGGCCATTCAGCCCATAGAGCCTGAACCAACAACAAACCTAGCCAGGCACTATCCCTGTAACCCCACATATTTATCCTGCTAATCCTCCTGACACTAAGGGACAAAGAACAAAGAACAGTACAGCACAGGAAACAGGCCCTTCGGCCCTCCAAGCCAGTGCCGCTCCTTGGTCCAACTAGACCAATCGTTTGTATCCCTCCATTCCCAGGCTGCTCATGTGACTATCCAGGTAAGTCTTAAACAATGTCAGCGTGTCTGCCTCCACCACCCTACTTGGCAGTGCATTCCAGGCCCCCACCACCCTCTGTGTAAAAAACATCCCTCTAATATCTGAGTTATACTTCGCCCCTCTCACCTTGAGCCCGTGAACCCTCGTGATCGTCACCTCCGACCTGGGAAAAAGCTTCCCACCATTCACCCTATCTATCCCCTTCATAATCTTGTACACCTCTATTAGATCTCCCCTCATTCTCCGTCTTTCCAGGGAGAACAACCCCAGTTTACCCAATCTCTCCTCATAGCTAAGACCCTCCATACCAGGCAACATCCTGGTAAACCTTCTCTGCACTCTCTCTAACGCCTCCACGTCCTTCTGGTAGTGCGGCGACCAGAACTGGACGCAGTACTCCTAATGTGGCCTAGCCAGCGTTCTATACAGCTGCATCATCTGACTCCAGCTTTTATACTCTATACCCCGTCCTATAAAGGCAAGCATACCATATGCCTTCTTCACCACCTTCTCCACCTGTGTTGCCACCTTCAAGGATTTGTGGACTTGCACACCTAGGTCCCTCTGTGTTTCTATACTCCTGATGACTCTGCCATTTATTGTATAACTCCTCCCTACATTATTTCTTCCAAAATGCATCACTTCGCATTTATCCGGATTAAACTCCATCTGCCACCTCTCCGCCCAATTTTCCAGCCTATCTATATCCTGCTGTATTGCCTGACAATGCTCTTCGCTATCCGCAAGTCCAGCCATCTTCGTGTCATCCACAAACTTGCTGATTACACCAGTTACACCTTCTTCCAAATCATTTATATATATCACAAATAGCAGAGGTCCCAGTACAGAGCCCTGCGGAACACCACTGGTCACAGACCTCCAGCCGGAAAAAGACCTTTCGACCACTACCCTCTGTCTCCTATGGCCAAGCCAGTTCTCCACCCATCTAGCCACTTCTCCTTGTATCCCATGAGCCTTAACCTTCTTAACCAACCTGCCTTACTGAAATCCATATAGATGACATCCACGGCCCTTCCTTCATCAACCATTTTTGTCACTTCCTCAAAAAACTCCACCAAAATTGGGACAATTTAGCATGGCCAATTCATCTAACCTGCAAATGTGTGGACTGTGGAAAGAAACTGGAGCACCTGGAGGAAACCCAGGAGAATGTGCAAACTCCACACAGACAGTCACCAGGGGCCAGAATTGAACCCAGGTCACTGGTGCTGTGAGGCAGCAGTGCTAACCATTATAGCTGTCCCTGTTCCAACTGAAACTGGTTTACTTTACCTGAAAGTGTAGAACGAGATGCTGATGATTCATCATTTTCTGACTGTGAAAGACAGCTTTGATTTCTGTATTTTGAATAAATGTCTTATAATGTTGAAGTGTAATAGAAAACAAAATTGAATGCGGAGAATTCATCCCTGGTGATCATGTTTATTGAAAATCAAATGAATACAATTTTCTCTGCTAACCCATTGTTCATGAAGAAAATCGCCTCATGGTACGAACTGGTAAATTGACGCAGTTTTTGTGTGAAATACTCCATTGTCCTCTGGCCCTGCAGCTCTCTGTGTCCTGGTCAGATCATTTTTAACCTTAACCTTTTTAAGCTTAGGAAAGAACAGCATTTAATCTATTCAGTGATAACCAGTATAGAGAAAGGACTTTAACCACTGGTTTAATTTAGACTTAATTAATATCATGCGATTAATTTTGAACAAATGGAAAAATGTGAAGTCCACTTGAATGATAGATTGAATATAATAATTATTTTAACCTCTTTGGAAGCTCCAAGAATTGAAAATTATTACAATGGTATTGAATCTCTTTTTAGGCCAGAGTTGGGAAATTTTGTCCAAGATTTGCTCGGAGTTGTGCTGGTAAATTTACATATTAAGTTTCTGTTTTAATTAGGAGTTCTGGGGGTGGGGGGAACGATTCCGACATCCCCAAGGACGGATTCCTCTGCTGTATTTTTAGGCACTTAGTGCAAAAAAGGTTAAGTGGCTGGCCCCAGGGTGTTACACTGGCAGGGCAGGCACTGTCGCCAGCAACTTCGGTGCTTCAAAAAATGAAAATATAAACCCCCTGACACTCCTCCCATGAAACTCTATCCCCCACCACGATCAGAGAGATGTCCCCACCACAGAAATGGAACCTTCCTCATGCAACAACCCCCCCTCCCACCATGGAATAGCCCACCTGGCACTGCCTGGGCAGTGTTGGTGGGCAATGCCCAGGGGCAGTGCCTAGACAGTGTCAAGGGGCAGGGCCAGGAGACATTGCCAGGGAACAGCGCCAAGATATTGCCCAGACATTACCCTCTCCCCCCCGGGGGCTGTACTCACCTGTGCATCTCTGACAGGTTCTGCTCACCAGGTGCACATTGTGTAACTCACTTCAGTGTGACCTCACACCCACATGAATGGAGAATCCAATGGGTGGGAAATTATCAGGCATAAGGACCTAATAATCATATTTAAATCAATGCAAATGAGAATCCTGACTTTCAAAGTTACAGTAAGGAGTCTAACAACACCAGGTTAAAGTCCAACAGGTTTATTTGGTAGCAAACGCCACTAGCTTTCATACGCCACTAGCTGGCGTTTGCTACCAAATAAACCTGTTGGACTTTAACCTGGTGTTGTTAGACTCCTTACTGTGTTTACCCCAGTCCAACGCCGGCATCTCCACATCATTTCAAAGTGACGTCATTGGTGGGGGAGTGGGGACATTCAATCAAGTAATTCTGCTGGTGTAAAAGCCATCATGGATTGCTATGGGATTTTCCATCTCCGCCGTCCCTTTCCACACCTCGAAACAATCGCCGAAAATCTCCCCTACCCCCATAAGATATTAATCTTAATATGATGGACAACAGAAATTTTTCCAGATTGATCAACTAATTACCTGCTAATTTGAGATGATTGAAAGATGAATTAATTTGATGGAAATTCAGTTGGACTTTCGGTGCTCACCCCATTGCTGATGCCCCTGATTGCAATCAGCTTTCCAGCGTATAAGGGAAAGCATGATCTTGAACTAATACAGAGAACCATATCGAGTCAGTTTTGCTCATGTCACTTCGCCCTTTCAGTATTCGAAGCCAAGATGTGTCAGCCGATAACTTTACTGAACCTTACATTTGTTTGGAATATAAAAAATCTGAACTCAATTCCGGCCATGCTGGGATGTAAATTAAATCACAAAGCCACTAACTGCCTGATCTCTACCTTATCACCTGGGTAGGTGCCAAGTGGAAGCTAAGTACTTCTCGACAAGGAATAGGAAAATCAAGAAGGAAAGTTATCATCAGACCATAGAAATGCATTCCATAAAAGTAGCCAAGGGCACTGTTGAACATTAGTAACTTGGGAAACAACCACTTACATTTATGTAGTGACTGTGACCGAGTAAAATGTCCCAAGTAGCTTCACAGGAGCATTTTCAGACAGAATCTGACACTGATCTACAAAAGGAGATATTAGAATAGGTGACCGGCCAAAGAGGTAGGTTTAAGGAGCATCTTAAAGGAGGAGGGAGAGCTATGGGAGGTGGTTGAGGAAGGGCTTCCAGAGATTTGGGGCAAGGCAGCTTGTACAGCCGCCAAGAGTTAAGTGATACCAATCTAGGTGCATCAGAAGCCAGAATTGGAAGAACACAGAGTTTTCAGGGGGTTGCAGGGCTTTGTGATGGTTATTCACGTAGGTAGTGGCAAGGCCTTGGAAGCATTTGAACACAGGATGAGAATTCTAATTTTGAATTGTTGCTGGCCTGGGAGCCATTGCTGGTCACGGAACTCAGGGGTGATGGGTGATTGGAATTTGGTGTGGGTTAGTGGGGCTAATTGAATTGCTCTCACAGAGAGCCAGCATGGATCAGATGGACTGAATGGCCTGCTTCTGTGCTGTAGCCATCCTATGATTCAATGGGTTGAATTTTCTGCTAGATGCAGAGTCCCACTTCCGGAGCTGAAGGCAGGATGTAGCGCTGCTTTGGAAGATGGTGGCATCCCGGGAGGCATAGTGTCAATGGTGGCCAATTAAGTGGTCATTTGGGGCCCGCATCCAAATAAGGATGGCGGACCACTCCCAAGAGTTGCCAGGCTAATCAGAAGGACGGCAGCTCAGTAGCCTCAATGGAAGCCCTGTGAATGGTGGCCACTGCTGAAGTTAAAGCTGCAGGATGAGGATGCCCCATGGATGAGTGTCCTCAAAGAAAGGGAAGTGAGGTTGGAGAACAATGGGACCAAGTTGGCTTTGGTGATTGAGGGTCAATGCTTTGGTTAATTCCTTCTTGTGAGATTGTCACAGCTGTGACCATTGTCACTGGGGAACACTCCATAGGCCATGGAATACTAAAAATGGTGGTCCCTACTCTCCTCCCCTCCAGAGTCTGCCCGCTTGTTGCCAAGCTTCCCTGGGCCATGTTCCCATGTGGCAGCCACTCCCTCCACTTGGACAATATGTCTATGGAGGTGGGAACTGGCCCTTACTTGGCCACTTACGTTGCTCAATTGGGCTCTCAGCAAATAGCCAATATATCACCTTTCCCATTGCTGGCAAACTGGAATGATAGGAGGAAAACATCAGGTATCTCCCCACGCTTTCCTGCACCATCTTACAATCTCTTAGCCCATCTCTAAACAACTGGTAAAATTCTGACCTATGTTTTGAGCTATGACACACAGCAACTGAGAAAATTGGAAGCCTTTCAAAAATAAACAGCTGCAAATTGTGCCAAATATAGCTTCCATGGAAAGTAAAGATCAAGGTTACACAGGGACTGGTCATTGTTTGAGGTGATGCTATCAACCATAGAATCAAAGAAAAGTTACAGCACAGAAAGAGGCCATTGAGGCCTTCTTGTCCATGCCAGCCTGAGGCGCCTTTTCTAATCCCACCTTCCTGCACTTGACACTAAACCCTGTAGCTTACAACACTTAAGGTGAATATCCAGGTACTTTTTAAAAGAGTTTAATGTCTCTACCTCCATCAAGAACATAGATATAGAACATAGAACATAGAACAGTACAGCACAGAACAGGACCTTCGGCCCACGATTTTGTGCTGAGCTTTATCTGAAACCAAGATCAAGCTATCCCACTCCCTATCATCCTGGTGTGCTCCATGTGCCTATCCAATAACCGCTTAAATGTTTCTAAAGTGTCTGACTCCACTATCACTGCAGGCAGTCCATTCCACACCCCAACCACTCTCTGCGTAAAGAACCTACCTCTGATATCCGTCCTGTATCTCCCACCACGAACCCTATAGTTATGCCCCCTTGTAATAGCTCCATCCACCCGAGGAAATAGTCTTTGAACGTTCACTCTATCTATCCCCTTCATCATTTTATAAACCTCTATTAAGTCTCCCCTCAGCCTCCTCCGCTCCAGAGAGAACAGCCCTAGCTCCCTCAACCTTTCCTCATAAGACCTCCCCTCCAAACCAGGCAGCATCCTGGTGAATCTCCTCTGCACTCCTTCCAGCGCTTCCACATCCTTCTTATAGTGAGGTGACCAGAACTGCACACAATATTCCAAATGTGGTCTCACCAAGGTCCTGTACAGTTGCAGCATAACCCCATGGCTCTTAAACTCCAACCCCCTGTTAATAAAAGCTAACACACTATAGGCCTTCTTCACAGCTCTATCCACTTGAGTGGCAACCTTTAGAGATCTGTGGATATGGACCCCAAGATCTCTCTGTTCCTCCAGTCTTCAGAACCCTACCTTTGACCCTGTAATCCACATTTAAATTAGTCCTACCAAAATGAATCACCTCACATTTATCAGGGTTAAACATCATTTGCCAATTTTCAGCCCAGCTTTGCATCCTATCTATGTCTCTTTGCAGTCTACAACAGCCCTCCACCTCATCCACTACTCCACCAATCTTGGGGTCATCAGCAAATTTACTGATCCACCCTTCAGCCCCCTCCTCTAAGTCATTAATAAAAATCACAAAGAGCAGAGGACCAAGCACTGACCCCTGTGGCACTCCGCTAGCAACCTGCCTCCAATCCGAAAATTTTCCATCCACCACCACCCTCTGTCTTCGATCAGACAGCCAGTTACCTATCCAATCGGCCAACTTTCCCTCTATCCCACACCTCCTCACTTTCATCATAAGCCGACCATGGGGGACCTTATCAAACGCCTTACTAAAACCCAAGAGCAAATTCTAGACACCCACTACCCTCTGCATAAAAAGGTTCTTCCTCATGTCCCCTCTACCTTCTGAATCTTAAACAAGTGAACTAAAATACACAAAACCAATGTTTATAAAAGTGGTGCACTTGAGGGTCAATGCTTTGGTTAATTCCTTCTTGTGAGATTGTCACAGCTGTGACCATTGTCACTGGGGAACACTCCATAGGCCATGGAATACTAAAAATGGTGGTCCCTACTCTCCTCCCCTCCAGAGTCTGCCCGCTTGTTGCCAAGCTTCCCTGGGCCATGTTCCCATGTGGCAGCCACTCCCTCCACTTGGACAATATGTCTATGGAGGTGGGAACTGGCCCTTACTTGGCCACTTACGTTGCTCAATTGGGCTCTCAGCAAATAGCCAATATATCACCTTTCCCATTGCTGGCAAACTGGAATGATAGGAGGAAAACATCAGGTATCTCCCCACGCTTTCCTGCACCATCTTACAATCTCTTAGCCCATCTCTAAACAACTGGTAAAATTCTGACCTATGTTTTGAGCTATGACACACAGCAACTGAGAAAATTGGAAGCCTTTCAAAAATAAACAGCTGCAAATTGTGCCAAATATAGCTTCCATGGAAAGTAAAGATCAAGGTTACACAGGGACTGGTCATTGTTTGAGGTGATGCTATCAACCATAGAATCAAAGAAAAGTTACAGCACAGAAAGAGGCCATTGAGGCCTTCTTGTCCATGCCAGCCTGAGGCGCCTTTTCTAATCCCACCTTCCTGCACTTGACACTAAACCCTGTAGCTTACAACACTTAAGGTGAATATCCAGGTACTTTTTAAAAGAGTTTAATGTCTCTACCTCCATCAAGAACATAGATATAGAACATAGAACATAGAACAGTACAGCACAGAACAGGACCTTCGGCCCACGATTTTGTGCTGAGCTTTATCTGAAACCAAGATCAAGCTATCCCACTCCCTATCATCCTGGTGTGCTCCATGTGCCTATCCAATAACCGCTTAAATGTTTCTAAAGTGTCTGACTCCACTATCACTGCAGGCAGTCCATTCCACACCCCAACCACTCTCTGCGTAAAGAACCTACCTCTGATATCCGTCCTGTATCTCCCACCACGAACCCTATAGTTATGCCCCCTTGTAATAGCTCCATCCACCCGAGGAAATAGTCTTTGAACGTTCACTCTATCTATCCCCTTCATCATTTTATAAACCTCTATTAAGTCTCCCCTCAGCCTCCTCCGCTCCAGAGAGAACAGCCCTAGCTCCCTCAACCTTTCCTCATAAGACCTCCCCTCCAAACCAGGCAGCATCCTGGTGAATCTCCTCTGCACTCCTTCCAGCGCTTCCACATCCTTCTTATAGTGAGGTGACCAGAACTGCACACAATATTCCAAATGTGGTCTCACCAAGGTCCTGTACAGTTGCAGCATAACCCCATGGCTCTTAAACTCCAACCCCCTGTTAATAAAAGCTAACACACTATAGGCCTTCTTCACAGCTCTATCCACTTGAGTGGCAACCTTTAGAGATCTGTGGATATGGACCCCAAGATCTCTCTGTTCCTCCAGTCTTCAGAACCCTACCTTTGACCCTGTAATCCACATTTAAATTAGTCCTACCAAAATGAATCACCTCACATTTATCAGGGTTAAACATCATTTGCCAATTTTCAGCCCAGCTTTGCATCCTATCTATGTCTCTTTGCAGTCTACAACAGCCCTCCACCTCATCCACTACTCCACCAATCTTGGGGTCATCAGCAAATTTACTGATCCACCCTTCAGCCCCCTCCTCTAAGTCATTAATAAAAATCACAAAGAGCAGAGGACCAAGCACTGACCCCTGTGGCACTCCGCTAGCAACCTGCCTCCAATCCGAAAATTTTCCATCCACCACCACCCTCTGTCTTCGATCAGACAGCCAGTTACCTATCCAATCGGCCAACTTTCCCTCTATCCCACACCTCCTCACTTTCATCATAAGCCGACCATGGGGGACCTTATCAAACGCCTTACTAAAACCCAAGAGCAAATTCTAGACACCCACTACCCTCTGCATAAAAAGGTTCTTCCTCATGTCCCCTCTACCTTCTGAATCTTAAACAAGTGAACTAAAATACACAAAACCAATGTTTATAAAAGTGGTGCACTTAAAAAGTATGTTTTGTCTTGATTTTTCCATTGGATAATCCATAGGACATTGACCTGTATGTTTTGAATATGAAAATATTACTGTAATATAGAGGTACCTGGCATGGCAACAGTAAATGTGAGACTGGAAAGCAGTATCATCCACAATGTAAAGAGACACACGATCTGAGACTAGGTCAGTGGTGAACTGCATCGAGTTCTGTGTAGAAGCAAGCATGGAGTTAGCTCATAGTTTGGGCTATACTCTGTGTGTGTGTACATAGTAATGTGTTATTAATGAACACTTAATATTAAACCATACAGAACTCAGAACATCCTTGTAAGGCCTATTGAACATACAATGTGCAACAATTCGTAATGATATGGACTTTTGTGGGCTTCAGTATACCTTTAGGAAGTAAGGATAAAACAGATACCACCCAATGATATAGTAAGCAGAGCAAAGCAGTAAACATTCATGAGATGTTATCACCATCACCAATCTCAACTTGAAAGGAACACAAAAGCAAGGAAGTAATGCTTAAAACTTCACACAACATTGGTTAGACTTCATCTGGAGGATTGTGTTCAATTCTGTGAATGAGATGTTAGGAAGGATGTTAAGGCCTTGGAAGGGGGCAGGGGAGATCCATGTGATTCCAGGATATTCAGTTATTTGGCAGGTGGATTGGTGACCAGCTCTGACGAAGGGTCATCCTGACTCGAAACATTGGCTCTATTCTCTCTTGGCAGAGGCTGTCAGATCTGCTGAGATTTTCCAACGTTTTCTGTTTTTGTTTCAGATTCCAGCATCCACAGTATTTTGCCTTTATAACAGATGGTTGGGTTTACACCCATCGTGCTTTTGGCCTTTTTCACTCCTTTGAAACTGTTAAAAAGGTTTATTTTCTTTAACTGTAAGTTGTAAACATAAAACACTGCAATCATTAAAAGAAATAAAATGCACAATAACGAGATTTACTGGAAGAGGTGGATTTTATGCTTTCTGAAGTGCTTGAATGAGTATATCCAGTCTGGCACTGTTTATATTTCCTCATGGGTTGAGGTGCTCAGATAATAAATGTGAAGGCTCTCTCTGTAGCTGCTGCATAGTATTAAAAAGATCTCAATTATGAACGCATAAACAAACTGAAAACAGCTTTTCTAACACATTTGAGAGGTGTGATTCACAGGAAAAAAACAAGCCAACAGGCTGCACAACACATCACCTTAGCACACTGTAGTCATTCACTGGAATGGGACTATCAGTGTAGAATCCATGGATTCCCTACAGTGCAGAAGGAGGCCCTTCAGCCCATTGAGCCTACACCGACAACAATCCCACCAAGGCTCTATCCCTTTAACCCCACGCATTTTTCCTGCTAATCCCCCTGACACTAAGAAGCAATTTACCATGGTCAATCAACCTAACCTGCACGTCTTTGGAGTTTCGGAGGAAACCGGAGCATCCAGAGGAAACCCACGCAGACATGGGGAGAATGTGCAAACTCCACAAAGGTTGGTGGATTTGCGGATTGCGATGAGGACCATTAGAGGATACAGCAGGATATAGATCAGTTGGAGACTTGGGCGGAGAGATGGCAGATGTAGTTTAATCTGTACAAATGCGAGGTAATGCATTTTGGAACGTCTAATACAGATAAGAAATATACAGTAAATGACAGAACTCTTAAGAGTATTGATAGGCAAAGGGATCTGGGTGTACAGGTACATAGATCACTGAAAGTGGCAATGCAGGTGGAGAAGGTAGTCAAGAAGGCATACGGCATGTTTGCCTTCATCGGCCGGGATATTGAGTTTAAAAATTGGCAAGTCGTGTTGCAGCTTTATAGGACCTTAGTTAGGCCGCACTTGGAATATAGTGTTCAATTCTAGTCGCCACACTACCAGAAGGATGTGGAGGCTTTGGAGAGGGTACAGAAAAGATTTACCAGGATGTTGCCTGGTATGGAGGGCATTAACTATGAGGAGAGGTTGGAGAAACTTGGTTTGTTCTCACTGGAGTGACGGGGGTTGAGGGGAGACCTGATAGAAGTCTATAAAGAACAAAGAACAAAGAACAGTACAGCACAGGAAACAGGCCCTTCGGCCCTCCAAGCCTGTGCCGCTCCTTGGTCCAACTAGACCAATCGTTTGTATCCCTCCATTCCCAGGCTGCTCATGTGACTATCCAGGTAAGTCTTAAACGATGTCAGCGTGCCTGCCTCCACCACCCTACTTGGCAGTGCATTCCAGGCCCCCACCATCCTCTGTGTAAAAAACGTCCCTCTGATATCTGAGTTATACTTCGCCCCTCTCACCTTGAGCCCGTGACCCCTCGTGAACGTCACTTCTGATCTAGGAAAAAGCTTCCCACCGTTCACCCTATCTATCCCCTTCATAATCTTGTACACCTCTATTAGATCTCCCCTCATTCTCCGTCTTTCCAGGGAGAACAACCCCAGTTTACCCAATCTCTCCTCATAGCTAAGACCCTCCATACCAGGCAACATCCTGGTAAACCTTCTCTGCACTCTCTCTAACGCCTCCACGTCCTTCTGGTAGTGCGGCGACCAGAACTGGACGCAGTACTCCAAATGTGGCCTAACCAGCGTTCTATACAGCTGCATCATCTGACTCCAGCTTTTATACTCTATACCCCGTCCTATAAAGGCAAGCATACCATATGCCTTCTTCACCAACTTCTCCACCTGTGTTGCCACCTTCAAGGATTTGTGCACTTGCACACCTAGGTCCCTCTATGTTTCTATACTCCTGATGACTCTGCCATTTATTGTATAACTCCTCCCTACATTATTTCTTCCAAAATGCATCACTTCGCATTTATCCGGATTAAACTCCATCTGCCACCTCTCCGCCCAATTTTCCAGCCTATCTATATCCTGCTGTATTGCCCGACAATGCTCTTCGCTATCCGCAAGTCCAGCCATCTTCGTGTCATCCGCAAACTTGCTGATTACACCAGTTACACCTTCTTCCAAATCATTTATATATATCACAAATAGCAGAGGTCCCAGTACAGAGCCCTGCGGAACACCACTGGTCACAGACCTCCAGCCGGAAAAAGACCCTTCGACCACTACCCTCTGTCTCCTATGGCCAAGCCAGTTCTCCACCCATCTAGCCACTTCTCCTTGTATCCCATGAGCCTTAACCTTCTTAACCAACCTGCCATGTGGGACTTTGTCAAATGCCTTACTGAAATCCATATAGACGACATCCACGGCCCTTCCTTCATCAACTGTTTTTGTCACTTCCTCAAAAAACTCCACCAAATTTGTAAGGCACGACCTCCCTCTTACAAAACCATGCTGTCTGTCACTAATGAGATTGTTCCTTTCTAAATGCCCATACATCCTGTCTCTAAGAATCCTCTCCAACAACTTCCCTACCACGGACGTCAAGCTCACCGGCCTATAATTTCCTGGGTTATCCCTGCTACCCACAAGATTATGAGAGGCATGGACAGAGTGGATAGAAGCTTTTTCCCAGAGTGGAAGAGTCAATTACTAGGGGGCATAGGTTTAAGGTGTGAGGGACAAGGTTTAAAGGAGATGTACGAAGCAGATTTTTAATACAGAGAGTAGTGGATGCCTGGAACTCATTGCCGGGGGAGGTAGTAGAAGCGGATACGGTAGTGACTTTTAAGGGGCGTCTTGACAAGTACATGAATAGGATGGAAATAGAGGGATATGGTCCCCGGAAGGGTAGGGGTTTTTAGTTAAGTCGGGCAGCATGGGCGGTGCAGGCTTGGAGGGCCGAAGGGCCTGTTCCTGTGCTGTAATTTTCTTTGTTCTTTGTTCCAGACAGACAGTCACCTGAGGCCAGAATTGAACCCGGGTTCCTGTTGCTGTGAGGCAGCAGCACTAACCACTGTGCCACCGTGCCGCCCAAAATTGTAATTTGTTTAGATTGTGCAGAACTTGAAAGAATAAAATAAATCCCTGCTGCAACTCCATTCCCTTTTTATTTCCACACAACGGATATTCCACAAGTCCAGTGACTGGTAATTAAATAAAGCCAGCCAATGCATCAATTTCAGGGAAAATCCTCTTAATCTCTGCCAAGTGGTTGTAACAAGTCTCGAAGAAAATAAATCTTCCCGTAAGGTAACTGTTGGACAGACACCAGAACGTTCTTCTAATGAATGTAATTAGTTGTTCAAATTTGCGTTTCATCCACTAAGCTGTCATCTATCATTTCTTTGGGGACAAGCACAAATTGAATAAATATGTCACTGTTCCTCTGACAAACTGTCAATTCATCTTAACACTTTTCTGTTTAGTTTTCGTAAACCCTGAGTGAGGAAAGTTACATTTGATTGATTGATTGTAACAACTTTCAATCCCCTTCAATTTGATCTGCTTGGTTATATCCTGATGTGGTTCATACAAATGATCACCATTCCTAGTGAAAAAGCTGCTTCTTCTTTTGAAATGTCTGCGCTCAGATTTCTAGATGATGGTGCGAAAGACCACACACTGTTCATGCAGTGGTAGGTCCTGTCTGTAAGGTGCGCTCTCGAAGTTGGCCTAACTTCATGAAAGCTTTCCTTCTGAAGGTCTTTCCCCACACTACTAACTCTGACATTCATCAAGAATCTATTATTAGTCCCCTCTTATTCCTTATCTTCATGATGTCCCTTGGTGACATTATCCAAAAAGAGTGTCAGTCTCTCTATGTATAGAGACAATGCATAGCTCTAACTCACCACTATTTTTCTTGACCCTTTCACTGCCTCTACATTGTTAGAATGTTTGTCTGACATCTGGACCTTGGTGCAGGATATACACTCCATGGTTCAGGTCATGTGTTCCATGGTTGAGGATGTGATTTACATGGAGCAGCCCAGGGCCCCCCATGACAGTGAAGAGGATCCTGGGGCATATCCTGGGGCCTTCCACCACTTGGGCGTGGCCAACCCATTCTGACTTTCCCCTTCCTGTGACTAACACACCTCCAGCCCTGCACACCAAGAAGGGTAGCAGTACAACACCCCTGCTGCCCAAAAGCAGGCCCTAAAGGTTCTGGCCCTCCAGGGAACACCTGCCAAGGTAATTTCAGACAACTGGGCATGGTAGTCAGCAGGCTGCTTCATCCTCAGCTATGGATCCTGGGCAACACCTCGACTTAGCAGTAGGGTAAGGAATGCTAAGAGATTATAGTCACAGCATAGGCATGGGTGAGTTTAGGCACAAGTAGATATTAATGACCAATGTTAGCATCATTTTTTGCGCTAAAAGTCACGTTGTGCACCATTGAAGTGCCTCACTGCTCTCTTTTCATTGCAGTATGTGCAGCCAATCCTTACATTTAGGCTGGAAGTGCAACACCAGCACATCCTCAATCTACTCTCAGAGAGGATAGCATCCCATTGTAAAGATGAAGTCATGCTGTGCAAGGGGATTCCTAACCAGCCAATAAGATTCATAGGCAGAATGCAGTCTTTCAGAGGACAGGAGATCAGTAAGGAGTTAAATGATTCTTAAGACTGCTAACACAAACAGTTTACACATATGTGAATGCAGTAAGACAACCAAAACAAGTAGTCATGATTTCAAAACATACATGGTGATATTTTATGATATTCTATAATATTTTAAATGCAATGTTCACTTTAGCCAAGCAAAGTTACCAAAAGGCATGGTGGTAGATGTCATTAGTTTAAAACCAGAGGTCTGGGAACTTGTTAGTCAGCAGCAGTCTTATTGGAGGATTCCTATAGTGGAACGTATGTTGCAACATTAATGAATAGATGCATTCACTGCCCAGACACAAGGATAGATATGCCCCTGGATGTAGGAACACATGTCTATGCAGCTTGGCTGGGAGCCGGTGAGAACATCCACTTTGACCTTACGGTAGCATTTGCCGTTACCAGGCAATGGGGAAATAGAGTCAAAAAGGGAGTCACATCTGGACTAAGTTGGACGAATAAGGTATCACCATGCTATTAAGTATCATGCTGAGGTACTTGACAGATATTTATATTGATGTATAAATGAAATTAATTTTAAGCTAATGAAAGGCGCAGAATTATTGATTAGAAAAAACTATAATTTATCTATACTTGACTATGTACTTCAGATCTTTCGGAAGGGTTCTGTCGCTCTATTCCCAGAGTTATTTAACCCTTTGTGAGTATCCGGTCGGCTGTACGTTTGTTTGTTCTATGCCTTATTTGTTAAATAAATTGTTACTCTTTGCACAGAGATATTTGCCTTGTGAGTTTTGAATTGCCTTAGCTTAAGACACAGTTGGCCGTCTTTTAAAATTTCCCACAACATGCTGATATAATCCTGGTCATGGGCACGATCTTCTGGTCCGCCAATATTGATGGCATTTTGCATGAATCACCCATTCTGCTGCTGGGGAACCCACCATACAGTGTGAACAGCTGTGGCCCCAGCACTGATCCTTGCAGTATCCCACTAGCAACAGCCTGCCATCCTGAGAATGACACGTTTATTCCTACTCTCTGCTTTCTCTCTATTAACCAATTCTCAATCCATGCCAGTATATTTCCCCCAATTCCAGACGCTTTAATTTTGTTTGCTAATCTCCTGTATGGGAACTTATCAAAAGCCTCCTGAAAATCCAAATACTCCAGATCCACTGGTTCTCCTTTTTCAATGCAACAAGCAATATTCTTGAAAAACTCCAACAAGTTTGTCAAACATGATTTCCCTTTCATAAATCTTACCAGAAAACGTTTCCGGTGAGAAAACTGGTTTGTTTCTCTTCAGAGAAACTGGTCAGTTTTCTCTCCAGATCTTACAACACGTCGTCTAAAAAAATAAAGGTGGCGTGTTTCACGCTGTCATGCGGGGGAGGCCACACCATGCCAGCAAAACATGGCTGGACTGAGATCAGGGTGTCATCTTTAAAGAACATAACCTGAGTAACATTCTAACATGAACCCTACTATTGATGTCTGTAGTTCTCCATTCTCCATCTTCCTCCCTTCTTCAATATGGGATTCCATTTGCTGCTTTCTAGCAGCAGGAATCTCTCCTCCAGAGGTCTCCAGCATCACTGATGTCAGTCTTCAGTCAATTTGATTCACTCCATGTGATGTCAAGAACTGGCTGAAGGCATTGGATACTTCAAAGGCTATGGGCGCTGACAATATTCCAGCAATAGTTATGTCCTGTACACAAGATGCGGGACAAATCTAACACTGCCAATTACTGCCCCATCAATTTACTCTTGTTCATCAGTAAAGTGATGGAGGGGATCATCTACAGAGGAACTGCATTAGCTATCCACCACTCTCTGGCATTATACTTTTCTCTAACGAATTACTAAATATGTATAGTTCATGCATCTATTTTTTCCCTCGATTCTTTTAAAATATGTGGATGCAAACCATCTGGACCAGGGGCTTATCCACTTTGAATTTGATTAGTTTATTTAATTTCTCTTTTTTTCAAGAAATGTACCTCTCTCATGATTCATTTCACCACTCAATGTCATTGGTTACCTGTTCAACCATCTTGTATATCCATAATGGTCCCAATGCCATCCCAGCCTTCCTTTTTCATTGATATGCCTGCAAACTATTTTACTACTTTGCTTATGTTCCTTGACAATTTAATTTTATAGTTCCTCTTTGCCTTCTTAATTTTTTTGACAGTAATAACACTAACATGAAGATAAAAGCATTCATTAAGATGAAAATTCACAATTTTGTGCACAATGAATGGTTTGTGGACTATTTTGGATGTATTTGAGATATTATCTGCAAATTAATTGCAGCGCAAGTAACTATTTAAGGCTTGAAATTCTTTACAACAAAAGGTGACATCGCTTTTAATGTTACTGCGTGTTTTTTAAACTATTTTCTTCCTTAGTTCCCTGTCCAAGTGCAAGTCCAGACCACTGCGCCATGACCATCACCAGGGCAAAGAGATAGGCCCCAGATCCACCACTGCCAGAACAGAGATCAAGCCCCATGCTGTTGACACCAATCTGATCCACATCGACCATCCAACCACCTGCCACTCCTCCCCTCCCCCTTCCCCGCCCCCAGGAGTCCAGGTTGCCATGTCAACATGCAATGTTACATATGTGTTGGAGGCTATGGATAGTGATGGCAGATCTCCAATTTTCTTTTCCATCGCACGGTTAACCAGGGATTTTTTGCACTCTTGCTGTCTGACATTTGTGTATGTTGGAAAGTTTCGCAGGTTGATATTTATTGACTTATATTTATACATTGACTGCGTTATGAACACATCTTCCTTGGTCAGCAAGTCTTGGTGCGGGTCTTGAACTTGGAGCTTTTGGTTTCGAGGTGGTGATGCCAACACTGTGCCACAAGACCTCCTCTCATTCTCGCTTTTTTTTTAACAAAATTAATATAATTATAAAAGTTTTTTTTAACAGTGGAATTGGTAGAAACAAAGTCAATTCTGCACAATTCCTTTAATGACTTTAGTTTTCTTTTTGTTTGCATATAAGGGTATTTGGGGATTTGATGTTTGATGTTGAAAGATCATAGAATTTGTCTTTGTAAGAAAAAGTTCAGAGAACCAGTTTATCTTTTCTCCTTCCTGGTGCAGATAATGCAACTAAATTAAGATGAAAAATCATCTAAATGTCTCATTTCCAATCGACTCAGTATCCCCAATTATTTATTTCACAGCATCGAATTTTACAACTTGTTTGAGACAATGGGGGCGATTTTCCATCCCTGTTTTCGGGGGCAGGAACAGCAGAAGGGGCTGAGCATCAAGTGGGAGACCCAAAATGGCTTTTATGCCAGGGGATTTCCCCGCTCGATTGTCCCCGGTTCCTGCTCCCCATCCAATGACATACGGGAATCCTGCCTTTAAAAGTGGGGACCACAATTTACATCTAATTGACTATGAATATATCAGGCGATTCTACTCCACGTTAGAATTTCTATTTGCATCGGAGTGAGGGCACACCAAAATGAATCATGACTGGTCCCCCACGATGTGCACCTGGTGAGCAGAACCCACTGGGGGCGCACAGGCGAGTACAGCTCCCAGGAGGGAGAGGGACATGAACAGGCAGCACGCTGGCCCCCCGGGCAGTTCTGGGGGCAGTGCCTTGGTAATGCTGAAGTGGGGGGCAGTCGGGGGGGGGGGGGGGGGGGGGGGGGAGATACCGTGTGGAGGAGTTCCTTGTCCATTGCGGGTGAAGTGTCTTTTCAAAAAGACAACTCGGTCTTTCAGAAACTTAAGTTGCTGATGGAGTGGCCTCAATCAATGCCCACCCTGGGTGCCAACGTCACATTGTGGGACCCACCCCTTCCATTTTTTTTCAATGTTTAAAAATATGAGGGAATAGTAGAAAGGCTGCCTGAGAAAACACTTTGGAAAAAGATCAGAAAATTCTGCTCAATAATAATAATGATATGGGATGAAGTATTCAACAATCAGCTTTTATATAAGCATGCAATATCCGTGGAATTCAATGTTTCGGCAAAGCTACTGCATAACAGTGGATTTGCACCATGTCTTTTCGAGGAATTTTCTGAGATTTGTCCTTCAATTCTGTCCTCTTAATCACTACTGTACCTCCAGCTATGTGTGTCCTATGCTCTGGAGTAACCTCTCTATACCTCTCTGCCTTTCAATCACTCTTTCCTTCTTTTAAGATGCTTCTTAAAATTTAAGTATTTTGAGCATGTTTTTTTTGGTCATCTACTCTAAAATCATTGTTGTTTTGGTGTCAATTGCTATTTTAAATATAGTGCCTTGGGACACTTCAATGAGATAAAGATTCAATATAAATATAAATTGTTATTCTTGTTGCAGTGAGTGTCTTCCAGTCAATTATAAACCCTCAACTGAGAGTGAACAAATGATATTTTCTGCTGTAAATGAGTTGTTTGTGCGTGATATGTTTTTTGGGTACATTTTCCCTTGGTGCACTGGGAACCATTGTACGTTGTTCCCGCAACTGTTTCACCATAATAATCCTGAACCAAATGAGCCAAGAAGTTAATTCCCTGTATCGGTAATTAACTCAGGGGCAGCTGCATCAATACCAAAGGTTTCCTTTGATGGAGTTACTGGGAGTTAATTGATTTCCAAGATGGTGTTTCATGTCACTTCTGCAAGGCTATTTGATGAGACAGACTTATTGCTGATCTGGGTGCCAGCTGGATTGCTCCTGTGTAGTCAATGCATACAACTCAAGAGGGCAGCTCCTCACTCTGCCAACTTCTTTGTATGTATGTGGAGATCGCTGCCTGTAACTGTGCCCCAAGAGTAGTCAAGCCTTTGAAGCCTTCATAATAGCAGTGACACATTAATGAGAGTTGCTCCTGGTGATGCCAAGAATTCAGAACTGCTGCATATTGACATGAGTGTTGGGATGTGTCCACTTTTGACCTCTGCTGTTGAGTCTGCAAAACTGCAGACTGTGCTGGATTTGAACAACTAGAGCCCCCTCATGAGGGGACTGCAAAATTTAGTTTCAATTTCGAACTTCATCAGTGATCCAAGTCATGATCCATGTTTAAAATTCTCTGTGAGCCCCACACATCTATTTTGGGCACTGGACTACATTATACTACCATCGGGTAATTATGCACAATAAGTGTTGATGCATCAAGTTGTGCAAGTAATAAGTAGTACACATGAATAATGTGGTCTATATCATGATCTTGACACCTACATCTAACCCATGACTGCCCCAAACCTATTTTGTCTCCAACTATTTCATGGTAGCTTCCTTCTAAGAATAAAAATTCTGTACTGTTGATTTATCTGTGGGGCCTTCTCACTTTTTTCAGGTTGCAACTTTCAGTCATATATCATTGAGCAGAAACTGAGCTGAACCAACCATGTAAATAATGTGGCTATAAGAGCAGGTCAGAGGCTTGGAATTCTGTGGTGAGTAACTCACCCCTGACTTCCCAAAGTCTTCATCGTTTGAAGAGTTCTCAATCTCCACTATGTCTCCCTGTGGCAAGTCATTTCCCTCTTGAAGTGCCAGGTTGTGGAGGGCACAACACACCACTATTATATGGGATATCCTCTATGGAGGGTACTACAGAGCCTAACCTGGGTGGTCCAAGCATTGAAAGCGCATCTTTAGGAACCTGATGATCTGCTCTATGATGAATCTTGTCAAAGTTTTGGCCGAGTTGTATCTCTCCTCTGAGGCACTTTGAGGATGATGTATTGGCATCATGAGCGTCAATGAGTATCCCTTATCACCCAGCAGCCAGCCCCGGAAACGCTGCATCCCTTCAAATATCTGAGGCAACTTGGAGGATTCACCATGTAGGTGTCATGGCAACTACCTGGTACTGATGTGAATTATATGCTTCTGATGATCATACACCAGCTGAAAACTTATGGAATAGAACTATTTCCTGTTAATGAACATTGGTGGGTGCTGCCATAGAGCTCTCAAAGCCACATGTGTACAATTGATTGCACTCTGTACTCTAGGGAAGCCAGAAAAAGCCATAAAAGCCAGGAATCTGGCAGCTTGACTGGTTTCATCCACTGGGAACCTCACATAATTATGAGCCTTACAGTAAAGGGAATCTGTCACCTCCTAGATACATGTATGTGTTGTTGAGGGCTGGGAAAAGCCACATAGGTTCCCTTGTGGATCCCTGGAACCACTCACTGGTGTAAACATTGAGTGTGGCAATAACTTTCAGGCACACGGGCAAGGGTTGTCCTCCCAGTCCATGTAGGATTAGATCCTCCTGCAGAATGTTGCAGATATGAGCCAGCACCATCTCTTGACAAGTGTAGATGTGCATGTCTCTTGCTCATCTCCAGATTGGAACAGTGTCATTGCTAGACCCTTGATCATGTGAGCCACCTTCGTGGGATGGGTCTGAACTCCTCATCCTCTGGGTGCTTATGGGGCTTCCCTGCTCTCCAGCCCTCAGGCCTGAGCTCTCCTCAAAGCTGTACTAGACAGCACTGGGCCCTTCTTCTCCTCCTCAACTGGGAGACAGCCATCAAAGAAGGCAGCATTGAGAGCATGCTCCATTTTTCACTCCTTCTTCTCCCTGTGGACAGGTAGATGCAACAGACTGATGAATGATGGGCAACTACGGTTGACTCCTATTAACAACTGGAAAACCGCTGCCATGCCTTAGAGCTGCATCTGCACCACTCCCTGACCCAGTGTTCCAGTGAAGGTGCTGTCTCACAGATCTAGATGCCATTCCAGAGAATTGACATCTCAATTCCTGAGAGGGTGGCAGGGGCTTCAGTGCATCCTTGATATGTCCAACCTTACCAAAGGCACTCCTGCTATGTCTGCTGTCTGCTCTGGTATACTGATTATGCCCAACTAGTACTTTTGGAATGACAGGATGCCCTTTATGGCCGATTAGCCATGCCAATTGCAGACAGCACCTTGCAGACTTGTATTGATCATCTTGCAGATATCCAGCAGCTATGTTCCCTTAATGGCTGCATTCTCCATTCTCACATTCATTTTGTTGATGCTCAGATTGATCTACTTTATTGTGACCTCAATGAATCCTGCACTATTGAGTTAAAGAATTCAAATGTCAGTGGCTGCAATTATATCTTTTCAAAACATTTTTCCAGATTTCTATCGGCTCAGAGTTCATTTCAATGTTGTTCCTCTAAGCAGTTTGTAAGTGTCCCTGTGTCCAACCGTGAGCTCCTCCCGCACTGCGCCTGACATCTCCAGCCTTGGACTCCTCCTCCCATACTACCTCAGACCCCTCCAATCTCGGACTCCTCCCGCACTGCCTCAGACCCCTCCAATCTTGGACTCCTCCCACACTGCCTCAGACCCTTCCAGCCTCGGACTCCTCCCACACTGCCTCAGGGAGGGGTTACCTATTATTTGTGGATGAGGGGTTGGTGGTGCTCTCTTGGTCACTGGGGGAGCACCATTTATATTTGTGGGGGGGTGGGGGGTCCCCGAGTGTAGAAATCGAGTTGCTATTTAAAAATGGTGGCCCTGTCTCGGAACATCAGGACTGGCCAGCGGGTTGTCCACTATGAATAAATCTGTGTTCATTAGGTTAGAGAATCCCACTTGATAGATGCCGCAACGCCAGCAGGAAACCTTCCTGATTTTGTGCTGATGTGGGCACTTTGTCCCAATTCAGGAGAATCATGACCTAAGTCTCAAAATGGGAGAATTCCTTGCAGAGAGCCATATCCGGTGATCCAGATCCAGCTGGTGCCAGTGCTCTGATTGTAGATTTTTTTTATTCATTGTGGGATTTGGGCTTTGCTGACTAGGCCAGCATTTACTGTTCATCCCTGATTGTCCCGAAAAGGTTCCAGTGACCTGCCTTCTTCAACTGCTGCAATCCATGTGGTGTAGGTAAACCCACAGTGCTGTTAGGAAAGGAGGTGTGGATTTTGATCCAGAGAGGCACAGTGGTTAGCTCTGCTGCCTCACAGCGCCAGGGACCAAGGTTCGATTCTGGCCTCAGGTGACTGTCTGTGTGGAGTTTATACATTCTCTGCGTGGGTTTCCTCCGTATGCTCCGATTTCCTCCCACAGTCCAAAGATGTGTAGGTTAGGTTGATTGCCCATGTTAAATTGCCCCTTAAGTGTGAAGGGGACTAGCAGGGTAAATACATGGGGTTAAGGGGATAGGGCCTGAGTGGGACTGTTGTCAGTGCAGACTCAATGGGCCGAATGGCCTTCTTTGGCATTGTAGCGATTCTATGATTCTATGTATGGTGATATAGTTCCAAGTCAGGATGGTGTTTCGTTTGGGAGGGAATTTGCAGGTGGTGGTGTTCCCATGCATCTGCTGCCCTTGTCCTTCCAGATGGTAAAGGTTGCGGGTTTGGAAGGTACTGCCCAAGGGGCCTTGGTGAGTTGCTGCAGTGCACCTAATAGATGGTACACCTTGTTCATCGGATGCGAGACGACTGTATACCCAAAGATTTTCTTTTTCACAATTTATTTATTGGTTTTTGCAAAAAGATACATTGTAAAATACAGGAAAAGAAAAGGTTAGAAGAAAAGGGGATGAAAGGTGAGACAAAAGGAAAAAATAAGAGGAATAGATTGAATTATTCAACTCATAGAGGAAAAAGAAGGGTTATCAGAATAATGAATAAAAGGTGGCCAGATTGAATCAAATTTTTTAATTGATTTGATTTGATTTATTATTGTCACATGTAGGGGCGGCACGGTGGCACAGTGGTTAGCACTGCTGCCTCACAGCTCCAGGGGCCTGGGTTCGATTCCCGGTTTGGATCAATGTCTGTGTGGAGTTTGCATGTTCTCCCCGTGTCTGCGTGGGTTTCCTCCGGGTGCTCCAGTTTCCTCCCACAGTCCAAAGATGTGCATGTTCGGTGCATTGGCCATGCTAAATTGCCCCTCAGTGTCCCGGGATGTGGAGGTTAGAGGGATTAGTGGGGTAAATGTGAGGGGTTGTGGGGATAGGGCCTGGGGTGTGATTATTGTCGGTGCAGACTCGATGGGCCGAATGGCCTTCTTCTGTACTGTAGGGTTTCTATGATTCTATGTATTAGCATACAGTGAAAAGTATTGTTTCTTGCGCGCTATACAGACAAAGTATATCATACATAGAGAAGGAAACGAGAGAGTGCAGAATGTAGTGTTACAGTTATAGCTAGGGTGCAGAGAAAGATCAACTTAATGCAAGGTTAGGCCCATTCAAAAGTCTGATGGCAGCTTGGAAGAAGCTGTTCTTGTGTCGGTTGGTACATGACCTCAGACTTTTGTATCTTTTTCTTGACGGAAGAAGGTGGAAGAGAGAATGTCCGGGGTGCATGGGGTCCTTAATTCTGCTGGCTGCTTTGCCGAGGCAGCGGGAAGTGTCAATGGATGGGAGGCTGGTTTGCGTGATGGACTGGGCTACATTCACGGCCTTTTGTAGTTTCTTGCGGTTTTGGGCAGAGCAGGAGCCATACCAAGCTGTGATACAACCAGAAAGAATGCTTTCCACATAAGATATATTTAATCTTTTCAAGTTTAAGGAACATCATCATCTCCTTGACCCATTACAAGTGGGAGGGTGGAGCCACCGACCTTCAATTGAATAAGATAAGTCAACATGCAAGCAATGACTGGGAGCAAAGGCCAAGGCATCTGACTGGTGATGATGTACAGCTATCTCATCAGGGGTTACCCAAACAAATACCAATGGTAGGGTTAATATCAGGCTGCATGTTGGCTCAGAGCTGCCTCACAGCGCCAGAGACCTGGGTTCGATTCCAGCCTCGGGTGACTGTCTGTGTGAAGTCTGCACATTCTTCCCTTGCCTGCGTGGGTTTCCTCCAGGTGCTCCTGTTTCTTCCCACAGTCCAAAGATGTGCAGGTTAGGTGGATTGGCTCCATGCTAAGTGAACCCGCTAGATAAGCTTATGAATATTGGCAAACCAATAATAATGCAAAAAACAAGACCTCCTTGAAAAGATTTTATGAATTCGAAAGTGTTTTTTTAATTCCAAATAAAAGAGGAAATCAATTGGTTAAGATTTATGAATAAAAATAGGAATAGCCTAAAATAAATATAAAAATTTAGGTAAAATATTATTTTGACAGGATTGATATGACCAACAAACAATAGGGACACTGTTGACTAATGGGCAAAGCCTTGTATTGTGCGTTCGAACAAAGATTTTAGGTTATAGTTAAAAAGATCGTTGAAGTCACGTGTCACAGAGATTCCCAAATAAGTCAAATTATCAGAAGCCAAGTTAAAGGGAAAAAAGGCAAATGATAGGCCTAATACAAAAGAATTAATCGGAAAAAGCAAACCTTTTTCAAGGTTTAATTTGTAGCCAGATTACTTACCAAACTAGAGTAGAGTGTTAAATAGATTGGGTATTGTCACAAAGGGGGTCAGCTATGTACAACAAAAGATCATCAGCATGAAGAGGGATCATGGGAGCGATTTTCCCGGCCCACTGCGGTGCTCAGGTAGTGACATCGGCCGAGGCCACTTCGCGGGCTTCCCACTGGGCGTCACGGCCTCTTCGAGTCTCCCAGAATAAAATTTCCAGCGTAGTCAACTCCACAATGCAAATCAGCGCAGAGCTGATGACAATATGGAAATCGCCATGTCCATTTCATTAGCAGGCCCTCCCCCCACCAGGAGTGGTTCACTCCTGTCTCCCACTAACAGGGATTGGGTGGCCCGACACCGCTGGAGGGAACAGAGGCCATTGAGGCCCCCCCAGGAGGTCGGGGGTAAGGGAGTGCCCTTGGGCAGTATTAGCCTGGCAGTGCCAGCCTGGTACCCTGGCACTGCCCAAGGGGCATCTTGACACAGCCCACCTGGTATCGAGTAGCACCAAGGGGATGGGGCCTGAGGGGGCGGTGCCTATTGGGGCTGGCCGGGTTGGGGGGGAGTCTAGGAGATCAGAGATGGCCAGGGGGAGGGTGTGGGGAAAAATTGGGACTGGGCACAGGGAAGTTCGGGAAGCCAATGATCGTAGGGGAGTGTAGGGATCGGAAGACCAGTGAAGGGGGGTTGTGGGGCTGGCCAGCGATTGGGCTGGCCAGTGATGGAAGCCGGCAATGCAGGGCCACACCGCATGCGCAGTGGCCTGCTCAGCACTATGCTGCCGGCCTCTCCAGTGGGAATAGGCTCTGCTCCCTGATTTTCAGAGGGAATCACGCTAGGGCAGAGTGTCGGAGATTCATTCTGGAAATCATGCTGAAAAGAACTGTGAGCTTTACTCCCATTTTTTCACACATTGGGGACTGACAATTTTTTTGGGAGAATCCTGGCCCGTGTGACATAATCCAGTTCTGTTAATTCCAGTGACATCCTCATTATGTAGGAGGGACACAGCAAGTGGTTCAACAGCAATATCAAAAAGAAATGGGGATAAAGAGCAGGCCTATCTGGTGCCCCTCTGGAGGGGAAAATAACAGCGTATGAAAGCTTAATGTGGATTGAAGCTACAGGTGATTAATATCAAATTTTAATCCACAAGATAAAAATTGGATCAAAGCCAAATTTTTCTAAAACTTTGAATAAATCGTTCCATTCTCCATGGTTGAAGGGTTTTTCAGCATCTAAGCAAATTATAACTTCTGGAAGAGGAGAAGGAGTCTTTGAGTACGTAATATTAAATTAGAGACTGACAGTCAACCCGAGCAAAGCCAGATTGATCAGGAGAGACAAGAGTCGGCAAAATGGGCTCCAAGGGGAGGGCACGAGCTTTGGCTGGTACCTTGTAATCCATGTTCAGCAGAGAAATAGGATGATAGGAGATGCACCCAAGAGGGTCCTGATCCTATTTCAAAAATAGTAAAATGTTTGCCTGGTTTAAAGTAAAAGGATGAGAAAGTGATTCTGGGGAGACTTAAGCTAGACTTAAGCTAAGCAGGGGAGATAAACAGGAGGAGAATTTTAAAACAAAATTTAACAGAAAAACCATCAAGTTCATAGAACCCCTACAGTGCAGAAGGAGGCCATTTCGCCCATCGAGTCTGCACCGACCACAATCCCACCCAGCCCCTATCCCTGTAACCCCACATATTTACTCTGCTAGTCCCCCCAACACTAAGTGGAAATTTAGCATGGCCAATCAACCTAACCCGCACATCTTTGTGAGGAAACTGGAGCACCCGGAGGATACCCACGCAGACATGTGCAAACTCCACACAGACAGGGACCCAAGCCGGGAATCAAACCCAGGTCCCTGGCGCTGTGAGACAGCAGTGCTAACCACTGTGCCATCGTGCCGCCCTTACTCTGGAGCCATGCAACTTTATAGCACTTTGATTGCTTGATCTATTTCTAGAGTTGAGCGAGGATCATCTAATGTGGACCTGTTAACAAGGCTCAAGCTTCGAATTTCAAGCTTGTCAAAAAATTAATGAAAAATAGAATTGTCTGTAGCCCAGGGGAATACAGGGTAGAATCGGTACAAATGACGTAGGTAGGAAGAGTGAGGAGGTCCTAAAGAGTGAGTACAAAGAGCTTGGGAGGAAGTTAAAAAGCAGGACCCCGAGGGTAGTAATCTCAGGATTGCTACCTGTACCACGTGCCAGTGAGGGTAGGAGTAGGATGCTTGGGCAGATGAACACGTGGCTGAGGAACTGGTGTAGGGGACAGGGTTTCCGATTCTTGGATCATTGGGACCTCTTCTGGGGCAGGTGGGACCTGTACAAGAGAGACGGGTTACACCTAAACTACAAGGGGATCAATATACTTGCAGGGAGTTTGCTAGTGTTATTGGGGAGCGTTTAAACTAGATTTGCAGGGGGATGGGAACCAGAGTGACAGAGCAGATAGTGGAGCGGGGGTAAAAAGACAGGTTAGTTCAAGCAAAATCACAAAATGGAAGGGTTGAGTGTGGTGGAAATAACCTTTTGAGGTGTGTCTATTTCAATGCCAGGAGTATTGTGGGGAAGACAGATGAGCTGAAGGCGTGGATAGATACATGGAAATATGACATTATAGCCATCAGTGAAACTTGGCTACAGGAGGGGCAGGACTGGCAGCTCAATGTTCCAGGGTTCCAATGTTTCAGGCGGGATAGAGGCAGGGGGATAAATGGTGGGGGGGTGGCATTGTTGGTCAAGGAAAATGTTACAGCGGTACTCAGGCAGGATAGATTAGGGAGCTTGTCTACAGAGGCCCTATGGGTGGAGCTGAGAAACAGGAAAGGTATGACCACATTAATGGGGTTGTATTATAGACCACCCAATAGTCAGCGAGAATTGGAGGAGCAAATCAGCAGAGAGATAGCTGACAACTGCAAGAAACACAAAGTTGTGATAGTAGGGGATTTTAATTTTCCACATATACCTTTTGAGGTGTGTCTATTTCACACCTCAATTTAAACTAGATAGGTTGGGGGGAGGGGAGCTCGAAGAGTTGACTAGGATCAAGGAACTAATTGATGGGGGGAGGATGCAGGGGTAAGGGGAATTACAAAATTAATGGTAGAGGAGAGGGTGCAAGTGAATGAAGGCGGTAATTTAGATAAGGGAGTAGAGGGAGAGGGTGTTCGCGACTCATCAAAGCGGGTCCAGATAAAAGCTGGAATAAGGACACTTTGCCTGAATGCACGAAGCATTCGGAACAAGGTAAATGAGTTGATGGTGCAAATCAGCACAAGTGGGTACGATCTTGTGGCCATTACAGAAACGTGGCTGAAAGGTGACCAGGACTGGGAGATGAATATCCAGGGGTATCAGGCGTTTAGGAAGAATAGACAGGAAGGAAAAGGTGGTGGGGTCGCGCTATTAATAAGAGATAATATCAGGGTAGTACTGAGGGATGACATAGGCTCTGAGGAACAAAACGTGGAATCATTATGGGTAGAGATGAGGAATAGTAGAGGGAGAAAGACACTAGTAGGTGTGGTATATAGGCCCCCGAATAATAATGTTGAGGTAGGGAGGGCTATAAACAAGCAGATAAGGGATGCGTGTAAAAACGGAACGGCAATAATCATGGGGGACTTCAACATGCACATTGACTGGCAGACTCAAGTCGGTAAGGGTGGAATGGAGGAAGAGTTCTTAGAATGCTGTCGGGATAGTTTCCTTGAACAGCATGTTACGGAACCGACGAGGGAACGAGCTATTTTGGATCTGATATTGTGTAACGAGGTAGGTAGAATTAAGGATGTTATTGTGAAGGACCCTCTTGGGTCTAGTGACCACAATATGGTCGAATTTCTGATTCAGATGGAAGAGGAGAAAGTTTGGTCCCAAACCAGTGTCCTCTGTTTGAACAGAGGGAAATATGATAGGATGAGGGATGAATTGGCTAAGGTAGACTGGGAGAGCAGGCTGGCAGGTAGGATAGCTGAGGAACAGTGGAGGATTTTTAAGGAGATCCTTTTCAGTTCTCAGCAAAAATATATTCCAGCAAAAAACAAGGATTGTAAGAAAAGGGAGAACCAGCCGTGGATAACGAAGGAAATAAAGGAGAGTATTAAAATAAAAACAGCTGCGTACAGAGTGGCCAAAAATAGTGGAGAAACAAGTGATTGGGAAAAATTTAAGAAACAACAAAGAGAGACTAAGAAAGCGATAAAGAAAGGAAGGATAGACTATGAAGCTAGGCTAGCAAATAATATAAAAAATGATAGTAAAAGTTTTTATAAATATATAAAAAGGAATAGAGTGGCTAGAGTGAATGTTGGACCCTTGGAGGACGAGAGGGGGGAGTTAATAGTGGGAAATGAGGATATGGCTGAGTCTTTAAATAGGTTTTTTGTGTCGGTCTTCACGGTGGAGGACACAAATAGTTTGCCAAATATTAACGATAGAGGGTTGGCAGCAGGAGAAATACTTAATACAATTAATGTTACCAGAGAGGCAGTGCTGGGTAGACTAATGGGACTGAAGGTGGACAAGTCCCCGGGTCCGGATGGAATGCATCCCAGGGTATTGAAAGAAATGTCAGAGGTAATAGTGGATGCGTTAGTGATTATTTATCAAAACTCATTGCATTCTGGGGTAGTGCCGGTTGATTGGAAAACGGCTAATGTTACGCCGCTGTTTAAAAAAGGAAGGAGACAAAAGGCGGGTAACTATAGGCCGGTCAGCTTAACGTCTGTAGTAGGGAAAATGCTGGAATCCATTATTAAAGAGGAGATAGCAGGGCATCTGGATAGAAATGGTTCGATCAATCAGACGCAGCATGGATTCATGAGGGGAAAGTCGTGCTTGACGAACATGATGGATTTTTATGAAGATGTGACTAGGGCGGTTGATGGAGGAGAACCGGTGGATGCGGTGTTTTTGGATTTCCAAAAGGCGTTTGATAAGGTGCCCCATAAAAGGCTGCTGAAGAAGATTAGGGCACACGGAGTTGGGGGTAGTGTGTTAAAGTGGATTGGGGACTGGCTATCCGACAGGAAGCAAAGAGTCGGAATAAATGGGTGTTTTTCCGGTTGGAGGAAGGTAACTAGTGGCGTGCCGCAGGGATCGGTACTCGGGCCGCAACTATTTACCATTTATATAGATGATCTGGAGGAGGGGACGGAGTGTAGGGTAACGAAGTTTGCAGACGACACAAAGATAAGTGGAAAAGTGAATCGTGTGGAGGACGGAGAAGAGCTGCAGAGAGATTTGGACAGGCTGAGTGAGTGGGCGAGGATATGGCAAATGGAGTATAACGTTGATAAATGCGAGGTTATACACTTTGGAGGAAATAATAACAAATGGGATTACTATCTCAATGGAAACAAATTAAAACATGCTACCGTGCAAAGGGACCTGGGGGTCCTTGTGCATGAGACGCAAAAGCCCAGTCTGCAGGTACAACAGGTGATCAAGAAGGCAAATGGGATGTTGGCCTATATTGCGAGGGGGATAGAATATAAAAGCAGGGATGTCTTGATGCACCTGTACAGGGCATTGGTGAGGCCGCAGCTGGAATACTGTGTGCAGTATTGGTCCCCTTATATGAGGAAGGATATATTGGCATTGGAGGGAGTGCAGAAAAGGTTCACCAGGTTGATACTGGAGATGAGGGGTTTGGATTATGAGGAGAGGCTGAGGAGATTGCGTTTGTACTCGTTGGAGTTTAGAAGGATGAGGGGGGATCTTATGGAGACTTATAAGATAATGCGGGGGCTGGATAGGGTGGAGGTGGAGAGATTCTTTCCACTTAGTAAGGAAGTTAAAACTAGAGGACACAGCCTCAAAATAAAGGGGGGTCGGTTTAAGACAGAGTTGAGGAGGAACTTCTTCTCCCAGAGGGTGGTGAATCTCTGGAATTCTCTGCCCACTGAGGTGGTGGAGGCTACCTCGCTGAATATGTTTAAAGCGCGGATGGATGGATTCCTGATCGGTAAGGGAATTAAGGGTTATGGGGATCAAGCGGGTAAGTGGTACTGATCCACGTCAGATCAGCCATGATCTTATTGAATGGCGGGGCAGGCTCGAGGGGCTAGATGGCCTACTCCTGCTCCTATTTCTTATGTTCTTATATACATTGGGACTCGCACACTGTTAAAGGTTTAGATGGGGTAGAGTTTGTAAAATGTGTTCAGGAGAATTTTCTACATCAGTATATAGAGGTGCCAACTAGAGGGGATGCGATATTGGATCTCCTATTGGGAAATGAGTTAGGATAGGTGATGGATGTGAGTGTGAGGGAACACTTTGGATCCAGTGATCATCATGCCATTAGTTTCAACCTGATCATGGATAAGGATAGATCTGGTCCTCGGGTTGAAGTTCTGAACTGGAAAAAGGCCAAATTTGATGAAATGAGAAGGGATCTGGGAAGTTTGGATTGGCACAGGCTGTTCTCTGGTAAGGATGTAAATGGAAAGTGGGAGGCCTTCAAAGGAGAAATTTTGAGAGTGCAGAGTTTGTATGTTCCTGTCAGGATTAAAGGCAAAGTAAATAGGAATAAGGAACCTTGGTTCTCGAGGGAGATTGTAACACTGATTAAGAGGAAGAGAGAGTTGTATGAAATGTAAAGGCAGCAAGGAACAGATCAGATGCTTGAGGAGTATAAAAAGTGCAAGAAGTTACTTAAGAGGGAAATCAGGAGGGCTAAAAGAAGACATGAGGTTGCTTTGGCAGACAGAGTGAAGGAAAATCCAAAGAGCTTCTATAGGTATGTTAGGAGCAAAAGGATAGTGAGGGATAAAATTGGTCCTCTTGAAGACCAGAGTGGTAGACTGTGTATGGAACCAAAAGAGATGGGGGAGATACTAAATGGTTTTTTTGCATCCGTATTTACTGAGGAAACGGGCATGGAGTCTACGGAAATAGGGCAAACAGGTAGGGAGGTCATGGAACCGTTACAGATTAAAGGGGAGGAGGTGCTTGCTGTCTTGAGGCAAATCAGAATGGATAAATCCCCAGGACCGGACAGGGTATTCCCACAGACCTTGAGGGAAGCTAGTGTTGAACTTGCAGGGGCCCTGGCAGACATATTTAAAATGTCAGTATTCACGGGGGAGGTGCCGGATGATTGGAGAGTGGCTCATGTTGTTCCGTTGTTTAAAAAAGGTCCCAAAAGAAATCCGGGAAATTATAGGCCAGCAAGTTTGACGTCGGTGGTGGGCAGGTTATTGGAAGGTGTGATAAGGGACAGGATCTACAAATATTTGGATAGACAGGGACTTATTAGAGAGAGTCAACATGGCTTTGTGTGTGGTAGGTCATGTTTGACCAATCTATTAGAGTTTTTCGAGGAGGTTACCAGGAAAGTGGATGAAGGGAAGGCAGTGGATGTTGTCTAACTGGATTTCAGCAAGGCCTTTGACAAGGTCCCTCATGGGAGGTTAGTTACGAAGGTTCAGTCGCTGGGTATACATGGGGAGGTAGTAAATTGGATTAGACACTGGCTCAATGGAAGAATGAAGTGGAGATGCCGGCGTTGGACTGGGGTAAACACAGTAAGAGTTTTAACAACACTAGGTTAAAGTCCAACAGGTTTATTTAGTAGCAAATGGCATTAGCTTTTGGAGCACATTTGCTACCAAATAAACCTGTTGGACTTTAACCTGGTGTTGTTAAAACTCTTACCGTCTTTCAATGGAAGAAGCCAGAGAGTGGTTGTGGAGGATTGCTTCTCTGAGTGGAGGCCTGTGACTAGTGGTGTGCCGCAAGGATCGGTGTTGGGTCCATTGTTGTTTGTCATCTATATCAATGATCTGGATGATAATGTGGTAAATTGGATCAGCAAATTTGCTGATGATACAAAGACTGGAGGTGTAGTGGACAGTGAGGAAGGTTTTCAAAGCTTGCAGAGGGATTTGGACCAACTAGAAAAATGGGCTGAAAAATGGCAAATGGAATTTAACGCAGACAAGTGTGAGATATTGCACTTTGGAAGGACAAACTGAAGTAGAATGTACAGGGTAAATGGTAGGACTCTGAAGAGTGCAGTTGAACAGAGGGATCTGGGAATACAGGTACAGAATTTCCAAAAAGTGACGTCACAGGTGGATAGGGTCGTAAAGAGTGCCTTTGGTACATTGGCCTTTATAAATTGGAGTATCGAGTATAAAAGTTGGAGTGTTGTAGTAAGGTTATACAAGGCATTGGTGAGGCCGAATTTAGAGTATTGTGTACAGTTTTGGTCACCTAGTTACAGGAAGGATGTAAATAAGGTTGAAAGAGTGCAGAGAAAGTTCACAAGGATGTTGCCGGGACTTGAGAAGCTGAGTTACAGAGAGAGATTGAATAGGTTTCGACTTTATTCCCTGGAGCATAGAAGAATGAGGGGAGATTTGACAGAGGTGTATAAGATTTTGATGGGTATAGATAGAGTGAATGCAAGGAGGCTTTTTCCACTGAGGCTCGGAGAGAAAGAAACCAGAGGGCATGGGTTGAGGGTGAAAGGAGAAAAGTTTAAAGGGAATATTAGGGGGTGCTTCTTCACGCAGAGAGTGGTGGGAGTGTGGAATGAGCTGCCGGATAAAGTAGTAAACTTTTAACATTTAAGAAAAACTTGGACGGGTTCATGGAGGAGAGGGGTGTGGAGGGATATGGTTCAAGTGCAGGTCAGTGGGACTAGGTAAAAAATGGTTCGGCACAGACAAGAAGGGCCAAAAGGCCTGTTTCTGAGCTGTAATTTTCTATGGTTCCATGGTTCTAATAGTAAGGTTTAAATTGATCATTGGTGGATAAAAGATGAAATTCTGTCTGTAAACTGAGTTTTTCCTTATAAAGCTCGGGAGTTGCAGCAGAAACATACTGCCGGTTAATTTGGAATGTAAGGTCAACAAATTCAGAGAGGCGATTTGAACGCTGCTTCTTGATCCTAGCAGTGTATGAAATAATCTGACCATGGAGATAAGCCTTAAATGCTTCCCAAATAGTGGGTACAATTACATCAGTCATACTGATGTCTAAGAATAAATTAATCTGGGAGGAGATAAATTGAATAAATTCTTCTTCAGAGAGAAGAACAAGGACAAAATGCCAAGTATGTTTTGCCAAGTAGATTTTCAGGACTGCATGGTTTCATCAATAGGGGGACATAGTCAGATATAACAATGCTATTATTTACTGGAGTCTAAGGGTGAAATAATTTGCAATCCAAACCAAAAAAAGTTTTGAATAAGAATGATGAACTGGAGAGAAAAAAGAAAAATCTCTTGTAATGGGGAAAAGAAAATGTCAAGAATCTGTAAACTTTTAAGTTTGGAGGTGGTTGAAAGGAGGTTTACTAGATTGATACCTGGAATGAGCGGTTTGTCTTAAAGGAAAGAAAGGTTGGAAAGGCTGGGCTTGTTTCCACCAGAGTTTAGAAGGGTGAGGGTGACTTGATTGAAGTATGTAAGATCCTGAATGGCACTGACAAGGTGGATGTTGAAAAGATGTTTTCTCTTGTGGGTGAGCTCAGAATGAAGGGGGAACATTTTAAAATTAGGGGTTGCCCTTATCAGAGATGAAGAGAAATTTTTCTCCTGGAGGCTTGTGCGACTATGGATCTCTGTCTCAGAAGACAGTGGAAGCGGGGTCACTGAGTATTTTGAAGGCAGAGGTGAATAGATTCTTGTTAGGCAGAGGAATCAAAGGTTATTGGAGGTAGATGGAGAATATGGAATTCAACACAGATTAACCATGATCATATTGAATGGTGGAGCAGGCTGGAGGGGCTGAATCATAGAAATCATAGAAACCCTACAGTACAGAAAGAGGCCATTCGGCCCATCGAGTCTGCACCGACCACAATCCCAACCCCCATATCTACCCACTAATCCCTCCAACCTACGCATCTCAGGACACTAAGGGCAATTTTTAGCATGGCCAATCAACCTAACCTGCACATCTTTGGACTGTGGGAGGAAACCGGAGCACCCGGAGGAAATCCACGCAGACACGAGGAGAATGTGCAAACTCCACACAGACAGTGACCGAAGCCGGGAATCGAACCCAGGTCCCTGGAGCTGTGAAGCAGCAGTGCTAACCACTGTGCTACCGTGCCGCCCTACTTCTGCTCCTACTTTGTATGTTTGAATGAATGTTCATCTGTTTGTAATTAATAACAGAAGCTGATCTAGCAAAAGAGCAGTCAAGAGAAGGATTTAAAATGCAAGTGAAGGCCTCACCCAGAATCAGATGATGATTGTGCAAGATAGGCAAAGACTAAAAAAAAACTAAGCATCATCTCAATTAGATGTATACAACTTGGCAAGAATTACTTGTTACCAAATAAAAGAACAGGTACAATCACATAGCAGGCATTAGGATCTGCTTTGATACATGATGAGAGAAATGGGGTTTGTTTATGAATCAAAACTGCAGCATCCTGTGATTTGGAGTGAAATTTGGAGCCAAAGACCAGCCCCACACACCCCTTCCTGAGTCTAACATGATGTAAAGTGCACAAACGGGCTTCTTGAAGGAAAACAATACCAGCCTTAAACTTCTGCAGGTGAGAAAATTCCTCACCGCTTTTCACAGTTTGATTCAGCCCTTTTACATTCCAACTAACAACATCTGTAAAAAAATTGGGACATATTAGATACAACACTCTTAAGTGTCAGCACACAAAAAATGAAGATTATAAACAGAACAAGCTGAGGCATCCAAGTTGAAGCAAATTACAAACTGACAACCTCGACTTTAAGAGAAACCAAAAAAAGTAGGATATGAGAAAGGGAATGAAAATAGAACAAGGTCCCCAGCCTTCTCCCTAATGGAAGGCTGCACAAACACCTACCCCCAGCCACCCCACCTCCCCCTCTTCTAAAGCTATGTGACTAAGGATAAGCCAAAAGAACTTTAAATTTTAAAGTTTATTTGTCATTGTCACAAGTAGGCTTATATTAACACTGCACTGAAGTTACTGTGAAAATCCCCTCGTCACCACATTCCGTGCCTGTTTGGGTACAATGAGGGAGAATTTAGTATAGCCAGTGCACCTAATCAGCACGCCTTTTGGACTGTGGGAGGAAACTGGAACACCCGGAGGAAACCCATGCAGACATGGGGAGAACATGCAGACTCTGCGCAGACAGTGACCCAAGGCCGGCAATCAAACCCGGGTCCCTGGCGCTGTGTGGCAGTAGAGCTAACCATGCTGCCCTTGTGCCACCATGCTAACTTTGGTCCAAAACCCCACCCAGAGCAAAATGAAACATAAATATCATCTCCAGCTACAAATATCAAATAGCCTAGCAGTAGCATTAAACTTGCCATACTGAAACTTATCACAATTAGCAACATCATAATCAACCTGGCGTATAATCTAACCATAGAAATACATTTTCCTGTAATAAACCACCTTCTGTACTGCACAGAGCTTGAATTGTATTGCTGCTGCCAGACAGCAGTAACTACATTAATTTACTACAGAATCCAACTTTTATCATACGCAGAGTTAAAACTTGTAAAATGTATTCGATTTAAATACTTCAAGCATTGCTATTCAACTTACCTTGTTACAATAATTTTAACATGTGGAAGCACGTTTAATTGCTGAGCTAAAAATAGAGTGGTATGCCGTTTGCTCCTCTAGGGATCCCTTGGAATTGATGGATTCTCCCGTTGCTTCGATGGATGAGTAAGAGTGTAAATAGCAGAGGATGGTTTTGATCCATTGACCGCTGGGTTATGGACCCAGCATGCTTCAGCTGCACCACTTCCAATATGCTTTGGCTCCAGTTGTCAATAACATGTCTAATATTCTGAGATTCCAATTCATGGGCCATTTGATTTAGTCTATGGAAAATCTGTGTTAATTTCAGTCAATAAACTCTGTACCTGCCAATCAAGATGTGAAAAAAGTATCGTAGGAGACAATAAAGGCACAACAATTATGAAACATCTGATTAATAATTAACTACAGCTGTGCTCAATTATTGATGTTATATTTGACAATTTATCTATATTTGACAAGACGTGAAATGTGACAATATATTTTTACTGCAGCAGAATCTTGCTTTTTTCCCAGTAAATAGCAAAAGAACAGTGGCATGATGGTGAAAGCAAAAAAACTATGAGGCAGAGAAATGATTATGATTGCGAGTGTTCAAAGAGGGTGGTGGGTGAGTGGAATCGGCTGCCGTCAGTGGTGGTGGAGGCAAACTCGATAGGGTCTTTTAAGAGACTTCTGGATGAGTACATGGGACTTAATAGGATGGAGAGTTATAGGTAAGCCTATATATAGGCCTAGGTAGGTAGGGACATGACCGGCGCAACTTGTGGGCCGAAGGACCTGTTTGTGCTGTATTTTTTCTATGTTCTATGTTCTAAATGACATTGTGTGATATTATTGTATGAAAGCTTAATATTTTATATTGTATTGGTTTATCCATTTCTTTATAAAATAAAAGCAAATTACCGCGGATGCTGGAAAATCTGATACCAAAAGAGAAAATGCTGGAAAATCTTTTCTCTCCTTACAGATGCTGCCAGACCTGCTGAGATTTTCCAGCACTTTCTCTTTATCCTTTTCTTTAGCCTGTCAACCTGTTTATTTCCAACAGGTAATTTCAACTGTTGTCTTTGGAATGTTTGTGGCTGCTAAGACGCTGGAGAAGAAGGATTTACTATAAACAGTTAAAAATTGCAGAATGTCAGGAAACCTGTGTTTCACAGTTTCTCGTCCATAATTCCTATTCCCCACTGTGAATGTGTGCCTCAGTAAATATCGGAACCAGGTTCCCTGTCTGTACGACATTTACTATTTCTACTCAGTATCCACTATGCGTCCTGCTTTTGCTCAATGGTAGCCCTTTCACCTCTGAGTCAGAATATTGTTGGTTCAAGACCACCTCCAACACTTGGGTGCATAATCTTGCCTGGATGAGTGCAGTTTGAACAAACACTCAAGAAGCTCATCACCATCCAGGACAAAGAAACCCACTTGATCGGCACCACACCCATCACTTTAAATATTCACTCCCTACAAGTTGCATTGCAGCAACTCACAAAGCCTTCATCAACAACACCTTCCAAACCTTTGGCATTTCCACTTAGAAGAACAAGGGCAGTAGGTATATGAAAACACCATCATCTCCAAGTTCCCCTCCAAGTCACAATCTATTCTCCTGACTTGGAAATATCCCACTGTTCCTTCATTGTTGCTGGATCAAAATCCTGAAAATCCCCACCCAAACAACATTGTGGTTGTACTTTCACCAGATGAAATTCAAAAGTTCAAGAAGTACTAGTACCTTCTCAAGGGCCATTAGGGATGGGCAATAAATGTTGATGTTGCCAGTGATGCTCAGATCCCATGACTTAATAATTTAAAGAAATATTCTCAACTGGTGCTCCACTGCACTAATGAGGGAGTACTTCACTGTTAGTGGTGCAGTCCTTTGAATGAGACGTTTAATCAGTTCTTATCTGTCCTTTTAGGTGGACGTAACATACCCTAAGGTTCTTTTTGAAGAATGGCAAGTGAGTTTGCCTAGTGTCCTGGCCAACATTATTCCTCAATGTTTGTCTCAAAAGCAGTTTAATTGACCACTTATGTCATTGCTGTTGGTGGGACCTAGTTGTACATAAACTGGCTGTTGCATTTCTCCAAATCCCAGTTCCTTGATGTCTCTCTGAATAGCAGGAAAATCTGTTTGATGATATTTTGCAAGAGAAGGAACATTTTTGATAGATTGAAGCATGTCATGCAGACATATGAATGTTACTTTAACAGTGTTTGATTCAAAGCGAAACTGAAAAGGCATAAGTTTCCTTTAATTCATGATGGGGTTGAGATTATAATGAAGTAAATTTGGCAGATTTAATTCAGATCCTATTCAGCCCAAGTTGTAGCTTTAACTGAACCTCACTTTGTCTGCTGTAAACTGATCATGTATCAAAAATTGACCAGTACTTGTAAAAATCGCAACTTATCACGATTGTGGAGTTCGACTGCAAAACTCCATGAAAGCCACTGTGTACTTTAAGTTTCAAATGGAAGATTATCATGCAGGCAACACTTGTCACATGGCCTTTTCCTAAACCAGCATCTGTTCAATGTGCCAGTTAGAAAATTGAGTATGAGTGAAAATGAATCATTGTGAACAGATCAGCTGCATGCTGTTGCTCCATGGTTCATTGCTCCTTGCTGCTTCATCATTAATAAGAAGGAAAGTGGAGACTCTTCTGAGAATTGATAGTCTAAATAAATTATGGAAGAAATTTTAACCCTTGCCGCTGGGCAGGAATAGAACATGCCAGGGGTACAAATCCAGCTGGGTTATTTCCAGAGGTTGCAGGTTTTAAACTAGTAGTGTGCTCGAGGCACTCAGGTCACTGGCATTTTATCTGCATGAAAAGTCCAGATAACCTCGGATACCTTTAGCCTGTATTGTTTTGAATTGACTTTGTTCACACAAGCCTATTGTGTAATACTTTGTAAAAAAATCTTTGTAAATCCTTATGGAAATCAAACGTGCTACCCTCATCAACATTCTTCGTTAGTTTATCAAAGGTCTCAATCAAGTTAGTCAAACATGATTGGCCTTTAAAGAATTCATGCCAACTTCCATTAATTAGTCCATTTGCTGATTAACTTTGTCCCAGATTACAGTCTTTGTACGTGTCCCCACCTTGGTGCTCCAAGTCCTTTACAGGTTTTCCAATCACACATTGTGGCTGGAATTCTCCCACCTCACCTACAGCTGGGTTTTCCAGTCCCGCTGCAGTCAATGGCTGAGTGCCAAATTCTCCGTTCTCGCTGGCATCTGTACGAATGGCTGGAGAATTCCAGTCTATATGTACATGTGTGTCTCCAGAACTTCTTTTTCCATACTAAAAATTGCATCTCCGGCCTGTTGGGCATATCGAAGTGAAGACAATGACCCTCCCATGAGTCTGCCCTAATATGTGCCTCTGCTCAGTTATGATCTTTTGTTTCATGTGTCGTGAACCTCTCAAATTTGCAAATGATTCCACCAGGCAGACCAATATCGATGCGTTGTTGCTTGGGAGTAATAGCGTACCTGATGGTGCTTTTCCAGCTGGGCTGTCCTTCTCTAAAGTCTCTTCTTGAATAGACATTTCTTGCTGAGAAGGACCTAGATAAAAGGGAACAGGAGCAATAATTTGGACGGTCATGAAAAGCTTAACCACACTGATTGAGAATTTGAAGTTGATTGAAGACAAAATAAAAACAGAAAATATGTGAAGTAAGATTACCAAACCATCAGAAGTTTTGTTTTTGTTCAACTGGTAATCTGATTGCTGACAGAACATATTCATAGATGGTGCACTTTTACCAACTCCAATGGACTCCAACTGTTTTCTGGGTATCCCACTCCAGATCCATGATGTTAAATACTCTGCCCTCCATCTTATTTAGTTCCTTGGCTTATGCACTGTATTTAATTGAATTGGGAGGAAAGGGTTATGAGTGGCTTCTGAGAAGTGAGGTGAACATTTTTGTGGGGCTTCTACGTGCAACTGATAAGATGAGAGAGATGAAGAGCTCAATCAAGTTAGTCAAACATGATTGGCCTTTAAAAAATTCATGCCAACTTCCATTAATTAGTTCATTTGCTGATTAACTTTGTCCCAGATTACAGTCTTGTAAGTGTCCCCACCTTGGTGCTCCAACTCTTTTACAGATTCTTGCATAGACCCTTATTTTGAAGAATACCTCCTTGTTCTCATAATGTTTTGCATAGGATTTTCCTCAAAATGTTTGATAGATAAAATCCCATATCTGTCTATTCTACCAGAGCCAGTTTTTCTGCAGCTCAAGCACTTTTAATTGCCATTTTTATTTAATTCTCTTCCTAGGCCAATGGGCAACATTTGCTGTTCTTTCCCACCAAGTATATGATAAACATCGCTGTACTGGAATATTGATCTAGAACATTGGCATATGAAGCTAAAAATGACCAACTTCATCTCTTCTGAATCATCCAAGGCTGGGAAACTGAGTGAACATTTCTCTGAATGTAATTTCTTTATGAGGAGATCGTGGTACTAATACTGGACAAGTAATCCAGAGACCCAGGGGAATGCTTTAAGGACCTGTGTTTGAATCCCATCATGGCAGCTGGCAAAATTTGAATACAGTAAAAACCTGGAATTAAAAGTCTAATGATGACTATGAAAGCATGGTTGACTGTTGGAAAAACCTATCTGGTTCACAAATCTCTTTTAAGGAAGGAAATCTGCCTTCCATACCTGGACTGTCCTATATATGATGCCAGACCCACAACAATGTGGTTGACTCTTAAATGCCCTCCAAACAAGGTCAATTAGGGATGGTGGCAACAAATTCAGGCCTAGCCAGCAATGCTCACATCTCACGAATTAATTTTTTAAAAATTCTCAGAACTTCCTCAACTGTAACAGGTTTCATCACTTCTAACATGTGAAAACTAGAATCAGATCTATTCTGAGTGCAAAACCAGTTCAACTGTACAATTAAACTTCTTAATTGTCTATTTTTTCCTTGGATGCAGGAACCTCTTCTCGTGAGGACCTGCCCTATTGATTGGAATGCGATTGCCATTTTCTAAATTAGGTTGGACTTTAGCCTGGACATATTTTGCTTAATAGCTCACCCTATGGGGGGAGATTTGCCACCCCCATTTTTTTACAGGCCAGAAAGCGAGAGAGGGTGGACAATCCAGTGGGAGTCCCAAAACGGCACTTATGTCAGCAGGTTTTCAGTTAAATTAGTCCCGACATCCCCCTACCAATGACGTAATGCAGTTACCACCATGTAAGGTCGGGAACTTTATTACTATACACTTAAATGTAATTAGCAAGCTTTCCTGTTGTATTATCTCCTTCAAGACCCCGCCCCTCCCCCCACCACCCCTTCCCCCACCCGCCGGCATGATGTCACATCAGCTGGTTCATTGCAGGTCTGGACAAATGGGGACCTGGCAAAGAGAACCCGCCAGGGGTGCACAGTTAAGTACAGCCCCTGGGGGTGAGAGTCATGCCTGGCTGAAGCCTGGCAGTGCTCCCGGCACTGGCCCCTTGTTGGGCACTGTCAGGGGGTACTGCTGTGCATGGCTTCCATTGGGGAGGTTCAGTGGGGGGGATGGTGGTGAGAGTTCCTGCGGTCAAGTGTCCGTGGGGGGAATCTTTTTATTATTTTTATTAATTTCAGATAGGGGCGCACTTTTTAAAGGACGCCCTGGTTTGTCAGGGGCCAGGGTTACATGTGGGGTGGGCTCATTCCGACCCTGCCCCGCCAGCATGACGTTGTGGGATGCGCGTCCAGGATTTGTTTTGACTATCTATCAAAAAATATGGTGGGAAAAGATGGCAACACAGCCAGTGGGCTACACCTGATGCCTCAGAACAACACGTGGATGCCCAGTTTTTAGTGCCTAGATTTGGTCAGAATTGATCCCATTCAGCAGAGTGATAGTGCTGCACAACATGATGGAGGGTATACGCAAAGTGAAATCGGGGTTTCACTTCCATGAGGACTGTGTCATGATCATTCCTACCAAAACTTTAATGGACAGATGCATCAGCAACAAGCATCTGCTTTGAAGAATCTGTTTGTTTAATCTGGGAGTTTTATGGTATATTCAACAGCTTCTAAATGTTATATGAGGGCCTACATGCCCACGGTGGCACTGTGGTTAGCACTGCTGCTTCATAGAGCCAGGGACCCAGGTTCGATTCCTGACTTGGTCATTGTCTGTGTGGAGTTTGCACGTTCTCCCCGTGTCTGTGTGGGTCTCCTCCGGGTGCTCCGGTTTTCTCCCACATTCTGAAAGACGTGCTGGTTTTTGCATTGACCCAAACAGGCACCAGAGTGTGGTGGCTAGGGGAATTTCACAGTAACTTCATTGCAGTGTTAGTGTAAACCTTACTTGTGACTGATAAATAAACTTTTACTTTTACTTTATGAGTTCATAAAGTGGATAATGGGTGAAGGAATGAGGGAGTGAGGATGACGAGGTAAGAGTGAAGGGCGATGATGAGAGCGATGAAGGGGCTGAGGGTGAGGGACCTGTGGGAAGTGATGGGGTATAAGTTGTTTTATTCTTTTATATGACGTAGGCATAACTGGCAAGGTCAGCATTTATATCCCATCCCTAATTGTCATTGAGAAGGTGGTGGTGAGCCGCAATGTTGAACTGCTGCAGTCCATGTGATGTAGGTACATCACAGTGCTGTTAGTAAGGAAATTCAAAGATTTTGATCTAGTGACCATGCAAGAACAGCGATATAACTCCAATTCTGGATGGTATGTGACTTAGAGGGAAATGAGGGGAACTTGGGTGAGGTTGAACTGGGCTGAAGGAGTGAAGGTGAAGGGGATGAGTTTTGAGGATAAGTAGGTAGGGGTAGAGGGTGAGGGTGCTGAGGTGGTGAGGGTGAGGAGGTGAAGAGGATGAGGGGCTGATGGTGAGGTGGATGAGGGATGAGGCTGAGTTGGGCGAGGGGGTGAGGATGAGTAGGGTGAGGGGGTGAGGTCTGTGGAGTGCAAATGAGGAAATGAGGATGAGGATGTGAAGATAAGTGGGTGAGGGCAAGGGGGAAGAAGGGGTGAGGGTGAATGGCATGAAGATTTGGTGAGAGGGGTTTAAAATGGAAAGGAAGTGGAGGTGACCTGATGATTGCCTCAGGAGCATCTGACGAGGTGTTTTGAGAATGAGATGGGCCTTTTAATCTGCCCTTTGTAAACTCAGTCCACTTCCACCTTGCTACTCAGGGCATGGACCCTCAAAATGTCCCAGCTGCTGGAAGTCGCGACACTGGGGCAAGATCACGATGACAGTATTAATTCCATCTCCCAATTTCCTCCTCTGATATGAATATCCAAGTAAGAAGTCTCACAACACCAGGTTAAAGTCCAAAAGGTTTAGCTGGAATCACGAGCTTTCGAAGTGCTGCTCCTTCATCAGTTGAGACTCACCTGATGAAGGAGCAGCGCTCCGAAAGCACGTGATTCCAGATAAATCTGTTGTATTTTAACCTGGTATTGTGAGACTTCTTACTGTACCCACCCCAGTCCAACACCAGCATCTTCACTTCATGAATATCCGGCCCCTCATCTCTGGATGGGAATGCACACAACAGGTTCCGTGACTGCCAACGTTTCTCTCCCTCAATTGGAATTCGGCCCTTAGCTTGCTCCCAGTGGTGCTTCTGTCAAAACCTAGTTCATTGGTTTCAGATGCAATGCTCTGCACGCCAATAAGGGACAAGTTTCCCATTAAGTGCCGTATCTCCCACCTTATTTTCTGTATTATATGATTTACTACCTTACTGCTCACACTTGCTTTAAGCTTCAGCAAAACTTTCCAACACCATTGTGCAGCATATGAGGACTGTACTGTACTTCCAACATTGCTGTCCCCTCTCCTTAAATTGCTGCGGGCATCAACCTTGATACTAGCAAAAATCTCCACGCTACAGAAAATAAATCCACACCATGCGTTGTATAATAAATTTGACAAATTATATTTCTTTGTTTTAATTTAGCAATCACTGTAAGCCTGCTCAATTCTGCGATCTGATTTTCCTGATTTGATGCAGAAGCATCCAGGAGATTCCTCATTTCTTTTCTTCAATGATGTCTCAAGGACAGAGAGGTGCTTGTCATCCACTGGAATTCCTGCTGATCAAGTAGACATTCACTTGTCAAGCTGCTGCCTAACAATGTGTAAGATAAATTGCCACCATCCCCGTTACCCACAGCTTCAGTGAACCAGGACAAATGTCAGCAAGGTTTTTCCTGATGGTCTAATCATCGGCTGGGCAGAAAGAGGTCACAACAGGATTGAAAACAAAGATGTATGAAAGTGAAGGAGTTTTGAGGGGCATTTGCATAAAACATTCTAAGCTGGTAGCTGAATAAATAATTGAGCTTAAAACCATTTTAAGATCTGTCAGAAAACAAAACACCTTTCATAAGACTTACCTGTAGATTAATTTATAATTGAAGTTTATCGCAGTGTTTCCATCAAATATTAAAGAAGATTATTAGCCATGACAACAATTAAAAACAACCTCATGCAAAAAATGCTAATAGCTGTATTACATCATTTAGTGACACATTGTGGCTTGTTATCTACAGGGTGACTAGTCAAAGAACATTAAGCATTACTTTCAGTTATTTTAAGTAATGTTCAAAATAATTTTCTAGGGTCTCAATCTACTCTGCGATTTCAATTGGTACCTGGAGACAGGATACACTGATGGGTACATTCTGTGTCCTGCTAATGATTCACAATAATCACAACATTGCTTCAGGCTGTTCCACACCCACCAGCAAGTTACATACACTACCGTGCAAAAAAACAAGTTGGCACATTCATCTATATGTGGCCAATGCCACCAACTGATGGACAGATGTTGGCTTATAAATGTGGTTCAATCTAAAGGGATCAAGGTCTATGGGGGGAAGGTAGTATCAGGATATTGAATTTGATGATCAACCATAATCATAATGAATGGCAAAACAGGCTTGAAGGGCCAAATGGCCTACTTCTGCTTCTATTTTCTATGTTTCTGTGCTTCTGCTTTCTAGACGTTGGTACAAATCTTTGTGAAGATGCAAATTCTTACAGAGTTCGGACAGTGCAGTCACAGTGTTATCTGTGAATCTGACATACATTCTACTATAAAGAGATATGTGAACACAAGAAGTAGGAGCATACACCAGTCAAAAGGAATCTGTAATCGAATGGCATATACAGCAGATTATGACAATAACAGAAACACAAGCCAGGCTTCCCATAGTGGTTTGCAATTAAGATACAAAAAAGAGCGCTGGTTCCTCAACAAGGAAATCACGTTAAGAATCAAAGGATTGAATCACGAGTTGAAAAACTCTTGAAAGGCCAATTCAACTTTTAGTGACAAAAGAATCATCTTGGGGCAAGAAAGAAAAATATGTATCCACAATCACAGTTCACATTAATCAAACTTCCCCAGTTGTATTTCACAAATGAGCTGCTCATTGTCCTGATAAGAGTGGAAATATTATGATATGTAAAATAAAGAAAGAACTTGCCTTTTAGACTGTCTTTCAGGTCATAGGAAAATGCTTTACAGTCAATTATTTATTTTGATAGTGATGCGCGTTATCACACACGAGGCTTGAGATGCTCAAGGAAATAAAGGCTTTTATTTACTATTACAACGAAGCTACCATGTATAGTACACGATCCCAGACTGAGGGGTCCCAGACAGAGCAGTGACCTTTATACCTCTCCCAGGAGGCGGAGCCCGACTGGGATGTACCATAATAACTATAATACAGGTGTAACAGCCGAACCCTAACCCCAACAGCAACAAGTAGAACAACCCATCCCTAACCCCAACAGCAACATATATACATACTCGTAGTACTGGCCAGACCCTGGCTCAGTACTATCTAGTGGGAACCAACGATGGTTCACCACAGATAGTGTAGTAACTGTTGTTTTGCAGGAAATATTTAGTGGCAAGTTTCCACAAATGAGGTGAGGATAATGACCAGACGATTTGGGAGGTATTTAATCCAAGCGACAGGAGTTTGACCCACTGGCTGGAGAGCCAGCGAGAGCCCTGTTTCACCTCCTCTGGGAAAGGCCCACTTGTAAGTGCCTGTTTAGTGGCCAGTGGGTCTTCCCTCGGATCAAGGGAAATCTGGAGGTGGAAATTTCACCCCCAAAGTGCTGCTGGCAAATCAGGGAGCAGCAGCTCTTTATTGCAGGCAGCACTGTTGGGGAAGCCATGGTGGCTGTCAGCAATATCCCCACCAGAAGCTCAGGATCAACAAGAGACCCAGGCCACAGCTGAATGAGGACAGAATGGGGTTGCCAGGTTTGGGTTAAGGGAGATGGGACGAAGAAGGCAGGGGGAAGTTCTCAGCTGGCTCCCCTTCCCGATGTCAGGTAACTTGATCAAGCACTGGGTGCCTTTTAACAAGAGACCCTCCTCCCAGGAACCCCCCAATACACACCGCAAGCAAACACACCAGAGTTTGTTTTTCAGTTGCTAATCAGCGACTGTCCTGCCCAGTGCTGATTAAACACAAGGGGCAACTGGGTGAAGCCCTTAAGTGGGCATTAATCTCCACTTAATGTCATAAACTTACAGAGGAACAGAAAGGCTACCCATGAACTTTCCGCCCCAGAATTAATCAGGCCAGCGGCTGTAGTTAGGTGGACCCACACCTCCTCTCTGATAATCCTAACTCCATGGTTTGGAGAAAAGGGCGGAGAAAATAGTCAATGCTCACAACTCTTCTTTATAATCGTTAATTGTAACACCAATAAACTTACAAACATCAGTACCCAGATCCCCTTTTAAGTTAAACCAACAAACACTGTTCTTATAACTTCTGGGCTGCACTTAAACTGTTAACCCTTGAACTACTGCTTCTGAAAGTTGCTGCTCCAGTTGCTCTTGTTCATTTAGCTTAGTTGTCCCATTTTAAATATCTCACGGGATCCAGGGTGAGGTAGTCAATTGGATACAAAATTGGCTTGACAACAGGAGACAGAGGGTGGTTGTAGAGGGTGGTTGTAGAGGGTTGTTTTTCAAACTGGAGGCCTGTGACCGTGGTGTGCCTCAGGGATCGGTGCTGGATCCACTATTATTTGTTACTTATGTCAATGATTTGGATGAGAATTTAGGGGGCATGATTAGTAAGTTTGCAGGTGACACCAAGATTAGTGGCATAGTGGACAGTGAAGAAGGTTATCTAGGATTGCAATGGGATCTTGATCAATTGGGCTAGTAGGCTGATGAAGGGCAGAGGAAGTTTAATTTAGATGAATGTATGGCAATGCATTTTGATAGATCAAATCGGGGCAGGGCCTACTCAGTTAATAGTAGGGCGTTGGGGAAAGTTATACAACAAAGAGTTCTAGGAGTACAGGTTTATAGCTCCTTGAAAGTGGAGACACAGATGGACAGAATGGTGAAGAAGGCATTCGGCATGCTTGGTTTCATTGGTCAGAACATTGAATACAGGAGTTGGGATATCTTGTTGAAATTGTACAAGACATTAGTAAGATCACACTCGGAATACTGAGTACAGTTCCTATTATAGAAAGGATATTATTAAATGAGAAAGAGAACAGAAAAGATTTACTAGGCTGCTACCAGGACTTGATTTGAGTTATAAGGAGAGGCTGGATAGACTGGGACTTTTTTCTCTGGAGCGTAGGAGTCTGAGGGGTGACCTTACAGAGGTCTATAAAATAATGAAGGGCATAGATAAGGTAGATAGTCAACATCTTTTCCCAAAGGTAGGGGAGTCTAAAACTAGAAGGGATAGGTTTAAGGTGAGAGGAGAGAGATACAAAAGGGTCCAGAGGGGCAATATTTTCACACAGAGGGTGGTGAGTGTCTGGAACAAGCTGCCAGAGGTAGTAGTGGAGGTGGGTACAATTTTGTCTTTTAAAAGGTGTTTAGATAGTTACATGGGTAAGATGGGTATAGAGGGATATGGCCAAATGCAGGCAATTGGGACTAGCTTAGTGGTAAAAACTGCGCAGCATGGACAAGTTAGGCCGAATGGCGTGTTTCCATGCTGTAAACCTCTATGATTAACTATATTTTCTGAGTCACCCCATATTGTGCAGTGCTGCTCCTGCTGTCTGCTTCTGCTGTTACTGCTCCTGCTCCATTCTTCATGCGATACACACGTTTCTTTAAACTACCGAAAACAATCGCACCTGTGACAATGATTGCTGCAATCTCATATCCTGGTCCCTGAATAGTCCATTAACAAACGAAAGTGGTTAGGATGGGGAAGATCTTGATTTTCAAAGCAGGTAAGTTTCACTCTAATTAAAATATTCTCTGATGTCTGACTCCTCAAATCATTGACCACTTTTAAACCACTTCTTTTGTTTCTTGCTGAGTCAAGGGCTCACACATTATTGTTTGCTGTCAGCTTTTAAAGTTGAACGTTTTGATGAAGGATCAGTTACGAAATGGAAAAGTGCTGAGGTCCCCTCCCACCTGATTAAATGTCCTCCCACCCCCAAACCCGCCACCAAACAGGGCATTTAACTCCACCCTCGGTTGTAATGATTCAATTCTGATAAAAGGTCATCATCCCGAAACGTTGGGGGCGATTCTCCTAGCCCGGGGCAGCTCTGCTAGGGTCCCGGACTGGCCAGCGATTGAGCTGGTGAGCAAAGCAAAGGCTGACAGATCGGGGACATGCATGTACAGAGGCCCAGGACTGTCAGACTCCGGCATGAATAAGCCCCACCTCCCAAGCTTTTAATGATATTCACGATTGTGACCTTTGTCGTGCACAGAGTGGGAGATTCAAGTCTAAACTCCCACTGAAAAAACAATTGTGAATTACATCATTTTTCCTGCAAATTCAGCACTTAGAACATTTTTGGAGAATCGTTCCCGTTCACTCTGTTTCTGACTCTGCAGATGCTGCCTGACCTGCTGAGCATTTTCAGCATTTTCTGTTTTTATTTCAGATTTTCAGCATCTGCAGTATTTTATTTCTGTTTTAATGAGGTTGATTGAGAGATAAATGTTGACCATGACACTGGTGGGAATCATAGAATCGTAGAATGGTTATAGCACGGAAGAAGGCCATTTGGTCCATCGTGTCTATGTTGGCCCTCTGCAGGAGCAATTCACCTAATGTCACTTCCCTGACTTTTCCCTGCAGCCTTTATATTTTTCCTTTTCATATAGTGATCCAATTCCCTTTTGAATGCCTTGATTGAATCTGCTTCCACCACACTTCAAGGCAGTCCATTCTAGGTACTAACCATCAGCTGCAAGAAAATCCCTTTCCTTATGTTGAAATTGTTTTGCCAATTAACATAATCTGTGCTATCTTGTTCTTGATTATTTCACCAAGAGGAACTCTTTCTTCCTATTGATCCCTGGAATCCCTACAATGCAGAGAGAGGCCATTCGGTCTGTCGAGCCTGCATCAACTCTCCAAAAGAGTATCGAAAGAGTCACTCTCTGAAAGAGTGCCAAATTGGGAGAGCTGTCTCACAGACTTGTTAAGCAACAGCCTGACATAATCATTCTCACGGAATCGTACCTTACAGCTAACACCTCAAACACCACCATGACCATCCCTGGATTTGTCGTGTCCCACCTGCAGGACAAACCCAGCAGAGGTGGTATACAGTGGTATACTGGTATACAGTGGTATACAGTCGGGAGGGAGGTGCCTTGGGAGTCATCAACATCGACTCTGGACCCTATGAAGTCTCATGGCTTCAAGTTAAACACTCTTACTGGTTACCACGTACCGTCCTCCTTCAGCTGATGAATTAGTACTCCTCCACGTTGAACAACACTTGGAGGAAGCACTGAGGGTAGCAAGGGTGCAAAATGTACTCTGGGTTGGGGATTTCAATGTCTGCAGCCAAGAATGGCTCGGCAGCAGCACCATTGATCAAGCTGGTCAAGTCCTAAAGGATATAACTGCTAGACTGGGTCCGCAGCAGGCGGTGAAGGAACCAACAAGAGGAAATAATATACTTGACCTCATCCTTACCAATCTGCCGGCTGCAGATGCATCTATCCATGACAGTATCAGTAAGACTGATCACCCCTCAGTGCTTGTGGAGACGAAGTCTCACCTTCACATTGAGAATAACCTCCATCGTGTTGTGTGGCACTATCACCGTGCTAAATGGGACAGACTTTGAACCGATCTAGTAGCTCAAAACTGGGCATCCATGAGACACAGTGGGCCATCAACAGCAGCGGAACTGTACTCCAGCACAATCTGCAACCCCATGGCCCGGCATATCCCCCACTCAACCATTACCATCAAGCCAGGAGATCAACCATGGTTCAATGGACAGTGCAGGAGGACATTGCAGGAGCAGCACCAGGCATATCTAAAAATGACGTGTCAACTTGGTGAAACTGCCAAACAGGACTAGTTGCATGCCAAACAGCATAAATAGCAAGTGATAGGCAGAACTAAACGATCCCACAACCAACGGATCAGATCCAAGATCTGCAGTCCTACCACATCCAGTCATAAATGGTGGTGGACAATTAAACAACTCACTGGAGGAGGAGGCTCCACAAATATCCCCATCCTCAATGATGGAGCAGCAAAAGCACACCAGTGCAAAAGATAAGGCTGAAACATTCGCAGCAATCTTCAGCCAGAAAGTGCCGAATGGTCTCCAGCATCTCAGTGTCAGTCTCCAGCCAATTCAATTCACTCCACGTGATATCAAGAAATGGCTGGAGGCACTGGATACTGCAAAGGCAATGGGCCCTGATAACATTCCGGCAATAGTACTGAAGACTTGTGCTCCAGAAATTACTGCTCCCCGAGCCAAGCTCTTCCAGCACAGTTACAACACTGGCATCTATCCCACAATGTGGAAAATTGCCCAGGTATATCCTGTACACAAAAAGTAGGACAAATCCAACCCAGCCAATTACCCGCCCCATCAGTCTACTCTTGATCATCAGTAAAGTGATGGAAGGGGTTATCGACAGTGCTATCAACAGCGCCTGCTCACCAAAACCTGCTCAGTAATGCCCAGTTTGGGTTTCACCAGGGTCACTCAACTCTTGATTTCATTACAGCCTTGGTTCAAACATGAACAAAAGAGCTGAATTCCAGAGGTGAGGTGAGAGTGACAGCCCTTGACATCAGGGCCGGATTCGACTGAATGTGGCATCAAGGAGCCCTAGCAAAACTGGAATCTAGATTATCAGGGGAAAACCCTCGCTGGTTGGAGTCATAGTTGGCACATAGGAAGGTGATTGTGGTTGTGGAGGGTCTGTCATCTCAGCTCCAGGACACCTCTGCAGGAGTTCCTCAGGGTAGTGTCCTAGGCCCAACCACCTTCAGCTGTTTCATCAATGACCTCCCCTTCATCATAAGGTCAAAAGTGGGGATTTTGCCGATGATTGCACAATGTTCAGCACCATTCGCAACTCCACAGATACTGAAGCAGTCCATGTTCAAATGCAACAAGATCTGGACAATATCCAGGCTTGGGCTGACAGTGGTAAGTAACATTCATGCCACACAAATGCCAGGCAATGCCCATCACCAATAAGAGACACCTTAACCATCACCCCTTGACATTCAATGGTGTCCCCCACTGTCAACGTCCTTGGGGTTACCATTGACCAGACACATAACTGGACTTGCCACATAAACACAGTGGCTACAACAGCAGGTCAGAGGCTCGGAATAATAGGCTAATAGGCTGGAGGAAATAGATGTTCGGAGGGAGGATGTATTGGCAGTTTTGAATAAACTGAAGGTCGATAAGTCCCCTGGGCCTGATGAAATGTATCCTAGGATTCTTTGGGAGGCGAGGGATGAGATTGCAGAGCATTTGGCTTTGATCTTTGGGTCCTCGCTGTCCACGGGGATGGTGCCAGAGGACTGGAGAGTGGCAAATGTTGTTCCTCTGTTTAAGAAAGGGAATAGAAATGACCCTGGTAATTATAGACCGGTTAGTCTGACTTCGGTGGTTGGTAAATTGATGGAAAAGGTCCTTAGGGATGGGATTTACGACCATTTAGAAAGATGCGGATTAATCCGGGATAGTCAGCACGGATTTGTGAAGGGCAAATCGTGCCTCACAAATTTGATGGAATTTTTTGAGGAGGTAACTAGGTGTGTTGATGAAGGTAGGGCGGTTGATGTCATATACATGGATTTTAGTAAGGCGTTTGATAAGGTCCCCCATGGTCGGCTTATGATGAAAGTAAGGAGATGTGGGATAGAGGGAAAGTTGGCCGATTGGATAGGTAACTGGCTGTCTGATCGAAGACAGAGGGTGGTGGTGGATGGAAAATTTTCGGACTGGAGGCAGGTTGCTGGCGGAGTGCCGCAGGGATCGGTGCTTGGTCCTCTGCTCTTTGTGATTTTTATTAATGACTTAGAGGAGGGGGCTGAAGGGTGGATCAGTAAATTTGCTGATGACACCAAGATTGGTGGAGTAGTGGATGAGGTGGAGGGGTGTTGTAGGCTGCAAAGAGACATAGATAGGATGCAAAGCTGGGCTGAAAAATGGCAAATGGAGTTTAACCCTGATAAATGTGAGGTGATTCATTTTGGTAGGACTAATTTAAATGTGGATTACAGGGTCAAAGGTAGGGTTCTGAAGACTGTGGAGGAACAGAGAGATCTTGGGGTCCATATCCACAGATCTCTAAAGGTTGCCACTCAAGTGGATAGAGCTGTGAAGAAGGCATATAGTGTGTTAGCTTTTATTAACAGGGGGTTGGAGTTTAAGAGCCGTGGGGTTATGCTGCAATTGTACAGGACCTTGGTGAGACCGCATTTGGAATATTGCGTGCAGTTCTGGTCACCTCACTATAAGAAGGATGTGGAAGCGCTGGAAAGAGTGCAGAGGAGATTTACCAGGATGCTGCCTGGTTTGGAGTGTCGGTCTTATGAGGAAAGGTTGAGGGAGCTGGGGCTGTTCTCTCTGGAGCGGAGGAGATTGAGGGGAGACTTAATAGAGGTTTATAAAATGATGAAGGGGATAGATTGAGTGAACGTTCAAAGACTATTTCCTCGGGTGGATGGAGCTATTACAAGGGGGCATAACTATAGGGTTCATGGTGGGAGATATAGGAAGGATATCAGAGGTAGGTTCTTCACGCAGAGAGTGGTTGGGGTGTGGAATGGACTGCCTGCAGTGATAGTGGAGTCAGACACTTTAGGAACATTTAAGCGGTTATTGGATAGGCACATGGAGCACACCAGGATGGTAGGGAGTGGGATAGCTTGATCTTGGTTTCAGATGAAGGTCGGCACAACATCGTGGGCCGAAGGGCCTGTTCTGTGCTGTACTGTTCTATGTTCTATGTTCTATACTGCGGCGAGTAACTCCCCTCCTGACTCCCCAAAGCCTATCCACCATCTACAAGTCACAAGTCAGGAGTGTGATGGAATACTCCCCACTTGTCTGGGTGGGTGCAGCTCTAACAACACTTAAGAAGCTTGACACCATCCAGGACAATGCAGTCTACTTAATTGGCGCCACATCTACATACATCCACTCCCTCCACTACCGATGCTCAGTAGCAGCAGTGTGTATTATCTACAAGATGCTACTGCAGAAACTCACCAAAGATCCTTAGACAGCACCTTCCAAACTCACAACCACTTCCACCTCGAAGGACAAGGGCAGCAGATACATGGGAACACCACCATCTGCAAGTTTCCCTCCAAGCCACTCACCACCTTGTCTTGGAAATATATTGCCATTCTTTTGCAGCCACTGGATAAAAATCCTGGAATTCCCTCCCTCATGGCATTGTGGTTCAACCCACAGCACATAGACTGCAGCGATTCAAGAAGGCAGCTCACCACCACCTTCTCAAGGGCAATGAGGGATGGGCAGTAAGTGACGCCCATGTCCCACCAATGAATGAAAAAACCATAACTGAAGTTTCTCATCCGTGGAACCAATTTTGTGAACCACTTCTACACTGCCTCTAATGCATTTACATCCTTCTTAAAGTGGGCTGTCCAGAACTGAACACGATATTCCAGCTGAAGCTGTACCAATATTCTAAACAATTTAACATAACCTCCTTGCTAACATAACCTCCTTGCTAACATAACCTCCTCGCTAATATAACCTCCTTGCTAAAATAACCTCCTTGCTTTTAAGTTCTATGGCCCTATTTATAACTTCTCTGCTTTTTTTGCTATTTTGTTATGTCCACCTGAGAGGATAATTGAGCGCTCAGTTAAAATCTGACCTGAAAGGCTGCAACTCCAACTGTGCAGCCTTCCCCTTAGATCACATATTCAAGTCTCTGGAGTGGGATTTGAATCAATCTCTTGGTTCAGAAGTAAGAGTGCTGAGTCACAACTGATGAATGTCTGCATGGAAAATAAGCAATTTTGGTCATATAGAAAACTGAATTAATTTGTGTGTCAGCTTGCTTTTTGGATCTGGATCTTACAGGGAAAAGTTAGACTTTGAAGGATACTGGAAAGTTGAAATAAAAACAAAAAGTGCTGGAAATACTCAAAAGGTCTGACAGCATCTGGGAGAGAGAAACAGAGTTAATGGACCAGAACTTCTGTGGCCTGGCAATCACTATTAAATTGTGACTCTGCTCCTTTTTGGTTACCATGATCTGGAACTGCAAATTCCTCACCCAGACTTCTGAGCTGGACTTGGTGAGAAATGTACAGCACAGCACCTTCAAAGTCCTCCCAGTGTTGGACAGCAGTGTCCAGGGAAGTGAAGTCTTTTTATGGCACTGGTTGTTTGGTGTTTGGAAATGCAGTCTTACTGGGTATACTATATGACTATCTGGCTTGCCATGAGGCAGACTTTCTGTAGGCCGCCATTTTTGATCAGTTCAATTTAGACTCTCAGAGACATGACACCGAGGAGGACTGCTTTCCTTGTACAAGTAATATGGTGTACAAAAGTGGATAAAAATAGATTTTTATAAATGCTCAGAGAAGACACTGAGAACCCAGGAATACAGAGACATTCAAATCTGCAAATAAGCCATTGAGAAGATCAAAGGAAGACAAACGTACATTGTAGACATGCTACCAAGAATAATACTCCCCCTGAAGAAAGTTGAGGAGACTATGAAAGAATGCAACATCTTCCAGATTTAACATGAAGCAGCATCTAGACATGACCTGGAAGCCATCAACCCAGAAGACACATTGAATCTGACAAACACCTTGCTTAAATCAAGTGAATAACTGAACAAGATGTAGCTCAACAAGTGCTACAAGAGGTAGCGATGGAAGCATGGTCTGAGAGCATCAAGGACCTACCCGTGGCCACAAAGGTATATTTGACATACAGAGATGAATTGACAGCCCAAGATGACAACTTGTACAAAGGAAATAGAGCCATCATCCCTAAGGAGATAACAGGAGAGATGTGGAAGCACATCCGTGGAAGCACATCCATGCAAGCCATCAAGGAATTGAACCAACTCTGAGAAAGGCAAAAGAAGTGCTCTACTTCTGGCTAAGTATGAGCAATGAAATTTAAAGACCACATTGACCAACATGTAATGACTACTAAGCTAAACAAGCTAGAGATCTATTGATGACACATGACATCTCATCAGACCATGAATGAAGCAGCTAGTAAACCTTGTCACTGTCGCAGGAATGGAATATCTTGTCATGGTAGATTACTATTCTGACTATTGGGACTGAGACCCAATGATGACAAGAAAAATAGTAGGATGCCCAAAAGCACACTCAGTCAATATGGTATTGCAGACATTGTGATGAGTGACAATGGTCCTCAGTTTATGAGTAAAGAATTCAGCTGATTCACAAAGGATTGGGAAATTCAGCACTACACATTGTCACTCTACTATCCTCAGTCAAATGAAAAGGCCGAGGTGGCTTTGAAAATACCAATCACTAAATCTATCACAAACATATAGAAGGCAATCCTTGAATGGAGGAACACACCGACTGAAGGCATGGAAAATAGTTCTATTCAGAGACTAATTTAATGCAGCACGTAAACTACTCTCCTAACCACAAAACACGACTGAAACCAGAAGTGTAACAGGTTTGAGCAAAAAGATCAAAGTGAAACAACAGAAAGCCAAATTTCAGTTTGATAAGACTGCCAAACCATTACCAGAACTGGATTGGAGATCAAGTCAGGGTGCAAACCTTCAATGCTCTCATTAGGAGTCAACTCATGTAGAAACTTGCCACATGGCGCTGCAGGGCATCCTGAAAATGGAGGGTGATGAGTTAGAGGTCGTGGTACATGTTGGTGCCAAAGAAGAATGAGATCTTGCATTAGAATTCAGGGAGCGAGGAATTAGATTAAAAAGCAGGAAATCTAAGGTTGTAATCTGTGGATTATTCCCGGTGCTGTATGTTAACGAGTATAGAAATAAGTTTAAACTTTTTAAAGTTTATTTATTGGTGTCACAAGTCAGCTTACATTAGCAGTATAATGAAGTTACTGTGAAAATCCCCTAGTTGCCACAGTCTGGCACCTATTTGGGTACACTGAGGGAGAATTTAGCATGGCCAATGCATCTACAGAGCACATCTTTCAGACTGTGGGAGGAAACCCGAGCACCCGGAGTAAACCCATGGAGACTTGAGGAGAATGTGCAGATTCCGCGCCGACAGTGACCCAAGCTGGGAATCGAACCAGGGTCCCTGGCGCAGTGAGGCAGCAGTGCTAACTGCTGCGCCACTGTGCTGCCAAATTGGGCAGATGAATGCATGGCTCAAGAGTTGGTGCAGGAAGGAGGGTTTTAGATTCCTGGATCACTGGGACTGTTTCTGGGGAAGGTGGAACATATATAAATGAGTGGTCTGCACCTGAACCACCTGGGGCCAACGCCTTGTGGGTAGATTTGCTCGTGCTGTTGAGAGGAGTATAAATTAGTTTGGCAGAAGGAGGGGACACAGATCATGAGTAAAATAAAGACACATCATGCTATAGTAAAGGCAGCAAGTCAGAGTGTGTTCAGCTATGTTGAGTATCAAGAGAATAAGGCAAGGCTGGATGATCCTTACTTTAATGCTAGAAGTATAATAGGTAAGACTAGATGTCCAGTTGGCCTAGTGGGGGATGGGAGGTATCAGTAGTATAGTTACTCAGAGGTTAGAAATAGTTTTAATCCTTAAAAATGTTTCTGGGTATTTATTCTGCTAAGAGAGTCAGAACCACTTGAAGTCTCCGATTTTCATCAAAGTATCAAACTGTTCATGGTACAGAGTAATTGAAAGTTTAAAGTTCCAAGGCAATTCCCTTGCAGTCTTTGGGGGGGGGGTTCCCCTCAATGGATCTTCTGGGATGTGGCACCTGAGGAGCGGAAATTCAGGGAAATGTTTCAGATCAATGACCTTTCTTTAAGGGAATCGGGGGCCATTCTCCCAAAAAGGTTCTAAGTGCTGAATTTGCAGGAAAAGAGGTGTAAATCATGGTTGCTTTTTCAGTGGGAGTTCACACTCGAATCTCCCACACCCTGTGCATTGCAGAGGTCCCAATCGTGAATCTCATTAAAAACCCAAGGCGGGGCCTATTCACACCAGAGTCTGACAGTTCTGGAAATCTGCGCATGCACAGCAGCCCCTAATTGTCAGCCTGCAGTTTGCTGGCCAGCTCAATCACTGACCAGCTGCCCACAGTGCTGCCCCTCCACCCCACCTCCCACAACCTGATTGCGGCCCCCACGAGCATTCTCGGGCCAGTCCCGACCCCCCATCCCAGAGCACCCTGATCACCAGACCCGCCCGCCCCGACAGACCCCCCCACCCCCCGACAGACCATCCCCTGGCAGACTCCTCCCATGGGAGGCAGACCCCCTCCCGGGAGGCAGACCCACCCCAAACTGGCAGACCTTCTCCCACGGGAAGCAGGCCCTTGGCAGAGCCCCCCCCCATCCTGCCCCGATCGCTGGCCTCCCCCCAGCCCCGACCGATCCCAACGCAGAGTGGCAGGGGGACCCCCACCAATTGCCCAAAAGCCCTGCTCCTCGGCCCCACCCCTTAGGCCCCACCCCATAGGCCCTGCCCAATTCCCAGTGGCCAGTGCCAAGGTGCCCACTGGACATGGGCACTTTGCCCCTTGGGCAGTGACAGGGGGCACAGGCTGGCACTGCCAGGGGGCCCATGCCCTGGAGGCACCATCCCCCTGCCACCTGGCCCGCTGGGGGCACTGATTGTCCCTTCCTTCACTCCAGCGGGGTCTCCTGCTTGTTCCCCGAATGTGGGAGCTACTCTACACCCCGCCGGAGTGAAATTGTACTGGCGGGGTGGGAGATGCTGTCGGGTCTGGATACTGCAGTTTGCTGTGGGTTGTTGTTAACCTTGCATTGCAGGGATTAAAAAAATCAAGCAATTGCCAGTTGGCCACAAACGATATTGTAGAGACCAGAGAGACAGTCGAGTTAAGAGCACAGGGCATATTTTCTATCAGAATACAAAACAGAGAACATGGGAATATATAATGTAAGTGTCTCTTCCAAGTGCACCATAGGATGGTTGATTGCAACAGCCAGCAGAGGTGATTCTTATCCAATGCCATTCTACTGTTGGCTGGCCTGGAAATATACATTAACCAAACAGAGTAAAATCAAAACACAACAGTTAAATTAGACCAGATGAATCTAAATTGTTCAATTTAAATTGACTAAGAAATTGGATTAAAAAAAGGGAATGGAAATGGGCTACATTCATAAACCAGCCTCATCCTCAATCTGTCTTTCATTGCATTGCTCCACCATCCTCTCTCAAGATAAATAAATTGATTATGGAATCATTTCATGGCATCCAGTTCAATTTATCGCTGCACAATCCTGTTACTTAAACCAGCTTGGCATTAATTCCTTCCTTACTCCTAATACCAAATGTGTTCACTAGTATTTGAATCCTTTCTCGTAATGAAAAATATACTTGAATCATTTCTGACAATTACTATTAAATATTAGTTAATACAATCTTTCAAACTCTGCTGGGTAATTTTACAGTTACATTTGCAATTTTTTAAATGAAAGCATGCATTTTTCTTTCCTTATAATTGATTTTCCGCATGCCCAGGATCATTTTCATTGCTTTTACCTCCACTTTCTGAAAATACAATGATTTCCTGTTTATCATCAGGTGACTCAAACTCCATGAAGTGCTCCAGATAGATTTGACCACTACCTTGTGGAAAAATAATCTAACGTCTCTTGCTCTGCCTCTAGTTTGTAGCCTTATAATTGAGTTCAAAAGCCAGAATAGCCCATCAGCCGAAAGATGCCCAGTACATTTATACACTGGCTTGTTTAGTTTTCGGCTATCTAATCTGCAAATGCTTGTGTTCCCCTTCATATGCTTCACAGTCATATTTATCATAATACAGGTGTCAGCACTTTTAAGGAGAACATGTGAAGAATCTGCTCACCATCCTAGTTTTAAGATAACACATTGTGTTAATGGAACATGAAAGAAGTATAGGCAATCCAACAAAAGATTACTGCTCCTAGTTCTTAGAGAATCATAGAATCCCTACAGTGCAGAAGGAAGCCATTTGGCCCATCGAGTCTCCACCGACCCTCCGATAAAGCATCTGACCCCGTAACCCCATGGATTTACCCCCTAGCCTACACCTCTTGGGACACTAAGGGGCAATTTAGCATGGCCAATCCACCTAACCCACACATCTTTGGACTGTGGGAGGAAGCTGGAGCACCTGGAGGAAACACATGCAGACACGGGGAGAACTTGCGAACTCCATACAGTCACCCAAGGCTGGAATCGAACCCAGGTCCCTGACGATTTATTTCATCTTTTAGGTTTGAGAGGTATGAATGATATATTTTAGAAAGATGTAGTTGTGATTCATTATGGGCAGCCTGACATTAACCCAGCTTTACTTTGGGAGTCCTGTCACCTGGCTGGATGAGACATAAATTTTCACTCCCAGTTCTCCCTCATTTGCAAGTATTGGAGCTAAGACAGATAGATAAATCTGTAGTGTGAAAACACCTTCTTCCTAGTGGAATGTGACAGTGTGAAACTTGAGCTAGTGTGTGACCTTTATTATGTATTGTGCACAGTTTGCAATTAGACACAGATTTATGTAGCAAGTTATTTTTAAATGTGCCTTGAGACAATGAATCAGCTCAGGAAGTGATTTGAACACAAATCTCAGCCTCTGTGCTATAATGTGGGTTGGAGTATTAACCCACGTATATGCATTTTGCTTCGAGTTTAGTACTTCCTAGAGATTCAAATTGAGAATGAGACTGAAGGAAAATAACTTCATGTTTTATGATAGCAATATTGAAATTATTGGCCATTTTTCTAACACGATGCAGCACATTGCTTTTTGGTTTCAGTTTTGTTTCTGATGAATAAAGTGAAGAAGATTTAATAATGTATGGATATGACTTTTGAGATTGAACCATCCAGAGAGTAAAGGCCTGATTTAATCAACCTACCGTTCCAATCCACTCCCTGCTGAGCCTCATAGGAAAGTATGGATAGGTGGAGGACTGGTTCCTGGTGCATTCCCACACCCAATCCCACCCATTTTAACTTTCCTACATACTGGCACAGGAATGCCATCAGATTAAGAGGAGCAGGGGTCTTTTTAAGAATTCACTTATGGGATATGGGCATTGCTGGCCAAGTGCTGGTTATTGCCCCTCCCTAATTGTCCCTGCAAAGATGGTGGTGAGCTGTCCTCTTGACATGCTGCAGTCCATGTGATGTAGGTACACCCACAGTGCTGTTAGCAAAGGAGTTACAGGATTTTGATCTGACGATAGTGAAGGAATGGCGATATATTTCCAAGTGAGAAAGGTGAGTGACTTGGAAGGGAACCTCCAGATTGCGGTGATCCCAGGTACCTGCCCTAGTCCTTCGAGATAATAATGGTTGTGGGTTAGGACGGTGCTGTCTAAGGAACCTTGGTGAGTCCCTGCAGTGAATCTTGTAGATGGTACACATTGCTGCCACTGTGTGCCGGTGGAGGAGGGAGTGAATCTCTTTAAATCCCAGCCAAGCACTCCTGTTAAAATTTTTCTCATTATGTGCATCATTTTCTTGTAAGTTTTGTGATTTCTTCTGTCTTTATTAGTTACAAACCTAATTTGCAGTAAAATGGTGGCTGATAGGATTTTCAAAAAGCAATTCCAGTCATTTTCCTTTTTGTTTGAGTTGGATGTTGTCAGTTATTATTTGCTGTTGTTTTATGAATCTGAAATAGGAGACAATTATCAGCAGGAAGTTTGTTTCTTGTCAGGAGCACCAGCGTAATTGCAGTATGACAAAGGAAGTGTGAAATGTTCCACAAAACAACTCGAATGGTTTGTGCAATCTGGTTTCTTGTTGTTTAATGAATTTGTTTGAAGCTTGCTAATACATTGGGACTCACTGTTTCATAATGTAGCTCATTCAGTTAACAAAGTGTGATATCTCTGCAGGCATCATTTTGGAGCACCAATTCATACGATCACTGAAGGAGATGTAATGAATGGTTTGAGAATCCTTCCCTTACATTTGGCAGATATACACATATCTCGTCTGAATAGAAGTAGCCATGCACCACTTAGACAAGATGTGGAGATGCCAGCGTTCACTTAGACAAACCATAGCAAAATACTTGTTATACAAGTTAACATACAAGTACGAACCAATCAATTGAGAAATTTGCCTATAAGCAAATCAACTGCAATTGCATCCTATTAAATATGACAGAGAGGAAATTCATATACATACACCCTGATAGAGCTATTGTGGCACTCCACTTGCTAAGTTCTACATTATGTTTTTTTGAATAGCAGTGAATAATAAATGGTGGCTAATTCCCAAAAATGTTTTTTTTATAGAAGTGAGCAATTATTGTTGCGCTAAGGTAAGTAGAATTTCTGAGAGCTAAAAGAGTTTTAAATTGAAATTTGTCAGTGTCAGGGTGCAGCTGAGAAGCAACCAGCATTTTAACAGAGTAATGAGCTGTTACAACTAGATGAGCTTGGCAAGTTGCTGCACCAGTTTTAATATATTAGAACAAAGAACAATATAGCACAGGAACAGGCCCTTCGGCCCACCAAGTCTGCGCCAACACAGATGCCCCCTCTAATCTAATATTTTCTTGCCTCTACATGGTCCAAATCCCTCTATTCCCTACCTATTCATGTATCTACCCGGATGCCTCTTGAACATTGTTATAGAATCTGCTTCCACCATCTCCTCCAGCAGCGCGTTCCATGCATTCACCACTCTCTGTGTGAAAAACCTGCCCCTTACATCTCTTTTAAACTCTCTCCCTTTCATTTTCAACCTATGCCCCAGAGTAATTGACTCTTTGACCCTGGGAAAAGTCTCTGACTAGCCATTCTATCCAAGCCCGTCATAATCTTGTAAACTTCTATCAGGTCCCCCCCTCATCCTCCGACGCTACAATGAAAACAATCCAGGTTTGTTCAACTTTTTTTCATAGTCCAGATCCTCCAAACCAGGCAACATCCTGGTAAATCTCTACTGCACAATTTCCAATACATTAACATCCTTCCCGTAGTGTGGCGACCAGAATTGTACACAATGCTCCAAATGCGGCCTAACCAAAGTCTTATACAGCTGCAAAATGATTTTCCAATTCCTATATTCAACACCCCCACTGATGAAGGCCAGCATGCCATACGCTTTCTTGACCACCACCTTGTCCATCTCAGTTGTCACCTTCAGGGAACTGTGGACCTGCATGCCTAGGTCCCTCTGTATGCTAATATTTCTAAGGACTCTACCATTTATTGTATACTTTCCTTCTGCAGTAGACCTTCCAAATCGCATCACCTTACATTTCTCCGGGTTAAATTCCATCTGCCATATTTTGGCCCAGGTCTCTTGCTGATTTATATCCTGCTGTATCCTCTGACAATCGTCCTCACTATCCGCTATTCCCCCAGTTTTTGTATCATCTGCAAATTTACTAATCAGACTACCTACATTTTCCTCCAAATCATTTATATATATTACAAATAACAGAGGCCTTAGCACTGATCCTTGTGGAACGCCGCTTGTCACAGACCTCCAGTTAGAAAAGTACCCTTCCACTTCATCTTCTGTATCAGCTTGCCATGAGGAACCTTATCGAAGGCTTTACTAAAGTCCATATACATGACATGCACTGCCCTGGTCAAATTTTTTTGTCGCTTCCACAAAGAACTCAATCAAGTTTGTGAGACACAGCCTCCCCTTCACAAAACCATGCTGCCTATCGCTAATAAGCCTATTCTCTTCTTGATGTGAGTACATACTGTCCCTAAGAATCTTCTCCAATAATTTCTCCACCACTGATGTAAGGCTCACAGGCCTATAATTCCCTGGATTGTCTCTTCTGCGCTTCTTAAACAGAGGAACAATGTGAGCTACTCTACAATCCTCTGGTACCTCGCTCGTGGCTAAAGAGGATACAAAGATTTTGGCCAAGGCCTCAGCAATTTCTTCTCTCACCCCTCTCAGTATTCTGGGATAGACCATATCCGGCCCTGGGGCTTGGCCACCTTAATGTTTTTCAAAACCTCCAATACATCCTCCCTTTTTATCTCAACATGTCCTAGAATGTCAACATCCTCTTTTCTACACTCACTATCCATCACATCCTTCTCCTTTGTGAATACTGATGCAAAGTAGTCGTTAAGGACCTCACCCACCTCATCTGACTCCACACACAAATCCCCTCCACTGTCATTGAGTGGACTCCCCCTTTCTTAGCTACCCTCTTACTCCTTATATACTCATAAAAAGCCTTGGGATTCTCCTTCATCCTGCCTGCCAAGGTCATTTCATGACTCCTTTTAGCCCTCCTAAGTCCCTGTTTAAGCTTTTTCCTACTATTTTTCTATTCCTCAAGAGCCTTACCCGTTTTCAATTTCCTAAAATTTATGTATGCCTCCTTCTTCTTTTTCACTAAAGCTCACAATCTCTCTTGTCATCCAGGGTTCCCGAATCTTGCCATCTTTACCCTTCATTTTTACAGGGACACACTTGTCCTGAATTGTCAACAACTGACTTTTAAAAGACTCCCACATATCGGATGTCGCCTTTTTGCCACACTCACAATCTTGATATTATCATCAGGAATAATGATGTTAGGAACCTGACATGGTGTCATCAAGCCTGATTACAGTGGGTCGACAGGTTTGCTGAGCCAACATAAAACCCTGTCCTCAGTGTGATATTGGGAGTGTGATGCCTATAAGCACTGAAATACTGTTTTAAATATATTTTCAGTGGATGTCTCGTGATGCTAGTCACTGTAAGTAAGAAAAGGCACAGTTTTATAAGGACAAGAACCTGATACTACATAAATTACAATTAATTATTCTGCTAGAGAAATGTAACTGTGTCACTTTTGCAGCTATACAGCCAAATTGATGTTCAGAAAACAGGGACAAAAACAGAAAATGCTGAAAAATCTCAGCAGGTCTGACAGCGACTGTGGGGTGAGAATAGAGCTAATGCTTCGGATTGGAAAAGACATCCTCTTTTCTACACTCAACATCCACCACATCCTTCTCCTTTGTGAATACTGACGCAAAATATTTGTTAAGGACCTCACCCACCTCATCTGGCTCCACTCACAAATTCCCTCCAGTATCCTTGAGTAGACCTACCCTTTCCTTAGCTACCCTCTTCCTCCTTATATACACATAAAAAGTCTTGGGATTCTCCTTAATCCTGCCTGCCAAGGGCATTTCATGGCCCCTTTTAACCTTCCTAAGACATGTTGAGACAAAAAGGGAGGAGGTATTGAAGGTTTTGAAAAACATTAAGGTAGACAAGTTCCCAGGGCCAGATAGGGTCTATCCAAGAATACTGAGAGAGGCGAGGGAAGAAATTGCTGAGACCTTGGCCAAAATCTTTTTATCCTCTTTAGCCACGGGCGAGGTACCAGAGGATTGTGGAGTAGCTAACATTGTTCCTCTGTTTAAGAAGGGCAGAAGAGACAATCCGAAACATCCAATCTTTCCAATGACAACCCTTCATCAGAGCTGAGAGCAAAGAGAATCAGTGGAGATTGATACAATGAGGGTGGGGGAGGGTGGTGGAGTGGAACAAAGGGAATGTAAATGAGGATACAGAAGGCTGAGATGGTGCTAAAAACTGTCCATTAAGTGATCAGAATGCATGAATGGCAGAAAAGAGGTGTAGATTGTTAAAGGACTGGCTGAGGAATGTGGCAGTTGCCTTGAAAGGGAGGGGGGGGTGGAGTTAAGGGGGCAAAAAGGAAAGCTGGAATGTACAGTGGAAAAATGGAGGTGAGAAAGAAGGATGATGAAATGGATGAATAAGATGAAACAAAATGAAATAAAATAAATGGAAATGGGCTGAAGGTGGAGGAGTGACTAATCTCTATTCTCCCCCACAGATGCTGTCAGACCTGCTAGGATTTTCTAGCCTTTTCTGTTTTTGTTTCAGATTCCAGCATCCACAGTAATTTGCTTTTATCTTAAGAAAATGGGGGTTGGTTTCATTAAAAAGTTCAGGCTGCCATTTGATATGATCAATTTGTTTTCCGTGGCTCTATTCTGTTCACCTCAATATAATCACAGTATCCTTTCCTTCCCAAAGGATCAATCCTCACCACCAGCCTCTTTCGTATCCATGTGCTGTGTTATCCATATCACATTGTCTGTCATACGTCAGCTTCCTGACAACACCCAGTTCTACCTATCACTTTCTTCAGCCACATGATCACCTTTGTACAATGAACATGCCTAACATATTCTCATGTACAAAGGTCTCCAGGGCCTCGTAACCAGGAGGTAATTGAAAGATACACCCGCAGACTGCCCCAGCATCCCTATCCCCTGTAATCCCCATGTAAGGATTGCATAGCAATTGCTTGGGAAGTTCAAGCTTTTGTTGAGTAATTACCCTGCACTAGAAACCATCCAATACTCCGAATTAAGTCACAGCCATCTCAACAGTCTTACAGGAATAGTTAGAACATAGAACATAGAACATTACAGCGCAGTACAGGCCCTTCGGCCCTCGATTATGCGCCAACCAGTGGAACCAATCTCAAGCCCCTCTAATCGACACTATTCCAATATCATCCATATGTTTATCCAATAACCATTTGAATGCTGTTAATGTTGACGAGTCCACTACTGCTGCAGGCAGGGCATTCCACACCCATACTACTCTCTGAGTAAAGAACCTACCTCTAACATCTGTCCTATATCTCTCACCCCTCAATTTAAAGCTATGTCCCCTCGTGCTAGCCATCACCATCTGAGGAAAAAGGCTCTCACTATCCACCCTATCTAATCCTCTGATCATCTTGTATGCCTCTATTAAGTCACCTCTTAACCTTCTTCTCTCTAACGAAAACAACCTCAAGCCCCTCAGCCTTTCCTCATACGATTTTCCCACCATACCAGGCAACATCTTGGTAAATCTCCTCTGCACCTTTTCCAACACTTCCACATCTTTCCTATAATGCGGCGACCAGAACTGTACGCAATACTCCAAATGCGGCCGCACCAGAGATTTGTACAGTTGCAGCATGACCTCCTGGCTCCGAAACTCAATCCCTCTACCAATAAAAGCTAACACACCGTACGCCTTCTTAACAACTCTATTAACCTGGGTGCCAACTTTCAGGGATCTAGGCACATGGACACGCAGATCCCTCTGTTCATCCACACTACCAAGTATCTTACCATTAGCCCAGTACTCTGTATTCCTGTTACTCCTTCCAAAGTGAATCACCTCACACTTTTCCGCATTAAACTCCATTTGCCACCTCTCAGCCCAGCTCTGCAGCTTATCGATGCCCCTCTGTAACCTGCCACTTCCCTCCGCACTGTCTACAACTCCACCGACTTTAGTGTCATCCGCAAATTTACTAATCCATCTTTCCACGTCCTCATCCAGGTCATTGATAAAAATGACAAACAGCAGTGGCCCCAAAACAGTTACCCAGGTAAAATTAGAAGAATTAAAACCACTTCCATCTCCTGAGCAACAATAGTACTGATATCCTCAAATACTCTCACTGGACTTCCCGAGCAACCCCCCCCCCCCCCCCGCCCCCGCCGCCTCCCCGACAGACCGCCTAACCCCAACTACACCGCCTCCACCCCCCCCCCCCCCCCCACAACCACCCTTCTGATTAACCCCCAGCATCCCCGGCCACTCCTGCTGATGCTAGGTCTATTCAGAGTGAATGAGATATCACTATCCTGTAGCATTGGGACTCTTGTGGTTTGATTGGAATAGAGTTCCTGACAACTGGGAGAGAGAGGCAGTGTGTGAGGAGTGGGGTGGTAGGATATTGACGTGAAAGTGGATTTGAGGGAAGTGTCAGTCCTACAGGTGGACACAGTAATGTGGAATAAAATTTGTAACTCAGACAACACGGGCTGAAAAGTGGTCCTGACTTAGCAACCTCTGCTCGTGAGGTACTCCCCAGCGTGAGGTAAAATTATTCACCTAGTTTTGCAGTGTGCAATATATGTCATGATTTTCTGTTCCTGATCCAGCAGGCAGGTTCCATCAGCCAATCAACAGCAGTTGCTGCATTAACATTTTGGGGGGATTTGGGGTGGGGGCAACCATGTCCCTGATGAAGAAGTGACCATCAAAGAGGAATTAAGTAAGGATGATTCAATATTATGGAGAGGACCAACTGGCAGCACTTCTCTCCCTGAATATTTGGAGCACCACTCAGTCATTTCATTTACATTCTGGGGATGTTCTATCATTGAAACCACATTGGGAGCTTAAAGAACCCCTTTGAGCCGAAATGAATTGCACAGGCTTCTCAGTTGCTGAATACTGGGGAAGCACATTGGGAGTTGCGTGGTGCATCAGTCAAACCACCATACAAGTTGTGGTGAACCATTGTTGGTTCCCACCAGGTAGTGCTGAGCCATGGTCTGGCCAGTACTATGAGTCTGTAGATATGTTACTGTTGGGGTTAGGGTTGGGCTGTTCTACCTGTTAATATAGTCCTATGGTACACCCCAGTTGGCTCCGCCTCCTGGGAGAGGTATAAAGGTCACTGCTCTGCCTGGTGACCCTTTAGTCTGGGATCGTATACTGTATATAGTAGCTCTGTTATTGTTGGCAATAAAAGCCTTTATTTCCCGAGTACATCCAGCCTCTCGTGTGTTATATCGCGCATCAATTTTATTGCCAACAAGTAAATTCTTTAAAAAAACGGCAAAAGAAAACATGGAGCAAATGCTTAAACCCGAACGGCTTAAGTTGGACCCACGTGCGGCGGGAGCATCGAATACTTTCGACCACTGGTTGAAGTGTTTCCAAGATTACCTCGATGCCTCCACAGCGGTCACCGACGACGCCGACAGACTCCGGGTCCTCCACGCGAGGGTAAGCGATGCTGTATACTTAGCGATCCGTGAGGCCACCGACTACAAAGGGGCCCTTGAGCTTCTCAAGAAGCGATACAACAATTCGCCGAATGAGATCCATGCTCGATACCTTCTAGCCACTCGACGGCGGCAGCCCGGCAAAACGACGGAACAGTACGCATGCGAGCTTCAGCAGCTAGCTAGAGCCTGCAACTGCAAGTCAGTGTCGGCAGACCAGTACATGAGCGACCTAGCTCGAGATGTGTTCGTGGCAGGAATCGGCTCGTCGTACATCCGCCTTCGACTGTTGGAGCAAGGTAACCTCGATCTCACTAAAACCATAGAGTTAGCTGACGCTCTAGAAACGGCCTCCAAAAGTCTGGAGATGTACCCCGACGACCACGTGGAGACAGTGTGGCAGGGGCAGTTGCAGACTCCACTTTATTCAGCGGGACCGATAAACTGCGCGATTGCGTTCCCAGCCTCGGACCTGACGACGGCAGCAGCTCCAGGTGGCCCGCGGTGTTACTTCTGTGGGGGGGGGGTGAAACACCCTCGGCAGCGATGTCCAGCTAAAGCGGTGTTGTGCTCCGCCTGCGGCAAGAAGGGGCATTATTCCAAAGTATGCCGGTCCAAACCTCCATCCAAAAACAGCAGTGCGGCGTGTGACTCCCCGGAGCCGGCCTCCTTGTCTTCTGCGTCTTCAAGTCTACCACGTGCGATTCCAGGATGTCGCCATTCCGAACGACGGAGTCGCAAGACACGTGCGACCTGCAGGGGCCGCAGGTTTTGGCACCATCGTCCACGTGTGACCTATGGGGGCAGCCATTTTGGTCGGCACCGACCGCGAATGACCAGCAGGGGTCGTCATCAACCATCTCAGCTGCCTGCAGTTGCACCCACGAACCAATGGTGGCGTCGATCATCCTGGACCAGGCCAAGCCTCACAGACTCGACAAGTCCATGATGGACATACAGGTAAACAGAAGCCCAATTTATTGTTTGTTTGACAGCGGTAGCACGGAGAGCTTCATTCACCCGGACACCGTGAAGCGGTGTGGTCTCCAGATTCGGACTGTCAAGCAGACAATTTCGATGGCGTCAAGGTCCCGGTCTGTCACCGTGCTAGGGAGCTGCGTGGTCAATCTCACGGTGCAGGGCACGGTTTACGAGAATTTCAGGCTCCTTGTGTTACCGCACTTTTGCGCGCCAATACTACTAGGACTAGATTTTATGGTCCACTTGAAGAGTGTAACCCTGCAGTACGATGGGCCACTCCCTCCGCTTTCAGTGGGAGACCCGCAGCCTCTAAATTGCCCAACGCGCTCCACATGTAGTCTCTCAACACTTAGGATTACCACACCCTCCCTATTCCAGAATCTCGTGCCAGGCTGCAAGCCCATCGCAACAAAAAGCAGGCGTTACGGCGCTGAGGATCGGATCTTCATTCGATCTGAAGTTCAGCGGCTCCTCAAGGAAGGGATCATCCAACCTAGCGCTAGTCCTTGGAGAGCGCAAGTCGTGGTGGTTAAGAATGGGAACAAACCCCGGATGGTCATAGACTATAGTCAGACCATTAACAGATACACGCAGCTGGATGCGTATCCCCTCTCGCGCATATCTGACATGGTCAACCAGATTGCGCAGTACCGGGTGTTCTCCACCATCGACTTAAAATCTGCTTATCATCAGCTCCCCATTCGCCCAGAGGACCGACAATACACGGCCTTTGAGGCGGATGGTCGCCTGTACCATTTTTTAAGGGTTCCTTTTGGTGTCACGAATGGGATCTCGGTCTTCCAGCGTGCTATGGACCGAATGGTGGACCAGAACGGGCTGCGGGCTACCTTCCCGTACCTGGATAACGTCACCATCTGCGGCCATGACCAGCAGGACCACGATGCCAACCTTCTTAGATTCTTACGCACTGCATCTCGCCTGAATCTGACCTACAACAGGGAAAAGTGTGTATTTCGCACGCGCCGCCTAGCTATCCTCGGATACGTGGTGGAAAACGGGGTCCTTGGCCCTGATCCAGACCGTATGCGTCCTCTCCTCGAACTTCCCCTGCCCACTCGCGTCAAAGCACTGAGAAGATGTTTAGGCTTCTTCTCATACTATGCACAGTGGGTTCCCAATTACGCGGACAAAGCCCGTCCGCTCATCAAGTCTACCTCTTTTCCCCTAGCAACAGAGGCTCGCTTAGCCTTTGCAAGAATAAAAGCCGACATCGCGAAAGCCACGATGCACGCTATCGATGAGTCCATCCCCTTCCAGGTGGAGAGTGATGCATCTGATTTCGCCCTGGCCGCCACACTTAACCAGGCGGGCAGGCCCGTCGCCTTTTTCTCTCGCACCCTCCAAGGCCCTGAAATTCGACATTCGGCGGTGGAAAAGGAGGCCCAGGCCATTGTGGAGGCCGTTCGGCATTGGCGCCATTACTTGGTGGGAAAACGGTTCACTCTACTCACGGACCAGCGGTCCGTGGCGTTCATGTTCAACAACACGTTACGGGGTAAGATCAAGAATGATAAAATCTTGAGGTGGAGAATCGAACTCTCCACCTACAATTATGATATCATGTACCGTCCAGGGAAGCTCAACGAGCCCTCGGATGCCCTGTCGCGTGGAACATGCGCAAGTATGCAGGAAAACTGATTGCAGGCTCTCCACAATGACCTCTGCCATCCGGGGGTCACTCGGCTCTTCCACTTCATAAAGGCCCGGAATCTACCCTACTCGGTGGAGGATGTCAGGTCCATAACCAGAAGCTGCCGGGTATGCGCGGAATGCAAACCGCACTTCTACCGACCTGACAGGGCACATCTCGTTAAGGCCACTCGTCCCTTCGAAAGACTGAGTGTGGACTTTAAGGGCCCCCTTCCCTCGACAGATCGGAACGTGTACTTCCTCAATGTGTTTGATGAGTACTCACGGTTCCCTTTTGTCATTCCCTGTTCTGATATGACCGCTGCCACGGTTATCAAGGCATTTCATGATCTTTTCACCCTGTTCGGTTACCCCTGTTATATCCACAGCGATAGGGGCTCGTCGTTCATGAGCGATGACTTGAGGCAATACCTGCTCTCATATGGGATTGCCTCTAGTAGAACCACGAGCTACAACCCAAGGGGTAACGGACAGGTCGAACGAGAGAATGCTACAGTCTGGAAGGCTGTCTTACTGGCGTTGAGGTCTAAAGGTCTTCCAGTCTCCCGTTGGCAAGAGGTACTCCCTGATGCGCTCCACTCCATACGCTCACTCCTGTGTACGGCAACCAACGCTACTCCTCATGAGAGAATGTTTTCATTCCCTAGGAAGTCTTCCTCTGGGACCTCATTACCGTCTTGGTTGACGTACTCAGGACCTGTCCACCTGCGGCGGCATGTTAGGACCCGCAAGTCCGACCCTTTGGTTGAACAGGTCCATCTCCTCCACGCCAACCCTCAGTATGCCTACGTGGCATATCCTGACGGGCGAGAGGACACGGTCTCGATTCGAGATCTGGTGCCAGCAGGCGGCTTGGAAACCCCTGTCGCTCCCACACCTCCTGTTAGGGACCCCCCAACCATTATTTCCCCTCCTGACACGGCGCGGGCAGGATCGGGACCACCACTTATCCCTCTTACTCCCGTGTACAGCTTGCCTGAGTCCAGGAGATGGTCGCCACTTCAAGGCGTGCCCGAGTTCAGCGGATTGTCACCACCTCGTGGTCTACCGGCCCGTGAGGCACTGGAGGAGTCACTGGACATCGCCTTGGAGAGAACGTCACCGCGATTGCCTGAACCGGTGTCATCGCCGGTGTTGAGGAGGTCACAACGACGGTGCGGTCCCCCAGACCGTTTGAACTTATAGACAGATGAACAATTGTTCTGTGTTTTGTACCCCGCCGGCCTTTGTTTTCAAAGGAGGGGTGAATGTGGTGAACCATTGTTGGTTCCCACCAGGTAGTGCTGAGCCATGGTCTGGCCAGTACTATGAGTCTGTATATATGTTACTGTTGGGGTTAGGGTTGGGCTGTTCTACCTGTTAATATAGTCCTATGGTACACCCCAGTTGGCTCCGCCTCCTGGGAGAGGTATAAAGGTCACTGCTCTGCCTGGTGACCCTTTAGTCTGGGATCGTATACTGTATATAGTAGCTCTGTTATTGTTGGCAATAAAAGCCTTTATTTCCCGGGTACATCCAGCCTCTCGTGTGTTATATCACGCATCACAAGTCAGGAACTGGAGTAGGCCACTCGGATCTTCAAGGCTGCTCTGCCATTCAATAAGATCATGGCTGATCTGATTGTAACCTCAACTCCTCATTCCCGCCTACCCTTGATAACCTTTCATCCCCTTGTTTATCAAGCATCAATCTAGCTCTCCTTAAAAATATTCAAAGATTTTGAGCGGGATAGGGTGCCAGGGCACTGCCCAGACATATCCCTCTCCCCCCCCAGGGACTATACTTACCTTTGCACCTCTGGTCGGCTCCCCTCGACTGCTTCAAGTTTTTAAAAACCTTTTGTAAAGCTTGCTGATATGAAATCACGTCATCGAGATCTGAATGTTCAGTGTGGAAGAACATATGTTTGGATAGTACCTTAGATATATTTAAATTTATTGAAATTAGGCTCCTGCCCTCAGGATTCTTGTTTTCCAACCCTTGGGACATTTTAGGACTACATTGCTGTTTTCACAAACGGCTTATGCAGGCTTAAAATCAGCCTCTTTGTTTCGACGGTTTTTTGAGGAAGAGACTTCCAAAGACTCACAACCATCTGAGAGAATAAAATTCTTCTCATCTCTGTCCAAAATGGGTGACTCCTTAGGTGAACCCTACTACTAGATTCTCCCACAAGAGGAAACATCCTCCTACATTGACCACGTCAAGACCCCTCAGAATCTTATAGTGAAACAACGCACCTCTGACACGTAAAGCATCAGAGTAGATACCTGATGTATGCAATATATTTTTGTATCTGTCACTGCGGAGGGAGGCTCGGGAAGGTGGTGGTTAGCTCTGTTGCTCAGATGGCTCACGTGATGCAGAGTAATGCCAACCGCACAGGTTCAATTCCTGCATTGGATGAGTCAGTTCTTATAGGGCCTGCCTCATCACCATTGTAAAATCACGGCATAAGGTATGAATAGCAGCAACCCACAGTACAACAAGGATACTACACAGTGTCCTAATAATCACAACTGGATGATTCTTGAGAATAAACCATTTGGATTCTCTGAGTGAAGTCTAACAATCCCTAAAAGCTGTACATTTTCCTGTACTGATTAAGTTGTTCTTCTGTTCCAGATGAGCTGGTCAACAGGTCTTTATAGAGTCATCAGATCAGAAATTAATTTGGAACAATTTGTACAGCAATTGTTTTAGAGCCATTTATATAAGCAAAGCACTGATTTTTTTTGCTGTTCTTTGCTACTTCTGAATGATTTTCTTCATGTAAATAAATCTTTATTAATAATTAACTTGAATGATAGTATCTGATAATATTAATAGTTATCACCATTTAGAGTGGAGAACAAATGATTGGACAGCCCCTGTGAAATGTAGTCCTGTGCTGATTATTAGTCTTGTGACATTTAACTCATAGACAAAGTGCATAAGAGTGCAATTTTTCATTTTGCAGTGTTTTTAAAAACTGTCTTTTTGTTGTGAACATGGGTCAAATATACAGGGAAAAAGCTCAAAATAAAAATGCTGCAGCATTCCTCTCTCCTGTCTTCTAATGAGCCTTTGCCACCAACAGGAGGGTAGTAGGAGTGGTGAATTCACAGTGGAGCACTGTTTCAAAAACAGGGGATCACGTCCTTGGACACTGCAAAGGAGAGAAAGTTCGGAGATGAGATTGTAGTTTGCAAGGAAAGAAGACAATATTTGATGAGAGTAAGTTGATGACAGTTCTTTTGAAAGGGAAGGGTCAATATCTGATGCGAGGGAACCAATTATGATGCCAGTTGACTGTTTCTGTGCATCAATTGTTGCTACATAACAGGAGTGACTTCACTTGACATGTAATTCTTTAGCAATAAATTGTTTTTGGAGATCTTGAAAATATGAAGGAACTGTATAAATGCAAGTACTTTCTTTATTTCTCTGAGTCTTGGCATTTGCCTTGTGGCCCTTTTTATGAGATCGCGAAGGGACCTTTTGTACCCAACCTCAGTGAGAACTCACATGTTGACTCAAGAAACAAGGAGGGAACAAAAAACGATCAATTCAAATCGTTGTCAGTCATTAAACTGATGAGATATCCATCTATCTTGCCATGCCACCCAGAATGTTTGGATTTTCTACAGCATCCAGCATTTAACAATATTATTAATAATAGTATTGTTCAATCTCGCTTTCAGTTGACTTAAATTAATCTGGCATCTAGTTTTGGTACATAAAATTAACTAAACTCTAAATCAGTCATGAACTTTCAATCTCCAGATTTCACCTCGTATCTATTTTCTAACTTCAGGGTTACATTTTTAAATCGCCAAGAGTCCTCAAACAGACTACCACAAATGTAAAAAAGTTAAATCAGAAAAGCATGATTGAAAAAAGTGGAAAAGGATTAACAGTCAGACTTCACTGAATTAATCATTCTATTCTCTCCTGCTTCCTGGAGAGAAGCAGAACCCTCTGATTATATCACTCTGCCAGGTTACATCCAGGCGATGAATGCTTTGGTGTAATAAGGAAGTGTCCAATAATATTAGATAAGAGATAACCCACTAGAAAATCCATTGGTGTTAGCAATTGTCATCTCATGTTCCTCAATTCACGGATGATGTCTACTCAGCATTGTGGGTTTTTGCTATGGGTCTTCATGTGGCTGAAGACTAATTTTGGACCCACAGATCTTGGGCGCAAAGGGCAGGACATACCAGGATCCGGAGTGCAGGATTTATTTCCTTCCCTTTCCTTCTCTGCCGCCACTCTGCCTCACCATTAAGACAATATATAATAATGCTAGCACTACTGCTCTGGTCTATATATATATATATAATTTTGAATAATTATTGAATGGCTACAGCAGAGGACAAGGCCATTCAGCCCTTCATCTCCATAATATAATACATTCATATAATCATAGCTTAGATGATTTAATTGTAGTGTCTCGGTGCTATTTGAGAAATTATAGCTAAAACTCACTGATTTATCGATCGCTTTCCTTTCGATAAACCACATTTAATGTTCCCTAATAATCATGAATGCCCTTTCCTGTCAAAACAATGTGAAATGTTGATCATTCCTGAAGTTAATATTTAAATGACACACTTGCCTATTATGATCGGTTCCTCCATCATCACTGATCTTGCCCACCTACAAATGAATTGTCATATAAAGAGTACAGTCCTGCCATTTGTGATGCTTGTTGCCCACTTTACTTACAACTTCAGATCAATGGCAATGGCCAGACATTGTTACTCAGGAAAAATAACACATACCGGTCTTCTGAGAAACAAAGACTTATCACTGTAGGTATCCATGCAAGAATGCACATGCAGAGCTCTCATGTTGCAGCCTGTAAATTGCAGCCAGATATTGTAACAAGGGTCGTGTCAGCTGTGAATCGTACTCTAGACCATCTGTCTCTTACAGGGAGTACAGTATAAACATAGGCTTTAGCTAATTACTCAAGTTAGTGAGTCAGGCAATATTGAATGTTTTATACTATCTGACTGTCAAGGGGGAATTTTAACTCCGTCTTCTCTATGTTATAATTGAATGACTCATTTATGGTAATGTCACTGGACTAATAATCCAGAGTTTAAGGTTAATGCTACAAACAGAGTTCAAGTCCCACCACAGTGGCTGGTGGCATTTAAAATCAACAGCAGCGGAACTGTACTCCAGTACAATCTGCAACCTCATGGCCCTGCATATCCCCATTCAACCATTACCATCAAGCCACGGGATCAACCCTGGTTCAATGGAAAGTGCAGGAGGGCATGCCAGGAGCAGCACCAGGCATACCTAAAAATGAGGTGTCAACCTGGTGAAGCTACCAAACAGGATTACTTGCATGCCTAACAGCAAAAACAGCAAATGATAGACAGAGCTAAGCGATCCCATGACCAATGGATCAGATCCAAGCTCTACAGTCCTTTTTGTTAATTCATTCGTGGGATATGGGCCTTGCTGGCTGTATTTTTGAATTGCATTTATTGCCTTTCCTTTGTTACCCTTGGGGGCCAGTTGAGAGTCAACCACATTGCTGTGGGTCTGGAGTCACATTCAGGCCAGACCAGGTAAAGACAGCAGATTTCCTTCCCTTTGGACATTAGTGAGCCAGATGGGTTTTTACGACAATCGACAATGGTTTCATGGAAACAATAGATTCTTAATTCCTGATATTTTCTATTGAATTCAAATTCCACCATCTGCCGTGGTGGGATTTGAACCCGGGTCCCCAGACATTAGCTGAGTATCTGGATTAATAGTCTAGCGATAATGCCACTAGGCCATTGCCTCCCCAATTTGCCGCATCCAATTGTGAATGATGGTGGACAATTAAACAACTCACTGGAGGAGGAGGCTCCACAAATATCCCCATCCTCAGTAATGGAAGAGTCCAGCACATCAGTGCAAAGGATAAGGCTGAAACGTTCGCAGCAATCTTCAGCCAGAAGTGCCAAATGGATGATCCATCTCGGCCTCCTCCAGCATCACAGATGCCAGCCTCCAGCCAATGTGATTCACTCCACATGATATCAAGAAATGGTTGGAGGCACTGGATAGAACAAAGAACAAAGAACAAAGAACAATACAGCACAGGAACAGGCCCTTCGGCCCTCCAAGCCCGCGCCGCTCCCCGGTCCAGGATTGAATCCTGAATCCAGGATCCCCGCCCAATTTTCCAGCCTATCTACATACTAATATCCTATCCACCGAGCTGTCCCTCACAGCTATGATGCTTTGTTCATCACAACCTATTAACTCACCCCCACCCCCCCATTCCAGACCATGTGATCTCCAGGGAGAGGTGAAAACCCAGAGTGAAAACCCCTGGGCCAATATGGGGAAAAAAAAATCTGGGAAATTCCTCTCCGACCCCCTGAGGCGATCGAAACGAGTCCAGGAGATCACACTGGCCCTGATCGGAAATTGCTTCCCAACCCTATTCATTTCCACTTCCACGAACACCATATGAATTCCCTGCCCCCGAGACAGGTTCCCAACTATCCGCAGTCTCGCTCTGTACTGGCACCAGCAAGATGATCATAGAATGAAGCCTTGAAACAAGAAACAAAGAACAATTAGCCCGCGCCGCTCCCTGGTCCAAACTAGACCACTCTTTTGTATCCCTCCATTCCCACTCCGTTCATATAGCTGTCTAGATAAGTCTTAAACGTTCCCAGTGTGTCCGCCTCCACCACCTTGCCCGGCAACACATTCCAGGCCCCCACGACCCTCTGTGTAAAATATGTCCTTCTGATATCTGTGTTAAACCTCCCCCCCTTCACCTTGAACCTATGACCCCTCGTGAACGTCACCACCGACCCGGGGAAAAGCTTCCCACCGTTCACCCTATCTATGCCTTTCATACTGCAAAGGCAATGGGCCCTGATAACATTCCGGCAAAAGTACTGAGGACTTGTACTCCGCAATTTGCTGCTCCCCGAGCCAAGCTCTTTCAGGACAGTTACAACAATGGCAATGGCCCGCCATTATGGAAAATTGCCCAGATATGTCCTGTACACAAAAAGCAGGACAAATGCAACCCGGCCAATTACCGCCCCATCAGTCTACTCTCGATCATCAGTAAAGTGATGGAAGGGGTCATCAACAGTGCTATCAAGCAGCGCCTGCTCAGCAATAACCTGCTCAGCGGTGCCCAGTTTGGGTTTTGCCAGGGTCACTCAGCTCCTGACCTCTTACAGCCTTGGTTCAAACATGGAAAAAGAGCTGAATTCCAGAGGTGAGGTGAGAGTACAGCCCTTGACACCAAGGCTGCATTCAACCGAGTGTGGCATCAAGGAGCCCTAGCGAAACTGGAATCAATGGGTATCGGGGGCAAACTCTCCACTGGTTGGAGTCATACCTGGTACATAGGAAGATGGTTGTTGTTGTGGGGGGGGGGGGGGGGGGCGCGTCATTTCAGCTTGAGGACATCACTGCAGGAGTCCCTCAGCGTATTGTCCAAGACCCAACCATCTTCAACTGCTTTATCAATGATCTTCCCTCCATCATAAGGTCAGAAGTGCAGATGTCCGCTGATGATTGCACAATGTTCAGCACCATTTGTCCCTCCTCAGATACTGAAGCAGTCCATGTTCAAATCAACAAGATTTGGATAATATCCAGGCTTGGGCTGACAAGTGGCAAATAACATTCACACCACACAAATGCCAGGCAATGACCATCACCAATAAGAGATAATCTAACCACATCCCCTTGATATTCAATGGTGTAAACATCACTGAATCCCCCACTGTCAACATCCTTGGAGTTACCATTTACCTGAAACTCACTGGACTTGCCACATAAACACAATGGCTACAAGAGCAGGTCTGAGGCTAGGAATACTGCAGTGAGTAACTCACCTCCTGACTCCCCAAAGCCTATCCACCATCTACAAGGCACAAGTCAGGAGTGTGATGGAATACTCCCGACTTGCCTGGATGGGTGCAGCTCCAACAACACTCAAGAAGCTTGACATCATCCAGGACCAAGCAGCCCGCTTGATTGGCATCACATCCACAAACATCCACTCCTTCCACTATCGCCGCCCGATAGCAACAGTGTGTACTATCTACAAGATGCACTGCAGATATTCATCAAAGATCCTTAGACAGCGCTTTTCAAATTCACAATCACTTCCACCTAGAAGGACAAGGGCAGCAGATACATGGGAACACCACCATCTGCAAGTTTCTCACCAAGCCACTCACCATCCTTATTTGGAAATATATCACTGTTCCTTTGCAGTTGCTGGGTCAAAGAAAAACAAAGGAAACATAGAAGGATATAGGAAATAGGTGCAGGAGTAGACCATTTTCCCCTTCGAGCTTGCACCACCGTTCAATATGATCATGGCTGATCAGGCACTTTCAATATCCCTGGATCGCCCTCCTGGAACTCCTTCCCTAATGGCATTGTGAGTCAACCCACAGCACATGGACTGCAACATTTCAAGGAGGCAGCTTACCACCACCTTCTCAAGGACAACTAGGGATGCGCAATAAATGCTGGCCAGCCAGCAATGTGCATGTCCCATGAATACATTTTTTTAAATCCTGAAATTCAAAGCTGGTCTGATCGATCATCATGAAGACCTATCAGGCCACTAATACCCTGAAGGAACAAAATTTGTCATGCTTACCTGGCCTAAGCTGGTTAGCAGTTAGGAAGCAAAGAGTTGGTATGAATGGGTCTTTTTCTGATTGGCAGTCAGTGACTAGTGGGGTTCCGCAGGGATCTGTGCTAGGACCCCAACTGTTCACATTATATATT